>NC_087514.1:68434741-69034741 GCF_963921805.1 Phalacrocorax carbo | reverse complement strand
GAAACACATATGACTTTGGCTACTCTACCTGGGAACATAGGCTCGGGGTATTTGGTCCAATGCAGTGGTGCCATGCTTTCTCAGAATATTTAGAAGACATGCATTATGTAAAAAGTCAGAAAATTTTAATGTTCTGTTAGAAACTAAATCAGGACTCTGGCCCATATATGTGCTGTATGGAAATAGTGTGTGGAAGCAGTTCTCAGGTTGAAACCATCTGTCTAGGATTCGCCTTCCTGCCATCCATATGGGATCTGAGCGCCTCTAAATATGAGAAGGTTACATTTGTGGCCTTTGTGCTGCTCAGCGCCATTAGCTGCACACAAGTAGGAAAAAGAAGCCTCCTAATGCTTCACCTGAATGGGGAACAGTATCTCACACTCCTCAGTGCCCACCTCTGTCAATCTGGTGATGCAGATTTTACGGTAATGGTGATCAAGGAGTGGTACCAGCAGGTCAAGGGAGGTGATCCTTCTGGGGAAGCCACATCTGGAGTGGTGAGTCCAGGTCTGTCCCCAAGACAAGAGAGATGGATCTACTGGAAAGAGTGCAGCAAATGGCCATGAAGATGATGGGGAGACAAGAATATGTCTCCTGTGAGGAGAGGCTGAAAGAGCTGGAACTGTTCAGCTTGGAGGAGAGAAGCTCAGGGGGGATCTCATCAATACCTGATAAATACCTGAGGGGAGGGCACAAAGAAGAGGCATCCAGGCTCTTTTCAATGGTGCCCAGTGACCAGACCAGAGGCAATGGATACAAACTGAAACACAGGAGGTTCTGTCTCTGAGGGTGACCAAGAACTGACACAGATTGCCCAGAGAGGTTACAGAGTCTCCATCCCTGGAGATATTCAAAAGCTGTCTGGACATGGTCCTGGGAAACCTGGTCTAGGTAGCCCTACTTGAGCAGAGGGGTTGGACTGGATTACTTCCAGAGGTCCCATCCAACCTCAACTATTCTGTGATACTGTGAAATGTGTCCCAAGTCAGAAGTATGGATACGTTAGAAAAGCCAAACATTGTATGCGCCTCTTCTGGACTCATCCAGGAGGCCATCAGGCTGTAACACGGGAGGTAGAGGCAGCATGTCCTTGCTTCCTCCTCCCCTGAAGACTTTTCCTCACAAGATTATGCACTCACTCGGTCTTCCACGGAGTCCATATTTTTTATGTCCTAACAAAGGGACTGTGCTCCATTTCTGAAGGATGTCCCTTACGAGTTCTTCATCTCATGAATGTCCCCCATGAATAATTTCTTTTCCTGAAGTCAGCATTCCCCCTGGAGGCCAATTCATGGTGAGAGTGTGTGCCTCAAGTTCTGCTCTTCAGTGACTGAGGTCCCATGTTTATGGAAAGAAAAAAAGTCTTTTGAGAGTCTCAGGGCATTGATATCTTGCATCTCAGCAAATTGCCATGGGGTAGAGCATTCTGGTGTTATCTGTTAATACCAGAAGGTGCAGCCTTATAGATTTTTATGTTAAGATGCAAAACAGTGGCACCTGGTGACTCCAGCTCCTTGAAGAGAAACAGTATTTTTGTATTGAGTCTGTTCCATTCCTGTATTCATCAAGTCACTTTGCTGAGCAAGAACAGATCAGTTAATTTTTTGGCCCAGCTTGCTACATAACCATATTAATTGGAATTTTCCATGAAGGATTTATAGGGCACAGTTAAAATGAAATATACTTGCTAACACCTCTGCAGAGGAGTTTATATTAGAAAATAGATGAGGACTAACTGGGTTCCCTTTAGAAAACAAACGTACATGTATACACTGCACATTGCAAACCAGATAACATACATTGTTCAGAGTATAAATTAGACATAGGGAAAAAAATAAAGAGAAGAGAAGATCAAGAACTTAGATCTGAACATTTTCTAGTTGTCTTTTCCAGGAAAATAATAATGCAAAATATTTTTCTACTTGTTTTTTTCCCCTCACAAACCAGCTACGTCTCAGCCACCGGGTGGTAAAGTTTCACTCTAAATAAAGCATTGATGGTATGAAAAAATAACTGCAAAAAAACCCAAATGACAGTCAGTTCTGACTGTCAATCTACACATTTAATGAGAAACTCTGCTCGATTTAATGAATCCTGGTGCTTCAGTCTACAATCACTTTAAGTGGAACCTGCATACACAACTATGTAGTGTCAATTTGGGGCATACATTATGGCAGTACAATACACCTCTGAAGGGAGAACTTCATTTTCTGAACTATTAACCACATAAGCAATTGTTACTAATTTACTGTGAGAAACGTGTGTGAAAATGTATGTGCACATGATTGGCTTGGTGAGACAGCTTGAAAATGTTTAATCAAGGCTGAATAATTCTGTGTCTACAGTAGCCGTTAGATTAAAAACAATCAAAAGAAAAAAAAATACTACTATCGCTTCACCAGTGTGTCAGGGGTGAAAGTCTAACTGGTTTGTAGTTGAAGATAAAGTAACTTCACTATGAACTCACTAGTAGAAATTTGGGGGATGGGGGTGGAATTCATGATCTTGGGCTTGACCTTTGATTCCTGAATCTGATAAAACCTGAAAAGAAGTACCCTTCTTTGGAAAGTGTATGTCATGTATGGAGAAAAAAGAAGAAAGAAAAAACTCCTTGAAAGCTGCTAGTTGACGTCAGAACTAGGTGGCTGATTGCACAGCCTAGGTCAGGATCATTCACTCATTCTACGTATATGGATATAATGTTACCTCTAACAAACGCTTACATTTATGCATGTGTTTATCAGCCAGAACCGCTAGCACAAACAGAACACACAGTTTCTTTTAGGAATCCCTCTAAAAGACTGCCCTTGGAATTCTGCACAGAGTTACTGATTTTAACAGCCAGCCATGAACAAGCCCAAACCTCTTCCCCTCCGCCCTCACATAAACCCATCCTCGCACAGCTATAATGGGCTGGAGCCCGGTTCCTCTCTGCATGAGGCTGAGAACCAGCTCATGTAAATACAAGCTGGAGAATTTAGGTTGTGTCACGTAGCAAAAACAATGAGTGGAACAAATGAGTCGAGCAGCTAGGAGAGTTGGAAATCTGTAATTACCAGACCCAGTCACAGACAAACACTGAAGGAGGGGAGGACTATTTGCACCTAGTGCCACTCAACCAGGGTGACAATAAATTTATGAAAGGTCAAAGAACTTTCCATATGTAAAACTTGCAGGGGGAAGGATGTGGGTCTGTCACCCAGCCAGAGCTGCCAGGCCTGTGACGATGCTGCCACCTGCCGATGCATCACCGTCCTCTGAGGTTCACGTCGGGCTGTGCTCTGCTTTTCCAGCCTCGTGGTTTCGGCAGATAACTCACACTGGCCTTGTTCTCACCACCTGACAGAATTTCCAGTTACTCATAGAGATTATAACACTCACTTAGGTCCCACCTAGGTTAATTTGGCATCTTCTTCGCTGCTAAGAACCCACTGTCCTGTGTGCAACCGCAACATCACTTGCTGGAAAGGCAAACATAAATATTAGACAGGTACTACTGTCTAAATGCCTTTGTTAAATATAGCCTCCTTTTCTAAACCGAGCTTTCACCCCTACCATTTATGTCGCTCTAGACTATGGTATACACCTTGACAACATGCGCCTTATTGCTTAGTTATCAGATGGCTGCAAACAGTTTTCTTATAAAAATACCTCTCCCATAAATATACAAAACCTTCCACATCAAGCTGTATTAATGAAAACTCTGTAATAGCAATAAGTCTAATTTATAAAATTTACACAGTCATGTATATATGCATACAAATGTACACATAAACATACACAGAGAGGGAAATAGGATCAATAAAAGGATTTTTTAAAAAGAGCAATAGAACCTAACCGTATTCAATAAATATTCTCTCTGTGAATTCCTCCTGATTTTTTTATTTATTTTTGACAATTCATCTAGCTCAAGCTAAAAAGTGTGGGGGGGAAAAACATTGCAACAGCATTCTTCTTTCAGGCTACGGATGGTTCTGTATCTTTGGGTGTTGGGCAGGACTCAAGCGTCAGGAGAGATAAGCTGAATTACAGGATGAGCACTTTGGCAACTGCTCCTGCTGCCCAAGGGTACAGCAGTCCAAAAAGTGACCTGGCACCTGCTGAGGCACCACCCGCCTCTCAGGTTCATTCAGGAGCCATTCCTGGACAGCAAGAGGGACTGCAAGAGCCACTCAATGTGCAAGAAGGAATACGCCACAAGGACAGTCTTCAATGGTGCAGACGCAGGGAGACACTTCCCACTGCGTCTCTGGGACTTTTGGGATGGTCTTCTGACTGGTCTGTGCCCTGCCAAGCTCCCCCCTCCCCATGGGCAGCTTTGCAGGGGATTCTGCTCACGCGATTTCTGTGATTGTACAGTCCCATTGTGTGGGTTCATCCACATCACCTGCGAGTCTCTTTGTGAAGAAGACTCTGAAGCAAAGCTCCTTCCTTCCTAAGTTTGTCCTGTGCATGTGCTGCCCCTCCCCAGCACACAAAGACACATACAGACACAGACACACACACATATTTCCAAGTACCTGTTGAAATATGTCATAAGGTGCTTCAGAAGGACTACCTTGACCGTTCTCCCTCAAAATTTTGATTTTGTGTAATTATGTACGTGAGACTGCTTAGGACAATGCATCCCAAGTTGTCATTGAGCTCTGTTGTCTGCAGTTTCCTGCAAATATATCTGTGTTCAGATGCTGCACATACCATCTTCACATTTGCTTGTGCTGCAATTACAACTAGGCCAGTGCTAAGCCATAGTGTACTTTCAGCTTGCAGCAACTGCAGAAGCCAACCCATCTTCACATGACCAAGCGAAGGAAAGGCTCCTTCTACCTGTGCAGATCCTTACATCGACCTACAGTGACCACTGTGGTCAATCACTAAAGGAAGAATGTGGTAGTGGCAACAATACCTATCCTCAGAGCACAACCACCAGCTCTCCCACGCAATCAGCATCAGCCCAGCACAAGCATAATGCTTGTTTCTTTGTGCCTGATTAAGGACTCTGCACCTGAATTTTAATCATGAGAAAATCGTGTCCAATACAGAGCAAGTGACAGAGTGAGGGTGCCCTTGGAGGACCTTCTGCAGCAATTATTTGGCCTAAACCCCTAAATTTCTTACATTATGTTTAATCATTATAAGACAGATAGACTAAGGCTAACAATTCCAGCAGTGGACAAGCCTTGATGGTTAGCTAAGGTACCTAAGGGTGTGCATTTTAAAAAACATTTGCATAATGATGTGACTGTTTAAAAATTACATAACAGTACAATTAAAATGCCAGAGAATGGCACAGCTGAGCTGTTGCTTAGGTTAGCTGATGTGATCCTGAATCTCTCTGCCAACTGCTTTCTTCTCTGAAACTGCTTGCCCGCCTGAGACGTAAAGACACATTTTTCCAGTAGCTCTCACAGTTTTTACTTACATATAAAGTCTCTGATGGGCTGCATGGTGCTTTCTCAAAGAAACATTTCATACCTATAACATGTATTAGCATCTTAAGATTCACTGCCAAAAAAAAATACCAGCATTTAAAGGTCACCTTTATCTGCTCTTAGGAAGTGGTGGACAAAATACTGTTTACAAATGTATATGATATTAATAAATGTATGTATAGAGCAGTTTTCTTTTTTAAAAAACCAAAAGCAAAATGCTAATACTCCCAAATCCCTGTTAAACTTCCAATGTATCCTAATAGTTTTATTGAACTATGGGTCTGACTCTTAAAAATCTGTTAACACTAATGTAGGTTTCTGCACTTCAGCTTCAGCACCACTATGTATAATTTAAAATCTGCACTTAAATATCGTTCAACTTTCATATCCACAAGTGTTGAAGAGAGTGTTTATATTTTTTTCTTGCTGAGAAAATTCTTTCTTGTCAAATGTTGTAATCAAGCCACTAACAGCTGCCACGAGTCTTATCTGCTTTGACAATCATGATACCAAATGGAAAGACATGACTTCCTTTGCCTCTGATTTTCCAGGTTACAGAGGACTCAGACCAGAAATTCAGAACTGAATATCTCCTTGTTCAGATAAGACTGATTTGTGAGATAAGCTCTGATTTTAAATTTTGTTTCTGGGCCTCATCCCAGTTCAAGACATGAAGTGCTGGGAGGAATGTGATGGGCAATGGAAGTGGAAAATGAAAATGTAAGAATGAAACTTGAAATTGTTGACTGCAAATGAATGCAAGGCACTTATTTTTGACCACTGATATTTGCTAGCAAATAAATTAAGAATTAGAGGAAGATCAAATGTAATCTCTTTGTGCTCCTGAGAATTAAAGTTACTGGCCACTGAGAAGCCTGACTAACACTAGGCTTCCTGCTGTCTATTAAAAGTTATGCAAGACCAATGACAAATGGTAGTGAAAAATAATCTTTCAAGAAATTGCCAAGCAGTGGAATTCTTTAACAAAAACCCGCAAAAACATAACCATTTTTTCTGTAAATAAACAATTGCTTTCCAAATGAGGAGTGCTTGATTCCCTCCCAATTTCATTTTACTGAAAAGAACTTTGCTACCACAAATTCTGAGCTTCTTCCAGGATTATTGTTACGTGAAAGTCCTCATTTAGTATTGAAATTCATGTTTTTTCTAAAGAAGTTGCAAATTGAATCAGAAACATCCCTTTACTTTGCCTATGAAACTAATGTAGCTTCTATGATATGTAAGAAACATCTTACAATGAGCACGTGACAAGCTGTCTCCAAGGGGACTTTCTTCAAACTAAAAAGATAAAGTGGTTTTCACTTGCCAAAGATGCTTTGTTGTTTTAAAGAAGCAAATTAATTAAAAAAGAATATATTTTACATTTACGAGTCATTTAAGAAAGAAGTCTTCCTCAGCAATAAGAAAATAAATTAAAAGTTCAAAAGCAACCTCTCCACTCCAAAAAAATAAAAACCAGTATATGTTGACTAACATGCCTTTAACTTATTACTGGCATTACTCTATTTACTTGCTACTTGCAAACCAAACAATGGGAAGAAGTTATGTGGAAGTAACCCATTTTGCCAGTATAATGGACTTGAACTGTCCAAAGAACATCATTTTCAGTAGAACAAATATGAAATAAATACGCCCAAGGACTCCGTTAGTAGGTAAGCAGACATTTCACAAGAAATACATGGCTGCAGGTAGAGAGAAACACAGATAAAAAGCATTTGCATTTTTTAAATTCTTGGAAAACTGAAATATTTTATAGCTGTGTCATAACCACTGTAATGTCACTTCCACACAATAGTTTGTAAGAACAGGCTGTTATTCAGTGAGCTGGGAGGAGGCTGGTGTATTTCTTTCACCATGTCAATATGACTCTTCCCTGAAGAAATGTACACTGATACATCTATCAGGAATGGATGAGAACTTTGGAGTCAGGCACGGTGCTGCTTCTTCAGAAAGTTGCAGTGACTTACTTCCAAAGCCACACCTGCAGCAGAAGTCAGTGAAAGACATGTCTTAACCGATTGGTAACATCATCTACTGTACATAAATGGCACATGTTTGTCAGCTGTTTGAGGTTTGTTATTGCTCAGCTACCGCATTAGATGGAGAAGGACAAAGGCCAGATCAACAACATTTTTTATATACAAGCTTTTCATACTACAGTTTATATTTGCTTGGGCTGAAAGCCAAGAGAATGATCTCTTCTTCTTAAAAAAAAAAAAAAGGAAAAAAAATCCCTTTATTTTTGTACCAAACATTAACACTTGAGACTGAAAGCCAAAGTAGTAGGACAGTTACAGGGAAGAGTAGAATAGCATTGTGCCATACCTGTAATGAGGATAAACACAGTAAGAAAACTATTTTATTTTCTGGAAATCAGTCTTAGATACCATGGATATAGAATGAACAAGATACAGTCCTCTAACACACATGAATACTACACGTACACAATAAAAACTCTGCATGCACATTTATAACTCTGAACAAGAGGAAATATTTTATGAAAGATGTTTGAATGCTGTTTATTCAAACTGAACCATACCATTCCTATTGAGTAGACATATTGGAGATACATCTATTAAAAAACCCCAAACATTTAAAGCAGTTGAAATCGCAGCATTTAATTGCTCATCTCCAATACATGTAAGGTAATACGTTATGGGTGATCTATGTACTGATCAAAATGGGTTTCATATACTTATTACTGGAAACCAGATACAATAAGAAAAGAAACTGGATTAATTATGTTGTTTTGCAGGAACCAAATGAGGGGAGAACAGGCTATGACCAAAAATGTTCTTGTTCTGCAAAATACACTATGATTCTGTGCAGTGTTTTAAAGTTTGTTCAATACTGTGTAATGTAATGAAATGCTGTGTAGCAATACAGGTCTTGCTTCTACTTGAGGCATTGTAAATCACTATTGATTTCAGTGGTTCTTAGTTAGAAATCATAAAAAGCCAATTCTGAATTCTCTTATACTTACCAAAGACAGTCGTCATCTTTGACAGATGCAGATATGGCAAGAAAATCTATTCATGTGCTTTATACACTGGCTTTTAGCAGCAGAAAAAATATATCAAAGAGCACAGCTTTACAAGCATATGCAAAAGCAGCATTATAGATGACTTTCCTGAACAAAGGCTTGCATGATCAGGCCAAATTACTTGTGAGGCTTTCACCAGGCTTTCAAATTGTAAGGAAATAAGGGGGGAAATGATGTTAAAAAGTATTTTTAAACCTGTTGCAGTATACTGACTGAGTTTGAATTAAATTGCAGTTGTTCAATGTCCCCGAATTAGTACTTTTTACTAACAAAGAGCACACCATTAAACTTTTGTTTTGAATCACACTACTTGTCGTTAAACAATCAGTGCATGTTTTCTCTTTGTTTTGACCTTGGCAAGTAACATATAAACTTTCAAAGCACTACACTCAGACCTCTAAAAAGAAATATGATATAGAACACAATTAGTGACATAAAGATGAAGGAGACAAATAAAGGGTATCTCAATATAAAGAAATTTTCTAAAAACTATTCCTGAAAATGAGACGCTGTTATAAGAGATTAGACAGTTTAAAGTGAAAAGACATCTGACATTTGCATTGATGCTGTAGTAGTGTAGCTCTGACTTACAGTAGGTGTAATTAGAGCATTCGTTCTACGGAGGAAGAAAGACCTGTCACTCTGCAGCAAAGCCCCAAGCAAGGCAGGAGAGCTAACAATGTCTTATCCTTAAATTACGCTTCTGGTTTGAAAAAATATTTTTAAAAAACCAAGGTTTGAGGTAGACTGTGTAGTGTTAGTAACTGAACCTTTCCCTGCTTCTCTGTTAATATTATTACAGCAAGTTATTACATATTTTTTGAAGCCCAGAGGACAGCTCAAGATTCATCTGCTTAGGTAAATGGACTGAAAGGATTATTCTGGAAAAGCATGATGTAAGCCTGTTCTTTCTAATAGAATGAAACCCCTCAAGATACTCATAATTAAATTTATTAATTTGGCTTTTGAAGGTGCACTGTGTCATCTGATTTTGGAGGTAGACAAATATCCAAGAGATAGAACACCGGTGCCTTCTTGTCCCTTCTTTATTTAGTGTTAACCTACTACCAGCTAACATGGGAAACAGCTCAGACAAAAGCTCCTTTTCAGTTGAGCTGACTGAATGGAGTTGGAAATTTCTGTTTTCTCCAGTGCTGGACAAGAAAGAATTTCCATGCATTGGAAACAGCTTTGAATCTTCTGAAATACATGAAATGCAAATACTTCACTCCCTGTTCAACCTTGAAGACATTCCATGCAAACCCCACTGTTCTTAAAATATTCCCTCTTCTACTAACAGGAGTTTGGACAAAACAGATCACGTTCTCACTCCTGCATGACCAGGGATAGAGTGGATGATACCTAAAATGATACCTCTTTTCTTGCAACAGTATTGATCTTTTTGTCACCTGCCCCCAGAGATCCACTGTCACTATTTTGTCATTACAGTGCTTGCAGTGAGACACAGAAGGGAAAACTTAATGCTGCTTTCTGAAATACTAGTCAATTTACAGATTTCAAAATGGAGATTGAGACCAAATGGCAGAGGTAGCTGACTTCCAGATAACGGCCTCATGCCTACTACTAAAGCAAGCCATGAAGGTTTTGTCTTGTAAGGATCCCTAAATCTCCTCTGTTTAGAAGGAGCAATAGCTTTCCATGGAAGTGGAAAACAATAGTAAGAATTACTGACAGTTTCAATTTCTAAGGGTCCTCTTGGCTATAGCCACAATGGAAGAGAATTATTTGGGCTTCTCTTGCCAAATTAATGAAAAACCATAACTGAAATCTATGCCAAGAAATAAAATAAAAGGCACATAGCAAAAAAAAAAAAAAATCAGAGCAATTTGGCCAGTCATTAATTTAGGATTACCATGAAACAAGGCAAACTGGCCCTTCAAAGAAGGCTTTCTCAATATCTCTCCTACTTCTGTTGAGTAGGCATTGCATTAAACTTGATCATCATTTGAAATACTTATGAATAATTGATTTAGGAATAAATTCACTGACAAAAATCTAGAAGTTCAATTTGCTACAGTTTGTGGAACATATTTATATCCATTTATAACAATGCTAATCGACAGCAATCCAGACTTTGGAACCCTTAAAAAAATTAATTGAACATTACGAACTCAAGTACTGTCGATCAACATAATTTAATAGAGTGTCTTCCATAGATTACCTAACAAAGATCAATCACAATCACAGGCCCCTCAACCATTTCTATTCTCCAGTGGTTATTAAAATAGATGGGATTTTCCAGTATGTCTAGAAGATTAATGAATCAGATTTCTGGTAGATCAGAGTGGGTTTTTAAATTTGGAACAGGTAGTTCTCCAGAAGAACCCTCACCAGTAGCCTGTCCCCACATGCAGTTTTTGTCAATAGGGTTCCATCTGGAATATCTTTGTTGATCACAATAACAGAAGCATGTCCCCACGCTGCAGAATATTTAGCAATTCCAAGATTCCTAGAGGACAACTGGACCTACAGGTGCACTACAAGATGAAAAAAATAGCCAATGGCAATCCTGAGATGCTATCTGTTGTCTTCATGAAATACATTTCTTATTATCATTATCATTATCATTATTATTTTGTTGTTGGAATTGATGACTGAATGTAACATAGTTAGACTTTCAATGTATCAGTTATGGACATGCAGATAGTTGTATAGAAAAGGCATGGGCCCTGTAGCCCTAGACAGAGTGTCTACTTACATACACCAGCAGAGATTAATTACATTTAACTCACTGCAGTAGCAAAAGATGGGTTTCATGCATCTCTACTTGAGATCACACTAAAAGCAGGGTATCTTTTCAGTTAATACTGTTTAACTTTTTGTTGGTTTGACGTGTGTGTCTGAAAGGGAATTACATTGCTTTCATAATAAATACAGTTTTTTATGTAAGAGTGCATACACATTGTTTTGTTGGAAAGTAGCACACTGAAAGTAACAGCTCACATGCAAATCCAGAATAAAAAGACAAGAACTGGTAACAGCACAGTATGTTCTACACAATCAGGAGTCTTGGGTGGCTGAGCCTTGGGTAGCCTAGGGTACCTGAGGGGACTCTATGTAGGGTACTGAGTCTTTTTTTGCCTCTTGAGTACAAGAGATGTAAAGTTCGGTGACAGCAATATGCTCCTCCTCATAGACCCTTCACATGATGATGGAAGTGGCATCTAGTATAGAGGACCTCTGGCATGGAGCATAACTTTTGGCTACAAAAATACAACTCTCTGCAAAATTTGTTTTCAATCAGTCAAGTAAATCTCCAAAGAGACCTTAATAGAAAAATCTACTCTGCTTCCACTTGTCTATTTCTACCCAGTTTACCTTCCTAGCCACTTTTTCAGGTTTCCTACACAGCTTTATCACAAAACCTGCAGTTACAAAGCATCAGAGAAAGTGGTGTGTGTGCAAAACAGTTGTATTTATTACAGGATTTTATTCAGAAATAGGCCTGAAAGAGTAACATTGCCAAATATTTGGAAAATTACAATGCTCCAAAAGCCCTTCTCCCCTTGTAGGACAAGAAAAATTAAATCCCTCCTGGAACGGTCCAATGAGTCCTGAAAGAATCAACAGCAGAGCATTGCTTCTGTCTTCCCTCCACCTGCTTTCAGAGAAGAGGGCTACAGGGCATAAGGGAACTGCTGCAATGAATATGTACATGTTTTGCTTTTCAGATTAGTTTGGTAACCCTTTCCCTGCCAGGGAGAGGAGAACACCTTCATGTTTCAGGAGAGGGGTGCAGCAGCTAGCAAGAGAGATCTTGATGGTCCAGCTTCACCAAAGCCACACCAACACAGGTTCAGTGTCAAAGACAGATGGGGGTAAGGAGGAAACCTCTGGACAGAGTGTGACTGTATCAGATGGCTCGTCCTTGAAGCAGGTTTTCCTATTCAGTAGATAATTACCATAAAAGAAGCAGATCCCAAGTGAGTTACATGATGAGAATGTCACCAGATTTCCTGGCTTCTCCATCTCCTAAAATGACCTGAAGAAAGGTGTCCTGTTATCTAAGAAAACTGAAGCAAGTATTTAGATATTATGTAGAAGACATAATCTCCAGAAGACTGAACTGACACCTTGTAAACCACCTGAACAAACGTCCATAACTCTCTGCTACCAATGCGAAGAGGGAACTCAAATGCAACTCAGACCAGTGTGCTTCACAACAGAATTGTAATGGTCACAGTGAGCTGGCCACTCTGCACCTAAGTGGCGGGGAAAGTTAAGTGCTGGTGTGGTAGCAGCTGCTCCTCTGCAATGCCAAGTGCAGCAGAGAAGTGTTCTGCTTCCTGCTTCCTTGTGTGAGCACGCAGCAGTTGTCATCAGCTGTCAGAAGACAAGTAACCAGTCACACACTCCAAGGACTACCAAGGTTAAACCAAAGTGTCAGAGCAGGGTGAGCATTAATTTGTGATATAAAGATACCACAGAAAAATTGGAATTTTATTCTTCAGGTCCCTTTTAAGATATTGCAAATCCTCTTGAGTTGAGGCAATTAATGCGGTTTAGGCCTAATACTGAAGCAATCATAAGATTTAAGAGGATCATCTTGACAATGAAAGATTTATACTGATGACACCCGCTCAGGCACTGAAGCAGCTTCACCATTTCCTTTGGTGATGCTTGACATAAATCAGGATCTAGAACCACAACCTCCAGTAAAGAAGTGGCCTGAAGCTGTGTAAGTATTTATAGGATATTTTTGTCACATTTTCTACGTACACAAAGAATGCTCACGTTGGCACCTACATATTCCCTTTCCTTCTGGTTCCTATCTCCTTTGTCATGGTCTGGCACAAGGATCCAGTTTGGTAGCACACCGAGGGACATTGTTGTAGGAGACCTTTCAGCTATGTGTAGGCTGTTACAGGCACAGCACAGCAGTGGGGTTCCCCCTTATTGAGATCCTCCAGAGAAGAATCCTGTTGTGATAACAAAAATCACAGCAGCTGCTTTAATGTTGCTCAAGGAGAGGGGAGGACGAGCTCACTGGCAGGCAACCATCTCCTCAAGCAGGCCTGCAGATACCATGCAGGGGACACAAGCTCAAGTTTCGCAGCCCTTCTGAACAGGCCTATTCTTTACACGCGA
The DNA here is from genome assembly GCF_963921805.1 of Phalacrocorax carbo. NCBI lineage: Eukaryota > Metazoa > Chordata > Aves > Suliformes > Phalacrocoracidae > Phalacrocorax > Phalacrocorax carbo. The sequence continues at coordinate 69,021,136 of NC_087514.1, read as the reverse complement.
GACTGAAGAAGAAAAACAGAATTGATACATACTGCAGATTACAAGGACACAAATTTTCTTCATCTATTTGCAGCTGGTCTTCAAAATACATGGAAATATATTTCGCTTCATGGTTACTCAGACTTTTAATGATATGACATGATATGCAAACTGGTAGGAGTTTCATATTCTCTTTTGAGAAGGGGGAAAAAGTAGAAGTGAACAATTTAAGAAGTTATAAAACTTTTATTCAGGGAGTAATATGCGCTAGCATGGAACACCAGGAGAAGACTTGGATTATAGGTTTATCTGTCCCTTTTTGTGGGTGACCTTGAAAATGCTTAGAGAAAGCTAGAGCGAAAAGCAATTACATTTTTGAAATTACACACCACTGTTCTCATTCATCTTGATAAGCACTTTTAAGGAATCCAAAAAAGGCCAGAATATTTCTTTTATAAGAGTTATAGAGACCTTGGTTCTGCAGAGCCAGTTTTAAAATAAATTTAGATGTACAAAGATGAATTTGTATTTCCTTTGTGTTGCTAAATTGGCCACTTTAAGAAAAAAAAAAACTTCACTCCTATACTGAAGCCTTTGGAAAAAAAAAAAAAAAAGCGTACAGGACATTTTTTTTTCCCTTGTTCTGAGAAGACGTACAGCAGCTCAACTTATGTTATGCAGTCATTCCTACGGTGTCACAAGCATCTGCATTCATCCTTTTCTGTGCATTTATAAGTGTGATTGAAGTGTTGATAGGAAGCTACATTTATAAAAACAGGATGTTATGCAAACAATAGGCACAAGATCTTAGTTATTCTTATTCCTGCTGGTTAAGCTCCCCTGTGTTCATTTAGGCATGATCTGTCTTCGTGTCTCTTTTACTCTCATTATTTTCTTGCCTTACCAATTAGGTAAGGCACTGAACGGCCTGTTATTCCAGCCTGGGAGGGCTGGGGGTCAGAAGGAGTCATGCTTAATGTTAAGTAGCTGTGAAACGTTAAAGCCTGTAAATTCATCAGGACAGTTGGCCTAGCCCACTGCAGGGCAAGGGGTATAAGTACTTTTCTGCTTGAATTACACATGGAGCAGCACTGGCTTTGAAATGCCAGGATCCACGCTGAGCCTGGCGAACGCTCCCCAAGCGCATAGCTCCAGCCTCAGCTCTAATAGCAGGAGCAATAGGGGTTATATTTGGAAGCTATTGGCAGTCAGATAGAAAAAGAAACTTCAAAAATCATTCTGCCTCTTTACTGAGGACCCCCTTAGGAGTACTACTGGGAAGAATTCTGTCGACCTGCCACAGCTAATAGTCACTCAGCAACCCGGCGTAACCACCGCTCCAGAATCAATGCGCTGCAGCTATTCAGTAGTACCACATCTGATGCTTGAAAGGATGGAAAATACGATATGTGACAGCTGCTTATGAGTGATAGTGATAGTGAACAAAAAGCCTAATGGGTACTGGAATCTCCCTGCACTGTGTACAGAAAAGACGAGGAAGGGAATGATGACTTTTCCTAGCACGGCTGCACTCTTCAGCAGGCACCGTGTTGTGTGCCAGATTGGCATCTCCAACAGCTCAACAGCAATTATTCACATGCCACCTCTGAAGCTGTGGTTTGCTACTCACATAATCTCTGCTATATCACATACCAGACTACTGACTGCACATCAAGAGGTTTTTCACTTGTTGGATGAGAGAATAAGAGACCAACAGGCAGAAAAGGGTCAAATCTGGTAGTCTAGAGTTTGCACAAGGAAAGCAAGAGCTTTTGTAACCAACATGCACAAGATTAAAATCTAAGCAAGTCTAGTTAACTTTGGAAAGAAGGATTTTTTGATGCACCAGAAAAAACGGCCAGGCTTTGTGGTATGGTCTTTTACCACTGGCTTCCCTGGGAACTTGGTCATATATCCTCTTGACCTGCTTGAAACTTAGCACCCAGCAATATTTCAGTTATTTCTGGAATTGTGGATTATTTCCTGAAATCCCAAAGTCTGCCAGTTTGATGTACAGTAAGACATTTCTTTGGCAAAGAAACTTTGCTTCTGTCTGCTCAGCATCTCAAACTTTTGACTCCAGATCTGAGTAGATACTTATACCTCACCTCCACAAACTTCACTCTTCATTGTGTGAGCATAAATATGTGAGAAAAATATTCACTTGTTCTGAAAGGGAAGCACATTCGTTAACATGGCTGAAACTTTTAAAAACACATATCAAAACAAATGTCATGAACTATTCACTGTGGCAAGCTTCTATAGAAAAAATCTTCCGTATAAAACAATAATGTATTTCTAGCATGCAGAATGACAGAACACCTGCCCAAAAGGAAAAAAGAAGACAAGGAGAAATTTCATCAGGAGAAAACCTAATTATTAAAGTCATTGTAAAATCAGAGATGACTGAATTTGGGGTAGAAAGATGAGTTTTATCAAAGGGCTAATTCAATCATTTGTCTGTATAAGGTAGTGCAGCCCTGAGTTGTCAGTATCTCTTCTCAACCTATTAAAAGGCCTAAGTGAGTATTAATTTGTAAAGCTCAATTGGAAAGACTCCATTAATATTCCCATGTATGAGAATAATTAATTAATATCTATTTTTACTAGTTATTTTTCACTCTAATGAATGTTTTCTGTCATTATGTTCAATTTTTTATACTATAAGACCTTTTTTTATCTTGGTTTAAGATACATAAACATCCTTTCAAATGTGTATATATGACCAAGAAATATTTTCAAGGCTACCTCTCTCTGTGATTTATCTTCATGCTAAGGGACTCAAAAAGTTAAGGTTTTAATGCACTGCAAGGGATTTGCTGAATAAATATCTTGTTTGTAAGAGCTGGATTAAGACAACACACTAAACTCACTCCATCTAACTTCAACACAGTGAATCTTGTCAAGAAAATAAACTCTTTTGTTTATCGTAACTTATGCACAAATCTATGAATAACTCTTCTCACCGACTAGTGATCCTGCCTACATTATCTTGTCTGTAAACACGCTCTGCATGCTGAAACAGCTGAAAGGAACATACAGGATTAGGAAAAATCACAGAAGCTGAAAACATGTTTTAACACAACTATGGGAGAAAAAACTCCTCTGCTCCAGGTGAAAAGCTTTATAGTCTCTCTCATCTCCCCTTATCCTCTCTCATTGTCCAGAATTGCCCTACTTTGTCAGAAAGAAGCTATGATGAAAAGCTCTTTAGAATGACCCAACTTGAAGAAATACCTCCTACTTTAATTTCCCAACGAACAGATCAAACAGTATATAGGCAGCCACTTTTACATTATTGTTTCTTAAAAGGTAAACTAGCACTGGTTACAAAAAAAAAAATAATGTATCTGAGCAAATAAAGCAAAGACCTCAAACGGTTTGTGCGTTTGTAAGCCACTGCTTAAAATTTGAGTTTCAACATTTGCATTTTAGCCCAGGAAGTCGCAATCATGTTACAAACTTTATCAGCTATCCTGTTCCCATTAATGCTCCAAAGATTTTGATTGGCAGCATCAATCGGAGAAGTGGGCTGCTTGTATAAGGACAACATCTAGCACTGGCCTGCAGAGGAACAGCTGTCTGACTATGTAAAGGAACGTTGCACAGCAATTTAGGACAACAAATACATGGCCACATTATTCTGCCTTCCTGACATACTCTCCCAATGACCCAAAATGGTCTTACACCAGAATACTACATTTTCTGAAATCTGCAGCATCTCAAGACTGCAATCAGCCACTAGTTCTCTTCAAAAAGATTCTGTACTGGGACTGGGAGAGACCTTGTGTCACAGGGCAAGCAACTTTAATCCAACTTCTCAGGCACTACAGGTCTCTGTTTATCAGGTGATGTTTCCTATGATAAGATTTGACTTCTCTCATATTATGGATGTTAGCAACACCTCTGGTTTTGTAACTGAGCTAGAAAACATGGCTGTAGCACAGAACAGTTGCTAATACTATTATTTTAAAACCTGGGTTTGTTACTGAACTTGTCTGATAGAGGAGGGTAAATGCACTTTAATGAATATTCAGTACAGTCTGCAGCACCTCAGCCTCACCTGACGCATGAAAGACATTGGGCATAGCCATGTAACCCCACCTCGGTGACATGCTTTGCTGATGTGACATACTTAGAACCTGCAGGACCTTGACAAATTTCATAAGAAAGCAAATAATAGTATAAAGATTCATTTATCCTACTTTGTGAATAAGTATGTCATAAAGATTGCTTGAAGTCCTTTACCTTTCTGCATACTAGCTGGCGCCCACCAGAGTCCAGAATGACTGGGGAAGGAACAGAAAGGAGATGCTGACCTTCCTTCAGAGCTCTACTGGGGTGAAAGGAGCTAGGAAATTGCATTTCTGGGTATTGCTACCTATACAACAGGCTCCAGAGAAGCTTATCCCTCAGCACTGGAAGCCACCAAGGCCTGCAACCCTACATTTCATATAAGAACTTACTGCCGCACACAAAGAAAGAGGTGCATCATCTAAGGCTTGGACTCAGCAAAACCTTCTCATCAAAACTGGAGAGATCCTGTACCTTGCTATCTTGAGACTGTACTTTTGTCCCACTCAACGTCTGCTGACAGGAGGGATTGTAAGATGATGCCCTGCCTCCTCAATGGTAAGAACTTTCTAGCAAGAGGAAAAATGAGTACTCGCACCTCCTCCAAAATTATCTGACGTGTTTGTCATTTGGTGGGGGAGAGGGATGGTGCCAGAAAGGAAAAATTTGCTCAAGAGCAGCATGTTCAGGGGATGTATGCCAGTTTCAGTAAACCTCATGATCCCTATGGAAAGGTCTCTAGCTTTCTGCCTGCTGGTTTCCAGGCATAAAGTTCTCAGACCTTATGTTTTTAACTTTTCTGGGAAAACCAGCATCTACTTTTGACTAGTTGGTCCCCCCCACCATGATACTACATGACATTACCCTGGGAACCAATCAGTAAACCCTAACTCACCATCCAGGCAAAAGAAGAAGAGCTGTTCCCTTCACAGAAACAGCCCCAAATACAATTCATAGGCAGGAGTGTCTATTTCCTTAGGTATGTTTATGTTTATATGAACAAAGTCTTTTGTTCTGGAGTATTCAGCATGTAAGGGGTCAGAAGAACAGATGCATCCAGCCTGATGTGGTCACATGTGGTTAGTTGTTTACGTACTGAAATATAGGCCAATGTCCTTCACTCATAGTTTGAATGCTGCTGCTGTCATTTCTGATTAAAACAGTCAGCTCTGCATCCAGGCCATACCACAGGGAAGAAAGTCTGGCATAGTCTATCCTTAAAATACAGTAGCCCTATTTCCACTTTATGATGCAAAGCAGTTAAAAGTGACATGGGACATACCACAGATCAGACTCCTGTACTTATCTTTTTTTTTCTTTGGCAATTGGCTAAGTGTTGATGTTGCTGTACCTTTATGTCTTCCAAAATACTGTTTTTACCAGAAAGGAATACAGTGATGAAATAAATCAGATTAAAACCAATGTTTGAAACCTACCACAGACTCTCCAGAACGAACAGTGGAAATAAATTTAATAACATCAATTCAAATTAATATCTTAACAGCACTGTTAAATTACAAGATTTAAAATCCAGTCTTGTCTTAACTTTGTATTGTAGAAAAAGTGGCAAAGGGGTAAAAAATGCCATGACCTTGAATTCTGAGTACTAAGAAAATGATTCCTCTTTCCACTTTTATTGGAGAAACCTCTTCATTCATATATGCAACCTCAGAATCAGATGCATATGCGGCGTCTGTTTAATAACTGTTAACAGCATTTGCCAACGGTTAAATGTTTTTCCAATTAGAGTATTTCCCATTTAACTTCTTTAGGCTAAGTTATCTCCCAGGAAATTAGCTCAGTAAAGCTGTTGTCCTAATATTTTATCCTCCAGTCTTCTGCTATACACCATTACATGCTGTGTGCATGCATACAGACAGACACACACAGACATACACAGACACACACATATCTATGTGCTTCATTTCAGTAGTGTTTTTCTTCTCTAATACTTGGCAGAATCTCATCTAACTCCCCTCTTGTTATTTAGTGTTATAGGGGAGTAGTTTGACTGGAAAGAAATAACATTTTTATACAAACAACGAGATAAGGTCATGATTTAACAGCAACTGAATGACTAATACCTCTAATTCCAGAAATGGACATGAGAAAGAAAATTTATTCCATACCCAAGGTGTGTGAAATACCAAATCTAAACTGAAATTTAACAACAGAATTTGGACAGCAAGAGTACTAGTCTGGATAAAGGGTGTATGAGCCCTCTTGTGAAGGCTCACTAATTTTGACCTAGAGAGTAAATTTTAGGAAGAAAAGACTAACCTATTATATACACTCACTCAGCGTGCAGTCTCTCCTCTGAAACTCTGAGATTCCATAGTAAGACCAAAAATGTACCTTTATGTTTCTCTCTTCCCTAAGAGTTGAATTGAGAGTGTCTGATTAACAACAGAAGTTAATCTCATCTTTAGAGTTCATTTTCTGTCACATACAAGATTAAATGTTTACATTCCTAAATACAACTTTGGTAGTATATGGGAATGCTTTCTGCTGCAAATTGAACATTAATGAGACCAAGCAGAACAGATGCATATAGAATGATTTAAAACAAGGACAGAAAGGCAAAGACCAATCAGATGATCTTCAAAAACAGACAGAAGCAAACAAGAGCTAGAAAGATAATTTAATGTGCTAGTACTCTCTGATAATTTGTTCCGTTTTTCTTCGTACACAAAGAAATATTAGAGGTCCAAGAAAGTCATCCGGAAATATATTTCATTTAGCACACTTCTTTTGACACAAAACCTCAGGCCACAACTGAAGCACAAACTATCAGAAGTTTGGCTCCAATGAAAGAGAAAGGTTTGGAAACAGATGCATAACTGTTACTCATCACACTGAAAAAGGTGTTGTAGGTCCACAAAAGCACTGCACAATGCCAAACGCATGTATATTTTTTGTCTCAAGCAGACCACTGCATTTTACATATTGCCAAATTTTGAATATTTAATCACAAAATCAACTATGAAACAAGATCCACAAATGTTAATTTTTTTTTCCTATTCAATGTCCAGAAACAATTCCAGTGAATATAATGTAAAATTAAGCTAAACTTCCTATGTAAGATGCTGATTTAGAAAAGAGACAAAATATGGAAGAAATTCTTCTTACAATAGAAAAAACATGTAAGTTGCAGCCTGTAGAGCATGGGCTTTAAAAATCTGGAAGATAAGTGTAGGGTTTTCTTCATATTTTCTCTTCAGATTCAAAAGAATCCAGCTCAGAAGTCCATGGAAAGCTGGAATTACACCAGTGAGTGTTGCTCTTGCATTATACAGTTGGGGGTACGCAGATTTGTCTGGTAACAAAGTATACTTTATTATTTACACTTTATTTCTATTAGACAATGAAAAAGAATGTGTGACCAGCAGAACTAGCAAAACAGCTAATAAAATTACCATTTGGTGTACAAGTTGGGACATTCCAGTCAACTAATTTGCTTTTCTACAGGAAGCATATCTATCTGAAGTTCCATATTGTAAAACCATTTACTCTGCCACTGAGTAGGAATTTCTGAACAAAATATCCCTGTGGCATGGTTTAAGGAAATTACTACAGTAAAATATTCATTTTCATAAGATACATGAAATAAACATATGGATATAAACCACCGCCATTTCTTTCATCAGCAGTAGTAAAAGCAGCAAATAGTCAGTCCAGCAAATGGACCTCAAGGAATTGTTTACAGTTCTTTGTCAGGGTTTCTTCACTCTTTGATCAGAAACATCAGCCACTTCTCTAATAATTTATCAGTAAAGATACAAAGAAACGAACACTGCTTAGTGCTCACTGATTCTTCTATAAATAAAACTATAGCATGGATTTGTTCATAGAATAAAGAACACATTTGCTCAGGATCTGCATTCATTTTATTCCCTCAAATAGTTTCACAGGATCAGGAGACTCTTCTCATAAAAAACCTTCCACTCTTAACGAAGTAGGGAAAAAAAATCTACTGCTGTTGAAACACACAGAGACTTCATAAAGATGAATCACTATACATGCTGATTAATAATGTTTCAATTTAAAACAATATAATTCTTGAAAGTTGTGCATCATAAATAATTTGTTTCATTTGAATAGTATTTATATGGATTTGTTAGTATTACGAGAGGAAAACAAACATATTTTAGTACGTGGCCCTAAAACTTACATGTAAGCATGTACTCCCAAAAACTAGAATCATAGCTAACAGCAATATCAATGTTAATTTATTCTAATCCTGTAGACTGTTATTTTCTCTAACAATTATGGAAATTAAAATGAAGTGATGTCTAAAATGAACATACTGTATTTTTCTTCTTTGAAGACTAAGAATTTCAGCTGAATACTTTTGGATAAGTAATCCAACATCTTCTGAGCAATACATTCTGGGAACACAAAAAAATAAACAACTGTTATAGTTGTTCTCCAGACCCTTCACCACCTTCATTGCCCTTCTCTGGACACACTCCAGCAACTCAATGGCCTTCTTGTAGTGAGGGGCCCAAAACTGATCATAGTATTCAAGGTGCGGCCTCAGCAGTGGGGGGGGATACAATCACCTCACAGTGGGATAATGGCTTCCCTACTCCTGCTATTCCTGATAGAAGCCAGGCCACACTATTCCTGATGCAAGCCAGGATGCTCTTGGCCTTCTTGCCCACCTGGGCACACTGCTGGCTCATGTTCAGCCGGCTGCCAACCAACACCGCCAGGTCTTTCTCCACTGGGCAGCTTTCTAGTCATTCGTCCCCAAGCCTGAAGCGTTGCATGGGGTTGTTGTGACCAAAGTGCAGGACCTAACACTTGGCCTTGTTGAATGTTATGCAACTGAGCTCGGCCCACTGATCCAGCCTGTCCAGATCCTTCTGTAGAGCCTTCCCACCCTCAAGCAAATCAGCACTCCCACTCAGTTTGGTGTCATCTGCAAACTTACTGAGGGTGCACTTGATCCCCTTGTCCAAATCACTGATAAAGATATTAAACAGAAATGGTCCAATACTGAGCCCTGGGGAACCTATAGAAGAGCATGCTGAATACCAGAGAGTAAGCATATGAAAGATCAGAATGCATGTATCTTGTTCATGAATAGAGAAGGATTTGTAGGTGATGTGATGGTTGGAGCCTGTCTTGGGCAGAGCAATCATGACATGATAGTTTTCAATTCTTGGAGAGGTAAGGAAGGGGGTCGGCAGAACTGCCACGTTGGACTTCAGGAGGGCAGACTTTGGCCTATTTAGGAGATTGATTGACAGAGTCCCCTGGGAGGCAGCCCTGAAGGGCAAAGAAGTCCAGGAAGGTTGGACATTCTTCAGGGAAAAAGTCTAAAAGTCACAAGAGCAGGCTGTCCCCATGTGCTGAAAGACAAGCCAGCGGGGAAGGAGACTGGCCTTGCTGAACAGAGTGCTTTGGCTGGAACTCAGGGAAAAAAAAGGAGAGTTTATAACCTTTGGAAGAGGGGCAGGTAAGTCGAGAGGACTACAAAGATGTAGTGAGGTTATGCAGGGAGGAAATTAGAAGGGCCAAAGCCCAGCTAGAACTTAATCTGGCTACTGCTGTAAGACAATAAAAACCACTCCTATAAATACATTATCAGCAAAAGGAGGGCTAAGGAGAACCTCCATCCTTTATTGGATGTGGGGGGAAGCATAGTGACAAAGGATGAGGGAAAGGCTGAGGTATTTAATGCCTTCTTTGCCTCAGTCTTTAATAGCAAAACCAGTTGCTCTCTGGGTACCCAGCCCCGTGAGCTGGAAGACAGGGATGGGGAGCAGAATGGAGTCCCCATAGTCCAAGGGGAAATGGTTAGCGACCTGCTACTCCACCTAGACATACACAAGTCTATGGGGACAGATGAGATCCACACAAGAGTAGTAAAGGGACTGGCAGAAGTGCTCACCAAGCCACATTTAATCCTTTATCAGCAGTCCTCGCTAAATGGGGAGGTCCCAGTTGAGTAGAGATTAGCAAATGTGACAGCATCTACAAGAAGGGCTGGAAGGAAGATCCAGGGAACTACAGGCCTGTCAGCCTGACCTTGGTGTTGGAAAAAGTTATGGAGCAGACCATCTTGAGTGCCATCACACAGCATGTAAGGATAAGCAAGTCATCATGCCCTTTCAGCATGGGTTTAGGAAAGGCAGGTCCTGCTTAACTAACTTGATCACCTTCTATGACAAGGTCACCTGCTTAGCAGATGAAGGAAAGCCTGTGGATGTTGTTGACCTAGACTTTAGTAAAGCCTTTGACACTGTCTCCCACAGATTTCTCCTGGAAAAAATGGCTGCTTGTGACTTGGACAGGTGTACGCTTCACTGGGTAAAAAACTGGTTGGATGGCTGGGCCGAAAGAGTTGTGGAGAAAAGAGTTAACTCTAGTTGGTGGCTGATCACAAGTGGTGTTCTGCAGGGTTCAGTATTCAGTATTAGGGTCCAGTTCTGTTTAATATCTTTATCAGTGATCTGGACAAGGGGATCAAGTGATTCTATTCTATATATATACTTTAAATAGTATACATAATAACTATATCCAGTTATAAAATGTCCATTGCCTCAAAATTTCTAAGTCCCTTAAAAAAAAATATTTTACTCTCGGAACATTTTTTCTGGTGTCACTGATTAAAAATATTACACAAAAGATATGTGACATTGTTCTGATGTAAGGCAGGCCACAGTAAAACATTTCATGTTATCACTCAGAGAAAATAGCATAAGAACCTTAGAGCAACAACTGGATGCTCAGCATAATTCTTTTGGCTCCCTTCACAACATCTGTCTTTGATGTCCCCCAAGAGATGAAAAGCATGTATCTGAACAGCCTCATAGTTCTTGCACCAGTCAGAGGAGTCCCATAGTGCTCTCCTTTCCCTCTTCCATTCCTCCTGACAATTTTTTCTCGTCTGTGTTGTCTGAAAAGGTCCTGGAGCATTCTTCCACAAAGTCTGAAGATGCAATCCAGCTCCAGAGAAGCCTGAAGACCTTCACTTGAAGATCATTCTTATCACGAGGAAAGAGAGTCATTCCCAAAAGGAAAGCTGCGGGTTGGAAAAAGAAATCATGTATGAAATGAAGTCTTAAAAAAGATCACTTCTGTGAAGAGTTCTATTATCTGAACAGGACCACATTTCACCTGTGACCTTCACTCAGAACATCTCTGAAGTGTACCTTCCATCCATGGCAGTGCTTCAGCAGAGTTTCATGTTGTCCTGACCCAGCAGCTTGCACCTTTCAAAGCCATCAGTGGTGAATGGAGTCTAATATCTATGTTGCATTTGTGTGCAAATACTTCAAAGACACAAATACATTCCATCGCTAATTTATTAAACACTTTGGAGCTGTAGCAATCAACAGGTATTGATGCACAACCAGCGACTTTCTAGTTTGAACTGAATTTCCAGTGCCAACTGTAAGCTGCTATTTGTAGCAAAACTGAGGTGCTCACTGAAGGCAATGACTTGAGAGAGGGCATCTCACTCTGAACTTTAAAACATACCACAATGCTGTTTTTCTGGCAATCTGCAATGTGTCTCTTATGGCTGTTTTTCCTAGGCTCACCATCTGCTTGCTCTCTAGTGTTGGAAAGTTGTGGGTGGGAGGGTGGAAAAACAAAAATCAGGCAAGGGGGCTTTCTTGAAAGATACATATTCCCTACCTATTCCCATGCCATTCTATTTCAGATTTTGAAGGTACAATGTGCTCCAGTAATCCGGGAAAATTGCCTGCCTGAAGCTCAACTAGTTGGTTCAAAATGTGAAAGCCATTTCTGCATTTTCGCACAGCTTTCACCCTTGCCTAAAACCATTCTGTAACCCTCAATAACCTTCTGCTTTCCCTTGTCAAGAAGGCTGCTCCTGAAAGACAACCTGAAACACCTCATGCCAGAGGATGGAGATATATTAGTACTTCCAGGCCAAGTCAATCAATTAATTGGTAATAACTACTAGAATTAATCATCCTTGCCTTCATTACTCAGAAACAAAGCATAAACATCTCTTTCCTGCTGTCACTTCTGTTCTTTTTTCCTATATATTTTGCTTAATCTGAGACAGCATTACATCTGAATTTATTTAAAAGTCAGGTCTCATATTGCTTTTCAGTATCTGTGCTTTCTCCTGTACTAGTACAGCATAAGGAAATAAGGCGCTCTACTTGCTGGGCTGCATTTTCGTGAGTGGAAGGAGAAAGCATGAGTGTGTATTAGGAACAGTTCAAAACTGGGCAGATCCAGTGACGCTGTGGCTCCTACCTTTGCATCTCCCGGTATGCTGAAAGTGTGACCATGGACTCTAACAGGTATTTGAAGTAAGATTAAAAGAAGATGGCAAAAGTCACAATTACTTGCCAGCCATGCCGTATTCACTAACCCAAATGCAAAGACTTTCTTGCATAGGCCATCAGCAGCCACAGTCATAGGCTTGGCAATATTAATATAAATGCTGAGGTGAAATCTGTGAGGGTTTAGGACAAAACACAATTTCTCTGCCACAAGAACAGAAACATCTGTCAGGCAGTTGGAAGAGGTGTTGGGCCTGAATAGCTTCAGCTTTCCTGTTGTTATCTACCCCTGGTTGTTTAGCCAGTTCCTGTGCTACAAATTCTATCCCAGAATGGAAATGCAAGTACACTGTATCCACAAAAATGGACCAGTTGGTGCCATTTCACAAATATTCTCATCCAAAAGGTTTCTTTTATATAAGTAAACTCTAGACATCTGTGTTGAACATAAGCTTAGTATGATCAAACTCAACCATCTAATCCTGACCTTCTCCTTCATGAGTTTTGGTCATTCTTCTAGATATTACTATTTAAAGCCTTTCCATGATTTATAGCACGTTCTCCACACTTTCTTTAGTTTCCAAAGCCAGGTCCTAAATAAAGACCAAAAAAACACTTCAAACAACTTAATCCTTCCTAGAAAAGGCTGTTAGCTTTCAAAGATGACATTACATCAAAAGCAAAGGTTAAACTCCAGAACGCATTCTTTGAATGAAGTAACAAAAGCTCTATTATATCCTTTGATCACTTGAGCTCACCTGTAGGAAATGTTACACCTTTTTATTAAACTGTTGAATTGTCTTTGCTGTACAAGCTGGAGACATTCTTGACAAGCTTAAAGTCATTAACACCTCTGAGGAATGCTCAGCAGAGCCTGTAATACTCTCACGTGCCTATGCATGTTAGTACAGCAACTCTACAGTTTCCTAACATCCCAGGCACTCTTTCCTCTTGATATTTGTGTAACAAATTTGTTGAAATGAGTGAAATAATAGCACGTTGGCAAAATTCGCCATGACACAGATGTGCACAGTAAAATATTTGATGGTTACAAATAAAAAACCTTAGCACTAAATTAGCAAATTTATTGAATTACCACAACACATTTGTAAAATAAATCACCCGTTAATTACTGTAAAAAAAACCCAAACAACCTTGCATTTTTTATTGATGTCTGGCCAGTACATTTACCACTGCCCATTACCAGCTACTGTATACACAGTCAATCTGTCATCCATTCACATAGCATGCATTTGTTTTCTCACATAAATGGACACGCACACCCCCTGCACTTTCTCTTTCTCTCTAGAAATATCTATATATAAATGTATTGCATGCAAGTAAAACTTATTAAAATAACATTAAAGATCAACACTCTATCTTTGGTTTCTCTTCTTTTAAAGAATTTGTTCTACATCTATTTTGTTTTAGAAATATAGCCAACTATAAGCATGAGTACTCTTTAAAATAAATAAATAAATAAATAAATGCGTTTATAAGGGTTTCTGGCAATCCAGACCGCTATTTAGTTCTAAAATCCTCAGAAATCTTCAGCAATGAAAAGCTGAAAGCTATTTTCCCCAGCATCTCTGGATCCTTTGGGGTTTTTTATTCCTTCAGTTCTTTTGTAGAGCTCATCTCTTCGTGCTTAAACAATATTTTTATAAAGACTAACATTCCTACATGGATGCACTCTCTCAGACACACAGAGAACTAGGATTTGATTCCCCTTTCTTCTCCATTTGTGCTCTATATACATTATTTCTTACATGTCACAAAGCTTCTGAATATTTCTAATATACTTTACACTTCAGGTTCTGAGACAACTTCTGCTGAATAAGCACTCATATACATGAAAGCTTACTGCCAGACCATCACTACACACACATATAAAAAGAATTCTTACATAGCAATGAATGCCATGAGACAACTAAGAAACACAACACAAACAACTACCAAATATAAACGACGGTAGATTTTAAAAAGAACATGTATGCTGTAAAAAAGGAAGAGCACATGCTGTCTCTATTGTAGTCAAAACCCCACACACAAACTAATGTAATCACCAAAAAGTAAGTTTGCATCCTTCTTTCATACCTGACCTATGATTTTTTAGAGAACTTTTGACTTACTCATGTTTCTATTCTTGGCCTAGTCAGAGATAACTATTCAGTGGAGGCTTACAGTGAGCTTCTGGATCTTAATCCTGTTGTCTCGATTAGTCTCTCTAATGATTACACAGTTTGATTGCCTCAGAGGGAGGTGGAGAAGAATGGTGTAGAGGGAAGGGAGCAGTTTCTGTAGTCCCCATTAGCTTCTGATTACAGGAAAAACAAGATAGGGTCATGTTGGCTGAGTTCAGTGGGAAGGAAGGCAAAGTGCCTTAGAATAATTCTGTACAATCAAGAGATTAGAAGGATTAAATGTAACCAAACCTTTCCTAAAACAGAAGGATGAGCAATATGCTTTTAAATGGTAAACACTGACTAATTTGTTGACTCATTTGTGAGATAGTCTACTAACACAATGAGAACACTAGTAAGAATAAAGCTGCTGCTTGTACCTGTTTCCCTGCTGAATCACGTGGAATGGTTTTATGATTGCTGCTCCTATCTGGCTTCATTCACTGAAGTTTTATCTCTCTTTCCCTTCCCCCCCAACAAAAAAAAAAACTGAGTATTTTCTAAAAGTATGAATTTTTCTCTACCTGTGGGTAACCAGAATAAATGCGTAAAAGCTGCTTCATTTGGAAGAATTTTTCATTGGCAGTTTCTTCTTAGGTTTTGAGTGATTTTGATTTTGTACTTTTCATAAAATTTGAAAATGGTTTCCATAACAATTCAGCCAGAAAAAAAAGCATACATTTCTTTGTTAATTTCCTTTGAAAAATTACACAATGAAAAAAAAACAGCCTAACAGACTTTTTATTTTTCTATTTTTGATCCCTTCTTAAGTTAACAATTAATGTTTCCCTTATTTCATTTTATGAAAATAGCTCATCATTTGCAGAGCCATGTGGAAATTCTTCTACTTCAAATGTCTTCAGTTTCTGGAGAATAATTTCATCTTTTCTGTAATCACACTGCTGTCTGATACAGAAACTAAGCTTCACTCTGCCCAGAGAAGTCTTTTTCAGTTCCCACAAGAGCTACTACTGGAAATAATATTCAAACCAGTGGAAAAACACAAACATATCCAGTAGTATTCTCCAATAAAAGCTCACAGAAAGTAATGACTTAAATGGAGAACAGCAGCTCCTACAACTGGAAAAGACATGTCCCTTCCTTATCAAGCACTTTAGTCGGTGTTGCTTACTTTTAAAACAGTCATTTATGCCCACTAATGTGAGCCTGCTCTTCCCTTCCAGTCACAGAATTCAAGAGAGGGCTGGCTGCAGTGAATTATGCAAGCTACATGATCCAAAATGATATGGAAAGCAGTGGTAATTCCCTCATATGTGCAGCAACACCAGAAGAGTGTAGGAGCTGTGGCCTGTTGGTTGCCATTCTTACAACATTAAAATAAAGATGTAAAATTAGACTTTAGAAGGACTTGACATGATTTGTTTAAGACTATGTATGTCAACAGAAATCAGTAAGACAATGTCTGTAAGGAGACATATCTTTCATGAGGTCAGCCAGTAGAGCTAGAAAATAGAAAAAAAATTCCGAAATCTTTCATCAGATGAAATACAGGAGCTCTTGGTTTCCAAACAAGTTTTAGCCCATGTAACTCCATTTCCAACCAACTCAGGGATCTAAAAATGAAGGCAACAGCATACAAAAACTGAAAGTTTACAGCTTATGTAGACACATGGGCTGAAGCTCGCAAAAAACTCAGGCACAGCCTAGAAAAAGATTTTTAATCGCTCTTGGGTTCAGATACCTGGCCTTCAGTCATCAGGACGAGTCTCAGATTATCATTCCCAGATTAGTTTACTTCATAAGCACTGTGTTTATCATAGAATCATACAACAGTTTGGGTTAGAAGGGACCTTCAAAGGTCATCTTGTCCAACACCCCTGCAATGAGCAGGGACATCTTCAACTAGATCAGGATGCTCAGAGCCCCATCCAACCTGACCTTGAATGTTTGCAGGGATGGGGCATCTACCACCTCTCTGGGCAACCTGTTTTAGTGTTCTACCACCCTCACTGTAAAAAATTTCTTCCTCATTTCCAATCTAAATCTATCCTCTTTCAGTTTAAAATTATTACCCCCTGTTTGTCACAACAGGCCCTACTAAAAAGTCTGTCCCCATCTGTCTTATAAGTATCCTTTAAGATTTGAAAGGTAGCAATAAGGTGTCCCTGGAGCCTTCTCTTCTCCAGGCTTCTCTTCTCTCAATCTTTCCTTATGAAGTAAGAACAGCTTTTTACATGGACTTTGCACCAATGCCTAAACTGGAGAGCAGTCACCGTCACTCTTTTCCCATTAGGAGTGAGAATCTGAGGTTTACTCAACTTGTGAGAGAGCATAAGATGAGTGGGGAAAAAGGGGGGTTGTCGACATTCGCAGGACTGAGGTTTCCAAATAGATGCACCCTTCTTGTTGGGAGCTCAGCCTCATTTGGAAAAGTAAATATATAGGCAGTAGCTGAATCAGGGATCTGAAAGACCAGGTTAACATGGATATTTTAACAAAAGGAAAATGGTGATTTCCAAATAGTCACCCCAAAGCTGGATTGGTTTCCAGATCATTTGTTCAGCAACCTTAGTAATCAGTAAAGGAGCTCAGGGATTCTTCTGACACATTATTAATTGCAAGCAGAAACTAGAAAGTCCTAACACTAAAAAAATTGTTTGTTGCCCTAGGCATGTTTTCATTTACTGTCAGCTCAGTCTGTTCTATAGTTTCACTTGTAATAGCTCCATTGCTGTACTTATGACTAATAACAATAAAATATTAACAAAACAGTTTTGTTGGTGGCAACTCTAGAGATAGGAATGAAAGGTGTTGTTGTGTTCTTTGTTTTGTTTCAAGTCCGACAATGACCTTTGCTCCCATTACTGCTGTATTGTTTTGGTATCGAAAGGATTGGTGACAGAAAGTAGCACCATATTCCTCAGTGGTGTAAGAGTAAACAGGCCAGTATGCTCTCCTCACCTTAGAGGGAATTTGTTTTCCTATAGCGTCTCTTCCTCCTCACCTTGAACACCTCAACACCCTCCTGCTTCCTCCAGCTTTTCCAGCTTCCTCCCTAACATTGCTAGAAGACACAGTGATACTTTTCCTCCTTGAGCTGCCTTTCTGCCTGTGTTGAGCTCCCTTTCATCTCTTGCAGCTCTTTCTGCACTCAGTCTTCCTCCAGCTGTAGCCCTTGTAGCTGCTATGATTCACAGAGCCTCCAGAGTGATGCTTTCTTCAAAAGCCAACCCTCTCTCCCTCTGTACTGCAGCAGTAGAAGGTTTGCCAGTTCTCAGAAGGCACTCCAATAAAATCACCCTAAAATACCTGACAGATTACATTTGAATTTTTTAAAAATATATTTTTATTTGATTGTAATCACTGCTTGCTGATAATCATGCCTACAGGCCCCAGGTGAGATTGGGCACCATCTCTACCCATAGTAATAAACAGCCCTCAATGCAGAGTTTGCAGTATAAGCTTAATTAGACCAAAGACAAGGGAAGCAGGTCCTAGAAGTCTTATTATCTCATTTCACTCCAACGTACAGCTGACCATGTTCAAAATATTTGGCAACCACAGCAAAAGTGATCAGGTAGTACTATGAGCTTGATTTTGTGTAAAGTGAAATTATTTTGTATCATTTTCAGGTTTATCTGCAAAAGCTTCATGTGGTTCAAGTACTTACTAGTACAGCACTAGTTCCTTATGAACTAACAAGGGATCTGTTAAGAGCTTTGCAAACATTTCATTCAAACTAAATTCTGTGGTAAAGTTAAGTTTAATTTCTTTAATAAAATTGCTTAATTCCTTAAATAAACTACAGTCTATGTTTTTAATGATGTCACATGAATGTAAAATTTTATGAGCAAGCTAGGGTGGATTCTTAGAATGGGAACAAAGAAAATTAAAAGAGAAAATAAAGCTTGAAAAAAAGTCAGGCACTAACCATTGGCTAATAATGAGGTTCAATTTTACATTTTCTGTGTAATTAGTAGGCTGTCATTCAAACCAAATGATGCCTTTAAAGTCTGTTTTGCAAATAATGTGACAAGATTAGACAAGATTTGTGATCATGCAGAGATCCCCGTTTGTCCTAATGCTGTGGTCCTCACCTCTTCGAGGTATTTAAATTCCCGTAGTCCCTCTCAGACATTTGTATTCTGGTGCTTTTTTAATGCTAACGCCAGCTGACTCCAGACTGCAATATCCTTTGGCATTATAGTGGTGATATGATTCACATTACCTCTGGCAGGTATCTCCTGATAATTGTATAATTAACTTACTGTGTAATTACCATTGTTTCCAGCAACCTGCTATATGATTCCCACCTTGTTACCACAAAGTAGCACATCTTGTTTTTGACACGGTCAGACCATGTGGTGTTTGAAGGCTTGTGAACTTCATGTCTGGAGGTCTTGCAAGCTAGTTTGTTATAGCTGTGAGACTGAAGTGGGAGCTGAGTCAACTTGAAGGGGATCACCATACTTAAATGGATAATGGCAATCTCTCTAACCTCCAAAACAGAATATATCTGTGAATAAATTATACATTCTCCATAATAAACAAATTCTGGAGACATGGAAGCTTCTATCAGTTAGGAAAATTTCAACACGTCTAGATACGTTAAGCACTGCATATGCCATAGCATGCTGTCTTTTAATTTTTTCTAGTGTCTCTTTTCAATATACTGCTCTCTCCATACTTTCCCACATTGTCTGCTCTTTGCTCCTGTTTTCAACCCACTTCTTTTTTATAGGGTTTCTACTCCATTTCTCTAGCCATTTTGTTTCATTCACTCATTGAAAAGAATTTTCAAACACAGGATTTTCAAGCCAATTCAAGAGGAGGCAGACATGGTGTTCTCATCCAAAACTCTTCCACAGAAACCAGAAGGTAAAAAGCGTCCCCAGTAATTCACTACAAACACGGCATGTTTTAAACATCAGTTTTTATCACTGAGATCAGTGTTTTCATTTTTTCTTATGCACAGATCAATTGCTCAATTTTATCCCAGCTCTGTTCAGTTTTGCTAAATACTGAAAGGAAATAGGAACTCCTTCCAGTTCATACTGACAAATTTTTCCCAACAACCCTGGTTTGTACAAGCATTTAATCACTTGTAACCAGACAAACATTGACATAAATGCAGATTATGTCTGCAGATCAGTAACAGAAGCAGAGGTAGGACAGATCTACTGGGCAATCAGGGATTTAATCAACTTTGTTCTTTATGCTGGCATGTGACATGCTTGTTGCTTCAATTTCTATGGTTGAAGACCAGGGATACCTACTCTAAACCAGCCTTTTTAACTTCCCTGAGAATGCTGAACAAATTACACTGGATATGACCACATTATTGCTATATATAAATAGTTAGAATTGAGTCTGGATTCAGATGAGACTAAACCCACTTCTATTGAAGACTTCTCTAGTGAGACAGGCCAGAAGGGTGATGTTCACTATTGTTTAAGTAGCTGCCAAACTGCAGCTTTAATATTAATGGCTTATTCAGGTCATGCCATTTCTTAACGGGTTTTTTTGTATCATCCTCTGTGATATTTATGCTAATGGCCAAATGCTTTCAGTGAACTTAATTTCCAGTTTCAGTGAAATAACTTCTACACATCTAATTTAAAAAGTAGAACGCTTAATTTAAACAGAATATACATAAAAGCTTTTTTTCTCTTTTGCCTTTTACTGCTATTGTTAAGCTCGAATCAGATATGAAATCTAAGCTTGTTACTGGGAAAAGAATCCATTCACATTCAAAGTTTAATGTTGCTCAGCTTTCCATACAATCACTGCAATAACACTTTATCTGCCTATTGTGAGTGTCCTTGACAGACTGTTCATGGAGCTAATCATTTACAGAAAAAATCAGAAATGAGGGTGAGAAGACATGGATATATTTTTATATATACACACACACGTGTGGGTATGCGCTCATACAAGCATATATACACTTGGAGTCAATTTTTTTTTTGCTCTGGACATTTGCAGCTTCTCACTGAAGCTATAAGAAGTTATTATAACCTAAGCAGGGAAATAATGGCTTCTGGATTTAGTTATATTTTTAAATTCTTACAATTATATAAATTGTTCTGAAATTCTTAAAATAACAACCATTGTTGCATACTGATTCACTACCTGTATTAAAGAAAATATTGCTGTCAAATATAATCCTGCCTACTGTTCATGGTGAAATCATATACACAAGCAACAAAAACTTTCAGAAAGTTATTACTTCATTCAACTATTTACAGCTGCTGGCCTAATATATATGCTGGTACAACTTCTTTTTTAACCTCTTAATGAAACCTAATACTGCAGGTCAGAGTCTAGCTCCTTAAAACTGCAGCTTACAGGATACCTTTGTGGTGCTCTAATCTTTTAACCCCTTGAGGCATGATGAACATCAATTACACAGTGCTGTTGCCCAGAGGTGAGATATGTGAGCTGGAGCTAAAGACAGACTACAGCGGAGACATCTCACACACAGATCATGAACAATCCATCTTCTTCAGCGTGTGGGGGCAGAACAACTTCAGAAAGCCATCAGTGCGTAATACGGTATTTGAGTGCATTTGCGGCTGAAACTAACTTGTCGCACAAGGAAGAGCTCGCAAATCATCCTGACCCTCCTGACCCCATGCAATCTGCTGCTGAGGAGCACAGGCTATTAAAGAGCCTCGCAAGGTCTACATAAAAGGAGCAAAAAGGGACTCTTATAACTGCCCTGGATTTCTCAAAGCATCCAGCTTAGCAGGAGGATGGAAGGTAAATAACCCCATGAAAATTGAGAGTTATTAGTGATATTGCTTAAAGACAAGACAGGTCCACTCTCTGAAAAAGAGAGGAAAATCATCTCAAAAAACATAATATGAACTCCTTGCTACCGACATTTCCCAGCAGTTTCAAATATTAAAAAGTTAGCTTTTCCTACATAATAAGGCTCTTGTGGAAACTACAATAACTGTATGCCTCCCCTATATGTTCTGCAGATGCTAAGTTTGTTCTTAAGGTGTTACAGATTAAGATAGTAAAAGTCTTATTGTTTTAGGAAGTAGAAATCTAAAACACAGAGTGGTTCTTATGAACTTCAGCTTGCTTAAGGACAGATAGACCTGGTATCATCACCTTTAAGGTCATCCAGTACTTCCTGATGTAGGGCTAGCTGCTTATGTCATGAATATATGTATACCTTTCACAAGCAGCTACCTGCAATTTCATCAAGGCTTGCACTGATGCCTCGACATGCCATCTCTTTGAAAACTCACCAAAGCAGCCAGTTCAAGAAATCTCTAAAACACTGAATAAAGGATGCATTGACTGAATAAGTAAAGCACTGAATAAGGATATAACAATATACTGAATAAAGGATGTGTTAGGGTATGATAGATGCATTTCCCAGAGACACTCACTGGGGCATCTTGAGGCTGAAGAAAGGGAATGAATAGCCAGGAACCAACACTGGTGTCAGGCTCCAGAACTAAGAGTTTATTATCTGCTTTTTATTGCTCTTCTATTTTATTAGACAGAATAACATGGAAGTAAAGGAAGTCTGCACCTCTCTGTGTTCAATACTGTGCATATCTTGATATCTATTGCACAACTAATGAACTATCATAATCAGTGCATGTTACTGGATGTTTTCTTTCTTCAGAAAATAATGGGTACACCTCTTCTTGTTGCAATTTTTTGTTGAGGTTACTATTTACTACCTGCTCAATTCTTTCCGTGAACAGGCTCACACTAAACTCCTTCTTAGCAATTCTTGTTTCATCTGACGTTGCTATCTTCAGTCCTTCAAGAACCTTTTCCATTTTAGAGATTACCTGTGATACAAGTAATGCTCAACACTGGCTCAACGTGTAAAGGCATAAATTTTTCTGCAGTAATCAGATAGAAAAACCGCTACTCTAAAAGTTCATTATCTCCTTCTGTTTGTTTGCCACAAGCCTGACTATTGTCTCTAACAGCCTAAGTCAGACAAGGTGTCTGCTCCTGCTCACAGTCATCAGCACCCTTCACAGGAGGCAGAATTTTTAGAAACCAAACTGCATTCTATTGGTTTGTGGGCCTGCCCAAATTTTCTCAGTAGCACAGGCAAAATTCAATTTTATGTCATGTTTAAGATAAGGAGGAAGTCACTCACTTGGTTTTCATGCATGGGATGGAAAACCTCACGTTTTATTGCAGCAAAGCAGGTGCCATCTACTTGAGCTCAGTCTCTGCTTAAAGCTGGCCTCAATTATCTCTGTTTTCCCACCATTTCTACTTTTGTCTTCATTTGCAGACTATCAGTATTTTAAGTACCTCAACAGTACCTGAAAGGCATGAAGTATTTAGGCACTTGCTTGAACTGTATAACCAAAGAATTAAAGGCAGTAAATAAACACTCACTTTAGTAAAGTACAAACATTACATTAATTGTAGCTCTTCCTAGATTCAGTTATATTTTCATTATGTTGCAGCTGCAGAAGCTTGCTGTGCTCATAAAATAGCTCTACACAATAACAACCTTTATTCAAGGAAGAGAAAGACTAGACTGAAGCTGGATGTTTTGCACACGTGTAAAAAGACTTGAACCTGGCAGCAGCAGTGGTGGCCCTGCTAAAGTTTGTGAATACACCAATTTTAGCAGGGCCAGGGTCTCCTTCCCTCCTTTTTAGAAAATAATTGGAGGGCTTGGCAGCATCTTTTGCTAATAGAGCAGTAAAGGAGAGCCTTGGCTCCATTGGTCTTTAACTTCGAGATAGATAAAGCTAATCTAAAATAGGCTCCATCTATAGTTAATGGATGCAGATAGACATCTCCAGAAGGTATTTCATCCCACCTAGTTTTGATGTGTACCAAGGAAGAACTGCCCTCAGGTGATGAATGTTTTTCTGTGCTGATTATAGACAGAATACAAAGACTAGCGCATTTAGATGTCTAGCTTTCAGGTAGCTAACTTGACATTAAACAAATACCACTCTGAATAGATATTTAGAGGTAGATAATTGATAAAGTTTTGTGATCTCACTTCCAAAGTGAAAGTAAAAATGCAGAATAAACAAGTTATGTATTAAAACTGCTGTATAGGTGCATGCAAAGAAGGCAATGGGTCTCTCCCAACACCATTAACATGCTAGATAACCCTTATTTCTTTGGTCAGTTAGAGTATAGCATTTCTATGTTATATTATCTATAAAGCCATACAGCTAGAGTAATCTTCGTTGCCTTCCTACATGGGCACTTACCTTCAGTGTGTGACTTTCAGACCGTTTTACAAACATTAATGAATTTAGGCTTCCCTGTTAGCAAAATAGTATTATTGTATTTCTTATATAGGTGTTGAAATTACAGCAGCACACATGGGATAGATTCTAGTTCTTGAGAACTACAAAGCTTCATTTAATATTCACCCTATGAATGTAAATATGAAACAGACTTTTGAAAGCTGCTTTCTGGAGGAAATGGTTCTTGGCAGCAGCGCCAAAATTACAACTGTCTCTCATTTTTGTGCAACCTGTGATTGGTGATTATCATATAACAGAAGATTAAAATCCGATATTCTGAGATACTTTAAAATCTAGCCAGAAGAAGAAATATATTTCTAATATATTTCTAAGGCAGTTTAGAGGAAAGTTTGCAACTTAATACATGATACTGCATTATGCACAGTTGGTGAGTGTATTTATAAGACTAGTTGGAAAACAGGTTTCACCATTATTTCTGAAATGTTTACTTAAAAAGCATAGTGTTTGTTCTGAATTAGAAGAAAAATCAAAATTGTTCTTGAAATTATTTTTTTAAAATACTGTACCCTTATTCATGAGAAAATATAATTTCAAGTGTTAAAATCCCCCTTATAGATGTATACTACTAGATAAGCATGTTTTCTATACATTATATAATGTGCATGTCTACAAATATATACATATATTGAGAGATTCAGAGGAAAAAGCCAGGAACGTTAGATATCTTGTTAAACTTCTCAACAGATTGTGTTTTATTATTCTGATCATTGAGAAATGTTTCTAATAACTTTCTACAGGCATATATCTCACTGGGAGAAGAGCATTTCAAAGACTGTATCATAAACTTGCGCCTTTAAGTATCACAAGTGTTTTGTATTTTGAAAAAGAAATTTATTCACAATAATCAAATAAATGATCTCCTCCTCCGATCAGGTGACCTGCCTAGTGGATGAGGGGAAGGCTGTGGATGTTGTCTACTTGGACTTTAGCAAAGCCTTTGACACTGTCTCCCATAGCATCTTCCTAGAGAAGCTGGCGGCTCATGGCTTGGACAGGTGTACTCTTTGCTGGATAAAAAACTGGCTGGATGGCCAAAGCCCAGAGAGTGGTGGTGAATGGAGCTAAATCCAGTTGGCAGCCAGTCATGAGTGGGGTTCCCCAGGGCTCAGTGTTGGGGCCAGTCTTTTTTAATATCTTTATCAGTGATTTGGACAAGGGGATCAAGTGCACCCTCAGTAAGTTTGCAGATGACACCAAACTGAGTGGGAGTGCTGATTTGCTTGAGGGTGGGAAGGCTCTACAGAAGGATCTGGACAGGCTGGATCAGTGGGCCGAGCTCAGTTGCATAACATTCAACAAGGCCAAGTGTTATGTCCTGCACTTTGGTCACAACAACCCCATGCAATGCTACAGGCTTGGGGAAGAGTGGCTGGAAAGCTGCCCAGGAGAGAAGGACCTGGCGGTGTTGGTTGGCAGCCAGCTGAACATGAGCCGTCAGTGTGCCCAGGTGGGCAAGATGGCCAAGAGCATCCTGGCTTGCATCAGGAATAGTGTGGCCAGCAAGACTAGGGAAGCCATCGTCCCCTGTACTGGGGACTGGTGAGGCTGCACCTCAAATACTGTGTTCAGTTTTGGGCCCCTCACTACAAGAAGGACATTATGTTGCTGGAGTGTCTCCAGAGAAGGGAAACAAAGCTGGTGAAGGGTCTGGAGAGCAGGTATTATGAGGAGAGGTTGAGGAGACTGGGCTTATTTAGTCTGGAGAAGTGGAGGCTGAGGGGAGACCTTATCACTTGCTACAACTACCTGAAAGATGGTTGTAGTGAGGTGGGTATTGAACTCTTCTCCCAAGTAACGAGTGATAGGACAAGAGGTAATGGCCTCAAGTTGCACTGGGGAAAGATTAGACTGGATATTAGAAAAGAATTCTTCACAGAAAGAGTTGTTCAGGGCTTGGAACAGGCTGCCCAGAGAGGTGGCTGAGTCACCATCCCTGGAGGTATTTAAAAGATGTGTAGAAGTGGCACTTCAGGGCATGGTTTAGGAATCGTGGTAGTGTTGCATTGATGGTTGGACTTGATTATCCTACAGCTTTTTCCAACCTTAATAATTCTGTGATTTTATTATTCTAATATTGACTAGCCTGGAATCCTTTATTTATTGAATGAAAATATCAGATTGTTCAGTCACTTAGTTGTTCAATCCTTTAATGCTTTTGATCATTAAAAGGATAATTAATTTATGAAAGTAGCCAACTAGACTTTTTTCATGCGTATTCTTTATATATATGCACATCTATATGTACATGGATACACATACATGAATGCAGAAATTACAAAATCTCTGCAGTATCTTTCATTCTTTTAATTGTTGGTAAACATTAGACAATATCTCAATCATTTTTTACTCCAACTGTCAGAACATCCCACCCTTATGAACACATTAACTCTGGTCTCTCCATAAAAAAGCATTACAGGATTTGCTTCTAAAGGTCTCTAGTGGTCCAGACAAAAATCCAGGGGCCTCCACAGGTCACTGTCAACTGTTTAGAGCCATCCATCTGAGTAGTAAATTCCCTGGTAGGCCAGCTTCTACCAAAATAATACTGTTGAGTATTATTTCTACCAAAATAATACTGTTTGTAGCATAGTACACCAAGTCCCCATATCCAAGAAGAAATGTGAACTAGAAGTCATTTCCAGATAATTTCATTTAGTGTGTCTGCTCCCTCAACTTAGTCTTCCCAAAATACCTCTCAGGTTCTTCAAGGTGGGGCTTCTCCCCTGCAAGAAGCAGATAGTTCACAGGAGGTTGTTCTTTCTCTGAAAGTGACATTTCTCACCTTCCACATGATGACAGGAGAATAGGTTACACTGGCTGAAGACTCCAGACAAAGGACACCGAATGTCTGAAGTAGGCAAGGAGGTACAATACAGGGCATTTCTCCCTCTCAAGTTAGCAGTCTGTTGCAGCCACAGGGCTTTTCTTTCTCATCAGATGAGCTTACCTGCCTTAGCACTGCTTTTGGATCTCAGTGCCAGAAATACCTAGAAAAGTATCTACTAATTATCTGATAAATGTGTTTGTTCATGTCTGAAGTGCAGCTTATCTAATTGCCAGTGCCCTTCCTATTTTCCTCTAAGGGGTTGGTTTAGTTAAGAATTCTCCCAAAGAGCTTGCTTTTCATGTAAGTAATTATGTGCTTTGCTTGCTTCGAAGGGATATTAGCTCATCTGCCAATGGCAGCAAACAAAAAAAAATATTCTCAAGGAGATTCAGATCTCAAATAAAACAGAAGCAAAGAATTTTGTATTTGTGGCTTTAGACTTTATTAAAATTAACGTAAAGCTAACAGTAAGGCTTGCTAGAAAGTAATAGCAGATCTGTGTTACTGGAAGTGCTGTCTTAAGGGCATAAACCTGTAAGGCCAAGTCACTAATCAGCTTTGTACTTGGGAGCCAGGAGATTCAAAAGTTAATAAAAACAATCAAACAAACAAGAAAAAATTAGGTATAATTAAGAAGGTAAACTCTTGCAAACTCTTACAGACTGCAAATCACTTGGCAGCTGCTTCTACATCTGAAATTCCCATGTCTTTCTAGGTCTTATGAACTCAACTTCCAGGCCCAGATGTCCCTTTCTTTATGTTTTGCAAATCTTCAGGAGCTACTCTGAACCTGCAAGAGGCAGAATATGGTTCAGCTTCTTACTAGGTCTACTAGACTTGGAAAAAGAGGAGAAGGACCCAGTCCTTTTTGTAGGATATATAAGCATTAACTCAGGCAGAAGGTGGTTCAGCTTTATTCAGTAAAGGAGAAAGCATTGATCTTGACAATACTGAAAGACATGAGATAAATTGTAACAGATATATATGGCATACAAAATACAATAATGTTTACATTTATCATCAGAACAAGCATGTGGATGAAGGAGAATGGTAATACAGTTAGACAGTTATATAGGTTCATTTGATTATGTCCTTCACTAAAGGCTTTTAAAGAACCTAAAATTCAGTAGAACAATGTCTATCTGCACACAGAACCAAGAACTGATTAAAAGGCAGGAAATGGTGAGCATTTTTGACCACCTCGTGTGGTTGCAACTGAAGTCTGACCAAGAGCTATGCCATGGAGAGTGTGTTATGCAATGGAAACATTCTTGAAAGGGGATAAGGTGAAAAAATTTATTGTTGCTCATCGGGGGTGACTGCTAAGAACTACATTATATACATTATACTTAGTGATAGAATGTCAGATGAACTTCAAGATAGAATAACATAAAAAAAAGGAGGGGAAAGAACTTTCCTTATTCACAGACACGGGGATGTTCTCTTGACTTACTGTTACCCAAGATAAAAAAGTATTGAAGGTATATTGGGAACTTTATGAAAATGTCAACTCAGAGGTATGAAGTAGATTGTGAAGAAAAACAAATATAAACTAGGAGTCTAGCTTGAAAAAGCGATGACTGAGGTCTATAGAATCAAAAGTGGCAGAAGATGATGAACTGAGAGCAATTGTTCATCATTTCTCATCAATACAGGAGCTAGGTGCATGAAGTAGATTAGTAGATTGCACATCCAGTATAGCAACACAACAACAACAGAGATTCCTTCAGGCAACCTACATTGTGTGCCAGAACACATTGTGGCTGCTAAAATTCACATGGATGCAAGAAATGACCAAACCAATCCATGGAAGGTAAGGCTACCACACACCATTATGAAGCCCATAATTGATGGTCCTAAATTGATGGTCCTGTGCCATAATTTTTTGGATGATGGAAGAATATACCTAGTAAATAATATCACATGCGCTATTCTTATGGGGTTCCTTATGCTCCATCTGTTGTGAACTTACATTCTCAAGTTAGAACAAAATAAGTAAAGCCATACAGCTAAAGCAAAATACAGGACTTGATGGAACCAGGTCTGGCTATCAAAGCAAATCAAACCTCGTAAATGTCTACATACAATTTATTGCAAAAGCTGAACAAGTTCTGCTTTGAAACATGTCTGATGGCTAGCCTCCACCACCCTTACAAAATCTTACTCATTCAAGGGTTAAAAACCTCATTTTCAATCTTAAGTTGTTCCAAGCAAACTTATAAGCACAGGTTTTTTAGCTACCACTGTGTGCTAGAAGTTATTTATTGCCTCAATGTCAACTGTTGCTCCCTTGTCTTCCCTTCATCCCTAATGGACAACAGAGGCAGATCAATTATACCTCCTTCCAGCCTCCATTTTGCTGGTTTAAAAAAATTGAGCTGTTTATGAAATTCAGCCTTTGGACTTGATGAAATTGTCATTATTTTATACACTTTTTTAAAGCAAGAAATGTTTCATTTTGATGACTACCTTTCCTAAGAATGAGGTGCTTCAGCCCTTAACGAACTGTGCAGTATGCAAGTATGGGGTCTGGCTGAACTAATACTGCTTGGCAACCTCTAAATCTGGATCACCCACACAAAAATGTCAGTAAAGCTAATTTCATCAGGAAAAAACAGGAGATCATATTTGGTTGATTTTGTTGTTGTCTTGGGAGTTAATTGTTGGCACCCTAGGTGGAAACAAAAATGAATAAAAGGGAAAATGGAAATAAGACAGTGAGAGAAATAAAATAATAAAAATAGCATCACAAAAACATTCACTGAAGTAGAAATTGGTTAGTAGCTTGTTAGATAACACAGTGATGAAAAGCAGTTATAAAGCTGTGTATAAAATGGAATGTTAATTAGTGTGAGAGTGAAGTGAAGATGTCAGTGAAGACTAACATGTTCCTAGAATGCAAAGATGGCGGGGAGGGCGGGGGATATGCATAATGCAATAGATATATAAAATAAGTTTCTGCATGCAATACTGGAGATAACTTTGCTTTTCATTTCCTTTTTTCAATGTCTTTATGTCCTGTCCAGCATGTATACAATAACATTTTCAATGCATGAAAAATGTTTAGGTATCAGTAAGTACTAGCAGTAGGCCCAATATTCTTCATATATCCATATGCTTACGGTTTAATATTATTTAGCAATGATAGTCTTCCACCTTGAATATCCTTCTGATCCAGCTAGATAGTACCCCTTCCGTCAGGACAAATGATACAGCCTCATCTCAGCAAAATACATTATAATTCAGTATCATTTCACTGAGGAAAAATTTGCAAGATTGATAGAATTCACAGAAGGCAAACAATGACAGGAGATCAATGCATGAATATTTTTTTTATCATCTCACAGTAAGTATCCTCACACATCCAGAAAGTAAAAAAGTTGAAATAAAATTGAAACAGAAGTATGGCAGTGTCCAACACATCTTAATAACAAAGAAGCAAATCTTTGTTTCTCAGTGGACTAGACTCATGCCAACTCTCAGATACCCTAAACTGACTATAAATTTACCCTTCCTACACCTTATCATCCTCTATATTATTTTTTTCTCTGAATAGACTGCTACTAACTTTATTGGCTGCAAACCCCACCAAAGTACAAAACTCAATTAAATAAATGTCTATTTCTAAAAGTATTGCAAAGAACTGCTATTCCTATAGGAATATATTTTCAGCAATATAGTGGAATCTGTTGTGGCTGTCTTATTTAGATGACGTGCAATTTAACCGTGGAGGTAATGTATACCTGGCTGTTTGGAAATATCTACATTATTTTATACGTAATATCTATCATAATATCTACGTTATTTTATACGTTATCTATATCACAGCAGGTGTCTCAGAGCAGCTCACCATGCAAGTGCTGTCTTGTGAAGGGGGAAGCCAATACTGAAACACAGTGAGGTGGCAGCTTACAGGGATACAGACCTTCAGTGCTCAACCTCCACACTGTAGGAGTCCAGTCATTGCAGTAACTTAGCAGGGTCTTTAAGCTTTTGAAAAAAAGGGTGACAAAGGACACCTTAAGTGAAATGGACCACTGCACTGTTAATAGTAATAACCTCTATCCCAGTCACACACTTCTTTCCAAAATGAGATAGGGAGAAAGCCAGACGACTTCTGTCTGAAGCACTATGGAGAAAAGTGTAAGCAACACTACAACCATGTCTTTGATGCTCAGGCAAACAGCTACAGGGAAGTATGAGGAGCCAATGGCAAGCTAGGGGAGAGAGATGTTCAAAGTTCCCTGATACTGTTATGAAACAAGCACACTCCTGCAAAGTACTATTTGCTTTGGTGTTGAATCTGAAAAAAAAAAAAGACTGCCAAGTAGCCTGAAGGGAACTGTGTTGAAACCTCCCTTCCCTCTTCTCTTCTAACCTACTTCCCTCCCTGCCTCCTTTCTCACTCTACTGCTTTCCCTTCAGCCAATCATTCCTGAAAATGAAACAAAAGAAAATAATGCTTTTTCTTATTGTGGAGCTGAAATGATCCTCAAATAGTACCACAAGTGTGTGCCCAATCCTTCTTGTCATTATTTGTCCTATCTTCTGTACTAAGATCATGCCTTGTTTAGGTAGGGAATGATATTCATTCCATGGTGTCTAGAACAAGCTCAGGTTTGGCTGGCTCCTCTTACCATATCAAGCAACAAACAACTAGAAATGACACCCAGCTGTATTGTGAAGAAACACACTTTTCTTTCAGCTAAAGGTTTGTCTTCACCCAGTACAGTCTGGGATAAACAATGAAGAGGAGGTGAAATATCTGGTACCATTCTCCCCTCACTCCTCTGTTATGTACTGTGCACTTAGACTATCTAAGTGAAATGAAGCAAGACCTGTTGCACCTGGCCAAGAACTTTTACTCTCTACCCAGAAGATCACCTTAAGAAGAAAGTTTTTTATTAAGAAAAAAAGTGGCATTCAAGAAATAGATAAAGCCTAAATTAATCTTACCTCAAATCCTGTAAAAGCAGAATATCATGTGACATCCTGCTTTGCTCTCAATATTTCAGCAGTTTAAGAAAGTGAAAGAATTACCCAAAAGGTAAGCTTTCTTTTACATATAAAGTATCTGCAGATTCTTGTTAATCTTATTTTATTAGTTGTGAAGCAGAACAGAATTTGAGTCAGTGGTACCTGAGCCTTGGGTCAACAGGGGTGACATATTTGATCTGTCTACCACAACCTGTGTTATGGTTTAGCCCCAGTCAGCAACCAAGAACCGCACAGCCACTTGCTCACTCCCTCCCGGTGGGATGGGGCAGAGAATCAGAAGAGTTAAAGTGAGGAAACTCATGAGTTGAGATAAAGACAGTTTAATACCTAAAGCAAAAGCTGTGCACACAAGCAAAGCAAAATCAGGAATTCACTCACTTCACTCACGCCTTCCCATGGGGAGGCAGGCATTCAGCCATCTCCAGGAAAGCAGGTCTCCATTGCACGTCATGGTTACTTGGGAAGACAAATGCCATCACTCTGAACATCCCCTCCCCTTTCCTTCTTCTTCCCCCTGTTTTATATACTGAGTATGACATCATACGGTATGGGATATCCCTTTGGTGAGTTTGGGTCAGCTGTCCCGGCTGTGTCCCCTCCCAGCTTCTTGTGCACCCAGCAGAGCATGGGAAGCTGAAAAAGTCCTTAACTAGTGGCACTACTTAGCAGCAACTAAAACATCTCCACATTATCACCACTGTTTCCAGCACAAATCCAAAACAAAGCCCCATACTAGCTACTACAAAGAAAATTAACTCTATCCCAGCTGAAACCAGGACAACCTGCTTTTCTTTATGCTAGAAGCTTTTCAGTGTATGTACTCAATATATCACTTGCATTGTAAGACAGCAACTTTGCTGATTATCTGTCACAGACATTCATTAACCGTTTAACAGCTGAAGGAAACAGTCATCACCATGGCATTTTGGGTGGGATTCATTTGTTGGTTTAAATTTAGGAGTCAGCATTTAAGAGTCTACGAGTGAGATTGGCATCTGAGCTTCTGTCAGTGGAGACCTATGTCTTAATTCAGTTGTCTAAACATAGGCATCTAGACCTGTTTGGGTTATCACAGATATTTGTAAGGCAGATATAACACAGGTCTATGGGAGAGCTGAATCTTTCTGGGATGGCAGTGAAGACCAGGTTGGGATACCTTAGCTTGTCTACAATGACAAGAGTGGCAACTGAACTGAACATCAAATCAGTGCAATCAGTGCACTGAAGAACCCTTCAGTAGACATCTACTTTTGGTCAACTGATTTGACTCCATTGATTGTACCAAGGACTCTCTTGTCCTTGGTCCAACCTTGGTGGTGGACAACCCACGAAATTAGAGGGAATTTACAGCGAGTTTCCATCACTGGTCCAGTACTTAAATTCTGTGACAAACAGGGAAAGAGTGGGTGCAAAATCTAAGATCCCAGTAGGCAATGTTCAGAACAATTCTTTCACTTCCTTGAATTGCTGAAATGTTGAGAAAAAAGCAGGATGTCACATGACATTCAGTTACAGGATTTGGAGCAACTCTTACAACAACACTGTGTAGGCAGAAAAAGGATGAAAAGTTTCCCTGCTTCTTAGATGGAACATAAATTGCTTCATGTATTAAGACTGGTGTCCAGTCACTTCACATGAAGCTTACCTGATGTTCTGACTGACTCTTATCATTCAGGTTTTGAAACCACCACAACCAAGCATCATGATGGAAAAGAGTCTGATACTTTGGCTGACCAACAATGGCCACCTAAGATGCAACTACATGCAACTAGGGTTGCAGGTACTTAAAAAATAATAATTTTTTTTAAAAAAGCCTTGTGCAGATAAGCATCCAAACTATTGACTTCTAATAACATTTGGGAGCCTAAATACCCAACTTTAAATACCCTAATTTAAAAACCCATGTATAAGAGCGTATCTCCCCTGCAGTTGCAGTGACTACTGAAGAGAGATGCAAGTAAATGTTGCGCTAGCTAGCACCAACACCAGAAGCAGTCTAGACACAGCATCCTGAGGTAGTTTGCAACGGATTTCCTGAGTTTCTCAGGCAGGTTTTGAGCCTGAAATGCTCAAGGCAACTGAAGTTGTTACCTAAAGTAATTTACTGAGTTGATGGTACAGTTATTTTAACTTCTGTATAATACACTTAAATTTCAGTAACAAGTTTCACCTCATAAACCTTACCACTTTTAAATCAGTAAGTACCAGAGTTGCAAGTACAGAGTCAGTTAAATTACTTCAGTGTAGCAATACAAAAAAGATAACCTAGAGTATCTGTGCCTAAAAGTAGTTTGAAGCTGGAGGCTTTTCCCATGGTGGTGACTTATTATGTCACATGACTCTGACGGCCTCTCAAGGTATAAGTTTACATTTGTGAGTTTTAACGTAAAGAGTTCACTGATTTAACATATAGTTAGAATTAATAACACCTAACATGCTTTATATATATCCTCAAAAATATGAGTTATTACTTTTGCACTGATTTTAAACTGCTTGATTTCTGGGAGTTATAAACTGCTTTGAACATTAAAGGTATGGAAGTTTCTTATCACTGAATTCAATAAAACACTTGTTATCAACATGAAGAAAATCAGAATCAGATTCTCAATGAATATTTAATGGATGGCACTAATAGGGTTAGCTGTGAACAAACACTACTTGGGAAAACTGTTTTCAAATAAATTGAATTAGTTCCAGTTAAATGGGTATTCAGTTAAATCATGGTTTCAGACTTCTGAATTACTTTCATTACTTTCATTCAGCCAGTAGCAGATACAGAGTTTCCGATGGACCTTCCAGAGCATTTAAGACTGGCAAACTAATAAAGAGATCAATAAAACAGCCATGGTTCATATTGATATGGATTTGAATATGTTTGCCTTTTTAAAAGGATTTTTACTCTACTACCTTCATTTATTATTTCTTGCTATATCCTGCTTGAAATCATTCATTTATCCATTCTAAACATGGGTATATAACCACTTTATTAGAATTTCCGTTCTGATTAATAATCATCCAGCTCATAGTTCACTGCAAAACAATCTGCATTTGTGAGAAACACGCTAAAGGACAATCAATCCCTAACTGCAGTTATTTTACTAGCACATTTCTTACCATAATTACTTTGTTGTTTTCAACACAAGGAAGAAAATTAGGTTACCACTTCATAATTATAAACTCTATTTTCAGAGCATAATTTGAAGTCTGGTCCCAGTCTATTGTACTATATATGGACTGATTTTCAAACACTCTGATAAACTTACCAAGTATACTCCTGTGCTTCAATACAAGTTCAGCTCCTTTGAAAGGCTGGACCTAAAGGCTTGATCCCGTACACTGCTGGACTATACATGCAGTATTTCCATGGTCTTTTTCCTTTCTGTCGCCTTCAAAGTAAATATTCCCCATCACTGTAAAATAGACTTCCATGATCACACACACAAATAGGCACACATATATACATAGTTACCCCTTCTCTTTTTTTCTGTATTTTCTCTTTCCTTTAACCCCTCTGTGTACCCTCTTTCCCATCCCTTTAACTTTCTTCTGGTGCTCCCTTCTAAGGAAAAGTTCAAAGACTGAGAGGTTTATCACTATTTGGATAAGCATGAAATTCTCGTTGCTTATCCCAATTACACAAAAACTCTAGGTCTTTTGAACTTTCCCTTAGAAGGGAACACACAAAATTTTCTGCTTACCTAGGGACACCTGGGTTTTCAAACCTGAGCTGGAATTTTGTGAGGACAGTCTCTCTGTCCTGGGGTAGCCGATGTACTAGAGTGAACACAGAAATAAGAATAGAAAAACACTGATTTATAATCCTGGTTTTACAATCCTGGATTTACTACTGCTTTTTGAAAAGTTTTCTCAGCATCGACCTGTCTCATCTTCTCTTTCTGTAAGATGAAACAAAATTACCTACGCATCACAAGAAAGCTGTTGGGCTTCTAATTCATAACTCATTCCATGTGCTTTACTATATAGAACGAGCATGACAATGCTGTTGCCTCTTAATACATTTCAGCACCCAAAGTTCCAGACTGGCCAGTACAAGAAAAAAGAAAAACAGTGTAAGGAGTCAAATAAACTTTTTGGCTTACGATAACAGTAGCAAAACATGTATTTAAGTTTGTCAGTGTCTAGGTTTGCATATATTTCATATATTCCATTTGGCTCATCATTTAAGTTCTGGCATCATAAAATGACAGGTTGAACAAAATCTTTGAGAATATGATTATGCAATGGAAGAACAAATGGCCTGAGTATTGTCCCACAAGGATGGAGTGATAGCAAGGTGTCTGTCCTCCTTGTGGTACCTGTAACAGGCATCTTAGCTGAGTTTCTTTCAGTGTCTTTGGTTATGACAGTATCATTAGAAACATTTATGTTTCATACCTCTGGTTCTTAAAAGAGTGCAGCAGACAGACTAAAATAATGAAAGTGGCATTATTAACATAAATGTCATCACACTTGACAGCTTCTTGTAAATGAGAACCTTACTAGGCAAAACCAGAAAGAATGCAGCTTTTTCTTTAAAGTGTGTTCAGGACTAAAATAACAACTGATCCAGGCTGGAACCTAGGAATGCAGTGCCTGTGACACACACAATCACAAATTAGCTTCTCTTACTCTGCTTTTTCAGTCAGGAAAGGGTAATTTGTCTATTTTGATATGAGTTGCATAATTCCTAGCAAAACCGCCTGCTATTTTACACTTTCTTCAGCTGTTAGGAAGGGAGGGGAAGAGAGAGATGGGAAGGAGGGGAGGGAGGGAGGGAGAGCGATGCAGGCTGGACTGAGTGGCAGCACAGAACAGGACCAGCAGTTCAGGTGCCCACCATTTCTCCCTCTCTGTCAGAAACACAGCACAGGAGCTTTCAGACCTAAATGGAGCAAGTCAGAGCATTCCTCCCCTGTTGTCACAACAGACTTAGCAGGTCCTCCTGATGTGGCTTCCAGCTTTCTCATCTTCTTGTCTTGTCAGAAGGTTGCCATCATTTAGAAAGGTACACTGTATTTTGAAAGGATTAGGGGATAAAACACAACTCAATCCTTTACAAAAGAGAGACAGAGAAGGGGAAAGGGAAAAGCAAAGTGTCAGGTGCTACAGAGTGACTGGACAAGAACAACGTGCACAAATAAAATAGCAAATTGATTGAATTCCTGTTCCTGTGAAGCAGGGGCAGAAAGAAATGTTACACGACAAATACTTACTGCCAGAGCAAAGCAGGAGGAGTAAAATGTAGATTATGACAATGTATGAAGGCAGAGGATTAGGTGACCCCAGCAAGGGAGAGGTCATCCCCCCAAAAAGCACTAGTTCTACAATTATTTAATACTGACATGGGAAGCTTCTGCTTTACTATTAACTACATGTTAACTATAGAAATTTACAGTAATGGCAACAAATGCTACTTATTATTGTACTAACAAAGCCTAGCAACTTTCTTTTTCCCTTTCTTGAGCTTTTCTTTGAAAGTGCATGTCAGGAAATCCCCGTAAATATTCAGGATGTCCACACCTCCTCCCCCCACAAAAAAAAAAAATAAAATTTGGGGGGGGGTTGCAGATTTCTTCTATTCTCTTTCATAAATTGTTATCCTGCTCATGAATGTTTGGTAACGTCACCAACACGGCATCTCTCTAGATTGTCTTTCAGCTTTCTTGCTGAGCTGGACAAGGAGCAAATACAAGTAGGTAAGCTCATTCATACCCCGGCTTAGCTAATCACTAAGCAAATGTCTCTGTTCATTCCCTGCCACTACTGGCTTTCTCCTATCCACTTGTGGACAAGATAAAACAGACACACACTGACCCTGTAAATGAAATTCTTCCTTGAAGAGAAACAGCAACTATCCAGAACAAACCTGTAGAGGAAAAAGATGGCAATGTTGGCCTAATCTTGAGTCTTGCTGGCGTAAAGATTTCTTTAGTGACAGAAATCTGAAACTTGCAAAAAAAATGGCATATATGTAAAATGGACGTGTTGTTCCTGTCCCTCAGGATGGGCAATAAGAAAGAGATTCATTATGTATTTTTCTTGGGTTTTGGATGGAGTTCAGTGGTGACATTACTCCAGCTTATGTGTAACCAAATTTAGCAAAATTAGCAAACCAGGTCAGCAACCAAATGGCTAAACAACATGGTGCATCAGTCTGGCTCTGCAGTAGATTTTATAAGAGCAGAAGTGCCATTTATGATCTTTTCAGTAGCCTGACCTGCAGTAGGAAGATCCTGCAAAAAAATAACTTTGCAAGTGCCAGTTATGCAAGAATGGTAAATGCCTCTGCGCAAAGGCGTTTCTGACTGACAGCATACTCAGATTATTATGGCGCTGGTTGCCTACACTTCATTCTTATTGGTAAATAAATCTCTGCCTGCATGGCTGGTGTGCTGTCTGGCTTCTCCTCAAGATGAGAGGTTCACTCCTGAACTCCTAGCTGAGGGTAACTGTCTTATACCACTTCCTTTTATTTTCCCTTTCAGAAATTATATTCTGAGGGAATTATTCAGAGAATTCTAGCAAGCAGCAGGAAATACTTTGGTGTGGGATGCAGCCTGAAGAAGCAGCTTCTACTAAGGGAAAGATAGGGCAAGAAGATCCTGAAGAACAACCCACAGAGGTACCAGGAAGGCACAGGAGAGTGCAAGTTCCAGTTAAGCTGCTAAACAAAACAAATTTGTTAT
Source organism: Phalacrocorax carbo (assembly GCF_963921805.1). NCBI lineage: Eukaryota > Metazoa > Chordata > Aves > Suliformes > Phalacrocoracidae > Phalacrocorax > Phalacrocorax carbo. The sequence goes on along the minus strand of NC_087514.1, from coordinate 68,982,868 downwards.
TTGGTGAATGCTAGTATCTTTTATTTCAGACCCCACACTGGACAGCAAGCCCAGAGTCACTGGGCTTCAATTAAAAAATTTATTTTAATAAAAATTAATATTCCAAAGCAATTAACACACTCAGATAGGTCTTATCTTTAACTTATTTTACTTTTAATGTTTTTATTTTTTGTTTTTTCTTTTTAGAATTTTGTTTAATCACTCATCTACTTCACAAAACAAAGAAAAAGCAACTCTTCTTAACACTTTCTAATTTTTGCTCTTCTAACCACAGCTGGTGAATCCCAGCTGACAGCAAACACCATTGTAATTCCTAAAAAGAGGACTGTAAAGCCAGGGATGAGCTCTACTGAAACCAGACAATTTATAAATAGCTGAGAGGAATTTGACTTAATGTGACAATGTCTGCCCTCAATCAAGAGTTTCAAGAGATTTTGTGTTCCTAAATGGATGTTTTGGAAGGGATATTACCTGACTCAGAAATTACAGCAGGATGTTGGCAAGCTTTAAGTTCTCTGGGCAAGAATTCAGCAGTCCAGCTAGAGCCTTTTCTATACTCTCAGCATCTACTTGGCCGCAACTCAATCCCTTTTATCCTGGAACATCAGAACCAGCCTAAGCTAGGACCAGTCCAGACAAAAGGGGAGAAAATAGTGAGCTAACTACCCTAAGCGCATCTAGCTCCTTAAATTGCTGCAGTCTGTCCTAAACATGATTTGAATCAAATGTGTGAATCGTGGATGGAAAGTTCAAAGTCAGCTGCAGCTGTACAACACGCCACAGATCGGAGAATTAAAGAGGAAAGTCCTAGTATATGCATCCAAAATACATTCATGACTATTTAACTGTTTCAGTCTATTTTCAGCCCACTAAAAGCTGAAATAACTAGTACAGTGATGTCTAGTACATCACTGCATTAATTAAGAAAACTACAGCCGTTATTATATAAATGGCTTAAAACAAAAAAGATGCGCTATTTTGACAAAAAAGTTAATGGGAGAACATGAATGCAATCCTGTATATATGGAGACCTAAACCTGAAAGCAAAAGCAGATAAAGAGATTTTGTAATACTTATAGGCAAGTTACAGGTATTCTATTAAGCCTACCTATTTTGTGTAACTCATGAGAATACACAGACAAAGCTACCATGCATTATAACAGAAATACAGAAGCTTAATCCATATAATCAAATTTAATTAAAGACTGGGCAGCAATGCACACAAATAAACCCCTAATTTTGACCTTCCTTGATTTTTAAGTTGGTCATCACACTTCTTCACCGCTTTGAGAATGTGTATTTTTCTCATGAAATTAATAAGACCAGCTGATTTTCAAAAGAGAAGTTTTAGTAACAGAAATTATTCAAATAATAAAAACTGTGCACGAGATCTGCATTAGTAATTTTGTTATCCAGGTTAAGGATGCCCCACACTTGGTTTTGGAAAATTTGGAATAAGGGTTTTCCACACCAGCAGTTTGGGGGATTGGTTGCTCTTACTGATGACTCCATTCTTGTCTGTGGTGGAAAGGCCAATGATACACACAGGCCCTACAGCAATGAACCATTCTCTGTCCAGTAGCTGTAGAAATTTTTAGAAAGAATTTTTTTTGCCGTAAGCTACTTACATAGAAACTCTGAGGTATTGGAGCAATTAACCGTAACACGTTGGATCATTTTATATCACATTTTTCATCATTACTGAGGTGCCACCTGTTACCACTCCCCACAAAACCGTTTTAGTGTGCTTTAAATGAACTCAGCTCCTTTAAGCTGAGAATGACAGCCAGTCAGTGCATAGTACACTTCATGATAAGACAAGAAAACTTGGCCAAAGAAATCCAGACTCTACTTTTTACAAAATGAGGTTTATAATGAGGTTGTAATCTTCAAGCAGAGCTGTGCAGGATCTCAGTCTATGAAGATTTATCCTAAAACTCGTACTGAGAATTTCAAAACAAATGTGAAAAGTCTGCAGAATTAAAGGTCTATAAAATGACATGTAATGGATAGTGCTTAGCATACATCAAATATATGTCAGCAATAAGGACTGCCACTCAAGAAAGAAATTCTGCTGGACGTTGCAGGTTGTCATCTTTAAGGCTGCAGTTCTGATGCAGACAGCTCATCTATTATGCTCCACAAGTCTTCAGTTTGGGGATATCTTAGTAGAGAACTACCCAATTAATTGCTTAAAGCTGTACTAATGTTATGCATGACAAGCAGGAAAATTGCTCTGATTAGACAAAAGTGCAGAGTCAGACCTCAGAACAATGCGGTTGTATTTCCTTGTGAATGTACAGGAGAGAAAAACCAGGACAGCTCTTCTCTTTGCGGGGATGTGAAATATGTACTTGGTGCTTTCATTAAAAATCAAGTAAATGGCATTTTTATATCATCACTGTCACAAAGGGCCACCAGACCCCTTTTACTGAGAGAGAAACACCTGTCTTTGAATGGCATGCTTGGAACAACATCCTTTACTCTTTCCATTGGAACATAAACAAAAACTCCCTCTACTAGAAATACATGAACAGAAGCAAGCACACTTCAGCTAGGATCACTGCAAATATATTGCCATTTCTTTCTCTCCTACCAATGAGAATGCTTTCCCTTTTCCTAGGGATCCCTCTGCTCATGTTGGTAGTGAAGACACTGCACCATGCACTCTGACCACTTCAGGAGGGCACAAATTCCAGCCCAGCTGCAAAAAGGGCATTAAAATTGAAACAATTGCATAATTAAATATGAGAGACAGGGAAAAATTAAATTAAATCAGCAAAGTGTCCTAAATTAAGACAAAAACTTGGAGGAAGATTGGACATTCCGTAAGACAAAGATAACAGACACAAATAAGATGGCTGGTGCTCTAGTTTCACAAGGGACAGGTATACATTCCAGCAGCAAGGCAGAGGTCAACCTGGAACTCAAAGAAAAGTTAAAATAAGAAATTAATAACAGAATATAAAAGAAATATCATTAATAACCAACAAACTTCAGAAAGCATCAGGGAAAAATATCATGCAAGTACGGAAATGCAGGTCCCTGCATTTTGGAAATCCTTTTATAGGTGAAGACCTATGAAAACCAAACATTTATTTATATTAATTGTATAGATTTATAGGGATACACCACAGTTTGAAAGGTGTGTTAATGTATGCATGTACAGTAAAAATGTATGGTGACATCTTACATTTTTCTGGACCAAAGACCTGTGTAATGAACATTATATACATAAAACACTATACATATAAACAGTAAGTAAACAAGAAATATGAAGAACCATAAAAAAGTGGCATGGCCTCACTTTGAAGTTAGATCTGCTCTGAACAGGAGGTTAGATCAGACAATTTCCAAAGCTCCCTTCCAAGCTCAACTATTCTCTGATTCTACGGCGTGGGTTCTTTTTCTATAAACTACAGTCAAACACCCCACCTTGTGAAACTCCTTGTGGTTCACCACTGGAGAGCAGCCTTGGGAACCAGTAGGTGATGGAAGTTGGTGTAACAGGGTCCCACATGTTCTCACAGTTGTGGAGCTGATGGCAGTAGTGATATTCCCAACACCTAGCAGCCAAAGCTTGAACACTTACTCCTTTCTGCCCTACCACAAATTTCTTAGATCTAATGTTTTACATAATTGTTGGCTCTTGCAATTACTATAGAACCAAAACAGTCAGAAAGGGTAAAAAACAGAGTGGAACTATAAATTGCAGACATGATGTAAGCTCTTGAGAAACATAACACAAACAAGACAGAGACATAAAAGTTTATGTGTGCAGTATTGGGCTACAAGACAGTTTACAGACGCTCAGAAGCAAGTCTTTGCTGAAGAAATGTTCCTTCTGGAAAGTGTTGGAAAAAGCATGAGTACAGCTAGAAATTATAATGGACACTCCACTTGGACAGAGTTACAAAACTTAAGGATGATAAAGAAGAAGAACTGAAAACAGATCTCAAAAAAATGTCCTTCAGGGTCTTTATGTTTGGGTTTCAAATCATGTTTGTTCAGTTACTGCTTTATGATAAAGTGCTCAGAATGTTGGAGACTGTACACCAGGGTTTTCAAAGAAGTGGTAAAGAGAACTGAATAGTATGTTGGTTCTCATCTGTGTCATAAACATAGCCAAACAACTCCATTCAGCCTAAGAGAAACTCCAAGTGCAGTGCTACATTCACATTACGTATTTGGCCCATAACTAAATCTGAACCCTGTATTGATCACTTTCCTCTTCCCCTGCACTAAGCAACCATTCACTCTCCAGGTGGACACAGAAGAGCTGTCAAAAATGGCATATAGAGATTAGCACACATCTCTTGCTGGAGCTCTGTGTTAGGACCCAAAGCAGCTCAGAAACTCAGGAGACAGACAGCAGCAGACCCAGCGTGATCCTGACCCTCTGCTGAAGTCACATTAACTACATTAGGACTTGCAAGACAGAGGATGAGATAGCACCAAGACAGCTAGCCTGGGGACAGGCTTCAGGTTATTAAGGCAGCTCTACGGGGTTAGCCAGGAGGGATACAAACTTCGGTGAATTTTCCTGAGGGGAAGGGGAGAAAATAGGAGTTAAGACCAACCGAGTAGCCTGCCTGGTAGCAACAGCTATGTGATGGCAGCCTTCAGCTAGCCAGAGGCGTCCATGAAAACTGCACAGAATCTGTTCTAAAATCCATCTGTAATGTCCATTTGTTGTAGAAATTAATTCCCCAAAGAAGAGAGCACAGGAAAAAAATCAAACATAGCAAATTTTTCTGACATTACAAGACAAAGTGTGAGCCTATACTCTTCTCGGTACCCTATCTCTGTTAAAATAAGTACTTCCTTGGCAGTTCATTTCTGATGACAGCCAAATCCCCAAATATTAGTACCATGAAGCATTATTAGATATTGAACCACTGAAGAAATACAGTAGCAGAATAAATAGCGATGCTGTTCTATTACTTTGAACTAGAGTTTTGAAACAAAATGTGGGTCTTACTGCTAGCTACACAGGTGTGACAGAGAAGCAGTATGGCTGAGTAATGAAATAAAATGTTTCTGTTAAGTACAATAAACCAGTTAATGCAGATGAATAGGTACTGCTCACTTGCTTTCCAGTAGCATTGGCTTGCACATTATTTGCAAGAGGATGCTAAATTCTCTCTTTGGTATGGATCCAGCAAAACTACTGCCAGATCACACCTCCTGGGAAATGCAGGACTTGGCATGGGATTTGGCACAAGATTTTACAAATGTCAGCTTTCCTGTGTAAGCATCAGGTCTGTTGTCATGAAAACATCAGTTATGAGTAATTTCTTTTCTTAATATTACTAGCCAATACAAATAGAGAGGGGATGAGATGTCAGTCATGTGCAGCCATGCACTCAGAACTTGATTTTTGTAACACAATTGCCCAGAATCGAAATATGAGTTTTGGATTTTGAAATGGATGTCCACACTTTGGATCAGTACATAGTGTATGTAAAAGTATATCTACCCTGTACTTCAGAATACCTGTCACGAAGTAACAAACAAATAGGAAGGAAAAGGTGAACAGTATGAGCTAGGTACTCATGTTCAATCCAGAGTTGCTGAGGTGTCACTCTATTTCATTTTCTTTACAGATATTTGTCTCTGAAGAGTACGGATTTTTTTTTTTTAATTATTATTCCTTAAGAATATAAAGCACTAGAGAAAAGTTAGGATTTGAACAAGATAGTCATGGCAATAAATTCAGCAGTTTGTGGTATTATTTTTACCAGACTCACAAGCAATGAGCTGCATGAATGCTTTACTGAATCAGTACACATAAACTAAGCTCCTGGCAGGTCCAAGCATTTAAGTGGTTAATTAGTACTTCATTTCTAATATAGTGCCTAATCTGTGGGAAAGCAGAGAATACCTGCTCCAAGTAAATACAAGTAAATCATCTTTTGGAAAAAGGCTATTAAGTTTGAGAAGCCAGAAAAAACTTTTTGCCTGAATGGACATCTTACTCTATGCAGCCATTCAACAGATCTTAGTCACTTCTGTATATACCAACCTTCCAACACATAAACATTCAGCCTTCTGAGTCACATATCATATTTGCACTGGGATCTCCTCAGAAATCTCATATTGATAGCAACCGCCGTCATGTCTGAAGCTTAAGAAAGAAACACTGCTGAAGCCCCCAAAATTAAACTTTGCCCATAACACCATCTTTTCTCAAATTCCCCTTTTAATACAAAATTAATTTGAGTGTATATTGATACATCTAGGCCTTGTGTAGAACATTTATTTGGCAAAAAATACACAGAACAAATCTCAGAGGTAAAAGCTTCAGTAGGAGACCAGTGTCAAAGTAGGTCAATTTTTAGGACTAACAGCCTTGACAGTGTCCCTTTAATATGTTGATCTGTTTCTGTAAAGCACATTAAGAAAAGTTTAGCGTGAAAGAGGCTACAAATGTGTTTGATATGATATAGCAATAAGTGTACATTTTGAGCATACTAAAGCTGCGAAAGTACATTTTAAACTGCTTTTCTTTACTAGCTAAGGGCCCAGTTCAATGAAAAAAAAATATCCAGCTTCTGTGTACCAGAAGCTGCAGAAAATCTGGTTTTCTGCGACACCTGTAACCCACCTTATATATTTTCAAGGTGGAATCTACATCTTTCTTTGAGAGATAATTAATATTATTTGTCTTTTTGGGCCCCAGAGGAATCTCAAGTTGAGATCAGGGCTGGATGTTGTCCATATAGAGTTAGGCAAAATCACTTGCCTTCAGGATTTAAAGGTACTGAGCACTTTGTTTTCAAGAACACTGCTGAATCGCCTTGCCTGCTGCATTGTATTACTACTGTTTTGCTTCTGATGTCCATTATACTCATGTGGATCTATCTATTTGATGCTGCAAGAGATACACAGTCTGAACTGTATTTACAGGTATTGCTAAGGGAATAACACTTGCCAAATATTTTGTTTTTCAGTGAGATCTTATATCCTAAGAGATCTTACTAATTTTTCTTGTTTTCTGCTTTGATTAAAGCAGATATTAATTCAGAGGTCAGTGCATACAGGAAGTGTCTAAATAGTACAGGTAGTTCAGGATGTGGTTCTCTGTACAATGGACAAAGTTTAAAAGACAGTCTCAACTTTTATAAAGAACCTTTCCTAAAAAAACTTCAGTGAGGAATTTCCAAGCAGCCTTTATTTTTGTAATGTCTTGCACAACCTCTTTCTAAAGTGCTGTCTATTATCAGTTACTACTCTCATGAAGCACTTACTGATGCTTTATGATTGCATCATGCTGGCCTCTTCATTGTTCCCACTGTTGCACACTCCTAAAATAAGCTAGAAGTACATAGAGTAGCTTTGCTTTACTGAGGTCCTTTTAAACAAGTTGTCCTGCAGTTTCCACCACTTTTGTACCATCTGCAGTAAAGGATATAGCAATTATAGGCTCTATTTCAATCTCATTTATTACACTAACTGATGCAATTGAAAAAGCAGACAGGTTTTCAAGCACACAAGCCTTTCTTCAGGTCTGAAATGGAAACAGCCAAAATTGAAGCACACGAGATACACACACATACAAGTCTGTTAAGTGAACACAATGAAATAAGTTTATTTGTATATCACTGTATTCAAACCATTTCCTAGGAACATTTCTGGAGTTGCTTCCAAAATATTTTTAGAAATGTCAACATTTAAGGAAAAGCATTTAAAATTATGGCAAAGTAATCTACTATTAGGAGATGCTTTAAAAATTAAAATCCAATCACAATGCAACTACTAAGGCTTAATAAAATGAAGACTGACGTTCTGCAAAATACCAAAGAATGAAAAGATATAAAATAAACACTAACACAAAAATATCTTTTCCAGGAATATATGTACAACTGTTATTTAGTGGCAAATGAGGATCAAATAATTTTCTTGTGCAGAGCCACAACTAACAAAGTGTAAAACATGACTCGTAGTGCAACATAAATATCAAAATGATCAGATCTGAAGTAGGTACTTTGATATCTCCAGGTGAACAACTCCAAAGACCTCATCTCCAACCAAAATATCCTTATACCGGCTTTGATTTATGGCAATGCAGGGTTTCCTTCAAAATGTGGGGTGGAAGATGTTTCGCAGTTTCTTAGTTTTACAATAGAACTTCATCTCCTCATATTCACTCTCTGCAGAACTGGATAGAAAGCAGACAACAATATTTTAGCTGTAAAGATTTAGTGTTTAAGTTAATTTTTTCCTCCTAAAATTATAATGATTAGAAATGTGTCCCTGCACCATTTCTTTATTCTTTGCAGAAACATGCCTCCTACATTTGACAGCTTTCACATTGCTGCCATGACAGAATCTGAAAAAATCATTCTTGCAAGAAAAAAATGGGAAAGGGCTGATTCATATACTAGCTTCCAAATCTAACTACACACTGAGCAATCCACACTTTCCTTATGAAATTCTTGTTATCTGCAGAAACAATGAAGGCAGGGCTAGTTGTCACAGCTTCTCATTCTACAATGCTGCTCTTCCTTCTCTTTAGGATTCTATTCTCCTGGAAAAGTAAGCATTACCTAGCCTTTTTTTCTTTACATACTTTTGTATTTTTTTCCACATTCGTTTGTTTCAGCTGGCACTCCCTCTATTTCATTGCTCTTTTCTGCAGATACAATGTATATAAAAACACTTTTGGTTTAGAATGATCAAATCGGGAATATAATTTATTACAAAGAGTTATTTCTTTCGAATTTCTTCAGCAACATCTTAATTAGCAACAAGGGCAAAGAACTGGTAAGGCAAGATTTGTGTGCTGCAGGGCATCTCAGAACAGCTGCCCGATTACCTTCATATCAGACTCCAGTGCACAAAAACATTATCGGAACAGAACTCGCACTACTCCAATTTAATGCAGGGTAGCAGAAAAAGGGATGCCTCATCCTTGCAACAAAAATCCTTCTGCACTGAACACCTTTGGTAAGAAACATTGACAAGCAACAAGCCTTTAGATTTATTTTTATTAAGTTTTGCTAGATGCATCTCACTGGCTCTTCTACAGAACAAAAAGCTCTGAATCAAAATCAAGAAGTGGTGCACTCAGCCGCTGCTGGCATGTCAGAGTCCGTTCTGAAGCTGAGCATGCAGTGAAATAAACTACAAGGCTACAGCAACAGTCTTCTGTATACACCTCTTTCCTACAGCTTTGTTAATGTGCAGGCAAGCTAAAATCATAAATCAGCCCTACTTTCCCGGAGAGCCTAGCTTTCCATATGGCTGTGTCCAAGGACTGGCCAGGTGCAGGCAGAGGCGTGGGAGAAACAACTCGAACGGCCACTGCATCCCAACCACACGCCTGCCAAAGCAGAAACATAGCTACTGCTTTGTAGCCAAGCCATATCCAAGTCTTGTTTAATTAATGTCAGTAAGATATCTGAGAGTGTCTCTACTTTCCGTTTCTTAGGTAGCAGTCTCATACTGGCAGAGCTAAAATTTTGTGGAGACGTTAACAAATGAGGTACAGAGAGGCCAGCTGCTGGGGAGCTGGGGAGGGCTCTTGGTCCGGTATCAGCGTAGCCTTGCTCTAGGGACAATACACCTCCTCTTACACAGGAAATTCTGTGTTCACAGTTTGAAAAAAGGAAGGTCAGATTTAGCACAAGACCTGAAGGCAACAGGTCTTGTTGGATAAACCTTCTGTGCTGAAGTCACGTGAATTAGTGTAAAAATAGCTTTGTGCATTTGGCAGCCAGGAACCATAGGTGAGACTCACTAAGTGCACCTTACCAAATATAGCCAATTAAGTGACAACCACCAGAACTTTAAATAACTTTTCTTCTGTTTCTAGGAACCTCCTGTTTCTTCTGTTTCTAGGAAGTATTGTGTTAACTTCACCACCCATTTAGTACAAAGTTAGCCCATTCACGTAATTTAAAATAAACAGGGAATAAATTTCTTACAAAGCACATCAGAGAGACTACATACATATTTGCTATCTGCTACCCCAGCCCCATACAAGATACGAGAAATAAATATGTTTCTTATATAATATTGCACCTTCTCAGCAAAAACGCGTATCACTGAGCCTGGGCAGACAAGAAAACAATCCCTCCTTCAGGGCGCTGCATTGCAGAGTTTCAAGCACAGAAGAAATAGCGTAATGTGAAAAGCAAGTTCCTAAGAGGTAGCACTACCTCAGACCCCAATACTGAATATTTGTGCAGACAGAAGTACAAATAGGAAAAAAGGAAGAACAGAGTGGTCATGAAATAGCATTCCATGAAATAAAAAAGAAATCACAGTGAATGACAGCAGCAGCAAATGAGTGGGATATTAGAGACTAAGGCTCTGAAAGAAATCCTTCCCTTTTACAGCCACATTTATATGAAGACAAAGTATTTAGGATTAGAGAAGATAAAAGATCAAACGGCTGAAATTATGTTTGTTTAAATGGGTTTATGAAAGGGTATATTAAGAGGTGAGCTGCACAAACAAACTAAGTTTATGTAGTTTTGACATATCCAACAAAAGGGTAATGAAAACCACAGCTACCACTGGGAAACAACAGCGGGTAACCAGCTCCTGCAAGGGAGTGGTTCAGGAGATGAGAAAATTATAAAGATCGCTTGATAAAAAGATATTGGGAAGAACAAAGCCTTAATGTGTTGTATCTTCTGATACTTCAGATTTCAGCCTTGTCATGGTTTACTATAATCAAAACACAGGTAACAACATGACACAGAAACGGAAAGCAAGCCTGAGGTTATTTTCACTTGAAACACAGGAGCTGCCATGTAAATTGCTGAGAACTATTTGGCCTCCAGAACTTATCTGGCCTCTTTTCACTCCAGGAGCTAACAAGACAAATATAATAACTCAGGCTCCTGCCAGGTGTCTGGAAGTACCTGCTGGAGTCAAGGCTGCAAATACTTGGTAACTTCTTGTTTTCACATCGCTGTAACTACTTGAACTCCTCTCCCATCCAAACCTGGCATTCCACACACACCCCTACACCCTCCAGGTGATAATAAAGATGTTTGCTAAGATAAAACCTCTTCAGCCCATCTCCCCCTATACCAGTCAAGAGTATTACTGAAGAGGTCCCAGTGTGTGCTAAATTCTACACTTAATCCCACCATTTCATCCACTATGGGTTCAAGAACACCCCTGCATTTCCCAGTAATAGTACTAAACATTCTTGATAAGAGCTCACATGCATTTCCAGCTGCAGATTAATTCAATTGTGTTCGCAATTCCTAGCATTTTTCGTGAGCTCAGACTAGGTAGTCTACCTGTCAAGTGATCTTTTTGCATGGCTTTATAGCAAACTCTTCCAATTTATTGCTACACACATATTTAGGCACACATATTTGCATGTTCGTTTAGCTGCTCTGAGATCCAAAATGCTGATTTTGAGTTTCATTCTTTAATTCCATAATTTCTAAACTTATAACTGCTTAGCTTCCAGGCAAAAACAGATGCAAAATTATTTTTCGTGTGCATAATGTTATATATACCTTTCAGTTCAGATAATACAGAAGATGAACAGAAGAAGGACTGAATTTATTGAAAAATAATGCTGCCACTTACACAGCTGGTTTGGTGCAAAACATTTTTAAATAATTTCATAGTTTTAAATGCACGTGCTGCAATTTCCTTCCATTTTGAATATTCTGTAGCTACAATCAAGGCTTAACAAAGTTAGCACGGAACAACATTTTTATAGACTGACAGTAATTTAAGGACTTGCAATTATCTAAGTTTATGGTCTTGTTTTAATTTATGCTTTTTACTGTGATCAGTACAATATTGGTCTGAGGCGTAAGACATATGCTAAGACTTTGAAAAAACTGCAGGTGGTAAGTACAGAAAACAAAAGGATGAAAACAAAGATTTTACTTGTTCTTTTCATCAACATTTAATTTTGGAAATGGTTTGGGATTTTATCTGGTCCGTATCCATTCTCCAGTTGTGAATTCCTCTATTTCGAGAGATACTTTTTCAATGTGTGTTGTAACAAAAGAAAAGCAGTTGAGTTTTGTCCTTTCTGGTGGTTTTGGTATTTTCACTTCAAGGAGATGCTGTATGTGGTCTCACCTGGCACCTCTGCCTAAATCAAGATTCTTCATCCCAGAGAACCCTATATAATCTCAGTGTGAATTTTGCTAATAGGAAATGCAAAAGGCCCAGCTCAGTCCGATAAAAATCAGAAGCACAAAGCACAAATAAAGACTAAAAAAAAGGTATGGCTACAAAGCTATCATAGCATGTATGAGAGACAGCACTTGTAACTTAATGTTTATGATATTTTGAGTAGTTTAGCAGCATACCATCTCTTCTGCTTTTTCTGCTGTTGAACACAATGACACAAAATGGTAGGAATTATGCCTGTGTCATGTTTATGCTGCCTTTAAATTTTTCATTCATCTTTCTGTTTCTACATTTGGTATGTAATAAAATTTCTACAATCATTCCAAGAGTTCAATGTAACAATGCTTCAGTATTGCTGCAGAAAACACTTTTATAAGCAGAGATCATGGAGACGTCTGCAACATTACAGTCTGTGTTATCACACAGCCATTAATTATTAAAAATGCCCTGAACACTGTAGCCCTACTTAGAGCTTCTGGATATTTCATTAATATTTTCAGTGGAAATAAGAGCAATTATCTTTATTACTTTAATATCAGCATTTGAGACTGATATTTTCCAATAAAAGACGCATCCTTTAGGTTTGGAGAAAGGAGGTTAGAGACAGTGGGGGAAAAGGGAGATACAGTTATATCTACTGCATCCACTCCATAACACAAGACAGCAAATTTCTGATAGGAAAAGCAGCACTTGATGTGACAACAAAAGAGAAACAAAAAAGTAACCTGAAATTCAGGAAAAGTGTTTCTTTCTGCTTCAGATATGATACAGGAGTTAGCTGCCAGCAGTATGAAATACCTTGTGGTTTAAGATCTCTGTTTCGTATTTACATTGTACAGTATTATGAGATTTTAACTTTCCCCTTGGAAATTACTTGCTCTTTTAAAAATGAAATACGACTAAAAATCATTTTGTATCACAATAGCTTCTGAGAGTTAAAATTAATCCTGGAACTGCAGTAGAAGATGGAAACAGGCATGGAGGAACTCTTAATTGTTGTTGGTGATATAGTTTTACTGCTCAGGAGAACTGCAATAAATCATACTAGAAGTTCTAGAGGAGAGTGACAGGATTTTTTTGACTGGTTTTGTCTGGCTTTGTTTGACTCTTAAACAATTAGTTTGATTATTTTTTCCTTATCAGATTTCCTATCATTAGAGGTTATATAAGGAAGATCATTAAATAGTAAATTAATTGCTTATCAACCATATGATTGCCTCAGAGATTTAGGAATCTAGTTTAGGCCCCATCTGTGCCAGTAAGGGTTTACTGGCAATGTCAAGAGCTCCATGCTGTACACAAATGCCATATAGCAGAGGAAACCTAAATGTGAGGTGACACGGTGCAACAGACAGTTTGTGTATAGATTTGATCTCAGATGCTCAAATTCTGCCCCAGGTCATACATGTAAAGCCTGACATATTAAGGAAAAAAGGAAATTTATGACTTGGTTGATGTAAGGTAAGGAGGGAACTTCTAATTCAGATTAAAACCTACACCAATATAAAATGGTCAGAAGAAAAAAATTGCCTTTTGGATAGCTATGGTTCCATGTCTTGGTATAAAGAAGTTAATTATATAGCACTATCTGCTGGAAAGGAGAATTGACTCTTTAATAGTCTTTGAGGTGGCAAAGCTGAAATCAGAACTCACGAATTTGCAGCATCTTGAGACTCTAATAATGAAAACTCTCCTAAAATCAGGGGCCAGAGATGATAAACTGTATTGTCGGAGAGTTTCTAAATGAAGCCAAAAGATTGGGTGATTACCTGAAATCATTAAACTAGAAATTAATTCTGAAAAGCTGGATTTCTATCTGAACCTGACATTGAAGGAAGTGTTTAGGAGTAATCTCTGGAAATAAAGCTCATCAGCACCTTTGTTCTGCCTAATCAGGATTGCACGTAAGGACGTGGAATTTATATAACCCTGTTCCTTTTGCAAAATTCTCCACTTCTTCATGCTCTTCATTACAAACTAGAAGAGAAACAGTTTTTATGCTGCTCATTATTTCCCTCACTGATTCTGGGCTAGGCTGAAAAAGAGAAGTAAAACATAAGTAAGGTTTTGCCCTACTGGGGTCATTAGGAAAACAGGTTTTAGTTTATTCAAAGTAGTTCATAAATGTGCAAAAACACCTCTCTCAAAAAAAAAAAAAGTACAAGAAAAAAATGGAAAAACTTTAAATGTCTCAGTTTCTCCTTTATTTCCAATGAAACACTGGGAAATGTGTACTTTTTCCAAATTCTAGAAATTCAGAAAATAATTGGTCAAATTACAAGTAAATAATTTTATATAAAAATGTGCTTCTCTTTTTAGATAACATTCTTAAGTCTAAATGAAGGAAAGACCCACTGCACTCATTGAGTGACATTCTATAGCGAAATGTGTCAGGCAAGATAGTAAGGGCAAGATTTTTTGAAAAGTGGCTGTAATTTCCAAGTGTACCTTTTGGAGCAGTGAACATAAGAAAGAGACCTTTTTTCTTTTTCTTTTCTTCTTTTTTTTAAGAGAGTACATACTTTCAATTTCCATGCAAAGTTTAACAAAGTTTATTATTTGGGTGACCAAATTTAGGAAGTAGAGACACTATATTCACGTCACTAGTATAGCCACTAGTAGTATAGCAACAGCAACAGCAACAGCAACAGCAATAGCAATAGTATAGTCACTACTATTAGTACAGAGTTAGTAATATTCATGTGCTAAAGAACAGATTTGAATGTTTTCCACTTCCTTGTAGGACATAACTTGGTTGAAACAAAATGCGACTATCAAAACCAACTGGGTTGATGTGATATAAATTAGCACAAAACTTAGCAATATCATAGTATAGATTTAGTGATAACTACCTGTTTATGGAGTCAGAAGTTTTTTTTCTGTCTCCCTTACAAAAAAAGTAGTAAGGGGCAGAGGAAATATATAGCAGTGTTATTATGTCTTTTCAATCATAATGGCTCAGTTACTACATATGGTCCTAGCTGGAGCAAAGGGGACAATGATCTCGGCCAAGCTCCCTTCCCTAATTGCCTTTTAAGACTTCGCACAGGAGTGGAGCCCAACCAGAATCATTGCTGTCCCTAGAGCACAAGGGCTGTATGTGTCTTGCAAAAGGATTAAGAGTGGGTAGTCCCAGTGCATATGTTTATATACAACAATTTTCTACTCTTCTATGACCACATGGACATGGAAAATATGCTGCAATGCTATACTCACAGAAAAGAACTCCTGAGAGTTCATACACAGAGTATGCATTTAAAGATTATTTCAGGAGGATTAGCATGGTCTCCTGCAATGTGAAGCCATAAGGTTTTGAGTTTTAGATGTGGTTGACCACAGATTGACTCTTACATGATCTTCTTGTCATCATATATCACACTTAAGAAAAAAAAAATGAAGTCAGAAGTAGGCTTCTATCTCCTTTTCAAATTTTTAAAAGCAAAAATATATTCAAGCAATGTGCATGCTGACAGCTGAAACATCAACAGTCAAGAAAGAGCAAACAAAGAAAAAGCAGAATATCTGCAAATAAGTTTGGAGCAGCTCTAGGGCTGCTGTAATTTAAATGCACTGTCAAAATCAGTAGGGGAGTGCTGCTGCAGAAAGCAAACAAAAAAAAAAACCAAAAAAGAAAGAAAGAAACAAACCCAAATTGAAAAGGCCATTGGTGAAACTCACAGTGTTTTTTAGGTGAAGGTTCAGAAGTGAACTGGGCTGACCTGGGAGCTGACGTTATTGCTCATGTATATGAACCATTGCCCTGGTGAAAGGCTCTTATAGTTGCATGCTGTCAATTCAGTTAGCCATACACAGTGCTTCAGGAGTAAACAGTGATAAAGCTACACCTCATGTTGGGAGGGGCAAAACTTGCATCTTTTTCCATTCCTGAAAGAAGGAGCATACCCGAAAAGGGAGAAGTCCCTTTTCTCCATCCTCTTTGGGAAGTACAATAAGATCATCATAAGACTTTATGACCCTAGAAGGCATGTTTTAACAATGCAACTTACAATAGTCTGTTGCTTGCCCTTTCCCAACCATTTTGTAACTGCATCTCTCATGCCCCTCATGTAAGTCTCTAACCTAAGCCATAGGAGCCCAACAATTTAATGTGATTCCATGATCACAAACTATCGCACATACTCTGTTCAGGATCTTTTTGTCACAGAATAGTAACAACTGTTTATGCTGAAAATAAATATGTGCAAGAGAACTTGTATGACCTAACATCCATCTAAACGTACTGCATCTAGTCTGAGACAGTGGCCTACACTCCCTCACCCAGCAATGGTAGATTTATCCCAGGTATTTGTGACCTTTTCCTGAAAGAAACCACATTCTGTCTCCTGATTACAGGAGCTTAATGAACTTAAATTTGATGCAGGGCTTTAAAATGTGTTAGATAAGTCCATGCACAGTACAGTTTTCTTACTCACATTCTGGATCTTGTTCCAGATTCAGTTTCCCAAAACTGTTGCACAGTAGACTTGGTATCCTCAGCATCACACCTCAGGGCTTCTATGTCAAACACTTGGAGAAGAGAATAAAAAGGAATAGCAGTACTTCCTTCATTCACACCATATGTACAAATAAAGACAAGTGGAGATGATCTTATCATTTTAACTAGTGAAAACAGACCTCAACTATGCAAGAAACCAATCTTTCCTTTTGATGCAGCAATATGCTTTAGGCCAGTTTTTGAGGGCAAGTTGAAACTTTTTAGACTGTTCTCACTGATGAAAAGTTTTTAAAGATCTTTGGCTCCACTGAGCTGGGTGTTGGACAGACACTGCCTACTCCAGATCTCAGAAAGGGAACAGAGTCTAACCTGAAACAAGACGCAGTTGTGTTACAGTTGTGTTTTGCCAGCTTTCACCAAAGAGAATAAAAACAAGCAAAAAAAAATTGTATCCTTTTTTGATGCTGTAGCTGTTATCTCTCTTGTTTTAGTCCTCTTTCATTTTGAGGAGTATGTGCGCTGTAAATTTATTTAATATGTAAGTACACTGTGAATTTACTATTTACTAATTTAAATTTATTCTTCAATTACAATTAAAAAGAAATCAAAAAGAAAGATGTCAAACTTAGAGCAAAAGACATTTTAATGAGCTTTTAGCATTTAATCATGAATTGGTACTCATCCTTGAGTTGAAAGGAAGACAGGTAAATGGAGCTGTGTCACCATGGATCCAACAGCAATTGTCACACTGTTTTCCTTTCCTTTTTATTTATCCAGAAAGGTTTTACTAGAAAGAAAAAAAAATATTTGTAGTAAACAGACGATAAAATTTACCCTCTTTTAATAAGCATCAAAACTGCACAATGAAAAGCAATCACATACAAATATATCCAGGAGCGATGGAATGCTACTAAATGCTCTATTTAAGTGCACTAGGTGGTAACAAATACAGTCTTGCAATAAGGGTGGGGTTTTTTAACAGAAAGATTGCCAAGAACTTCTAAGCCTTTATGTTCAAACCTGAGATCTGAGGAGAAAATAAACTAGACTAATCTTGATTCCTATTGCTTTAATGTATCACTTTCTACTAATTGAATTAACAACAGTAAGTTTATCTTCTCAGCTTTGTTTCCATTTAAAGTGATAAGGCCTAAGTCCCCCATAGTTTTGAGAAATTCATTACCTTACAGCCTCAGACCTCCAGAAAGCCTTGCACAACTCACCAGAACTCCAATGCTAAAAAGCTTTAAAAAGACTGGGCCTTCATGAGTGGGTTGTACCCAACTAAGGCTGAGAAATTAAAAGCCTGGAAATTATATGTAAAGGCAGATCTTCAAGCAATGGTCACCCAAGTAAGGGTTGGATAACTGAGTGTTGGACCTGCATCCCTCTTTAATTCACAAAAATCAAGGAAAAAATACAATTTCATAACCAAAGAAGCTGGTCATCACATCACTTTGGAAGGGATTTCCGGAAAAGCAACTGCCCTCTTCTCTGGGACTTCACTCAGGCTTTGACATGTCATTATTAATTCTTCCTGGATACAGGTGTGAATTTCTACTGGGAAAGCAGACTACCCATCCAGGGCACCTCAGGATGCCTGCCAAGCAAATGCATAAGAAAACAAAACTGACAGAGCACAGGTTTTCGCACATCACTATAGCCATTATTTCATCACTAATGCTCCACCTAGTTCACCTTTGACTGGATTACTATCGGGTGGGGGGTGAGGGAGGAGAAAAATAAGCTATTTGTCGTGGTTACAGGGCTAGCTTCATCTTTCATCCCTTCCTTATTTCTCTGAATACACCTTGCCCTCTGCAAGAGTATAATTCTCTAATCTATCCACTTTGGATGGGCCACTGCACAGCATGTGCTTGCTTCCCTCCTCTGCCTGTGCTCTGAGCTGGCTGTTCACAAACTAATCAGATCCAGAAGCTGGATAGCCATTAGTAGAGCACTGAGCCTCAGTTGGTAAGACCCACTGAGACACTAACGGCTGCTGGCTCATGTCCACACAGGCAGAGACTTCAGCTCTGCCTCAGTCTACAGTATTCTGTGCATCAGCTGCTCTTGTATAGCCTGTTAAGCTGATATTGGCACCTATAAAATCTCTGTTCAGAAATCCATAATCAGCAGCAAATGCATCAGATAACCCACCTTATTATTTAACAACGCCTTGACAGATGAAAAATAAAATGTATATAAAAGATTTTAAAGCAAGAACTTACATTCAACTCTACTGTAATTCAAGCCTTTCTGTTCTTACAGGGACCACTAAGGCAAGATATTCCAGATGCCTCAGACCTGGTTCCTCCACAAAGTTTCCTCCATCATAAATTACTGCAACCTCACTGGTCATCTGGTCTCAAAGTCTAAGGTCTGCCCTCAGAAATAAGTCTCTGCCTGGGCCAGAGCAGAGCTAGCAGTTCAGTCAACTCTGTAGTGTTGTTGAAGAGTAGACCACGTTGAAGAATGGTTTCCCTCAAAGCAAACCAGTTGTTCCCTCAGTTGGTGTCTGTGCTAATGCCAGTGGACAGAGGCAAGATAAAGATTAAAATGCCTTCCTGAGCTATCAGCAGACAATCTGACTGACAGGAGATATGACCATCCCACCTTCCCTTTCATCTTGCCCTTCCCAGCAAAATTTCCCATTGAAAGGAGACCAGCATTTGTACACACTGACTGTACCACACAGAGCAGCCCCTTTGTTGCAGCTCTGTCCCAGCACCACTTGGAGCTAAAAGCTGATACTGCCTCATTTCTGAGCAGCGGTTCCTTCCTTCCTCATCCCTTAGACAACTAGGGTTTAGGCAAGTCGATAAAACATGGCTCTGAGAGTCCACCTCTCAACAGCATGATTGACACTAGGAATAGGAATGGATTTTGATGAGAGAATTGCCCTGCTTTATATTATACTAACTTCCTATCTAAATTGCATTTATATGTCTGAGCTCTTAACCGATGAATTATGTTCAAATATTTCAGTGTTCCTGAGGAACCAGATCTGGTCAGCTGGCTTCAGCCACCATTCAAACCAACAGCGAGGTGCTGTAGAACAACAAGAAAGACAGAACAAGCTCACCAAGTAATGCTGTAAGCACTTCAGCCAACACCTCATATCTTAAGTTAACACTGAAGTTCCATATCCATCAAATTTCACCAGGTGCTGCTTCATGAAGAAGATTTTACTTTAGGGGGTAAAAAATGCCTACAACTTGCAAAATCTTCTGATGGTCTAAAAAGCCTAAATAAAAAGGTGAGATGTCTTAAAAAAAAACAACAGAAAAAATATGCTAGTGCATTATTGCCTGTGATCAGCCCACTGTGCATTGCTGATCGAGCTCAACATCTGAAGCCAACAGCGATGCGTTTTGCCCATTACTGAGGCCCTGGACAGGATGAGTCGGTAGGGGTGGGGTTATCACAGAATAATCACACCCTTGGGTACTGGGTATGCAACCACATCTCAAATCTTGTAACACCCCAGAGGTGTGATTATCTGCTGTCATGCTTTAATTCTTAATTAAAACAAGAGCTGCACCTCAGATAAGAACTGTGAGAGGATTATGGTCATTCTTGGTTAGACAAGAGGGAACGTGTATCTTTGGAATTAAAATTCAGGTGCTTGGGTGAACTCTGCAATGCTGAGCTGTGCTTGAATCCACCTCGCCTTAGTTTTCCCTTTGATATGATTTAACCAGGAAGCAGCACACACAAAAAGCTGCAATCCCCAGGAACCAAACACTAAATAACCCAATAAACTGCACTGAGCTGTGATCATTCAAACATTTTTCCACTTTAATCACGTCTCAGCATTTTGAGTTAAATAAAACTGTAAACTTTAAGTGTCCTTCTAATGATGCTAAAAGATTGATTCTTGTTACTAAACCTTAGTACAAGTCACAGCAGCCGTAAAAACACTGGAGGAATGTCTTAGTGAAACGTGTATTAAACTACTCAACTTGCAAATATAAAGATAGATATACGTCCCGAGGAAAAATGAACATAAAGCACTTTTGTGATTTTTTTTTTTCAAAACTTGATTTTTTTTTAACAAACATTAACCCAACTTAAGGTCTCTTTGAAAGGTTACATTTGCATTTACAAAGAACTTTCAAGCAATTTAACTACAATGAATTTTAACAAGGTGGCTTCCTGTCCTCACTCCTTACCTATTTTTAAATTTTATGAGACTCTTCTGGCAGAGTTTTGTAGCCATTAAGATGAAAGCCTGGATGCATGCATACTTTAAAAGTGGAGGAGGAGGAAAAAGAAGAATAAAAAGAAGAAAGGAAAATAATCAATTTGGTATCAAATTTATTCCAAAGCCGAAAAGTGCATTTTTTTCTGATTGTGAAAGAAGACATGCAGGGAGGTCAAAGGTCAAACAAAGAGGAGACAGTATTGTGTAGGAACTGTCACGCATCACCACCTATTTTGACATGCACAGGGCCGTTTGTTGTCTGTCGAACATGCAAATTAAGTGCCTGCTGTCATAGCTAGCCGATATCTGAAAGTGGAAAATGAGACCACCTGTAACCAGTGAATGGAGTGATGGACAAGCATTCAGAGCTCGTCATTTCCAACGCCATTCACACCACCTCCGAATTGCATATGACATGTAAAAATCTTTTCTTAATATTCACAACCGGGAAGTTTGGGGAATTATGGAGGCTTCAACTGCTGCATCTAATGGGTTCTCCAAGCAGACAGCTGTGACTGTGAGCTGGCTTGATAATTAGGTGTCCAGGAAGATTTTATGCTATGAATCAGTTAAAAGGGAGAAAAGAAAAAGAAAATAATGGCAAGCAAAACTCGCTGGAATGGAAATCATATTAACCCTTGCATGTCTTCCTCGGCACTTGGCTTTTACAATTCCTGTGAAGCAAGATTTGCAGAAATCAGACATATAATAATTTGTCTTCTGTCTCTGAGCAGCACTGTCTTCCTACTCAGAAAATTGCACTCCAACCCTGTTTGATGCTTTGTTTTCCTGAAGAAAACTTAGAAGCTTTAAATCTAAATATGCCAATCGCTCTTCTACTTGAAAGAAAAGGCAAGGCTTTATTTGAATTTCTAGTTAATATGGTGCATAGGATTGTAAGGAACAGATTCATTGTACTAAAGTCATGTCCCATCATGTGCCTGTACGTCTGAAAATCAAATAGTTTAGCTAGCTCTTCTGTAACGCTTCACATGTTTTCCCTACTTTTGTATGCATATCTGTCTTTGTGCATGGGATGCCTTAAATACTGCAGGCAGTATAATGCCAAGAAAAAACGTGATCTTCCTGACTTTTACTTCTGCTTAATAAATAAAGCTGCTCTTAAAACACTTAGGATAGGAGAGTTTAGATGTGCCCAGCTGCACAAAAAGCTTACCAAACCTGTTATTTTATTCAGGGCCTAACTAATTAATGCCAGTGTTCATTCCTAAATAAAAAATTAAGCTCTTCAGTTTGCAGTTTCTGTGCTGTGTCCTGAAAGCCATTCTGTCTGGGTTTCCTTTCAAACATAAAGAAAACATGCACATATAGAGCCCTCAGCATTCAGGAAGGTTGTTCAACCCGCTGAGGATGAATCAGAATTCTGCTGTGGAATATTGCCCACCAATACTTCCAAGAATAAGTAGAGAGTTTGGGGAGCTCATCTGAGGCCCTGCTATGCCAAGATTGTGGCCCTGCTCCAGAGTCCCGAGGAGTGAAGACACGCACTCAGAACCAGAAGCAGGCAAGCTACTAGTATGATAAACAAGCTTCTCTGAGTCGCGCAATAGAAAACCTGTATTTAAACAGTTGTGTTGGGTTTTTTACTCATTATACTTTTTTATTTGCATTATGCCAAGCTGTAAAACATGGTAGCTCTTCCACTGTTGCCCAAAACCTGCACCAGCTGCTCCTCTGATTTAGGCTCCAGTGATTCTGTCTTCCCTCCTGCGGCAGGGAGAGTTTAGAGAAGCTGGAACAGGACTCACTGACCCCTCTGACTGGGTCTGGGAGGGGAAATCAGAAAAGGAAGGGATGAAAAGACCTTGTGAACAGATAACCAAGGGAAAAGGAGCAGAAAAGACACTGGAGAAAGTAAGATCCTACCTGCGCATGTTCAAAAGCCATCCCTATCCCATCTTCTCTTGAATAACATGACTACCCTGTCTCCTCCTGTGTTCTTGTCCCACTTTTTTTAGAGCTGCAAGTTTTTCTGGAAGTACTACTTCTCTTAAGTTTCCATATACTCTATGGAGAAAAGAGATAAACATCTCAAGGAGTCCCATTTCCCAGCCATAAGCCAGCAAACCTCATCTGATGGCTTACATCGTTAAGACTGATGGAAAACAAAGTAGGAGAGCCTGAGTCAGCCAGTACTACACCGCTAGGTGCAGCTAAGCGTGCAAAGGCATACCTAAACACAACCCTGAAATACTATCACTCTGTTTCCTTGTTTCTCACAAAAACATTAGTTTGCTGCTGGGCAGACAGAAGTAGAAAAGGTAAAAAAACTGGCAAGCTCTCTGTTTCATCCCTTCACACCTGCTCCGGAGAATAAGCTTGTTTCCCAGTGCCTGAAATCCAGATCCACACAAGACTTGAAGACAGGCAGCACAAAGGTGGCGTCTTACTAATCATATTTTAATCTACACACAATAGAAAATCTAAAACACTGACAGTTAAAACCATCCAGTGTATGCATTTCCACAGAACAAAGTGCTTGGCAACAAAGTCAGATTAAAGATTTCAAAACACCTTCCAGTTACTATCCACGTGCAACAAACTCACATGCCCCAGCAGTGCCTTTGCAACTGCCAGACTGTCAGTGTGACCAGGGTTGAAAACATCCCTTGTCTTTGGGCATATTCCAGCCTTTTATCTTTTTTAACTCCCCATAAAATGGGAGAAGAATGTGTGTAAGCCTTACTGACTGGCTTCCGATGTGCCCCTGAGCCAGCTCACTGCCTGCAGCACCTGCGCTGGCACAAGCAGGACGGCAGCACACTGCCATGCAACAACAAAAACCTGCAGCTTCAAGTAGGACTTAAAATGGCATTGTCGCCAAAGGGCTACATAGCATGGATCTACAACTAGGGCATCACTGTTCACCTGCCTATTAGGAAGCTAGGTAGGAGTCCAAGAAGTTGGGCTCCACTTCCCAATGTGGCCCTAGGCAGTCAGTTCACCTCCGGCAGTATGGATGCACCAGGCCTCTCATGTCATGAATGCTCTTTAGGGACACCCCAGACATTAATAGCAACAATTCTTTTTATATGTATTTTACTTTGTTGCTATTATATGAACTAAAACAAGCTTTGTTTTCTACATATGAGCTATTAAAATATGACTCTACAACCTTCAACATCTAGCAATGTACTTCTCAATATGGCTTGCTCCAAGTTTCAAATAAGAGCTAATAATTTTCAGATGTCAAAAATAGGCCATCAGGTAACATGAGGTTTTTACCCCCATTACACAAGAAGTTAAAGAAAAATCGAGGTCTGTCAGAAATCTCTTATAAGGCTGTGAGGGGAGGAGTGGCCATCATGTGCCTTCAGGTCAAACCAAGGAGGGACTTACACACCGCAGTTGAACAACATCACCGTGAGACTACCAAGTCTCATTCAGGCCAGACTTTTTAGCCAACTAACACATTCCCTACATTTTAATTTCACTGGAAATGTTTCCAACAGGTCACAAGCTGGCACTAAATGCTTTCCCAGCACAGGTCTGAGTATCAGGGACAGGAAGGAGTGTTTTTAAAGAGAGTTCTGTCTGCTGACATATTGCAATTCCAGGAACCCAAAACAATCATGTTTGAAATGTCTGCCACATGTTGCCACTCTTCCCTTGCAGTAAGCAACATGCCGGGCAGAACACCTGATTTGCCTGCCAACACGGGTAACAACAGCAGAGTATTTGCAGAAGATCTCATGAATGAAATTATGTAAGTCCTCCTACTCACTGTGGCCAGTCACACTCCTCAGAGCAGATCCAGGAAAGTAGTCCGTGGGGTGAAGTGTTATGTTGGCAGTCTTGTCTGACTTAGACATGCCCAGGTCTATATAAGCTACCAAACACTCATCATTTCTGAAAATTCATCTACTACTTGCATTCCTTCATTAAATATTTTGCCGCCTAATCTGAGACTTGTGTTTCTGCAGATACTTCTTGTGGGGTTTTTATTTACTTTTCTTAATTTATTTCATGTGCCTAACTTGAATACTCATCCAGTTGACAGGAACACAGTCCAAGGGCCCAGAAGTTCTCTTTATTCTGGAAAGACTTACAGTATAGGTTGGGCAGACAAAATAAGGCCTTTCACTTTTGTATGATGTTTTAATAGAAATCTACTTATTCTGTCAAAAGAATCTGTCACTGAGAAGCAGCGTGACTGAAAAGGCACAGTAGATGACAAACTGAACTTTATTGAACGAGGTTCAACCTTAAATAAAGCAAGCCAATGGTTCTTTCTATATGAAAGGAATTTACCCAAATACAAGACTTGTTTTCCATCCAAACAAAAGTCCATTTAACCCTAACACTAACAGCTAGGTGTGACTTAAAAGTGGTGTAGATGCACTGAATTTTCCCTCTTCCCAAGGCAAATTTTTGCCCTAATTAAGCAGATAAAATAATAACAGTTCTCACGAGATTTCTGGTAAAAATTCCAGGTTAATTACCTATATATTATATTTTTAATATGTATTTAACTACTACCTGTATCATGAAAAATTACCTGTACAGGAAAAATACTTTGCTTTCTTTGGTACACATGATAATTAAAAATTCAGTTAGGCTTAATATTTAAAAGCAGCACCAGAAAACTTTATCCCTGTATGAGTATGCATGTGGTACTTCTTTTTCTGCTTATGTTCTTCAGTTTCCAAGTTAATGCACTGAAGCTTTCTACCAAAAGAATTTCCAACAATAGATTGTGCCAGTAATAAGGAAAAAGAAAAGTACAAACATGGTTATCCGCTCACTTTCTAGATAAGCTTAATTTCCCATACCATTTTGTAATTGATGGTTTTATAAGTATTTTTCATTGTGACTTTATCTAGCTATTTTAGAAACTCTGTTACCACTTTCTACAGATTTCTGAAATATGTACAAAAGCAAGTGGGAGGAAAACAGTGTGACTATAAAACACGCTATCAGAGGAAGTAAACAGCAACAACAAAAAAAGTGAGCACCATGCATTGTGATGAAGTCCTCAAACTGGAGTTTTATGATGGCAGCTTAAAGTTTCTTACATGCCCTTGTGTTGCAGCGCTGAATGAGCCAGGGACAGCTGCACCAATTCTACACAATTAGTCAAGGTCAGACAGTGGAAAGGGAGGACACTCACTATTTGTCGAGAGAACAATGGCAGGAGGCTCAGCCTTTCTCCGCCAGGAATGACTGTTCGCTACATGCATTCAATCAGTGGTGAAATTATGCCTGGCCCTTTTTTTTGTGTAGGAGAGAGGGGCAACCTTTCCAGACAATCGAAGTGTAAGAACTAACAAGGCAGAGCAACAGCACAAAACCAAGCTTGTTTTAAGTACTGAAAGCATATGTTCTTGACACAAATTAATGTTTTGACACTTGCGGAGACAAAGGTAATAATTTCTACAAGCTTTGAGTAAAAACACTAAACCCACTTAAAACTGTTTCTTCATTACTGATTATTGGAGTTGCAGATTTAAAAAAAAAAATCCTGACAAGTTACTGGTAATTATTTTGCTAAGTCTGAGGGGTTTTAGTGTTTTCTGTGGCTTTTTTCTTTAAACATGTATTTTTCATACAACCTAGAAACGTATTCAGAAAGAAAAGAGTTACATTTTGGGCAAAGGCACTTCCCTCAACATAGGTAGGCAACCAGAGATGGAAAACAAGAAAAACAATCCAAAGCAAAATAATGACAAAGCACCTGTAATTAGCAGGTCGGGAAAAAGAAGAAAAACAAAACATTTTTAACAATGACATTTTATTTCAGCATTTAATTGTATTTTGAGTTTCTTTATGACATAGCACAAATATAGAAAAGGCAAAAAAGTAGTTATAAATAATGGTTATGAAGTAGCAGGTTTGATACAGAAATCTCACGGTACTGCACTGGAATAAGTGGGTTTAATTGTGTAAATTCTGTCACTTGTATGAACAAGTGTGGGGATGCAGAATGTGCTCAAACTATTATGTGGAGACTATACTGAAACCACCTTTTTGAAAAGTGCAGTATGAATTTAGATATATTAAAAATGATTCATGTTCACTGCAAACAGTATTTAAGCAAGTTTATGGCAGTTCTGAATACTAACATACTTTTAAGTATTTTATCATATTTGCATTCATCAAAGGCAAACAATTTTTAGATACTTAAGGCGGGAATTCTTACAATTAAGGAGTTTGAGAGCATTACTCTAAGTACATGTAATTAAAAACATCAAAAGGCAAATATTCTTTTTCTGGACACCACCTGAAAACTAGATCGCATTAGCTTTGGAAGAAAGGAATTTCTCCTTCAGGTAGTTTTTGCAGCTACTAAGGCTGTACAAGCCACACATGCAGTTGCACACTACCATAAAAGAGGGAAGGATGGAAATCCATGAACCATTGTACCAACTCCTTCCTCCCCAACCATGCCTACCTCTTTCTCTGTTGCTGTCCTGCAGACACATCAGGATGTTTGAAAACATTTTTTTTTTAAATGCTCACCATCTGTTTGGTGCTTTTTTCCTCCAAAAATCTTTCCCCCTGTGACCTGAAGCGGCATCAGCCCTGCAGTTAAGGAGCCATCTGCCCCAGCAGAAAAACTGATTCTGGAAAGATTCAATAAGGGGAAGAAATGGGAGAGATTTTACCTTGGTTTAACTTCACACCCCAAATATCCTATATTTCATGATAAACCTCTACTGAATTATATCTGAAAAACAGGGTTTTAATATAGTAGAATATCGCTTTTCACCTGGAGCAATTGGGATAAATCCTTTAAACTAGCATACATTTAGTTCTTTGTATATCTAATAAAGACTGAGATTTGACTGTATGAACTGCGCCTGTTAATTGAGACAAGCAACTAGGGCACTACCTTCTAATTCTAAATCCCTAACAACACTTTGTTATTGCATTGTTTACAAAGCAAGGCATCCTTGACTGGTTTCTTTATCATATTTCCAGTGTCAACTGAATAAATTAGAACAGGAAAACGTCAGAGTACAATGTACCTTTTCAAGCTATTTGGCTTAGTGAAGCAGGATAGATTCAGGCAAAATTACCTCTTTTCCAGTCTGGTGGCTTTGTAGGAAGTTAGCACCTTTTCCTTCATGTTTAGCAGTCCCTTCCCGTCCTGTCTTTCTCTACAAAGAAGCTCTGTGAGGTGAATGGAATTTGCAAACAGAAGTAGCCAGTGAGGTTACTTTCAAGCTGCTTGCCATACACCTTCTGTAATAATAAGTACAGTTACTGCTTCCTGTCACGAGCATTTAAACCTAAATTTTGTTCATTCTAATCTTCCTCTCCTCCAGCCCAAAGCAGAAGCTTTGCATCGCTCTCCCCTCACTGGCTCTTATCTATCTGGTAGAAGGTGAAGACAGGCCCCACATTCAAAAACAGTGCTGATCAACAGAAAATAGTCAATCTCATCGAACACTGAACAAGGAAACTTATTAGAAAAAGGAAGACAGAATTTCCTAAGCTACTCCAGTCTTCTCACTAAATGTATTGTAAATCAAACAGACCAAAAACCCAGCTTGAGAATTACTGGATCTGAGAAAGAAGTTATTCAAATGAATTCATCTAGCTAAACGAAACTGTTATTTAACTGCACATTTTGAATTTTTCAGTATGAAAAACTAGCTATTTCTATTCCATACTGACTTTTCACATCTTTGAAAGGCTGAATTTTGAAACCTCAGAGCACATTAGGAAATAATATTTTGTGGCATTACTGAAAGGGTTTTTTCCCAAATGTGTCTACTGCCATATCTAGTATTGGTACGTGACTGGTTTGCAAATTTGTGCGCCCAGGCCAAAAATGGAGAAGTATTGCTCAAAACTTTTATCAAGTATAAACTATGCAAGTGATAGCATTTTACATATAAGTTTTACCCACAGGGAAAAAAAGAAGAAGAAAACCTATATTAATGTTGAATATCTAGTAACTTACAAGCTATTTTTACAATATTCATTTAAAGTCACTATGTCACCTTTTCTCCAACCACTATTAAAATCCAACTAGAAATGTTTCAAATTGGAGATAAATCTTTTAATCTTATTTTTCCTGAACACTGTGGGCTGCAGAGCATTCCAAATATATCTATTCAAATATAATGAATAGATATATTCGTTCTTCATAATGAATAAATGTTTTTACATGATTGCAAAACATGTCTAAAATGCTTTAATTCATTAGCACAGTTTTATGACAGACGTAGTTTTATGCAGAATACATGTCTAAGTTTGATGGATGTACAGTTTACCCATATACTAAATAAGAATATATATACAGCAGCTTCATGTAGTTTATAAAACAGAAGTCACCGATGGTGAATAAAATGCTATAAACAACATTCAGAACAGTATCCAACCTGTCATTTTGATAGTACATTTATGCTTTTGACAGGGAGTGTCTTCTCCTAAAGAGGTTAATAGAGTCACAACTTATGTATCACCAAAGCTGAACTGATCTATACAGACTGTCAAGAGAAGGGCAGATGGATAGGTAAAACAGAAAATACTGAAATAACTTTCTCACTGCTATAACAAAGAGGGAAAAGAAGAAGAACTAGGACTCTGAGAATCATTAACTCCTTTCCAATATTGCTCATAGTGTACTAACTTAGGTCCCTCTCAACCCTGACAGCCTGAAACATGGGAAAGTCAACTATAAAGACCTGGGTATAGGGCAAATTATAAACCAATGCACAGTTATACTCCAAACATACTGTTAACTCTTAATGCACATTTCTATAAACCATAAATATCACTGGTGAATTCATTCATTCTAAATGCCATGCTGTACTGAAAACCTCTGAAATAAAGTTGTTTGAAAGTGCAAATTGACGAAATACCAAGGCATTATGGACAGATCAAATAAGCCACCTTCATTTAAACCTAATAAATCTATTTCTAGTTTAGCAATATTCGTTACTAAGGGAAAGCACTTGAGCAGACAAAATGCAGTTCATACAAAATTTACATTATAAACCAAATTATCATGGGAAGAATTAGTGTTCTTTAAAGAGGAAAACTACAGCTGAACTAGAATTGAAATAAAATCCTTTTTCTATCTTTCTAAAATTAAAGGATTCATGATGAGAAGTGTGTGCCTGTAGAATCTAGAAATTAAAATCTAAATAGTATCTGAAATTTGATTCTCTAAATCAAGATCAGAAATTCTACTGTGAACTGTCCCAAATAAAGACAGACAGAATTATACTGTAAAGCTGAAAATAAACTCTTACTTTCATAATACAATTTGTGAGCATGTATTACTGGACATTAGCAGGAATTTCTGCTATTATAAATCCTATGTTTTGCAGAAACACACTTTGAATAATTTCACTCTTATCTCTTAGTTGCCTGGAGTACTTGCATAAAAGTAGGAGCATCCATCAAAGCATCTAATTTAAAATTCAATAATTAAAAAGAAAGAATTTGGAATCTGCATTTACTGGTTATTACCTCCAACATCTGCTAAAACCAATGGCTAATATAAGGCCTTAAGTTCTGGATATTTGATAAAGGGCCTTGACTTTCAGAGGACAAGTGCTCACCACTTTCTGAATCATTAAGTAGAAAATTAAGGGCTGTGTTCCTCCATGCTGGCAGAAGCATACCATATGATTTAGGTGATGAGTCACTGAGCTGGAATTTCGATGATCAAATATTCACAATGAGATCCTTGAGAATGAGCTACAGACCAAGACCAAGAATTATTCACAGAAGTTATCGGGTGAATAGTTTTGAATAATGAGCACATATGAGAGTCTTTGCTTATACAATCTGTGAAGAAAAAAATATCAATTGTGGAATAAATTATTAATTTTAAATTATGTATCTGGCTCCAAAACATACTTACTACGTTACAGTGAACTGTAAGCCTGCCTTAAACTGACTGCCCTTTGTATTGTCTAAGTGCAAAGTTTTGACAATAGCCATGCATTGCAAGAATAAATGTCTGAATTGAAGTGATGGTGTGAGTTCATCATGGAACACAAAATATATTGCTTCTTTGATCAAAGGTCAAACCTAGAACAGTAATGTAAACACACACCGGCTGGGCATGGGTGAGAAGACTTTCATAAATCCAGCAGAAGTGAAAGCTGTCACTAGTTTCTTTTTATGAGCTTGTTTGATGACAGTGGCCTGAGGTACCAATTAAAGGGAGTTACTTTATTACATTATTAGTGCAAAGTGTGTTCAAAGGTGAGCCTATTTGTCATGCCTGATTAGCACCAAGTATGGGAAAAAATTAAAATGGTAACAAACCAAGCAAAATCTGTTTTTAAAAAGATCCAGTCACATTGATTTGACTTTCACTTGCTCAACTACAAATTATAGTTCCTTCCAGATTTGTTTTGTTTTTGGTTTTTTAAAATAAACGATTCAGAATAGAATTTCTTACCATCCCACTGGTACCATGACAGCTATTAATACTATAATGCAGATAATTTTACCGAGTATTTGGGTGGGAGGTTTTGATTTACTGGACTTTCTAATCATGCTGTTATTTTACCCTTTCCTTCTCTCATTCTAAGCCACTTGACTGATTCTCCTACCAGCTTGTGACTGAAAGAAAGAGCATGTAAACCAAAATATTCAGTCGTTGCACTGGGTAACAACTAGACTTGCTGAGCACATTCTCAACAAAAATCTCAAAATTTTCTAGGAGGACTCCAAGACTCTTGCAAACTCTCCTGGAGAGAGAGTCTAGCACAACATTTTTCATCCCAGTCAGGAAACTGGATGAAACTTTAACAGTGATGTCCTGTAAGGATAACCTTTTCCTAGGGTGTTATAGTCAGCAGGGCTTTCCCATTTTCCCACTTCCTTTACTTAAACAAAAGAGCTTTTCTTGACAACTCCTCAAAATTCCTGATCTCACAATCTGAGTCTGATCAAAAGTCAGTGATTGCAATAGTATTCCATCTTATGGACAATCCATGAAGCTTTCTTCTCATCCTAGTACGGAATCAAAGCAAAAATTTACAACCAAATTAAATCATATTTCAGAAAGCTCAAGGGAACAAGATGCATCTGTTGATTTACATACTAACCCTCAATATTTTTATTTTTAAGTACAACCTAAGAAAAGTTGTGTTAAAACATCACCATTTACATAAAAGATCTCTTACAACGATACCTAGAATTTAAATTACAAAACTAACTCCTCTTGCCCTCTGTCTTAAATAGGATTAAACAGGAGCCAAAACACCTAGCATCAAATCTGTGTAGCTATCTCCCTCCATCCACAATATTAAAAATGAACTTTTCATTTTGGTACAAATCCTAAATATGAGTCTACATTACAGAATTCTGTAATGTGAATGGCATTTCTTAGACAGTAACGTTTTACCTGAAAAAATATACTTGAACCTAGTCCAACATTAAAACAGTGGTTGCATCTAATTCATCCTAAGTAATCAGGAGGTTGTAGATACAGTATATGCATATCATGTACTGAGAATCTAGTCTCAATTGGTATGCAATGTATAGTCCCCCACAGATGCACAGTTCAAGCACACAATGCATGTACTGGGTCAGCTCACTGGCTAAGACCCCCTTTAAAGAGGGAACTCCACACACTGAGATATGCTCGACAACATTATGTAACCTCCTATTGCATAGTACTGAAAGGTTTGTTTACAGTTTTCACACCCTTCTAAAAATGCAAATGATGTTACTGCTTTCATTGACACTACTACAACGGAGTTCTGCCACTGAACTGCATACACAGCTCGTGTCTTTTCACAGATTCTATGGGAAGAATCCTAGAATTGTAGAATCATTAAGGTTGGAAAAGACCTCTAGGATCATCAAGTCCAACCATCAACCCAACACTACCATGTCTCCTAAAACCATGCCCTGAAGTCCCAAGTCTACATGTCTTTTAAATACCTCCAGTGATGGTGACTCCACCACCTTATGTAATAAGAAATTATTACATGACCCAAATCAGATTCTCAGCCTAGGTTTTTTCCTTAAAACCTTCTGGAAGTTAAACATGACTATAAACATGTAATCACTTTGGCTGCCCAAAACTCTAAGTGTTTTAATAAGTTGGGATTCCAGTGTAAGACAAGAGAATTCCATTCAAATCCATTAAAAAGAAATCAGAAGCTAAATAAACAAAAACCCAGTCATCAAAAAGAAATGTTTCTCCTTTCACAGAGAAGCAATAAGCGACGTTTATTTTAGATTTAACAAGTCTAACCACATTTCTTAACTGTATACCTGTGCATTTTCATGGGACCTTTTCCAAGGTTCCTAATGGTCATTAGATGAGTAAACCTGCAACAATTTCTTTCTCTCTTTCCTTACCCTTTCCTTGTCATGAACAAGCCAACATGATACTTTAAAAAGCAGCCTCACTTACATTCCATCCCTCATTTCTGATCTTTGTCCCTTATGTCTCTTCTTTACCTTTTTTATTTGTTCAGTACTATCCATGTGTCTTCCAAATTTCCAATGCAGAAGTTAACAACAACCTCCCTTTATATTAAAAACATGAAAGCCAAAAGAAGTGCTGAGAAGAAATGGTTTTCATCTTCACCACATAAATTACAAATGACTTTTGGCTCCAATGTGGGTGTGAGTCTTGAAGCACTTATTAGAATAGGAAAATAAAATACTGAGAAAAACTTGGGGCCAGGTGGAGACAATGTACAGACAAGAAAAAATTTGTAAGGAATTGTGGGAGGCCAATGAAATACTAAGCAAGTGTTGTGGAACTTCACCACTTAACTAGGTCAGGGCAGGAATCAAGGTTATGAAACACAGGTAATTAAAGTACTTTGTAGAAAGCTATCCCTTCTAGTAGAAAGGCTAACCAAAAAAGCAACAAAGTAGCAGGAGGGAATCGCACCTAAGCACTCTTATTATGAATTAATATCAATGGTAAAAAACCCCATTATTTCCTCAAAAGATTGGGCCAAATTGAGTCACAACCAAAAGGTTTACAGACCCAGAGAAGAAGATGTGCTAGCAGCAGCAGCAAAGTAGTTTCTCATTTTCCCGCAAAGTCTTCCACTTATTATTTATGGAAGATTGACTACTGACCAGCTACTTCAGAGAAAATTAAACTAAGGAAATGAATTTTGCATTCTGTGGAGTGTGTTGCCATTTGTGCAGGAAGAAGCCAAGCTAGGATCTGCCTGAGGCTCTCACCAACTCTGCCTTTAATGCTTGATATGTCTGCTATCCCATTACAGCGTTTTACCCCACCACCAACTCACCAGTGCTCTGACATCAGCATTTTTTTTCCACTGTCTCGAAAATAGTAGTTTTGGTAAAACATGTGAGAGTGTTACACCAGCACCAGAGTGTTATTCTTTAGAAATCTTGTTTTACATTTGTGTGGTAAAAATATTCTCCATTGGAAATGTTTATTAAGATATAAGATCCAAAGACTGAAAATCAGATTGAGACTGAAGCTTTTCTCATAGAAATGCTGGAGTAACTAATTCAAAAAAAGTTTCAAGGGGATCAGTGCCATCCAAAGGGGTGGGGCCACATTAAGTGTGCAAATAATGTCAGAAAGAAGTTAGTCTGGTAGGGACTGGGCAAGAGTTGGGCCTTTCTGCCTAACCTAAATATATGCTTTTCTATTATTTTCTGTCCAGAAGATACTCTGAACATTTGTTGTTCTATGCTACACTAAAGCACAAAGTCTTCTGTTCCAGGGTCAACTGCCTGTGGAGCTGGAAACGATTTTTCTCCTCCTTCATTATCTGTGTTGAGGTCAGGAGAGGTTAGAAGCATCAGAGACCACCCACTGACCGAGGGAGGGTATTGAGCAGTGTGAAAGAGCATGAGCTACGGCAAATGCTGAGCATCATTCCCCACATCAGTGTGATATTTCTTGATTAAATAGCAAGCATCACACAGAGCATTAAAGGTGTGCTGAGGAGGAATTATCACCATTATCACCTGACTTACCCAATACAGAGTAATACTTGGATCATTTGGAGGCATCTTGCCTCCTCATTTCCCTAATATCGCTGACACATTTGGAACTGACGACGTCCCAGTCACTCCTGTTACTTGCTCAACATGTGCAGGAAGGCATCAAAGGAACTGATATTAGAGTAATGCTCCCACTGTGTTGTAGGGGGAAAGGTGATGCAGAATGCTGAGTGTATCACTTTCACATTTCCCAGCACACAAAGAAAATTGATTTCCAGCTTGCTAACGTTCCCTGTGTCTCAAGACCTATGCACACTGCCACCCACATGCAGACATAAAGCAAGGACTAATGCAGACTAAATACTTTTTAAAAAAAAAATTTGTGCTGAAGTGCTATGTACAAGACATACTGAAGCAATAAGAATTATTATTCCCCTTCTTACACACTCTGTTTAAACACATAAATGGACAATCAAATATACCAATGTCTCTTAACTATATAACATTTCACTGCCCTAGGAAGTCCATCTATTCAAACGTAATTCCCAGACAGCTAGCTCTCCCTCCATGATGCCTTCATTTGTGCTTCAGCGCTTCAAAAAGCCAAAACTGCTCTGACGATCTATCTTAACATGCTAAACTCAGGCAGCTGGGAAATATACTAAGAAGAAAAACCCCATGCTCCTACCCTAAAATTTAAAAATAAAAGTTACCACCCAAAACTTACCCCAGCAATGCCTGCTGGCGTAAAAACACAGAAAAGAACAGACAGTTAATTCTGGGCTTTCTGCTGTTTTATTTATTTCTTTCAGGTGTTTTCAGTTCTACAGGACTTACCTTTTTCTTATCAGTTACAAAAATATCCCAAAATTCTGTTACTTAATGCCTGTCAACATCCACTTCAAAATATTATAGCACTTTTTTTCACCAAACTTCCTGTTTTCCAAGTTTAGATCTACCAGTCTCAAAGACTGAAAGCATATCTTCATGGAGAAATCAAGAGATGCAAACCAAAAAGGAAGCTAAAAATATTCTGTAGTACTTTCACTACTTTGTTTTGTTGTTTGTTTGTTTGGTTTTTTACTCTAATAGGAAGGCTTCTGAATCTATTCTGATTTTGTAGGATTATCCAAGGTATATCAGTTTGACCAGGAAGGCCTTAATGGCCTTCCTGCAATGTTGATATCAAGGTGACAGAAGTCTTGCTCACTTTATTGTGCAGCAGTTGACACTAGTCAATGTATTTATCACTTCTGTTGAACTGTAATTCAAATTTAAGTGTTTTCATTGTATTGCAGACTCTGTTTGGTATATTAAATGGTACAGGACTATAAGTCTCGGATAAAATGATGCATTTGTAAAAGAAGTAGTATTATTGCTAAGAACATGTGATACACTCTTAAGCCTAGTTAAGTAAGTTAGAAACCTTTTTCAGATCTTGAAAAGTATAATTGGCAATGCATCTCACATACTATGGTGAAAGCCCAGAATCATTACGAGAAACAAAGAACTATTTTACAATAAAACATTAGACTGCCTTCTGTCCTTTATAGCACAGGTTTCTAAAAGAAAACACAGTAGTACCCCAACTTTCCATTGCTGCATATATCCCTTTGTTGTTTAAAAGCTGAAATATCAAGAAATATTTTACAAATAAATTACTTAAGTATTTTCAAGTCTATTCAGAAAATAACTCATGGTTTGATCAAAGACATTTTTACATGGTCACAAAATGAAAGTTATCTGTATGTATTTAAATAAAAACAATAGTGAATGCAGCACAATGGAAGAGCCATTTAACCTGTGAATTGCAAGGTTATTTTTGTAGCTGTGTCCTGTCTAACCAGTGCAGCAGATGATTTATGGTATCCAGCAGAGCTTCATCATCATTGTTCTCACCTTTATTTCCATCATAGTTAATTAAAGGGAAGGTCATTGTCACCTTATGTTTTAAACCTTCTTAACATAATATATCACCCT
This sequence comes from Phalacrocorax carbo, assembly GCF_963921805.1. Lineage (NCBI taxonomy): Eukaryota > Metazoa > Chordata > Aves > Suliformes > Phalacrocoracidae > Phalacrocorax > Phalacrocorax carbo. The sequence continues at coordinate 68,946,215 of NC_087514.1, read as the reverse complement.
GGGTATGCTTTAATAAGGGGACCTGTGAAGGAATGCTGTTATAGGAAAAAAACTTTACAGCATAATCCATCCTGTTAAAAATTACACCTTAGATTTACACATAATGAAAGTTAATAAGCAGACAGAATGAAGGCTACATCTTGATACTCATTCAAATCTTGATTAATTGGCTGTGTGATCTAATGGAATAAACAGTAGTATGCTTTTCTTGACTCCAGGCGTACATATGAAAAGTCAGTTTCTAAAAGGAAGATCTTCCCTTGAAATAATTTTAGCATACAAAACACTGTGCCAGTGGGAAAGAAAAAAAAAAAAAAGAGAAACAAAAAAGCAAAGCACATATTTTAAATATTACCAAAGAAACCTCTTTTGATGTTAGGTCTACAAAATATACCACCTTTAAGTTGAAGATTGGCTCAGACAGATTACAAAATATTCAGACAATGAAGACAATTGTTCTTAATACTGTTTCAGTAGGTGTTAGCATTTTTAAACCCCAGAGGGAAAAATTCAAACTGACTTATAATTATCTACTAAAGAGAACCAACTCTCTAAAACGCACACAGACCTAGGGAAAAAAATCATTTAAATATATATTTAAATATTTACTCCAGAAGATCTCAAAAATTTTTCTATGCTTAATCTATATTAAACATTTTTTTAAACTATTATGCTGTTTATACATTCAGCCAAAATATGGGCTAAACATACAAGGAAAATGGAGTTCCACAGCACTACTCTACTTGGTAGCCACAGACAGTTATAGAAAGCCTTAATGGTGAGCACTTTATGCTTTCACAAGCTTATCTCTATGCTAGAAGACAAAGCTGATTTTTATTATACTATTAGTAGACTGTAGCATAAGTCATAGAAGAGACAATGTACAAAAGTATAGTCCTTGTAATTCGCATGTATAGTGCCTCCTGTCCTCATGTTGTAAATACAGCAGCCTTCAGCCTGCCTATATGGAGACAAATTGCCTAGCTTGAGGCAAGTTTTTACCTCAGCCAACTGGCCTGTGCAGGAAAATCATGGACCACAGGACTAATTTTTCGACTGATAGGTGAAAAATGGGATCCGGGGATGAAAGTCCTGTCCATCAGCTCAGCTGGAATCACTAATTTTGTCTTCCTTGCTATACACACTGAAAATTCTCCATCAGTGAAGAAAACAACTGGTCTAAATGGGACCAAAACCATACTGATTCAGGACCTCCTCATCCTGGTTGCAGTGTTTCCAGTGCTGCTTCCAGCGATGAAGTATGCATCTGACACGTTAGTATGGTTTTAGGTGGTGGCTCTAAGATTTGCCTTGTGTCTCAGTGGTTCATGGTTGCCCTGAAAAAGAAATTTTTATCAACCCCTTCCAATGACTTAGCCGGTGACATCAGGACATCAGGAGAAGAATGGCTAATAAACGGCCACTTGGACAACTTGCTCTTGACACCTGTAATACTTTTGAAAGTATACCTCTCCAGACCACAGAAATATGATATTAATACTCTCTGGAGACAATATAAATACATTATCTCCTTATTTGCCTTGACTTGTCTTCTGTCAGCATTAAAGAAAGCCCTAGAGGCCTGAGATCCAGAACTGTGAGAACTTCATTGGAAAAGCCACAGATCAGGTAAAGACAGCATGAAAAAAGTTTGCCATACACTCAGCAGCATGCTGAAAGATTTGTGGCATCTCAAGACAAACATATTAGCATAGGCATGCAACAACAAAACTTATTCATGCACGTGCAGTATGTTGCTGTGTAATTGTGGGGAATGGAAAAGATTAAGAAACACTGTATACTGTATCCAGTCACCACAGAAGTAGCCTTCATTCTTAATACACTGATGTAAAACTTTTCTTAAACACTAATAAATAATTTTGGCTAATAACATAAATAATATACTACAACAATGTTGATCTTTTCAGCACATCCTGTGCTTATATCTAACCAATGCTTCAGGAACTCCAGACTTGGTATTCTGCTATGAAGCAGCCAAAAACCAAAGGATGGAAGTGGGCAAGGATTAATCCAGGCATTATGCTTCCTAGTAATCTAGCTGTTCGTCTTCTTCTGCTGTGAAGTTCTCAATTATTAGAGACATTAGAGCAGTTCATTTTGCTTCAGGATGGAAGTATTTCACAGAGCAAAGCCTAAAACCAATGTTATTACTTGAAACATCCAACTAGAGAAATGTAGCAAGGAGACCTCTCTTCATAAACATTCATAAAAGGAAGAACCATGGCCACAAAGTGTAATCTACACCAGTGTGAACAGCTGGAGACCTGAAAGAACCACCAGATGTTTTGCTTCATGTCCCAGGCCTTCCAATTATATTCAGTTCTTCTGCGTTATTGTACAAAATGAGATATTTAGCTAAAGAATATTCTTTGCATAATCAGTGTATTGCTTTAGCTCCTCCTGAGATGTGAGGAGGCCTCTTAAATTTTGAGGCCTTAACATTTCTTACTTTATACTACTACTAGTCTCAAACATTCAGATATCATGAGTCAAACAAAAAAAAAAATCATTAACTCAGTGCCAAAATCCCATTGAAAAAAAATTGTATTTCTATTAGACATTTGGCAAGTCTTCTGACCTCCCATGAAGGAAGGTGTGTGCAAGTTGCTGTGCCAACTTTGCCTGACATACAAAGATAAACCTGGCCCCTGCTTTAGAAGCTCCTGCTGATTAACAGGTAGTATAGAACTTAGAACTTCTTATCAAATCTCAACTACTAATTAAGTAATTACTAACTCCATGAAGGTTCTCTGCTCCTCATAAGCCCATCAAAGATCCATAATTAATACAACCTTTACAGCTCCTACATGGCTTTGTGCCCCTCCCTGAGAGCAATGTACTTGCTCCTCCTGTGCTTTCAGGGGTTCTCCATTATCCTCTTCTCTGCCCCAGGCTTGGCTTGGCATTAATGGGAAGGAGAGAAAGGCTGACCTATACTTGCTTTTTACAATGGCCTTCACTACCTGTCTCTTCCATGAAAACTTGGGAACTCGAGGTGTCAGACAATCAGATGAGGATCTTTATGGGCACAGAGGCTGGCACTTCTCTCCTATGATGGCACCTGCAGCAGAGGCCAAAATCAAAGTTATGCAACCTGTCAGCTCTGACAGACTTCCTGCAAGGTGAGAGAGGCATTATTTTAGCAAGCATAGAGGCTCTGCCTCAGAAGGATGGGCAGTTCTACACAGCCACACAAATCATTGTCTTCACCTCATTTGAACTTTGCAGAGATGGATTTGTTCTGGTGAGGCACAAACGTCTCCTCTACAAGCAGCTTTGAAAAAGGTTTGCAAGGTTCTCTGTCTACGTACTTGACAAAATTTTAGTACCTCCACTAATCTACAATAACTGGTCAACTCTGACACTGATTATCCTGTAACAGCTCCAGCCTATGTTCATGATGAGTTTTGCATGGTTTCTCAACATGAGATTATGAAAAAGAGAGAGAGATCTGAAAAGAAAGGCCTTGGGATCCCCCTCATACAGCAAGTGTCCTCTAGGCAGGTGAGAAATCCCCTTAGTAGCATCACCTCTCTCTTGGCACCTGGAAATAAGCCCATCTGCATTAGGAGGATCTCCTTAGAAAGGAACGAGCAATCCAGAGTGTAGCAATGCAGTGACCTGAGCCTTCAGAAGCAGCTATGGGACAGGTAGCGGGGTTTTCTTAGGCCCTTGTCCAAATATCAGGGTATTATCCAAGCTTCCTTTTTCTCCTCCACAAATTAAAAAATTACTAAATATTAGGTACCTCAAGGAAGAACTCTTCAGGTGGTCATCATCAGCAAGAATGGCATAAAATGCAAACTGTAAGAGAAGGTAAGTCCTAATGTTCCCTAATTTATAGCGGAGGAAAGCATGAGCTTTTTGGCCTGAGGGACTTGGAGTTTCCACTTGACACTGCTACTTAAAGTGACAGATGATTACGCAGAGATGGAAATAATGTGACATTAAAATATTCCCCAAGACATACAACATTTGATATCCTAGCTCAAGAAATCTACTCCAAAATAATAATAATAATAACAAAGTAATAATAATAGTAATTCAGACTGGCCTGGGAGGCAGCATGGGCAGCCTGGTTAAAGAGCAGTCAAAAAACAACATGGGAGAAAAAGCTAGTGAAATGACTTTATGTGTACGTCTAAGACGAAGATCTGATCCTAATGTCTAACAAAGCCATATTAAGGTTGGGTAGAAATCAGTAATGAGACTCACATGGGAACCATAGTGAATGAACTTTACTTACTGGCATGCCTGCCTATCCCTGATATGGAAGGCCTCGTGATCAATACCATATCAGTAGCTGTATATCAGTCTAGAGAGACATATACAATGTATGCCAATATATTCTCAATTAATATCCTAAAAAGCACACTCACAACTCACTGATGACATTCATAGGTTGTAAACAAAGTTTTGCATCCTTAAAAATGAGGGCAGTTTCCTTCCCCTATCCCTTCTCCCCCAAAACATATTTTTTTTATTTCCTCCCAAGCCTTAGGAAATTCATACTGTTCAAAAGTACATCCAGAGAGTTTTTCAACACAGACAAAATATCACCTGTCAAAAAGCCCCTACATTTTGTGAATGATTTGCTGGAGACAAAAAGTTAAAAATTGTGAAACAAGTTCAATTTTCAGCATTATACAATGGGGTTAGAGAATAGCTAGCAATAAAAAATATATATATTTCAAGCACTATTTACTATTTATATCGTTATAAATCATGTATAGCATCCTGCTGTATTCATATTTTTACAGCATAAATTACGTAGGTGACAAGTTGTGACAGTCATACAAAATCTGATTTTATGACATTTTTCCGCTTGCTGCCTTTGGTATTAAAAAAATCAAGTTAACATCATTCTGCTGCATATTTATAGTCCCTATAGAATGACATGGAGAAATTTCAGAGTAGGTTGGTCACATTGATATGCACTTGTTTTCCTACATAAGTGAAACTGCTTGTACATAAAACCAGTAAATTTACTGTAATCCACTTCTCAGCAAGCCAGCACTTTTTATACAAATTCATATAAAGATCATATACACTAAAAAATGTCTATAAATATTCTCTTTGGGATTTCTAAATACACCTGCCTCTTTCAAAACTATTCCCATTCCTCTAGTGACTCTGCAAACATACCAAAAATATAAAGGACTATTTCTACTCTCCTCAAAGTGATCAGCATTGTGACTTACTTCAGTGAGAGTAGGGCTAGGTAAAAGCTTTTCAACTGAATGACATTTACAAATCAAGACTACTCAATTAACACTTTCTTCTAACTTCCCCTACAAAATATTAAAAAAAAAAAAAAAAAAAAAGTGCCTGGATGACAGAACTCCAAACACAAGTCAGATTTTCCTTTCTCTTAAATCAGAAAACACAAAAAAACCTCCATTAGCTGCCTCATATACTAGAAAACATACAATATTGCTTATTCTGCCAATAGCTCTTGTAAATCATGTAATAGCAAATACAGACACACACTAAAGAAACCACTGGTTTTTATTACTTACATTATGTCAAGCAACACACCCTGTAGACTTCTTCAAATTACGGCAGGAAGTTATAGAGAGAGTGATGATGTAGTTGTCTGGCAAATCTGAACAACTTTCTTGCTCTCAGCACAAAACTGGAAGGAAAACTATTTCAGGTCTATCAGAGTTAGAAAAACAAAAGATAGAACTCAAAAAACCCCCATGCCATTATGTTTGTTGGTCACACTACGCTTGTTTAGCACGGATGATGATTGACCAAAATTTCAGTTATGACACGACTTCCCTGGATGTCCTAAAAAGGAAACATGCCAAGCACTTTTTCCTGCAATTCTTTTTGTCTTGCCTTTTTTTTTTATTATTTTATTTGATTGGCTGATTTGAGGCTTGTTTTGCTTTGGCTTAGTTTTAGGAGGATTTATGAATACTAGGAGGATTTGTTTGTTTGCTTGCTTTTCTAGTTTTTAATATTAACCTTCCATATTTAAGCATAATGCATGATACTCCCTGTCTAGAAAACAAGTCCTATTTCTTTTGACCTATGAGAAGAAATAAGGGTTCAGGATTCTGTGCTAATAGGGTTTTAGGACTGACTGACTGTCAAAAATAGGGTAGAAGAGAGGAACCCAGGACGTAGACTTGCAAAGGATCCGTAGCATGAGGCACAAATTAATAAAACACCAACCTTCTCACTAGCAGGAGGTCATAGAATAATTTACTCTATTTCAAACAAAAATTTCAGATAAAATATGTTGGCCAGATGTTAAAAACAATTTTTTTAATAGCTAGCCCACTAAATATAATACACCTTTTCCAGCAATATTTTTGACGTTCTTGAACACTTGTTTTTTTAAAAGATTAAGATAACTTAGTATTTTGATACAGCTGGAACACTTCTTAGCTTGAAAGTAGCATTTTAATTTTTATAGCAATACATTGTTTAAACTCATTTACATGCATCTTTTCCATTTCTAGTTTGTCATAAAGCCATCAGTATGTTTTTCAGGCCTCTGCAATATTTCTTAAATAGCTGTATGAAGAATAAAGTTTCAATATGAAGCAGAACTTTACTAAACCTTACTGATATTCAAATTGTGAATAACCTGTCTTGTGCAAGTTCGATTAATTGGCAAATGTTGCCCTGGACTCCAGAAGGCAAAACTCATTGCTTAACAAACACTACCAACTTTTACTAAACAGAACACTTATTTTGTGGTAAAATTTCACTGTGTTTTTTGCACCTCTCTCATTTTCTTGTGCAAAAGGCCACTCTAACAGTCCAAGGAAGCTTGCAAAAGCACAGACAAACATGTAAAATCTGCTCCAATTATGGGAGGCCAAAAGATAATAGCTCTTTTAAATCCCACTATTCAGCTTTACTGTAGTTTTTAAAATATGCCTTTACAAAGAGCTCTGCAGACTTTTTAATTTTCAACAGGTTATTTCTGCACTTTCATAAAGGCCATGGTATTTCACTCCTTCCAGCATGTTTTTCAGAGAATATGCTGGAACATACTTTACATCACACATCACTTGTTCACAGTGTTTATTAGAAGACAATCCCTATTGAGAAAGTACCTCGGAAGAAATGCATTAAGTAAATGCAAACGAAACTAGTAATGACTATGCAACATGTTAATCTGAAAGAACTACTATCAATATCTCATGTTAATTCTGTCTCAAAGGAGCACCTTCTTGTATGACTACCATACGCTTTCATCCTTTAAAAGTGTCGACCCTCCCTAGTGCCTATTAGACGGATTTCTCCCAGGCTTTGTGATCATGTTTCCAACCACTTATACTCTTGGACAGCCAAGGGACTGCGTTTGCTCTATCAGAAACCTAATGCTGAATACTCAATACTTCAATGTGTCAAATTTATGTACTAGCATGAATTAAAAAGCACCGGGCAGTGCACCAGCAAACTTCAAGGTAAGCACACAGTACCATTCTGATCTAATACATGCATCCCAGTCAAGTTGCCACCTTTCATTGGTCCAACAAAACATTGTGTGTCACAAAATCAAGAACGTACTACATTGGCTCCATAAATATTTATAACTTCATGATATTTAAATAATGCTTAGATAAAAATTAGGAACTTATATTTCAATTATGTGGTCCTAGAAAATGGAATTTAAAAGGTTTTCTTTTTTCAACTTGAAATCTGTTAGGAATTTATTCTCTAACTGCAGAAGGAAGATAAACCAAAACAAAACAATAAAACCTCCACAATGATAATTGTCATAGATACTTTCAGACATAAATCCTAGCCTAAATAGTCCGTAAGGATGTGGATACCAGTTACTTTCCCCAGACTCTTGCTGGTTTACACACGCATCTCGTGATTACAGGTTACACTTCTCATGCAGTGTTTCCTACAGTTTTCCTTTCTCTTTCACTGAGTGCTGTGTAGTTGCCCAGCCCCAGTCCAAGCACAAAAGGGAAGACTCGTACAAAGCTTTCTACTCCTCTTTACTTCACAACTGCATAACTCGCATCCCTCTTCATCTTGGCTGGAGTTTCCAACTCCGACCTTTCAGGCCTGGAGTGCAACTTTAGAAATATACAAGGCAGAAACAGCCTCTCCCCCACTCCGCATAGGGGGCACGAAATCCAGGCCGTCACGAAGAGTTTTGTCTGCAAGGCAAGGCCAGGATTTCACACAGCGTGTCCATAGTTGAATGCCAGACACAAAAGAACTTGAAAAGTGCTATGCTCTTAAGATAGATGTCACGGCTGACAGTTATGGTATGGAGCTGTCAGCTGGGAGTGACAATGCATTCACTGCCTAAATATTCTTTCCTCTCTCCACCCCAGGGCTGGTACCGCCCAACTTTTGAATAACTGCAGGCCAAGATTTGGCACTTAAGGAACAGTTCATGAAAACCCATATCTTCAGATTATTCATTCCTTTCCACAGATCACCTCTTCAGGTTTTGTGAGCTCTAGGCTAAAATTACAAGTTTGGAGCGTGCTTTGTCAAGCTTGTGCTGATCAAGGGAACTGACAACATAATTGCTTTATCAAGATGAGTATCTATTTGATGTTCTTTTAAGATTCTGCCCAGCTGGACTGCTAAGCAGAAATTTATGAGGTTTTAGAACAAATGTAACCAGGTTCAGAGCTTGGGGATCCTTTTCTTCCTCCAGATGTACATGTACGCAGGTACAAGAGTTTCATGCTTAGTTTCAGCTCCCTCTGTCTTTTGCCCTCCCCCCCCGCCATATTTCTTGAGCTGATAATGCCATGTACATTTTAATTAATCCACAAAATGCCTAAAATAATACACTATGTTTGCAGCAGTGGGGGAATTAAAAAAATTAATAGTCTTTTAAAATACTTCCAGTCCTACTGTATATTGTTTCAGACCATAGTTATCCCCTAAAGCTGCTAGCGAGTTGCCTAATCTTTATATCTGCCAGTATGCAGAATGCATGGAAGAAAAGCAACGATATATATTCCTAAGACTAAAAACAGACTATTCAAACAAGCAGTAGGTAACCTATTGATTTGAAAGGTAAACTATACTTCACTGCATGTCAATATTATGAAGTTTAGAGAAGCAAATTATTAAGTAAAAAAGTGTGCATCTCAATACTACGCTTTTAATAAAGATATTTGAATAATTTTCTGTACGTAATGATTGCAGTCAGCCCAGATTTGGAAGAAGTTAAACTCACATTGTCATTAATTTTTTATATATGAATTTAAAATACTTTACCAAGAGAATCCCTGGGAGGAACATTTAAAATAATTGCATGCTTACATTAGTAGCAATTCAGAATGATCATTCTCTAGTACAGGCTCTGAAAGAACTTTTATGAAGTTAGGATGAAAGCTTTAAACCCATCACATGCACAACCTTCACTGAAGTCTAATGCAATTAAAGGAAATTATTTAAAGTTATAAAAATAATCCAGTATTATATATATTTATCTTTTGTAAGATTCTCTTGTGGAGAAAAAGAAAGGTCGTCGCAGTTGGAAGATCCCTAGGAGGATAAGTTTGACGATTGAGCTTTGATTACATCTTGTGGTTCAGAGATAAAGGATTAGTCCTTTACTAACTAGTTTACCATCCAGTAATCAAGGGGTGATAACGACATAAAGAAATTACTCAGTGCAGGATTCAGAGGGTCTCTATACAAAACTCTAGCTTATCAATGTAGACTTCCAGTTAACTACAACTATGTTCTGTGATAATACTAAATATCAATAATACAGGTAATACTATATACTGAAAAATAATTAAATTATTGAAAATCATTGTTTTCTCATTTAAAATAATTTATTTAAAGTGTTTTCATTCACATATTGACACTTTAATTCTTCATATTCTCACATTCCTTCCCCATTATTTTTTCCAAAACTAAGAGATACTTGACTCTGTACACTGAAGGGTATTTGTTGAATTATTTTATATCTGGTGGGTTAAGTTTTAGGCTACTTAGGTCTAGAGTTCTTTTTAAAGCTTTTAGCACTAGGAATGTATCAGTGAGTTCAAATGTTGCTAAGTTTTGAGTAGCGACAAGCTGAGGAAGATTCATTTGGAAGAAAAGCAGGATTATTCTAGGCCTGAGGCCAAATTCTGGCTAGAGTTTTAATTCTGATTTAACAGTACTCTGCGTCTTGAAAGATATTCTCAAGAGATTTTGGCAGCATCCAAACTGAACCCAGGAAAGGAGCTCTTCCAATTTAGGAGGCAATGGTAAGCAAAGAAGCAGGGGTAGATTCAGATGAAGCAATTCAAATCACAAAGTAATCACCAAGCTTTGTCTTGACACAATTCAAAAGAGACAATTCCACTTGTTTTATCTGTTTTTCGGGTGTTGGTTTCTTTACTATTTTTTTCTTTTTTTTTTTATTTAAAGAGCAATAAAAACTAATTTACCTTGTTATCTTTCTCTCTTCTCTACTGCAGTTTTTCTTTACCTCAGATAAAGCACGCTCCCCTTGCCCTGCTCCCTTACACTTTTCTCACCCAAGATTCTGCCACTGCAGATGCCTCAGTCTTCCAGAGATGCCTCTTCTCACTACTGGCAAATCTTTTTAGGTGACAAAAGGGGATTTGAGAGTCCCAAAACCCCACATATGAGAAGCAGAATCCTATATTCCCTGAACTCCCATGAATAAGAGTATATCTTCACCTGTGTGGTGAAGATCAAAGACAACTCTAATGCGAAAATTCACAATGTGAATAATCACTCCCCCATCTCTTAGCGAAAAAAGATTTTGTTCTAATATGGAAAAAAGACAAATAGAAAGGCAAGTAAATAATAATTCAATAAAATCCTGGACTTGTATGTGGAGGTTTCCCTTTCAAACTCCTTTCTTTCTTAATAGTCTATTAAATAAATTGTCAAGTCATTATATTATCTGAAACGAAAAAACACTAGTTCAACTCTGCCTAGTTTTCAAACACAATATTGCAGTGATTTTAATAGAAATGCGTGATGTTGAAGCCTGGACAGAGTATGGTCCACTGTAAATGCCTCCTATTTCTATCATGGTATTTTAATTCCAATAAAACACAACACTTGTATGCATCTATATTCAAACACAAGGTAAAATGCATATTTTGATATTCAGCTTTGTTCTTCGGCTGCTGTGCCAAGCTCTTATTTGTTTTTTGGTGTGGAAACCTGTATGCATGTAAGGAATACGTTGATTAATTTGTCTGAGAGTTTAACTCTGATTTCAGAATTATCCTGAATCAAATATTCTCGTTTGACATATAATTTAAATTTCCATCCATACCTGTTTTAGAAGAAAAGCTAAATATAGAGATCTTACACACATTGTTTTCTGTCCTGCACTAGTATAAATCAAAACAAAAAAAGATTAGATGACAATACAAAAAAGGTAGGATTTCTATACGACCCCATCTTGCAGCTATAAATGGAAAAACATATAAACGTGTTCAGTGGAGCTGAAGTTTAATATTACTATCCAAATTCCATTTTATCGCACTGTCACCGCCACCAAAGGAGGGGTTTTATGTTGGAGATAATATGATACCGCAGTATAAGCCCTCCTCAGATTTCAAACAGGTCAACTTGTCAAAGCTTTTTAAGGGAGCCAATTACATTAATTTTCCACAGCAGAGAAATACATATTTCATTTCCATCTCCCACTAGAGATGGGGCCCAGGGATTCTGTTTCGAAAGGCTCTTATCACTAAGTAACATTCGTACCCCCAAAGGAACCTTTGGCAGTCACTGGTCCATTGATATAATTGAGCAAGGTATGAGCTGTCTGACACTGCCATGGCATTGCTCAATAGCGCTCTGCACTAAGCACTCGGAACAATGAAGCTTCAGCAGACGGCCGCATTGTCAATAAATTTCAATTACACTAATTGCCAAGAGTTCAATGAGTGCACTTTCAAAGGGGAGGGGGAAGGATGGATGGAAGATTAAAAAAAGCCTATGCCTACTAGGGCTAAAGAATAGGATGCAATAAATAAACTGCAGCTTCTAATGGGGGCATTAATGTATTTTTTTTAACATGGCTTAACAAGATTTTACAAGCTGTACCAGTTTCAGGGATCCTGTTTTACATTTCTTTGTTACTGTTTCCAAACAACCTATACAGAGACTCAATTATGTGGCATTATCTTTCGGGGAAGAATCATTTTCTTAGGTTTTTTATGTTGTTCGTGTTCTGTTCAGGATGGATAATGCATTTGAAAGCAGAATGCTGTAATGTCAATTCCATGAGCAAATGAGGCTGCTCACTGAACAGGCGTATAGCGACTAAATGCATCACCTTACTAGAGTGACACAGCCACATATTCCAAACTAATTAGAGCTATGCAGGAAACTTATGTGTATTCACTCCAATCACTATTAATATTAGGCACACAGCAATGTGCCCTGTATTGATAGCAGTAATTTATATACTTACCTCTTACCCACAGATTATTTACTGCAGTGTCTAAACTTGCATAAAAATATTGGTGACTGCTCTGAGTTAATCTGGAAACATTCAGTTTGCCTTATATGGGCCAAGACCCCAAACAAAGTATTTCCTGTTATGTTTAGTTCTGTTTTGGTTTTTAATCGTAGAATCATAGGATCATTTAGGTTGGAAAAGACCTTTAAGATCGAGTCCAACCATTAACCTAATACTGCCAAGTCCACCACTAAACCATGTCCCTGAGCGCCACATCTACACATCTTTTAAAATACCTCCAGGGATGGTGACTAGAGAACTAGAGAACATAATAAAGTCACTCCAGTTTGATAAAATTAGGTCTTCAACATCTCACTGCACCACTGAGAGTGGTGACAATAATGACTAAAGCTGTAAAGGGCTCCGGAAGACACCAGAAGAATCTACAGTACACTAGCTCAAGGCACAAAAGTTAGAAACAGTCACTTATCTACATAGGAGATTTTTAACAATTTAGTTGAGAAACACGAGCAGATGACCTCAGCTTTCTGGGTGAAAAGAACAAACGCTTTCCAGCAAAAAAAGAAGAGGAAATGGTGGAACAAGTGGAAGACTCAATTTCCTGCTCTGCTTGATTATAAGTTGATAGACATTTAAGATTAACCCCTTTTTCACTCCTCAGAGAGACCAGATCAAGATTTGCCTGTGGTCATATAGGAAAACTAAGGAAGGGCTGAGAGCAAGACTTAAAACTCCTGGAGGCAATATTACCCAATCACAGTATGCAGAGATTTCCGCGGCTGGCATGCTAAGTAGCACAAGGTCGAGAAACACCACAGCATCACAGCGTAGGAAGGAGACTCATCGCTAATATCACAGTGAATAACATACATACGCAGACTAGAGGTGCATGAGCTGTGGCTAAGGAAGATGGCCTGAGGTGATGTACTTCTCAGAGACTATGAGGTTGTGAAGAATGTCCTGGACAACTCTGGAATGGAGGAAATAATCAGTATTTCCATGTTGAAGGGCAAAGCAAGCCTTACACAGCAGAAGAAATAAATGGCATTTAAGAGCTATTTCCAGCAATTTGTGAAGATTCTGAAACACCTGGAGAATGACCCCAGTTATCACAGTATGTTTAACAGAAAGCTGTGCTGGTTTAATTTAGGATTGTTTTTTTCTTCAAAAATTACTGCAAAAATAAAAGCACATTTTGATGCATCAGGCTTTTTCCCAACCCAAAGAAACCAAATTTATGAGTGTTCACTATCAGATTCCTCTTTCCCATCCATCTTCGCCCATTAAATTTCCAACAGCCAATCTGGAAGAGGAACTCAATGTGAAAATCATGAAAATTCTAAGGAGCCTTCTGAAAAATCTGCGCTTGTAAGAAGGAATAAGGACCAAGTGTTTTTCCGCCTAAAACAGGTGAGTAGCGCTGTGTGCTAGCCACCCTTGCGCACCTGCGGATCAGTCTTATCGCAGTTTGCATTGCTGCTTATTCAAGGCAGGGCGCTGTGGCCAAAGGACACAAAATTTGTTTCTCATACAGCTCAGACAACAGCTGGCTCAGGGTAAGAATCCTCTGCCAGGCATTTTTAACTGCATTTCCTTAGCAATTTCAAAACTCTAAAACAAAGTAACAGTTTCAAGAGTTTTGAAGTGACATACAGCCTACTGTTTAGTGTTAGCTGCATTAGATATTCTGATCACAGGTTATTTTTCTTTACCGATGACACAATGTTAATTTTAACAAAAACAAACAAACAAACAAACAAACAAAAAAACCCAAACCACATTTAGACTTAAAAAAAACCACTGCCAGCTAATAAACAGGCTTTCTGAGTTTTTTTTACACAAAAATTTTAGATGCCAAAATTAACCGGTCAGCCCAAGTATGTCACTATTTAACATTCAGCTGTCCCAAAGAAACACCACAAAAATATAGAGAGGCAAACTATTCTTCCATCTTCACACTTCTATTCTGCTAATGAAAGCAAAGGAATTATTCAGAGATTTAAGATCAGGAGTCATCATGGTCTTGTATTTCAACTTCCTGTGCAAGACGGGCCACACAATGCCACACAATCATTCCTGCATCAAGACTAGAAACTTGTGGCTGAACAAAAGCTGTTTTCTATAAGATATCTGACCTTAATTTAAAAACCTGGTGAAATAAATCCACCACGTTTATTGGTATTTGCTAGTGTTCCATTTTTCTTAAAACTATGTACTTAGTTTCTGTTGTTGCCCTTGCACTGGACTTTCTACCTTTTGGAATTAGTTAGAATTGTGTCTAATAGTTTTAAAAGACCAGCAGGTATATATTTATGCAAATCAAAAGAAAAGAGCATTGGAGGTGCTCTGTGCACCTTTGACATGAAATTCAGCCCTGAAACAACATCTTAACATTAATGTGAAGACTAATCTTAATATCAGGTTGCATATGCATTTCCTGTTTTTCAAAATAAAATATTTTCTTTATGGGTTACAGGAACCTAGTGGAATATTCTATATGAAATAGCTAAATCACACATGAATTAAATTAACTCATATGTAATACAATTAATTTTATATTTATTGTAATAATTCTGGAAAGCTATCCATCCACTGGAAATTGTTTTTCTAAGATCAAATTTTGTCTACATTGTGAGGTAGTCCACTGGTAAAACAAATTTTCTCCATTCAATACCACATTTATGAATGAGACCTGGGAGACTCAACAAGTCAGGAAAAATCTCTCCATTTGACTTCAGAAGTGAAGGTGTTCCCTAATGTAAAAGAAGAAAAAAATATATTTGCTTGTGAAGTGTAACAAATATTGTTGAATTCCTTTTTATCATTTTGGAATATGCTTTCATATGTGCCAAAGTGTAGTGGTTAATGTAATGGTTAATGGCAATTCGACTATTATTCAAGAAAAAGAAAATTATTCTCTTTTTTATGAAGGAAAGTTTGATGTTATTTCATCATAACTGCATACACAGTGTGGTTTATATCAGAAAATGTGGTTGTGTGCTTTCTGAGCATATGGGACAATCAAATAAAGTCACTGATACAAACTAATTTTAACTTTAACTCATGATAACTTTGGAATACTAATGTTCTAACTTGAATTTGTTTATTAATATCAGCTTTAGTATCAGTGTTTGCAATTTACTGTGCTGTATTCTTCAAATTACAAAAAATGAAGAACACATTTTCCTGGTTCAATCCCACTTTTGCAAGAGACCCCTGAAACTTGATGAGGTTGTCAAATGATTCCTCATGTCTGAGAGTAATTTTTTTGCTTCTTCCCACTTATACAATAGAGTACTACTTCCAGAATAACAGGACACAGCTATATGCAACTTTCTCCTTGATCCTGCAGCATTTTAAGACACTTTTCTTTTCCACAGCCATAAATTAATTTTATAGTATTTACTGTGTGTCCAGATTGGCATGAAAGCTCTCTTTTAAACTCCTAAATATTTAGATCCTCTCAGAAGTTATGTCTTAAAATAAAATCTCGTAAGCGTTGTTGAAAACTCTTCGAATCTATGAGAACAGTATCCTGTCCAAGTGTACTAGAGAAGTATGATATATTAAACCTGACAGGATGATGTTCATTAATCTTTGAAATGTAGTCGGGACACTGGTAATTCCAAGAGGCATTACATTAAAATGAAAAGCCCCCTTATGGCAAATGAAGGTGGTTTTTTGTTTCCTGTCATCATCCATTTGTAACTGCCAATAGCCGCTAGTTAAATCAATGCACCTGATAAATATTGCTTGACTGAGGAAATCTAGAGAATCATCATTTCTTAGTACTGGGTATTTATCTTGTTTTCTTATTGCATTTATTTTTCAGCAGTACAGTACTCTGGAAACCTGCTCATACCATTTGGTTTTCCAGCAATTAACAGTGGCCTAAGGGCAAATTGAGAGAGAGATGGTTTCAGACCAAAGCATGCACTACAGCTGTTGCTTTACCACCCTTCCTTGCAGAGGAAGAGGTTTGTGGACAGAATTTCATGATTCCTGATGTTTTTATTCAACATCTACCTGTGTCAGCTGGAGCTCCAGCATTTGGAAGACTTTGGAACAGAAAAGCTGTTCCATTCAACTCAGGAAAAACAAAACTAAATACTGTGTCTACAATATGACTCTAAAAATGGACCTAAATCCCAGAAGCAGGTGAAGACTGCATCTAGTCAATGATTTACCCCTCCCTCATCTTTAAACCATTACAAAATTCAAGAGAAAATGAGACAAATGTCTCACTGTTTACTTTTAACCTTTTAGCTATAAATCATGTAATTATGATTTGTAAAGCAAATCCAGAAAAGTGGAGGGAGCAAAAGGTGTGCACACTTGACACGGTCTTTAAAAATTGCATTTGTTTGTCATTTTTGCCTATAGTATACAAAATATGAAGTACAAATTTCAGGCTTATCCTTATTTCTTTACACTAAATATTTCTCTCTCTTGCTCATAAAAAGGCAGTTTTTTTCAGAAATGCCCATTTACTTTGACTGTTCCGTTATTTTAGACGTCTAGCCTGTGATCCATACATTCTGGCAATCCAAGATTAGTGATCACTATATTTTAAAAGTAGTGATATGCATTTTTGTATTTTTCTTTAGTGGTAAGGTTCCCAGACTATTGAAATGTTTCCTTCAGTGACATGCAAATACTCTTAAAAGATGCTAAATTTTCATCAGGGCCAGTGAGAAGCTATTTAGTTTAACAACAGAAGGAAGCTCTTTCTAGTGATTTATTGATGGCATTTATTTGCCAGATAGGCAAAGATGGAGAGAAAGCAGTATTTTGAATGCTCTTCTAAAGCATAGGGTCAGTGCTCTCTGCCAGAAATTCCCTGTTTGATCTTGAGCAAGCTGATCTGAACACTAACTCTCCATCTTTATAAGGGGCCAACAATTCCACCCTATGATGCAGCAGTAGTGTGTAGATACAGATATTATAGAACAAGGCACACAGCTAGCAGCTTTGAGAGCTGTGAGGATATCAATAATATAACACATAAACCAGATAACATCTCAAGTGGAAGTTAATTCACAAGCATGGTATTTGGCAAATGAAGAAGTGAAATACATTTGACAAATTTGCTAACAGTTTTGGTCTATAGTTGGTTACATCCAGTGCCAAATCACTCTTCTCTCCCAAGACAGAAAATTCATTAAAAATTAATTTTGCCTTATTATCACAAGTAGGTTTTGGTCCATGTCCCCCCACCAACTTAGCTGGGCATGCTTTTATTTTGAGCTATACTCTTACCTGAGTGTTTATAGAGAGGTTTCACTCAGAGTTTGTGTACACACCCATAATAAAGTCTTGATCCAGCAAAACACTTAATTCATGCATAACTTGAAGTGTGAAAATAATGTCACTGGACTCAGTCCAGCTGGCTACGTTATTTAAGGTTACACCTATGTATATGCCCTTTGACCAAAATCACAAGTTTGCAAGGTTGCCCTGTGCTTTAAACCAGTTACAACACACCGTGGAGAAGGCTACTATTTTGACTGAAGAACCAAAACCAAATCTTTCAGCACACTCAGTATGGTTTTCCTGAAGACAAATGTCAGGGGAAAGGAGGGAACAGAGACTATACTGCTTCCTGGCACCACACAAGTATGATGAGAAAAGCTGCCAGAGAGGACTGCTTGTGCTCAGTGTCCCACCCTGCATGTCACAAACATAATATTAACGCAGACATTACACACAATGGCCACAAAAAGAGCTACTGAAAAAATCCTACCACACCTAGAAAGAAGAGAAAGTCTGACAGTCATGTATTTTGTCAGAAATAAGCAATATCAATAGCACATATTTATATAAATGCTCCCATTCCATTTTGCATCATCTTCTAACATCATTTGCCAAAGTCTTACACTTTCGTCATCACTGCCATTCATATCATGATAACAATGGTCATCATCAGGAATGCTATTATTATCTCTGTCATAAATATAAACCTATAATCTCTGCAGTAAGCTTTAAGATCTGGCTTCAATACAAACAGTACAAGCTTGCTCCACTCCACTGACCTACCTCAACCTGTGAGGACCGAAGGCCAATACAGTGCTTTAACAGCCAGTTTTAGTGGAGGTGCCTTTAGAAACCTAGCCCTGGCTGACTGGCATTCACTGTCTTTCTCACATCCTCATTTTCAGCAAGGAATAGCTTGCTCTTATGTTTGACAATATATATTTCACATTTGGTAATTATTCTTCATCACATTATCATAATGTACCATGTCCTAAGGGCAACAGCCCTTTGAGATTCAGTTCTCTTGGCCTCTCCCATTAATACAGGCCTACTGGCTATTTTACATGATTGAGGTTTGACTCACAGAAATACAAATAACATAAATTTAGGCCACTGGCTTTTTAATCTCCCCTTGACTCCCCAGCAAGGCAAATGACAATATTCTAATCTGTTTTCCATTATAATTAAGGCACTCATTTAGTTTATGGTTTTATAATTGGAGCACCGCACCTCAAGAAAAATCACAGGTCCTTTCCACTTCACAGGCAAATCAGGGGAATTCTGCACATAACAGAAGTGGCCATAGACAGCTACAGAAAATATGCTTATACAGAAGGAGAAGAGACATGGTTCAGAAAGGTTCGCATTTCCAAGGTGATGAAAAGTATGTCCACACTGTGCTATTGGGCACATGTCAGAGAACACTGAGCAAGCTCCAAATCTGTTTGTATCTGGTGCAGTAAAAGAAAGTAGTGACCCATAGACATAGAAGAAGAATTCTCATGCCCCACTGTGCAAGCTGTTTGGTCCTACTGACAGGGTCTGCTCTGCAGCCAACTCATTCGATACCACCAGTGGGTAACCCATGCCATGCACCATGACATGATTTAAACATACTCATCACAGTAAAAATAGTTCAGGATTTACAATAGAACTTCCCTTAGACTGGATCTTTCCAAGAATGTTAAGTCTTCATGTTGACTTTGGGGAGCTGTTTAAATTTGTTGGCTTTTGCTGGGGGGATGAAGTCAGCTGAAAAGATCATTCTCCTTACAGCAAGGAACTATGAACAAGGGCTCTCAGTTGAGAAAGATGAGAGGTAGAGATAGGTCAAAGGCTGGACTGCTAATGCCATACAGAAGAACCTTGGGTTTATTCTGAATAAGGTATTTTAGTTGTTAACAACACCAGAAGCCTGATGTGTGTGTGTGTTTTTTCTGCTGTGAGCCAGATACACTATTCTAAAACAGGAAAACTTCAGTTAGACCATTATCAACCTAAAAAGCACTGTTGATTAAAAAAGAACACACATAGGAAACATTTTACTTTTAATCAGTCACAGACAGGACACCATAGGGTCCCAAGGAAGAAGAAACTGATAATACAGGATTTTATTTTCCCAAAGTCCAGAAGAATCAGGGAAGAGAAACTTAAGGCAGAAACAGCAAAGTGACACACAGATAATCCGGCACTTACTTCAGGTGCAATGAGGACAGGACTGAGCTGTACAAGGGAAGTTAGGACTCCTGTATGTGCCAAAAGTCATCACCCATCAGCATGGGAAAACCAGGCATGATAACAGGAGTGTGCACAATGAAGCAAGGTTAAAGGACTTCCAGTTCTTTCAGGATGCCCAGAGCTCCTGGACCCCACAGGGGCCACGATCACAGAGCTGTTGGAAGTTTATATTCAAAACAAGTGTCTGCCACGAGAAGTGCCATTGTATTGGCATCTCTGGGGGCATTTCTACCTGCACTTTCTGAGGTAGCTGTGCTTTTTCCAAGCTGCTGGTATATACTCAAAGCTGTTGTTTAGTGAAGCAGATGCTATTGTAACCGACAGGTGAGCTGGCCTCTCTGAGGGAACACAGAGACCCACATCTTTATTAAAATAAGCCAACACGTTACCACAAGATTCCTCCATGAGTCAGAACATGGGCCCAGCAAGGACAATGATGACAGGCTCTGTACAGTAGCCCTCTTCAAACACTGACCATATAAACCGGGATATGCACTGCATGAAATAGGAGCTAATTGTTTTTTACTGTCAGACGCACATTTTAACATCTAACATCCAAACATCATATGTCACTTTCTGCATCTCCACCCTCCCATGTATTTTAAAAGAGCTGTCATTCCTTACCTAACCTTTGTTTTTGGGGAAGTGGTTCCACATTATTTTCCCTTTGGTTCTCAGTGATATTAGTTTAGGTGTAACTTACATGACCTATAAAAATAATTAAGAAAAGCTGCTGCAGAAAGTTATTTCAATTTGCTTTCAGAGAAGAGGTTAAAATCAACTTCACTTCAACTACAACACTGTTGATTAGCTGTCAAAGAACTACACTACAAGATGATTGCGACTTCATTGCTAGGGGAGCACATTTTTACAAGTATGACATGGGAAATACACTATCTGCCACACAGATGATACAAGAGAGACACTACATAGCACTGAGAGTGTTCAAGGGAGGAATGGGTTAACTGTACCTACTGCACAATACCTGTCCTCCAAAGAAGCCCATTGTTGAGATGGCTTCAACACTTCTCTACAGAAACAGTCTTTAATTTTTTCTTATATTGCTAGAGCAATAATCATTTCAACTTTTCAAATGGTAAATTAAACTAGCTACCAATAAAGGTTCAAACTGAAATTATGTCACAGACAGGAGAAAAAAACAAGTTTGGCATTCTTTTACACCTTCTATTTTCCCTATTCAAAATAAAAAAATGAGAAATGGTTATTTTTACTCCTCTTTTCATTGTTATTCTGCAACCTCCTAAAACTGCAAGAGGCTCTGAAATTGCAGAGCAGTAAAAGAAAAAAAAAGAAAGAGACTAAATCACAGATATTATCAATTTCATTGCAAGGAGAAAGATAAGGATGAGAAAAGAACATGTTAGGGCTGCATAATTTTGATGTTGCCATTTCATCAGTCTACAGTGTTTTCCACAAACAGAAAAAAAGAATCAGATAAAAGTTGCTCTATTTTATATCATATTAAAGGTAAAATTTTGAAGTTGCTTCTATTTTGGTGAAATTGTTCTGCCATTTTTCAACACAATCTACTGACATCTTATCTGGCTTCATCAAACACATGAACGACCTAGGAAGAGAAGAGAGGTTTGAACAGGTTTTCTCAAAAGCAGTCAGGTATTTCCAAAGACTATTTGTATCAATAATGTAAGTAATACTTACTGTTCAAGCATAGCAGAAGTAGCTGCAAATCAGCCTGCATAACCCTAGAATCTTACTACCAACTACAGACTGAGTTGAACACTGTTCAACTCACTTTCAATAGAGCTTAGAGGTCATATATCCTAGTGAAAGGGTTGACAGGCTGCAATTTTTGCCAGGCAGACTGTGATACCTGAATTTACCACTGGGCCAAAATGGATTTAAAACTGAAACAAATTCCAATTTTACTAATTTTGCCACTGTAAAAGAGTGTCATAGAAGCTGAACTTTGTTCATTCTTTGTAGAAGTTTTACAAAATGATTTGCCAAATTTCACTACTGCTTCCCAGACAAGGCAGTTAAATATACAAATTAATTAACAAAAAAGAATCTGCAAAAGTACTTATCCAAATTGATAAAACTATGATATGTACATTAATATGTTTGATTTATACAAAAAGAAGGTAGCGTGTTTGTGTTTAAACTAGAAACCATTGTGGCTTTGAGGAAAAAAAAAAAATCTGGCTAATACTGAATATCTGAGCCATAAAATCTTGAAGTGAATAGGACAAAAAAAACACACTGAAGACCTGAAAAATTTAGATGTGAACACATGCTTCAGAATTCAGAGAATGCTGCAGTATCTGTAGATCTTATATCATAGGGATGAGATTTTACCTGTCATTCATGAAAAGCCTAATTAGTACAACTATCTTGTGCATTAGGTGTGATACTTTTTGAATTAATTCACATCACACAGTGGGTGTAAACACTCCAAAGCCTCATGAAAACTGGGAAACAGAAAACTTACCTGGTCAATACTAACTTACTTTACTATATGGTTGCATAAAAAAGTGATGCAGTAAACAGTTACACCACTGTTGAGGTCTTACATGGAATTTCAGAAATTTCTTACGATTTTGCAGCCAAAATCATGGCTTAGGTCTTACTGACATATGGGCCAAATTAAGCCCTTGAAATACAGGAGTCCTAACATTTAAGTCAAACACATTAAACATAAAGGTCAATTAAAAAATCAGGAATTATGGCAAAATACTCTTCAAAAAGGAATATACAAAAGAAAAGGCTCACTGGCAAATTAAGTAATAAAAGAAACGATAAAAACATGGGCACAGCCACACAGTTCTGACATATATTTTGTAGTCAGAAAAACCCAATTAATCAAATATAAAGATAGATTTTCCACAGGCAATTTTTTAGAACATTCTTTTGCTACTGAGTTTTGAAGTTGTCCTTGTCTTCCTTTAAGACAACGAGAAGAAATTGCAAAAGCTAACCTGTTCTAAAGTGCCCAGGCTGGACACAGCCACCACTTGTATAAATAGAAATATCACAGAATCACAGAATCACAGGTTGGAAGGGACATTCAAAACACAGTCCTAGGAAAGAAGTCAGGACACAATGGTCAGGACATAATTGTACTGACTATAGCACTTCACAACACCTTTCAAAGAATAACTGACAATTAATTCCCCTTGGCAATTCCCCATGGGAAGTAAATATTACTGTTTTCCATTTCACAGCTGGTGAAATAGGGAAAAAGACTGAGGAGCTCCTCTCTGGCTGCCTATCATGTTAATGGTTTCTCAGAAGCTGCGTGGTGCCCACTAGCTCGCACAACTTCTTCATTGCAATGATCTCAAGTGTACATTGTACCATCAGAAACAGGAGCCTG
Organism: Phalacrocorax carbo; assembly: GCF_963921805.1. Lineage (NCBI taxonomy): Eukaryota > Metazoa > Chordata > Aves > Suliformes > Phalacrocoracidae > Phalacrocorax > Phalacrocorax carbo. The sequence continues at coordinate 68,922,933 of NC_087514.1, read as the reverse complement.
ACCTAGTACAAAATCATGAGGCAAATAAACAAGAGACAAAGCCTACTGTAGTGGAAATAAGACACAAACACCGATGACGCACGCTAAGTGTTTTTCAGATATAAACACAGGACTTGCCCTTCTGGCTCAAACTTGTCACCCACCAGGCCTAATGCATTGTCTCCAGCAGTAGCCAGCACCAGATGCTTTGGTGAAAGGTACAAGAAAACCCCCCAGATGCAGGATGATCTGTCTCCCTTGAAGGTCTCATCCTAATCCCGTTAGTTATAGATTCCCTTAAATCCCAGTGCATGAGGGTTTTTATCCCTTCAAATACTCTTTTTTAGCATTACTATCATAACTCTGGATATTCTTGTTATCCATATAAACGTCCCTTCCCTCTTTGAAGCTTGTAAAATTCTTGATTTCATCTTCATCCCGAGTCAATGAGTTCCACAGTTTATATATAGGCACCTTTTGGTAAGTGCTTCTTTATTTTTAAGAGTCAGGGAAAACTATAGTCTCCTGATCTTTGCTTTCTGCTGCATTACTTTTTTTTTTAAACCACATACTTTATCACTCCCACTGTCATCTGACTCCTCAGGTAAACAATCACTTCAGATACGTTTGTCACTAGCCTTTCTCGCTACCTTTTTCTGGGCCTATCCAATTCCGCAATATTTTTTCCAAGATGGACGTTCCAGTAATGCTCAATACATTTTATATAACACCACACTGTTGGCTGATACAAAGACTGTCTATGCAATTACTTTAAATTTTTTCTATATTTCTTCAAAAAGAATGTACCTCACAGTTACCTAGTCTGATTGAGTCCCGGTGAAATTCCTTAAGGCTTCTCTGGACTTGATTAACAAGTAACCTACAAAGAGGTTATCTACCAATAACGTGGTGTTGCTGCCTCATTTCTCCTTCCCCTTTCCAGATAGCTAATAAATACATTACACAACAACAGACATAGTACAGAAACTTGTGGCTATTAACCTTTTGCCATGATGGAAATGGACCATTTGTTCCTGCTTTGTCTCCTGCCTCTCAGCTACTTTTTGATCCATGATATTACGTTGCCTCACGGCTACTTGGTTTCTTTTAGGAGAGATGTTATCAATCCACAACCTTCAAAAAACCATGCATCACTAGCCACAGAATCATGCGATAGCTTACAAATCATGACATATTAAGAGACTATAACAATTGTTTCTCCTGGTGTCCGATTTCCGAGCTAGACTGATTCACGATCGTGCACTTTAATTCCTGAGCTTCTAGGTTGGCGTTTTTTTAGATTTTTATCTTTTTTACAAAAACTTCTTATTCCGTTTCCTGACTTCCATAATGAAGAAATTAAAAGAAAAAAATCAGGTAATATGGGGCTTAAGAGAAAATCCCGAGAGCTGGCAATGCTGAGTAGTCTCTCACCCGTGACCCTGTTGGAAGCCTTTTGAAAGATATACTTAACAACCCCTCTGTTCTCTTGCTTACACGTTCAAAGGATTTTATGACATTGGCCAGCCAAGGCTTGCTTTGCAGAACTACATGTTTAGCTGTAGATTATCTTCCAACTCCTTTTTCTATTTCAGTGTTACGCCAGCAAAGTACCCAGTAAGGTTTATCAACAAGTAGTCCCGCAGAGCTCCTCTAGAACCTTTTTAATAGATATGGTCATCGTTTCTATCCTCTTATCATCCAGCCAGCTAGCCCATTTTTAAGCAAGCTCTTGGTTTTGTTAGAAACTTAGCTGAGTCATACTTAAAACACCTTCAAAACACTTGGATATATATCATGTGGGCATGGTGACTTACTTCTTTTGAAATGATCACTGTTTTACTATACTTTTCAAAAGTATAAGTTGAAAAACTACCCTGCAGTTTTATAGATCAGTGAACCACTGAGAGAAAATAAGTGTAAATAATCAAATATTCTATATTAAAAGATTAATGAATTGTACAGAAAACTTTTTTGAATTAGTTCAATGGTGAACTCCAAGTGCAAAAGGAAAAAAAAAAAAAAAACAAAACCCGACAGAATAGAAGCAGAGAAAAAAGACAAGATATTCAGGGCAAATATCATACCAAGGATTAACTTAGTAACTGCAGAAGTCGTGCTCATGGCTACTTCCTTTTTTCAAGTGGTCCACACATTTAATTTCATTTCCTCTAGCTATTATATCTACCCTTTTGGAGAAAAAGAAAGGTTTCATACTGGGATAATATCTTGCTATCAGACCTAGATGAAACAGGTAGTTTTATAACATAGCTTACAAAAAGTATGCACTCTTTGGAAAGACTGGGCTTCACTTCCGCTCAGTTGCCATTGTCCTACCCCTTTGAGTCCTGCGCTGTTGCGGATTTATGAGAGAAGCTTGGAGAACATGCAAGTCCCTCTAAGAAATTGTCGTACATAAGGTCTGAAAAATCTTGCAGGATCAGAGGGTACAAAGAACATAATTTGAGACAATCTGCATAATACGATCACCTGCAGCACCTCAAAGCAGACCAGTAAAAAAGTTCTGCACACACCATTGGTAGTTGCTGGCAACCAGGAAGACAAAGAGGTGAAGAAAGTAGGCCACAATTTAAAGGAGGAAAAAATAAAATAAAGATAAAAAACAAGCCCTCTCAGGAAGAGTATATGATATGGGGTAGGAAACACGTTTCCTTTCCCAAATCACTAAAACAAATACTGGCAAGAAGTTGGGAAACATATCTTGCTAGTTTCACTGGATAGATAAAAACCTTTTCTGTGACTAAGTATGAAGCTGAAGATTTATCTGGTGTTACTGTACTTGTTCTATCATATATTTGACACATAGGTTCCAGAAACTCAAAGTTTCAGCTCGCAGTATTTGAAAAGTGATATTTTAAAAACAAGAAAACCAATTCTGTTCTCTTGTGAACTTTGTCGTGGCAGACTGCATAAGGTGTACTTACCAAAGCTCACAAATCAAAAGGGAATTCTGCGGCTTCCAACTTCCACACCAATCAAGAACTTCCCCAGAGCTGGTAATTCAAAATGCAAAAACTGTGAAGCATAAGATAGGACACAAGCCAAGTCCAGCCACCTTTGTAAATCTCCTGAATTTGTACTGTATGTTTTTATATTGTTATTATGGTCTGACAAGGTCACCATACAATGCCATACATGATGCTGCTGCACTATTTTGGGAATGAATTGCTTAGTTCTCCTGCATCTGGAAAGCACACCGCGTGGGAAATATTGGTTTCCATATAATTTTAAAGCAAAAGCTGATTTCCAATAACGCCTGTAATTGCAAGAATATATGAATTTACTCACAAATACCAGTCAGCACTTACAATTTTCCAAGACATTTTTTTGGCACAATAGTTATATTACAGTGCCATCCACTGACTCTCTCCTGCAAGTACATGCACTGACACACACAGATGCTGCTTTACATTGAGTTGGCTTAATTCCCACTGAAGGGCCAACCATCCCCAGACAGATATATTCCCAATTCATTTCCTCCTGCAATGATAACTGTGAAATTTACCCAGCTCACAAAGGAAGAGAAATAATTTCTCTAATAGCCTTAATGGGTTTTTAGAGACCTTGGCTAGCAGCCAAGAGAGACTTAGACATGGCTTTGCAGGCAGCGTGAATACCAAGCTTACTTTCGTATGTGTGTGTGTGCACGTGCGTTGTGTGCATGGTTTTATTGTGAGATACGTTTCAGAAAAAAAAATGTATTAATTGAACCCCATCAGCACTGATGCACCCACCAATAGTTTTCCCTCACTGACATCAAGGGATATGAATGAAAACTAATTGTGCTTCAAAGAAAAGGCAAATCACAAGTCTGTTGTAGGATTAGGTTTTTCTTTAATTAAGATTGTTGAAATAAACAGCAAGAGAGCTGTTATGGACTTTTTCATGTGTACTTTAGTTCCAGTTTCTCTATTGAAATGTGAGACTATCATGTTATTACAAAAGAAGATTAAAGAAAAGAATACACTAGAAAAGCCTGAAAAGCTTTCAGGGGAAAAAAAATAAAAACAAGAAAAACACCAGAAAAAAAATTATGCTTTACTTAAGTAAAATTCCCTGAAATAGTCTACCAAAGAAATATTTTTAATATTTCAGTTACAAAGAGTTCGATAATAAAGTCTTACAATTAGAATTTCATAGTATGTGCCTTACTCATACCCTCCTTCAAACAGAAGTAGAGCATGTAAAGACAGATTTTAGCAGAAATAACTGACAATTCAGGCCTTGCTATAATTGCTACAGTAAAATACATTTGCTCACTTTTTGTTATAATACATGTTCATTGACTGGCACATAACATGCCAGCACAGGAGGATGTGTCCACACACTAGCATAAACACACTGCAGAGGCTCTGCAGAGCTTTGATAACCCTGTAGAGGAGGATCTGTTTTTATGACAACTCCCATACTTAGAAAAGTGTGACTGAGCCATGAAGAGCTTCAAATTAAGAGCAGGTTAGGAAGAAAGGAGCCTGACGAGTACATGGGCAGTACAGATGGTTTGACTATTTAGTAGCAGTTCTGCACCACGCTCACATACATGTTCTTACGGAGAGTAAGGGGGGTCACAAAGTACTATGTTGTGTGTTCTACCATGCCTGTAATGCTTACAGTGTGAACAGACTGTCACTGCCTGGAGATGGATGTAAAACATGTTTAGCTGCAACAGAGATTTTAGGAGTTGATGCCCACACAATACACAGAAGAAACAGGCCAAACTCAATGCATCTCCCCAAATTATCTGCCATAAATACCTGACCTGGCCATACAGAAGGTCAGGGAGGAAACTGTGATTCAGAGCATTTCAGCGAGTACACATCCTGCATGACTTGTCAGTCTCTCAGCCCCCTCCATCTCTTAAGCTTTAGCCCCTTTCGTATTCTGCTGGTGACAATAACCCATTACATACACTCTCATGTTTCATGTTCCTACCTACTCTGGCAATGGAGCCATAGTTGTGCTGCCTCCATACCGTGAGCTGGCTGCCTTCCCACATGTGAACTTCTAGCAGCCAGGTACAGAGCGAGCCAGGAGCCATCAGTCAGACAAGAGCTGTAGAGCTTCACAAGCACCAACCACTACGGAGCAGCTATCGCTGTTCAGTAATTGCCAATCGCTTTGCTATATGGCAATATCTGCTATTACTTCTCACTGTTAGCAATTAAAGAACATACCCAAGTAGCTCGTCAGCCCCAAAGTACTACAAATTTCAACAATCTGTGGTCTTTGTCTTTGGGTATGATTGGGGAAATCTATATATCTGTTACTGTTATATCAAAGGGGTTTAGCAAACTGATGCTGATGCACATATGTTTTCATAGTGCCTAAATGGAGGAGTTTTAATAAGGCTCTACTCCGTCACTCTTTGAAACCTGGAAAAAATTACTCCCCCCAAAAAAAAAAAGTTGCAACTGGGAAGTTCTCCCTAGGAAGCTGGGTTCTGGTTAATGTTACAGCAAAAATCCATCCCTTGGGTTTCAGGCTAGTTCATGGATACCTGACTGCAGGTTCCAACTATACTGCAAGTCACCTACATAAACACAAGAAAGTGGCAAGACAGAAAGATATAATATTTGGAAGGAGAAGGGAAAATGAAATATTTTTTAACAAAGACAAGGGTCATGAAGGCTACATTTGTGCTCCTGAATCCCGTGACACTGCTTTTTAAACTACTCCTTTTAGCATTACTAGAATAGACTGGTTTTATTTCAACTAAATTTTATATCTGCAACCATCTTTATTTCTTTTCGTCTCAAAATATGTGAGTTATTTTTCACAACAGTATTGGAAGCATGGACTGATTTTGTCCTCACAGACAAAAAACAAAAGTCCAAATTCACCAATTTTGCTTTAAACAAATATCCTTTCTCAGACCTCTAGTCTCAGCATAGCAGAGATTAAATGATGGTTTAAGCTTGACCCTCTTGAGTCAGGTACTTAAAGTTGTTTGAACGTTTCTGCTTTATCCTTTTTCTAAGAGCTACAGTGCTAAAAAGAATTGTCTTCCCCAAAGACCACCGAGGTCTGTTGGAAATATCAAAAATTTGCTGGATTTTAGCACTTATGAAGGTTGGAGACTGAGCACATGCCCTAGAAGCATGCCATATATATGCATCTCCAGAGGCAAAATTGCCACGTGTCCACAGTAAAATTTTTTTTTAATTTAATATTGTTTCCAGCACCTAGAATCCCAACCTCTGTTTTCCCTGCTTTTTCCAATATCTGTTAATGTCTTTCACTACTGCTTCTGCAGCACATGTATACCAACTGGCCAACATATTACTGTCATCCTTTAGGGGCCAGGAAACTCATAATAACTTTAGAAGAGTTGCTAAGTGTAGTAGACATCTTGCAGTGCCTAACCTGACAGAACTGTAAAATGAATGGTTGTGGTTGGAACATAATATGCTGCATTTTACGCCCATAAACTTTAATATCACCTACCCAATACTGCTCATTGTTCAGAACTACTGCAGAGTTCCCAGGTCCAGCCCTGCCAGATGAAAATCTGGTGCCCACAAGTACATCCAGACTGTCATGTGAAAGGAGCTCTCTGCTCAGTTCCAGATTCACCACCTATCTAGGTAGCAACCCCAGACATGAAGCCCTAGGCAAAGCAGAAGGCTATCCTCTGAAACACACAGAAACCTATTTCCCTAAGGAGTCCAGAAAGCTTTGTATGGTTAATATGCCGCCAGGCATACCCAGGCAAGGTCATCCTCAGCTGCTTGCAATGCCCAGGAGGTGGAAACAGTACAGAACAAATCACGTCACAAACACTTTTGTGGCCACTTATCAGAAAATCCATATAGATTTAACCAACAAAACTTAACTTTAACCAAGCAAAATCCCATTCAACCTTCTCTTTAATGGTTTTTGTTTGCTTATTTCGCTTTGTTTTGTTGTTTGTAAGATCACTACTTTACCAATTAAGCTGTGTCTTGGTTAGGTTTTCTTACCTAAATTCCCCAAGTTGCATTGCTGTTTTGGTTCAACATGGATGAAACGGAGTAGCAATGTGGATTAATACCTCTTCCAAAGAGGTAGTGGGGAGACCAAAACCACACATATATGTAGGTTCAGATTTATATCATTGTTTCCACATCATACAGGCAGCACAATTTCTCATTTGTCATTTCAATTTCTAATTAAATTCATCCACCTTGTTTACAGGCTGTAGTTATCCTCTTCCATCTACATGGAAATAGACATGTGCTGACCTGCAATATCATGTTCTCCAGCCACTCCTATTATAGTCACAACAGTGGTTTTTCTAGCACCACCTTACAGCAAAACTTTAAACCTTCCCTGTTTTGGGCCAGTTTCAGAATTTTCCAAGTCATCCGTTAGCATCTCTACCTACATAACTTCTCCTTGAGCCTAAAATGTCAACATCATATTTTGTCCTATTTAATTCAGTAGGTGGCATACAAATGCTTAAAATTTAGAGGAAAGCTGACCAAACTAAGCATTCTATGCACATCGTTTCTGCAGCAACCCCCTTAAAAGATTGCAGCTTACAAGTATACCCTAGGTTCCTGTTGCATACTCAGACTTTCACTACTATGCGTCAATGTGTGGGTCAGCTGTGGCTAACAGCCAAATACCCACCCAGCTTCTCACTCACACCCCCTCCTCGGTGGGACAGAAAATAGGATGAGAAATCTCCCTGTCAAGACAAAGACAGGGAGACTGCCTACCTGTTACTGTTGTGAGCAAAACAAACTCAACTTGGGGAAAATTCATTTACCTTATGGCCAATTAAAACAGATTCAGGTAGTAAGAAGCAAAGACAAACATTAAAACCACACCTTTCCTTCCCCCTTTCCCACACCCAGAAAGAAGTTCTTCACTCCAGACTCCTCTACCCCTCACACTTCTCCATGCTTCCATCAGGAGCTCTCCCCATGGGCTGCAATCCTTCAAAAACCTGCCTGTACAGTGTTTCCCACCCTTTCTTACACAGGCTTTCCCCAAGGCACCACCGTCTCAGCTGCGGGACTCATCTGTGCCCCACAGTGGGGCCATGGGAGCTGGCTGGAGCTGGCTGGAACCAGCCATATCTGTCACGGGGCAGCCCTGGCCTCTCCTCACAGAGGCCGCCCCTGCAGGCCCCCTGCCAGCCCCTGGGCACCTGCGCCCAGTACAGTCAACAAGATGAGAATTTACACATATTAAAGGCAGAAGGAACTAGCAGAAGGCTCAGTTTAACACAAAATTTTACTCAGATATTCCTTGCTCTGGCTAGAAACTTACATTCATCTACAAGACGTCTTCCTCCAAAAGGTAGTCAGTCTTGATATGAAGACCAAAGCTGAGACTGCATCACTCATAAGCTTAGTTCCTTTCAGCATCTAAGATGTGTGCCTTGTTTTTCAGCTGAACTTGCCCAGTTTCAGTTACTCGTTCTCATTACTGAAAAAACAGTATGTGGTGCTCCCGGCACCTCAGTCTTACCAGCGCTACAAATACACTGCTTTGGGCATCCTGGAGTTCTTATAACATTCAGTCCCCAATTTCTCAGTATTACTTATTACTTATACTTTACCAAATCTCCAACAGTGTAACATCGGTCACTATTTTCTCAGCTGTCACCAATTTTATTGTTTTTTCACTAGATTTGAACAGATGAAATAAAGCCTTCTAGGTGAAGAGCTGTCACCTATGTGTTTCTAATCTCCTACTTTCCAGGCAGTGTTTGACTCAGTTCAGAAGCCACCTTCTTTTGGGCTTTTGGCTGTTGGAGCCTGTTCTTTTTTTCTCCCAGAGAGATTACAGGCCCATGCATTGTAAGAAGTATAATTTTCTATACACTCATTTATTTAGTTTTTAATTCCTTACCAATGACTTCTCGGATAGGCACTCAGAAGTCAAAACTCAAAAGAAACATCAAAATCCCTCTCTAGAATATTGGCATCTATGGAGCTAAGGAGAAGAAACGCATTTGAGTGTTTACACAGGAACATCCACTCACTATTTTGTTTCTTTCAGCAAATATAAAATAAACAGAAATAGATATGGTCAAAGAATCAATAGCAGCCTTATTTAAGAGAAACAGAAAGAACTCCTAAATGCTTAGCCAGCATTAAAAGAAGCAAATTGTCCCCTACTAAACAAAGTCCCACAATGTCACACAATCTGGCCCAACAGCACCCCCAAGAACCACACACAGAATTAAAGCCACCTGCAACAGCACTCAATCCAACACTCAGAAGAGAAACCTCACCCCTGACAGCAGGCACGCAGGGAAGCTCCCACACACTAAAGGTAGGCTTAATATAGCACAAGCTCTAAGGTAACAGCTCAGGACTGCCGAATAAGGCAGCTTGAAAGGAGAGGTTTGGAAGCCTTTACCTACTCTCCCTTGCAGGGATACCCTTCCCTTTAGCCCTGATTTTCAAGGTAATAACAAAGCCCTAACATGCACAAACATCACAGTACCTTCTGAAGCTCTACAGCATCGTCTTTTATCACCATCACCTCAAGGCTCATCTGCATGTCTACCCTCCTTTCCTGCAAAGCCCATGTTACTAAAATCCACCCCACCTCTAGCCGTCCCAACCTGCACCACCCCACAGCCTGGAAGCCTCTCCCAGCTGCACAATAAGATTACTCTCAAGGAAAGGCACAATCTCCCCTCCATCTTTAGAGTTTTCCTATCCTGAACACAATGTGCTGCTCAGCCGCGGGGCTGTTAACAAAACAGAGCACCCAGTGTGTATTCAGTGAGCAAAATAAATAGTCCAACCATTCATCGCACTGTTACTCACAGAATTTTAAAATAATAATAGTGAGCAAGTGTGATGCCAGACTGAGGTGCATGTACAAATGGACAAGCTACATGGGCTGAACATTAAGAAACCCTATGTTATACTCTAGAGAGACTTAGGTCACCACAGAGGGCAGGGCATATAACACCCAATATAACGCACATCTGAATAAACTTCACATGGGGTTTGAGAAGTATCTACTGATGGAAGATCACCAGTCCAATGCTCAGTGCTTTAGAAATTCCATCTTGCTTTTTTTATTTATCTGTCATCACATTTGTTTTTCTGTCTCTTTTAAATGTGATTGCCCTTGTTCATTCCTTAATTTGTTGTTGTTTTTTTGAGGGGAGAGTTTTTGGGTGTTGTTTTTTTTTTTTTGTATTTTCACTAAAATATTACTTTTCTGCTTCTCAGGTCTTACATGCTCCAGCACAGAAGTGGTGTCACCCTAAGCAGTGCTGTGTATGCCCTCTTGAACTCACTCCACAGATAGAGGAAACAGCTTCATATTAGAGGATGATGCACTTAGCTAGAAGTATTCTTATTTTATAATAGAGAGGGCAATAACTAGGATGATTTACTAGTAAGTTTTATTTCCTCTGCATTGGTAGTCCACAAAGGTATGTCAAAGCAGTGTAAAATCAGAACTGAATGTCATCACCAGGAAACCAAGGCGCAGAAGGTTTAAACAAATCACTCCAATTTACACAGCAGAATAATTACAAAACCAATTAAATAATGGTTTTCTAAGGCATTTAGATTGGACTGAGTGCTGGCTAGTGTGCTCATACATTGCAGTATGGACATTGTGTTACATAGGACACAGCCGAAATGGAGACAAGTAGATTTGAGATTAAGAGGTTTGGCTTTTAATATTCCTCACCCCAAATTCTGTCTAAAATGTTAGGCATACAGGTATATGTTTCTGGTGTAGTTCATATAGTAGTTTGCTGTGATGTTGAGCTCTTTATTATATTACTAAATCACTATCTCAATTCTGTTATTATACTGAAATATTATAGTATTCTTAAGTCCCAAGTGACTACAAGAGACATAAAAATATGCTCCACTGTATATAGCATGAAAATTAATTGGCCTCCAGATATAGAACTGTATCTGCAGAAAAGTGGAAATGTACTGTAGATAAATAGGTCAGACTTGATGGCCTCCTAAGCCTGCTTTTGACCCATAATACTTCTAACTCATGGACACAGTCACAGTAAAACTGATATACTCCAGAGGGAGTGCAGATTTAAAGGATTTTGCTTGTCATACTATTTGGGATTGTTTCATAGATAGTAAAAAACAGAGACCAGAACTTGTAGGAATGAGGATTTAAATTATGTTTTTGTTTTGTCATTGTAACTGGGCCTAATAACGTTGTTTTGCAGCTCAGAAGAGATGCTAATATTAATCCATTTTAGTGGTTAACAGTATATGCAATGCTGTGGGACTTTGACAAACACTAATGCATTTGTAATTCCAGATTTAATTAATCTGTGGAATAAATATATTTCTCAAATCCTAAACACCTCACTTCACACCTCTGCTTGACCCACTCACCAGTGCAAGCTCATTCAAAGAAATATGAAGGGTAGAATTCAGTAAGCTGTACCTGCTTTTCCCACTGCCTTTTTTAATGAGAACATATAATAAAACCCTGACTTGGTTCCATGGTTATCTAAAATCTAACACACAGCAAGCCTACTTCCATGAGTAATAAGGAATGTATGTGTCTATGTTAGTGTTTTGTTCAACTAAGGACTGCACTTCCGAAGCAAATCTCTCAATCCATCCAGGTTACCGTGTTTTCATTTGTGTTGTGTAGCAGTCTCAGAGAGTCTAATTGGATGAGATTAAACTGGAAGATCCTCGCTCCCCAGCAACACACATAATGCACATCAGATGGAATCAGGCATTCAGACCATGCAATCAGACTAGAACTAGCCAAAAGTAAACCCCATGGACATGTGTATAGGAGAGATGTTGGATCCTAGAAGGCTCCTAGAAGGCTGTTCCTATTACGCTGGACTAATTTAATGGTTAATATCGACATATCCTGTGAAGGTGTGTCTATAGGCCCAACTTCTGAGGACAGTTCATCTTGACATGCTTAAACTTTAACTTCACGTAAGGCTACAGCAGTAGACTATTGTGTGTAACAATAGGACAGCCTGGGCAGCTGGAGCCCAGCAAAGCATAGATCCATGTTTAAGTACCTTGCTTCCCAGGTGGGTTTTACTATATCTATTTTATATTTTAAATCCAGTTTCCACAGTTATGTCCACAAGCTCTAACCATAGTTCAAACAGACTGTGCAGCATCACTCGAACACACCGAGCGTAATCAGTCCTTCTCTAAAGACTGGCAGGACAAATCTTCTACACAGAGTAGGAAGTGGAACAGGAGGAGTCCTGGTCTTCTAATCTAAATAAAAGCACAGTGCCAAAAAGCCAGGCCATCACAATCTGAAATGGCTTGGATTAATTAACCCTGCTGTGTCTCTGAATGCAGCAGTTTACCTAATGTCCATAAGTATTGTAGTGAATGAAGCTCAAAGCTTTGAATCCAGGGCTAAATCATGTAAATCCTATTTTACACCCACACACCTCCACACCACCCCCACTTCATTCTCTCAGACTGCACTCATTTACCTGTCAACAAGGCCAGTACTTAAACCTGCTAGTTCACGCAGTTTCAATCCCTCTAAATCTCGTGGTCAGTGGACTGGGGAGATTCTGTCTCTCTGACTCCTGCTTTTCACTGTTTCTGAATTCAGCAGGTCAGTGCAGCATGTTCTAACTCTTCGACATCTATAACAATTTTTTTAAGAGCCTGAAGTCAATCCCATGATTAAGTCTGCATCTAAACAACTAGAGCTGCCCTTGGTTTTCAAAAGTCAATAAGAATTCAGTAGCTTCCCTTGTCTTCTTGGAGCTGCTGGAGAGACAAAGGAAGCCCTGTATCACCTGGGGGTTGTAGCCAGGTTACCATGTAAAAAGTCAGAGAACAAAAGTCCACTAAGCATTATGCTAAAGAGCCAAAACAATCAGATGGTTTGTCTGTGGAGTCAGCAGTCCTGCAAACTGAATTTTCAGAAGATATTTATGGTATGTGAGCTACTGCAAAATATTCACCATTCCCTAGTTCACTGTATTAGGAAGAACTACTCAAATAACTAAGTTTCACATAGGTCTTGTGTACCTAGAGTTTCTCTGGCTGCTCAATTGCAAGACTTCAAAATCTCTAACCTGATAAAAATAGAACTGGTCAGGTAGTCTTTGTCAAATGCATTATTCAAAGAGTACTGCTGTTATTCATCAAAATCGTTCTTCAGCAAATAGCTTTTAGCAGCATTTGACCAATTCTGTAGCTGGCTGAATGTTATTCACTGAATAAATTAATTCATGTATAATGGCAATATTTGTTGAATAATTTATTTGAGGAATATTTTTTCAAGTATTTGACAAGCTCCATTAAATTCCAATAAAATCTAAGACGTCGCCTAATTAAAAATAATTAAAAGTCTGTTTACAAAAATTGGCCTTATTCTTTGGCAAGTTGTACAAGCTTTATGGCATTTGACTGACTCTCCAGTTCCCAGATAAAGTTTGGATAACCCAGGCAGGAAAGCAGGCTGCTCAGAGCTTTAAACTCATATTTTCACTGCTGTTTACACAGGCCAAGACACATATGCTGAAAGAAGCTGTGTACATATCCATACCTGCATATCTTGCAGACCACAGCTAAGATTTCTATCGTACTGTGGTCATTTAAATTTCAGACCATCAATATAATATACAAATTGTTAGGAAAATTAGTCTTTAGAAATTATCAACAAGAATCACATTTTGATGTAACATAAGATTATTTCTCTTACTTTGACAATCTCTTTGTGATTTTTTTTTCATGGAAAGCATTTTAAAATTGTAGCAAATGTTATAATTTAAATGTACTTTGTGCTGTATTTACACATACAAGTATAAATTCATACTCATGTACACATGCATTGAAAGATGACATTTAGATTTACATGTAGTTAATTTCCAGTGAAATCATTATAATAATTGCTATCTCCATATTCCACAGCTAATAGACAGGTCAGAAGTCTGTGCCTCATTTTGTCACCAGTCTTTGACTATGAATCTAGTTTTCCATGTTGCCATTCTTTCATATACGTCAGTGGTGACCAAATCATCAGCCTGGTTCTCTATTGCCTAGTAAAGAAGTCAGTCTGGATGCAAAGCATGAGGCTAGTACTTCAGTACCAACCAATTAGTCTTAGGGGAAGACTACATTTATATAGGTAAGATCCATTTATTTAATAGATCAAAATGATTCACCCCAGAAAGAATGGTGAGAAGGCAGAAGAGGGAAGCTGTTCACAAGATTATCCTGTTGGAAGGATTTTCAGTACATGGGATTATCTGTAATGAGATTAACCACTGGGAGATCAAATTCTGAATGGATGCTTCAGGGAGAAAAAATACCCACTAAAACAAAAGAGAAGTGGGAGGTAAAAGCTACAGGATTTAAGCTAAAGTCTGGTCCTGAAAGTCCTGTTATTCAGGCAGCAATAATAGGAAGAAGCCTGGTTGGCAAATATTCAAGAGACACGTCAAGTGCACATCAGTAAAGGTCTAAAGACAGTGTTAGGAAAAGGGTTTCTCATGAATGGAGCAATGTGGAAATGTGAGAAGAGGTGGCCACTGATTCTTCCGCCTCAATGGGTGGCTGAGAATTCTTATGTGGGCAGCAAGATGACGCTGCAAACAAGCACGATGTGTGTTACATTTCATGTACCATTACAGAGATCAGTTCAGACAGGATTTTAACTAAGAGCCCAGAATAGAGGACAAAGCTACAAGGCGTTGTACAAAGGATGGGTAACATTTGTTCTTAAAACCACCCAAGACATTTCAGAGACACATATGGCAAACTCAGTGTTTCTAGTAATTTCTGAACTTCTTTTCTCTGGTGCAACATTTAGACAAAACAGAAGGTGGTTTATGCTAAAAAAAAGGCACTAAATCTAAACGTAGGTCAAAATCAAGATCTAAATTTTCCAGAAGTTGCAGTCCAACCCAGTATTTTGGCATTTCTAATTAACATCAGGTGATGCTAGTAGGTAAGGTTATATTTCTGAGACATAGCCCAAAGCAGAGGTAGAGATTGTACACCCATCCAGAAATGCAGCTGTAGCTTTGCCTCTCAAACCTTAGGCATTACCTATATCCTTTCCAGCTCTTGGGGCAGGAACCCATGTGGGTCATAGTTTCTCTGTAATGACTTTGGCATATCTAGTAGCGACATCTGAATCACAGAATTACAGATCAGTTTTTAAAAACCCGTGGAAGACATTCCTCAGAAGAAGTACTCTGTCTGTACAAGAACAATCTTCTCTTCACAGACATAGTTACAGTTCCCCGAGTTGTAAGATATGGAACTTCTGGTTTAAGTAGAAACAATTGTTAGGAACAACTGGATAGGAAGCCAGGTCTGGCCTGGCCCCCTCACCTTGCCCTGTCTCCATTTGCCCTCTCTCACTCTAGTAAGATGTGTCAACACACAGCTGCAGTTTGTGGTGTGCTCCTCTGCTGCAATGTCCTTAGCTTCTGTGTATGCCACATGTGGGAGGGGATAGGGCAAGTCTGGAAGCCCCAGACTTGCAGGTAGCCACAAAGATCCAATACTTTGTCGTGGGAGGTTGTTTCGGAAGGAGAGAGAAATGAGCATACAGCAAGCATGGGGTTGTGCTGAGTGGGATGCCAGACCTGAAAAAACAAGGGTTGTATATTAAGCTGTAAGTCACCAAGGGTATTTGAAAGGCTTCCTCAGGGCTTGCAGAAGTCAAAGACTCTTCACCTGGCAATTGCAGCACACACCCAAGAAGCAGCAGAATGGGCTCTGAGACCTCTGCAACTTAAAGGGATTAAAACGCCTACTTCCCATGTCCCCAGAAAGTGTCTGATCAAGAGACTCCAAAGAAGAAAACAAAAATTTTTCCTTGAAAAGTTTGCTTCAACGAATATTTTAGGGAACGCTATTGTGTTTAACATGTTTATCATACAAATATGAGTGTGTGTCTATGAGCACACATTTATTTTTCCTTGACTTCAGACATAAAATTCAGTACTGTAGGTTTAAATTTTAAGTGATACCTGCTTAATACAGTTCCATGCAAATAGGCATTGTAAATCAATTCGTAAAACTTTTGTCATGTATAAGTGAAATAAAATTTAAACAGTCTCTACAGAACCCATGTTTATCAGATTTCTGTATTCTTAGCAAGCTTGTTTACTCAAGGAAATATCATTCTTACTGTTGTATTAGAGCAAACATAAATTCCACAGATCCTGAGTAATTAAAATACTCAGGATTTGAAGACTGAGCCGTTGTTTCCTACCAAAACACTTCTGAAGCTGTGTGCATGCTCTACTAAGCATTTCACTACAATATTCCTGACAAACACTCTATAACCTGTCTTTTTCATTACTGAGCCTTCAAGAATGCTTGACGTTTTTTTCTTCAAAAGGTGACTGAATCAGGTAAGGGTAGTTTTGTTTGCCAAATCAAAAAGTGAAGTCAGGTATTTGAGAGCAATTGTATACCATTAAATGGAGACACTTTACATTTTTTCTGACTTATCTTTTAACATACTTTGAAAAATAAATAATTAGTATTCAGGCACCAGATGTGAATCCATCATTCCCATTTCTTCATCCTCAGAGAACTGAAAAATCTCAGTCTTATCTGACATTTGATATCTAACTTTTAATAGATGGGAAATAATCAAGAATCTTTCAACCTCATAAAGATAATCTTAGGGCGACATAGCTCATCACTTCCATATATTTAAAGTTAGGAAAATTAAATATTTCCAGCAACTAGAAGACTCCTTGCTATACATTGTAATTGAAAACTTCGGTTATGTTTTCTACGTGATCAAATGATGACTAAGCTATCATATACTTTGTTGCATTATGCAGTATATGAGCTAAGTATTTAGCTAGAAGCAAATCTTTTTCATTATTTATCATGAACTGTTTTCCTCCCCAAATTAACAGTAGCATGGTAGGCACTGAATAATGAAAAACTACCAAAAAACCCTCTAATTCTCTTAAACTTATTACATTATCAAATATTTCTAATGCAACTTGACTGCTGTCTTAAAAAAGGGTGCATTACTTTTATGTATTGCTGGAAACATTACATATTTCAATTGTTTTGATGTATTAGTAGCAATAAAGAAACATTCACATTTCAACCAAGTTAATTATTGTTTCCTCATCTGAAAGAGGAACTGGCATTTTATTGACAATACACAGATTTTTCTCCTCCTTAAACACAGCCTCATAGCACTCACTAAACTGTACTTATACACAGAACCTCTGAAGGAATTACTCTGGTAGCACACGTCTTATGATTTTCTTAGTAGCAACACTGTTTCAATAATTGCACTCTTAACTATATAAAAATTACTTTTATGATTTCTGTTTGGGTTTGGGATTTTTTTTGCATCTGACAGTCTCTCATGAAGAATTAAGCAACCATTTCTCAATCATTGTAAACTTTGTCATGGTTATTTCTACGAAAAATACTTTGTTCATCTTTCTGGACAATGCTGAATTTCTCCTCAAAAATAATCAAGCAAAAAATAGTTTATAATTTCTGATTATCTTGTGCAGAACAATTATCAGAAACATTTGATGTTCCTGTATTTTGAAGTCTCTGTACCTCTCAAGTTTTTTTTTTCAAAGACATCTTCTGTTTTTGAAGGAAGACTGATGCAATGTTACTTTTACATTTACTGTCAAAGTTATGATCCATTCTCATCTTATCTACCAAATCAAAACACATAAACAATACTTAGACTCAGCTTCATATCTTTATCACACAACACATAGTGTACTGAACTAATCGTTCAAAGTATTGTGTCCCATAAAACCAGTATGATAAATATAAATAAGATAGCCCATGATAAATAAATATAATACGATCACCTTTAGATATTCATCACACTGAATACGCAACAACTGTTCTACAAATATATTTCAAATGCATCTTCCTAAATTTCAATGGAAGTAGTATTCACAGTTTCACAATTTTTTTAACTTAAGATCCTTTTTTTAAAAAAGTCAGTGCAAGTATAAAGCCTGTTAAGCCTGTGCATGTAAAGTACTTGTATTTGGGAAGCCTTGATCTTAGACCAGGTGGGCTAAGAATATAAAGCAGCCTTCAGAGCAGCAGCTCAGTTTGAGTCATTCTGATATCCCTCTGATGGAGTGAATACTAATAATACTTCTCCCTGTTTGTTGTGCTGAGATTTTTTCCCCCTCAGACAAGTGAGGGAAAGCTTTATGCTCCTCTCCTCACATTGTCTCAGTGAGTCTGTATCCAGCTTAAAGGAAGTTTTCCACCACAGTTCTCTGAAAACTTCAGCTGGGCCTTACTGTAAGCTCAGAAAAAGCCAATTTCTTTTCCCAGTTCCACATCACAGCTCAGAAACCCCCTCAGCAGCAGCACCGTAGAGTGTCACTCCACAAAGGCTGGAGATTTCTTCAAAATACAGGCTGGCAAAGTCAAATGAGAATTCAGAAAACCTCTAGTAAAGCCCTTGATGCTTAAAGTTGCAATCAGAGGAGCTGGCTTTTCCCCTGCTCATAGGACTCAATCTTTCCAATAAAATGCAGAGAGCACACAACAGTAAACATTTGCTAGGTACAAACAGGATGTGGACAGGCTGGAAGGGGTCCAGAAAAGGGCCACCAAGATGATCAAAGGACTGGGAAGCTGCCATATGAGGATAGGCTGGGAGAACTGGGTTTGTTCAGCCTTGAGAAAAGGAGGCTCAGAGGGGATCTCATCACCGTGTACCACTACTTAAGGGGTAGCTACAAAGAAGATGGAGACTCCCAAGGAGCCACATGGAGAGGACAAGGGGGAATGGCCACAAGTTGCTCTTGGGGAGATTCCGATTGGACACCAGAGGGAAATTTTTCACAGTGAGGACAGTCACCCATTGGAATAATCTCCCCAGGGAAGTGGTTGACTCGGCCATGTTGGACACCTTCAAGAGTCAGCTGGACAGGGTGCTGGGCCATCTTGTCTAGACTGTGCTCTTCCTAGAAAGGTGGGACTAGATGATCCCTCTCAACCTGGGATTCTGTGATTTCAAATGGCAGTTAGTAAATATTTCCAAAGGCTTCCTCTTTGCACAGCTCCACCCCACTGTGGTGCAAGAGAGGGCAAAAAAGATTTAACAAGTACAGTCCCATGAATCAGCTCCATGATTTGTATTTCAGGTGTTTCAGTGTGCTGTTAGATCAGTACTTTTATTTTTCTAATTTTTTAAAATTTTTGTGGTTACCATAACAATTCCATATGCCTCTTAAGGTTTCTTTATGCTCACTGTTGAAAACATCTTTATTCAACCCCTACATTGTTCTGCAAAGGTTTGAATGATCCTTTCAGCCTTCCTTTGGTTCACATAGCAGACAAAATAGAAGAAAAGCCTTAAAAGTAAGGCATTGCTTGCTTGACACGGGAAAGAAATTAAAGGAATAGGGAGCAGAAAGTAACTGTATGCACCTTCTGTTCTTATAGAAGCTGTGCCATTGTGTAGATAGGAACAAGTGATACGTGCTCTAGTTCATGCCCAACCCTGTGAGTGTGAATAAGTGAGTTTATAGCATGCCTACTGGTAAAGATCAAACAGGGGATTTAAATACTGCTTATAGAGTTACTGTTTCCTGCCCCATCAGAAGAAGATATCTACCTGCACAGGTGAGAGCAAGTACAAAGGGGCAAGGACAAAAGAAGAGCAGGAACATGAGGAACTTTCAGGCCAAACTGGAAAGGATCTCCAGTATTAAACGGCTGTGGAGAGCAAAGTCTTTTCGACCACAGTTTTGTACCAAAGTGTCTGAGATTTTTTTTCTGATATTTGCCTAAGTACAGGAGTTTCAGCTACTTCAAGGCAAAAATAGTCCTAGTTTCTGCAGCCCTGCTATTACACTTTAATGGAGGAGAATTGCATCTCTGGTTAATGGATCGGTGACTGAATAAATAACCCCTAACAGTGGCTTATTTTACCACTAACTAATTCTTCTCCTTTCTGAAAGGCAATGTTAGCCTGATGCCATCCCTCACGGGGAAGTCATTCACAGTTAAGCTCCTGGTGATTCTGTGTGTCATGTCAGCTCTTCAAAACAGTGTAAGGAAGATAGGTTGAATAACTGAAAAGCTACCTGGCTCTAACATTTCATAGCATTGTTCATTAACTCAGTACTAATAAATGTCTGCAATGTACTTCATTATTTCCTTTTCAAATGGACATATGACTAGAATACGTCTCTAATCCAAACTGAACATAACATTACTTTCAGCAACAAGATGGCAGATCGTTTTGATTTAGTATGATTCCTGCTTAAGAACATATGCACTATCACATTATTTGGCCAAAAAGGTATCTGCAGGGATATACAATTAATTTAATAACTAATAGCTACCACAAAGAATCATATTACCATATCATATAACCTATTAGCTCACAAAGAATAGTTTTGATGACCAGAGAATGAATTACGATGAAAGGTTAAGCAGAAGTAAAAGTAGCTATACATCTTCTATTATTTGTGCTTCTTTTTAAATACCTATTTTTCATTTTGGAGTTTCTCATTCCCTTAGGTACAGCATGAACTTAAAAGCAACCTAGATTCTTCATAGGATTTTTAGAGTGTATGACGGATCAATAATTTGTTGGTTTGTTTATGAAATATGCCAACTTACTGGGACAGAGTCATTTTTAAGAGGAAAGAAAGATCAATATATATGTGCATAGATTTATGGGTGGTTTTGTTACAATCAAAATAAGTCTTTCTGTTTAAAGAACTCTAACAGGCAAGCTTGGCTTTTCTTTTTCATTGATGCATTGGCTTGAGAGGCCGCTTCAATTCTAAATGCTAAGAAATGCTACTTGTGAATCTTTCATTCTGTTAAAATCCTTTTGGAGTTTAATTTGAGTAAATGCTAAAAACACAAGCAACAAGCTTGCTAAGACTTTTAAAACATTGTGATGACTACAATTCCTCCACTTCTTTAAGTATGTGAAATGTTTGCCTAGAACCATGAACCTTATCCACTGTCACACTTTTTCTTCCATCAGGTTATATGGATAGAAGTTTCTCAGGAGAAAAAAGAGCACTAGATGGGAGGAACAGAAGAGGGCTTAGACCCCCCGGTTCCCACTTACATCCCACACACACAGGGCCACAGCTTTTTCCTGGCTCTTGCGGCAGCAGTGCAACTGTGACTGGGAGAAAGACTGAGCCTGATGAGGAGATTAAAGTCTCTGACCCCGTGGTTGCAGGATCAGTACACAGTGCATGCAGCACTGTATGTATGGGAGTAGGGAACTTCCTCATCCACATCAGCCTTGTGTTAGCTTTCAATACTCTCAGTGCCATGGTACACTCTAAAATTTAAATATTAAATTCACCTGTCCCCTTCCCTTTGTGTTGCCGAACCTGAAGACAGAGAAGCCCCTCAGGGTTTCAGTGATGCTAATACCATTCTCTAGTTTTCTGCTGCCAGCCATGAACATAGCTACCCGTCTCCTGATGGCACACAGCGCTCTTGCAGCCATTCTTCACACATCAGCCAGAATTTCAAACCAGGTGCATTTCTGCCTATCTCACTCCTAGGGTTGACTTTGATTACTTTTATATTCTCAGATTCCACACCAACCCTAATGATTAGATGGTGATACTGTTGTACATACAAGATCTAATTTTTACTTAGCAGATACAGCATTTGCCTGACACAGAGATAAGGATAGTCAGTCTTTCCCCTTCCTGGGCAGGCCAGGTGTTTGACACCATCCCTCACAAGACAATTCTGTAAAATAATCCTATGAAGAGGGATAGCTTCTCCTTCACAAAAACACTGAGCAAACCTTTTATATGTGCAGCCTATGGACTAGAACATGCATCACCTAGGTAGTCTACTGTAAGGTGATCCTATAAGTGATGTGAGTTTTGACATCTGTCTGCCATGAAAATATCCAGAATCCTTCAACCCCGCACTGGTCGCTTTGCAGCTGTTGCCTTACATTCACAAATAGGTGTGATGCATGCCCAGACCGAGTGAGGCTTGTTTAACCTTCCTGTGTGTTGCTTCTGGCGGGGGGGATGGATTTGAAATATAAAAATACAGCACTCGATGGAAATCTCACTGGAGTCGGTTGTTCACAGAATGCTAGTCACTGGATAGTCTCTCACCGAACACAACAGACCCGAGATCCAGACTTTTCACGTGACCCTGCATTCGCTTTTGCCGCTGCTGGTATGGATGCGTTCTGGATCTACTGAAGAAAATCCAGAATGAACTGGCCACTGCCCCAGATAGCATATCTGTTCCATTCATGACAGGAAAGGTCTGTCTTTCAAATCAGAATGAACACTGTACTCAAAGGCACAATTTTTTTTGCCCATTTTACACACAAAGGATGAAGATGAATACATATTATTACATACACATTATATAATAATAGAAATAAAATATATCTTGGATGAAAAATAACTCTTTTATTTACCGGATAGATAACTCTACTAAGTGATAACCTTTTCTGTTAGTTTGAAATTGTCATTAAAGAATGGAATTCCGTACTGGTTGTTAAAGAAAAAATATAGAATTGCATATTTTCAATCCTTCACGGAGGTTAATTTTTTGCATACTCTCTCCATAATTACAGTGTAATTCCACAAACTTTGCTTAGAAAACAAGACACCACAAAATTGATTTTTACTGCTTGAGCAACTAAGCTAGTTTATTGATCTTTCAATTCTTTGTGTGATTTCAGATATCTTCCTTAAAATACACTAGAACAGTCCAGGGTTGTGTGTGGGAAGGATAACATGATGCAGACAACCTGCTAAGCACAGTTAATTCAACTGTTTGCCAAATTCTGTTTTCTTTTTCAGTGAATACATTCACTTCCAAACTTTCTCTCTTTCTTACTTTCCCTCCCACTGTCATAACATCCACAGATATCAAAGGCATCATTAAAGTAACAAAAAAAGAGAAGTTAAAAAAGAAGCAAGATCGCCTTGTTAAAAAAATTCAAACAAGCTACTAAAATAAGAAGAGATAGCAAATAAAACACGTATTTTTTAAGAGATGCTATTATTAATATTTTGATTGTGATGTGTCTCAGAGTCAGTTAGAGTTGAGAAGTGGAACTGCCCCACCTCTTCAGTAATATGCCAAAGGTTTCCAAACTTAGCCATTTGAACAAGGTATTTAATTCATTATTAAATTATTATTAAATCCTTATTAATTTAATATATTAAATATTAGCTTCAATATCTTGTTACTCTCAGAATTAAATGTGAAAATTGTCTAGGAAGTTTATTTTTCATTTTTTTAATCTAAAATTTTATTTCCAACAAAACAGTTGGAAAATCATAAAATAAATAAAGCTTTCAAGTATTTGCAGAGCTGCCTGTAAGTTTTTAAAAGTAACCAGAGGAAATTTACCTTTCTTGTCTTGTTCTGACTCTGGCTATTGTGGCTGAAATTCTTAGTTGCTGTCCTACTGATTAAAAAAATAAAAAGGCATCAAACCACAACATTCACTTCTGTCAGGGCTGTCAAAAAGGTGGAGAAAATTACCCAAGAGTTCTGGCTGTTCCTTGAATAAAATGAAGAAAAAAGAACACATTTACTTCCTTCATTTATATTTTTATTTCTTTCAATGCACTTGTCCAAATCCAAGCATAATTCCTTCCTGGGTTTTTTCTACCACTGTTGATTTTATTGCCTAATTTTTAAATTAATTCAGTGCAACTTAAGGAGGTTACATGTCACAGATAAGTACCCTAGATGTGAGTGACTACACAAGTAGTGGCCAACTTCAATGGATAATTTACACATATTTATTTTGCTCTACAAAAACACACCACACTAAGTGTTAAATATTACTAATTATTATTTCTCTTAGGAATTATGCCTGTTAAATAACATAATTACAGTGAGCTAAGCAAAGTGTGAAACTCTATAACAGACCTTTTATAAGGAACCTGAAATAATATTCTATTATACATAATAATTAATATTCCTCTCCTTTGTCCTTTACAGTTTAATTTGCAGTCTCACTCAGAGGTAATAAAAAAATGTCTGTAACACCCCAGAAAGTATATATCCAAGACGTTGTGCTAACAGAAAGTATATATTCAAGATGCTCTGCTAAATTTTGTATTTATTTATCCCATAAGTCTTTAGATGAATCCTGTTTGTTGAATTTGAGCTGATTACAAAGATACACAGTCAAAGATGAATATGTTAGACCTCAACAATGTCCAGTTAACTGATGAGTCTACTTAAAATTACTAACATTAGTCTGTATTAGAGATATTATTCTCACATTTGTTTTATGCATGACTGTCCAGTAATGAAATGCATCTATTCTATCAGTCAGTGAACTATTCATCTTTTTTCACAGTACCTGTTATTTATAGACAAAAACACTTATTTCAAGATGCTCATGTGTTCTCTAATATAGCAATAATCTAATTTTCCAAGTTTCTACAACATGAACAAATAATTCCTTGTAATAATAATACGAATAACCTAACCTAATATAAAGTCATAATGCAGGTGCTGTTTTAGGAATTTTGCTATAATATAAAATGCCCAAAGTAATGATGAGGTGTTAACTGTCTTTGAACATTCAATATGAAAACTAGAACCTACTTCTTGAAGATGCTTGTTTACAGACTTCATTAAGTTTTGTTGATCTGAGTAGGAAACTCTTGGTTTTGTTATTTTTCCATTTGCTGGAAAAGATGTTCCATGACTGAGTAGCTGTTGACCATGCTTAATGTTAGAATTCTTGAAACAATGACTAGTTTTGTTAAAACCCTTGGAGATCAGATTACACCTCACCTTCAAAGTCCCAAAGGAATGAAATTCATTACAATTGTGATCCCATTCTTTGCACATGTTGACAATGTCTTGAGAAAAAAAAAAAACCACAGTGATTGAAAAGACCACACAAAACAATTTCAAAATGCTTTAGGCACAAACTATGTGAGTGACAACTACAAATTTAAGTGCTGTAATTCTTTGATTAATATAAGGAAAGTGATTTAGATTATTTTGATAACAGCCTTTAGGGAAAGAATGACACTTAAAAGAATATAAAAATTTGAGGTTTGAATTACTCACCTAAGATGTGTTTTTATAAATTACCTGTCACCTATATTTTGGAGGGAGAAGAGAAAAGCTGAGTTATTAGCTTTTTATGAAGTAAACTACCTACTGTATACTCCAGAAGTGACACTTACATTTTTTCTTACCATATCCAAAACCTCAAGAACTTGAAACATATACTAACCTATTACAGAGCCACAGTATGGACATGATAAGAAAGCAAATTCAGAATTTACTTCTAGTTCACTAAAAAGAGCAAAACTGTGCTCTCTTCAAAAAATGCTTCCATACGAAGAAGCATCTTTATTAATAGCAGTTTTGAAGACTGGCTGCACAGATCAATAATGTATAATCATTTAGTGCCGAGTACACTAACATGAAATAAAATTACCTGTTTTAAGAAGTGTATTTGAAGCCCAGTCCTGCTCAAAGGTTCTGCTGCTTTGCCATAAAGGAAAACAATTTCATTCACTTAGGTGGTCAAATAAAGAATTAGACACCTAACTTTGAAACCTCCTCTTTTACCATTATGAATTTTTCACAAAGAAAAATCTGGTACTTATCAGTGCTTTTAAATACCACCTTTGGCTTGACTCAGGATCTCCTTCAGGAAGAAGCCCCAGAACTCTGTAGATCTACAAAGAAATACAGCGTGCCATTGGCCTCTATTCATAAACCTCTGAAGAAAATTTGTATCCCACATGCTGCCCTTCTTCACTGAGGCTTGGCCCCTAGAATTATTCTGCCACTCTGCTGTATCTACAGCCTGATTTTGTGTAAAAAGCTAAAAGAGAAAAATCCTGAAATCAAGAATTATATCCCTCCTGTATCACTTGCTTCCATCTCTGACAATCCAAAAGATCCTTGCTTAGATTATTTCAGCTCTTAGACCATTTCAGCTCTTAGACCGATCAGTGCTGACACCAAGTAATGACACCTGAACAGAAGAGAGACAGCATTTGCTGAAGTTGTCATTCTTTCATTTTTGCAGCTACTTCTGCATCTCTCTGATTCTTCAGCTCATCATTCAAGAAAATAATTTGGTGATACCCAAACAAGATTTTTTTTAGTGCTTCTTTAGAAAACTCTTTACTGAGAACTGAGAGATACATAATACTTGTGTACTGCATGATTTTTAAAGAAACACAAAATTTAAACTACTTTTTTCAGCTTTCTTAGTGCAAATAAGTACCAAAAAATTAAGGAATTTGCAGATGGGCCTAACAAAGATATCAGTCCAAAGTCATATCTATTTTATACCTCATCATCATTTTGCTTATAGAAATTGCAAAGTCAGATAAAAATTTGTAGCATGACTCATTGCTGAGGGGCGTAAGAGACAAAGGTCACCTGGGCAAGTGAAACTGCAGATGTCACAGGCACCTTTGAATGTGAAAAATCACTGAGTCAAACAGGAAGAGGAAGAAGAGTAAATTTACCTGTGTCAAGGTATTAACTTTTTTTTTCTCTCTTCATCCTTCTCAGAAGAAAAGACACACATAGCAAGAGCATTTGCACAGAGAACGTATAAAAAACAAGACAGAAATTCAGTCAAATTCCTACTAAAGGAACCAACCTATTAGTAAGCTCAGAATATCATTAATATTGTTGATTAAGTTTTAGGTGGAAGTATCACATAAACTCCTATTCACAAGGATTTGGCATATTTGGGATTGTTCACTGTGAAAAGGATTCTTAGGATAGGAGCATAGATTCTTTGGATAACTCAGGTTAGAAGGGACTTCAAGAGGTCTCAAGTTCAACCTTCGGCAGCCTCTGTTGAACTTTAGAATAGAACAGAACAGAACAGGACAGATAGTTCGGTTGGAAGGGACCTACAGCAGTCACCCAGCCCAGCTGCACTTGCTGCTCTTTATAAATGCCTTTCTCTAGATGGGGTCTAGATGAACAGGTGGGAATAATCATTTTCCTCCAGCTACTGGCTGTTCTGTTAATATAGTCCAGGACCTCCGTTGCTGCCAGCACACACTGCTGGCTTATGTCCAGCTTCTGCAGAGCTCTTCCCTTGCTACTCTGTCCCTGGCCTGTATTCTTGCAGAGGGTCTTCCCTTCCCATGCACAGGACATTGTGGAATTTTGAAAGGTTCCTGTGATCCATTTTTTCAGCCTGGCCTGTCCAGGTGGTTCTGAATGGCAGCCCTGGCCTTGATTATAATTGGTCACCGTCACCCGGTTTGGTGCCACCTGCAAGCTTGAGAAGCAAGGACTCTATTGCTTCCAGGTCATTGACAAATGTGTTTAAAAGGACGAGTTCAAGAATAAACCACTGCAGCTCTTGTCATTCAACTCCAGGTAGACTATGACCAACTAACCACTGCTCTCATTTTCCAGCCAGTCACTACGATCCTTCCCTGATCTCGTGTCTTTTTGAAGAAGTCACAGAATCACAGAATGCTTAAGGTTGGAAGGGATGTCCAGAGGTCATCTGGTACAACCGCCCTGCTCAAGCAGGGCCACATAGATCTGGTTGCCCAGGACCGTGTCCAGATCGCTTTCAAGTATCTCCAAGGTGGGAGACTCCATAGCCTCTCTGGGCAACCTCTGCCAGTGCTGTCACCCTCAAAGTAAAAAGGTGTTTCTTTCAGATGGAATCTCCTGTATTTCAGTTTATGCCCACTGCCTCTGATCCCATCACTGGGTACCACTCAAAAGATCCTGTCCCTATCTTCTTTGCACCCTCCCTTCAGGTATTTATATACATTGGTAAGATCTCCCCTGAGCCTTCTCTCCTCCAGGATAAACAGCCCCAGCTCTCTAAACCAATCCTCATATGACAGATGCTCCAGTCCCTTAATCATCTTAGTGGCCCTTTGTTGGACTTTCTCTAGTGTGTCCATGTCTCTCTTGTATTGGCGTGCCCAGAACTGGATCCAGCATTTCAGGTGTGGCCTCACCAGTGCTGAGTAGAGGGGAAAGATCACCTCCCTCGTCCTACTGGCAATGCTCCTCATGCAGCCCAGGATACCATTAGCCTTCTTTTCTGCAAGGGCACACTGCTGGCTCATGTTCAAGGTCCACCACCAGGACTCCCAGGTCCTTTTATGCAAAGCTGCTTTCCAGCCAGTCAGCCCCCTGCACATTCTGGTGTAAGGGGTTGCACCTCCCAAGGTGCAGGACTTTGCACTTTCCCTTACAGAACTTTGTGAATCCATTTCTTCAGCTTGTCGAGGTGCCTCTGGATGGCAGCACAAACCTCTGGTATATCAGCCACTCCTTCCAGTTTTATGCCCTCAGTGAACTTGCTGACATTACACTCTGCTGCATCATCCAGATCATCAATTAAGATTTTGAACTATTGACTCCAGCTAATTGCTGGCCTCCAACTAGACTCTGTGCCACTGATAACCACCCTCTGGGCCTGGCTGTTCACCCAATTTTCTGTTGACCTCACTGTGCTCATCCAGCCCACACTTCATCAGGTTCTCTATGAGGATCTTGTGGGAGACAGTATCAAATGCCTTCTGAAGATAGAAAACAGCCTTACAAGAGCACTTGCCAGCTCTCTCAACAATGTTGGATACAGACCATGGGCTTGTATGGGTTGAGTTTTCTCAGATTACCCTACCTCAATCTACATCCACTGCTGGTAGTTGTCATTGAATCCTTTCACTAAGCACAGAGGCCAGGGATATCTTGTCAGTGAAGACTGAAGCGACAACGCACTAGGTATCTCAGTCTTATCTGTATGTGCTGCTACTAAACCACCCATCTCATTCAGCAATGGGGCCACGTTTTCCTTATTCAGCCTTTTATTACTGATGTCACAATAGAAGTTCTTATTGCCCTTGATATCTGGCACAGGTGTCAACTCCAGCTGAGGTTTGGCCTCCTAACACCTTCCATGAATCTCTGGGCAGTATTTCTTAAATTCCTTCTTCACAGCCCATCCCTGCTTGCACCATCTGTGTATATTGCCTGTCTGCAGTGGAGCTCCACAATGAGTTCTCTGCTTAGCTGTGTCAGTCTCTTCACAGTCATGTTTCTAGGCTGAGGTGCCAAATGGGTACAGGAGTGATACTGATGTGTTTATAATAGAATGGCAACCTAGAAAAATCCATATGTATCAGCAAATATATTGGAAGAACATAGATAATGAAAGGATGATGTACTGCCCACTTAAAAAACCCCTCAGCAGATCCACACAACCTTAAATGAAACCGGAGGTGAGGGAAACATACTAATAGCTAATTAGTACATCTAATGAGGTATACGTTTAAGATTTATCCTGTTCAGGAAAACTCTAAGGTCTGCTATTTTTAAAGGCATCTAAGGAACTTGGGAAGCCAGTCCCACAGCAGTGCCAATGGAGATGGATGCCCATGGTCCTTATGCACCTTTACAAATCCCAGCCTGTACCTATACAGGTTTGTGAAAACTTTGTGGATTAATGATAATGGAAAGGTTTCGTCCTCACATGCTTTGAAAGTCAACAAAAAAAAAAAATTCAAAATTAACATGCAACCTGACAGGAAGACAATCCAGAGGACAGAGAACAGCAGTGGTAACAGCATGATCACTAGGAACAGGAACACATGGCTGCTGCAGCATTGAAACATGTTGGAGCCAGAAGCAATTTATCTGATAGTAACTGATGAAGTACAGTACTATTACCTCAAGTTGATCAAGCATAGACCAAACTCCAGCATCTCTCTTCTATCTCATACAGCTCCATCTGGGAGTGGCCACTCAATAAAAGATGCACTTATTGTGCACTTAGTCTGTAAACAATTAACACCACTGAATAGGAAACAGGCATTTACGTTATTGTCAACACATCACCAGAACCTAGAATGAAAGACCACTGAATTTGGCCAGTTTCATTGACTTCAGTGGAATTCAGATATATCATACTGCTTAAATATTACATATGCAGGGAGAAAACCAAGTACTCTTCTCAAGAAAATGACTGTTCCAAACAGTTTGAACATGGCACACCAAAAAGAGTATGGGATGCACATGGGGATGCATATCTAATATCTATTATACATCTGCATACACACACACACACACACACACATATCATTGTATTTATCTGATCAATGATTCATAGTTTTTGTTCCCTTTTTCTTGAATAAGGATACTAAAACTGTAATGCTATGTCCAGCCTACATTTCCTTCTGGTCAATAATAAGACTGAAAAAAACAGCTAACAGCTTGCATGCATAAAATATATTCTCAGGTATTTTATAATTACACTAGAAAGGCTTGAAAGGCACAAAGAGGTTAATATTGAGAAAAGTTTTATTGAATTATTAAATTTTGCTGCACTGTGAATGAACCTGAAGCTATTTCAGCTAAAAACACAAAAGTTCTTCTGAATTATTTCAGGAGAGGAAAGAATTAAGATAGGTTTTTTTACAAATATATATTCATCGCCACATGATCTGTTGCTTTTGTGCCAAAAGACTACTTGCTAGTAGCTAGAAGTTTAGAACTCTAAAAAACAAAAAATCTTTTCCTGAAACTCTGAAAGAGGCATATAGAAGTGGCTAGCAAAGGTCCCATGAAATAGATCACGTAAACTTAAGGTCTGTTGAGAACTCCTTTAATCCACCAAAGGCCTTAAATAAAACATCATCCATAATGAAGAATTGTGCACCAGTTGTTTTAAATTCCACAAACAAGAAAAGATAAATCCACAAAAGAAAGCTAAATCAAAAAAGCATCTGACGTTAGTGACAAGGTTTTTGGAGCAGTCACAGTTGCTTCAAATGCAGCTTTGGAAGAGCTACGCTATCACTTGGAGGCAACTCAGGACTCATCTTTTCCATCCCTCCTTAAATACTTAAAGGATGATCAAATTAAAATTTTTGCCCAGAGATTTTACTGACCTACTGACAGAGTAATTTGGGTCATCACAGAGTAATTTAGGTATGAAGGGGCCATGGGAGGCCATCCGGTCGAACATATGGCTCAAGGCATGCTTAACATCAAAGCTAGATCAGATTGCCTTGTCCAATCACATCCTGAAGCTCTCTGAGGATGGGTATTTCACAGCCTGTCCAGGCAAACTGTTCCAGTATATTAATGCAGTAACGGTACTAGAAAAACAATGCAAGCAATGGGAGGTGTCTGACAGCCACTAGCACATTAAGGATTTCCTGTCCTGCAGGGCCCCATGTCATGAAGGACCGCTTTGCGGAGGGTCCCCACGAAGTGGGCCACATTCAGGAGCAGTGGCACTTCCACAAAGACTGCGGAGTACAAAGCCCTGCAATCACATGCAATCCCTGGCCACACCAGAACCTAAGAAGACTTTGTAGAGGTGGCCTGGCATGCCCTAGTCTGACGGAGCGGAATAGTGCCAGTGATGCAAAAGAACTGATCTGAAAAATTAAAAACTGGCTTATGTTGAAATTGAGGAAACGAGAACAGGGTGGAGAGGAGCTGAAAAGCTGTGATCAGGCCCATGTTGCCTTCAACTCTTCTGGATGTTACCACATGATGTTGTAAAAATGGGTGAAATCAAGTTGCTTGTATGCTGGCAACACAAAAAAAGTATGTTGTTCTCAATAAATGTAAGTTTGAATGAGGTTCTGAATACAGATTTAATGTCAACCATGAGACTATTATTTTCTGTTTTGGAGGAGAGAGATGACTCCATAGTAGCTGATTGTCTCTTAATAATAATGCAGTTCTTACTTTGTAAGCAGCTCTGTGAGTCTGACGCATATTTAGGTTTTCCCACGTTCTTCCTTTACTGCCCTTCAACCATTCCCTAACCAGGTTATTTTTGCTTCTCTTTTGAATGATTCATCTCCTACTAAAATTAATTGTGGAACTGACAAGATGGATCCTGCTATGACCAGTTTGCTCCAGTTATGCTTTAAATTACTTGCAATTTTTCTATTTAGATTGTCAGCCCTGTGTTTGTACAGGGCTTAGCAAAATGGGGATCAATACTTGGCTGGCCCTTAACCACTGCAATAATAAATATGGTTAATAACAACGTCATGATTTTTTTTTTCCTCTGGTCCAAGAACAGTAACAGAAACAAATTCATTGAGGAAGGATGAAAACCACAGTGGTTCCCACTGCTCTGTTCTCTCCACTCCACCTGCTGTTTAAATCCAGATTTACAAAGCCAAATAAACAATCATTCTGCCTCAAACTTTGCTCACTTTTTTCACTGTATGAAAGATAAGCCACTGGTACTATACAGAGAGCAATAGTTCATTCAGCCTCCAATAATCTGATATCCTTTACTTCCCAAAGTTACTTTTAGATCATTAAAGAATTTTATCAGCTAGACCTTTTGCACTCTGATACCCATCAAGAGGAGAAGGGAGCCTCCAGTGTCTGCACGCTGATAAGAAAGTCCAGCTCAGAAAAAATAAATTACCATCTTCTGCCTTAATACTGCTTATTCCTTTTTTTGAACTATAGTCTGTCTCAGACTGTGATCAACTAAGATTATTGCTTTTCATGCAAAACAAGATCATTATGCTGTCCTACCACCTTCCCATCCTGTATTTAGCTGGTTATAATGCATTGTGCTTGTCACAAAATTACTTTATAAGCATTTGTAGGCAAGAGTATTTATATTACATGTTATACAGACCCTTGCACTTCTTGATCAGGGCACTTCCGTTATAAGTGCTACCAATAATTTAAAAGTGGAAAATTCATTTTTTTAATATTTAAATAATTGTAATTTTTTCTATCTGAAAAGCTGCAGAGTGTTGAGGGACTGATAAAGGTTCCTTTGAGGTAAAAAGGAGTCAAAATCTGATAACCCCCTGCACTTCTATAAGCAGAAGGCATCCCAATGAGCAGCTTTTGACTGAGGATGGACCTATGGATATTTCCTAACTGCAATTAAGTACAATCACTGCCACAGCAGGCAGTTACTATCACCGGATACAATTTTTTGTACAAATGTTCATATTAAAATCAGAAATGTAAGCAATAGCCACTCTACCCACAACGGAATATATGTGGTAAAAGCAGTTACTGAAGAATAACTGCTTTAGCTCCTTATAATAGTTTGTCAGAAATGTTTTTGCACAGGGAAGAGAAAAATGTATCATTGACATCTGTTTTTTATCCTCCATAGCTAAATGCATTTTCACATCTCTTCTCTATACCCCAATATGCTTACAATGTGTTCCTAAGAAGTCCAACAGCTCGCAAATTGATGGATAGCAATTTTTCCCATTAAAATTACTGTGACAGAAAAGTGGTGCAGGCAGGGACTTAAGAAATACATACAGTTTAAATACTTAGAGAGGGTGTGCATAGGGTGGGGGATGGAGAGGCAAGAGTCATATCATCCTTATCATCAACTGGTGGAGATTCTGGTGGAAACTGGTGTTTTCTAGTGGCTGTTTTTACCACAGCTGAGATCTTTTGAAATCATTCTTCACCAATCAATTCATACTGAGCTCTGCTAACTCTTGTCACTATGCTGTTTTTCTGTCCTTCCCTCTGGATGGTCTTGCTGACCTTGATTCAGCAGAGGAAGACCATGAGGATAGAAACATAGCCATTCGGACAGAGAGCAAAGGCACTCACACTGAAAGATTTATGCTGGGTATTCAGGCCCACAGATGAGGTGGCTGAGTCTGGCAGCACATCATGTTCAGGAAGGTCTCAGGCACTGAAAAGCCAGCATCTTCTCCAGCAGGTGATCCTGACGATCTTGCTGTGCTTCAGCATAGGGAAATTGGGGCCTAAGCAGTATGGTGGCTGGGAGAATGAACAATTACAAGACTGCTAAAGCTAAGGAACCAGAAGTTGAGTGTCTGAGAGAGGAAAGAACTTTTAGCCAAACTGTTTAAATTTTGATCTTGTTTCTGCAAGAATTATCACCTGTAGCAACATCAACTTAATTCAAAAAAGACTGTGCTGGTTTGACCCTGGCGGGATGCCAGGTGCCCACCAAAGCCACTCTATCACTCCCTCCTCAGCTGGACAGGGGAGACAAAATATAAGGAAAGGCTCGTGGGTCAAGATAAGGACAGGGAGAGATCACTCAGCAGGTACTGTCACAGGCTAAACGGACTCGGCTTGGGGAAAATTAATTTAATTTATTACATATCAAATCAGAGTACAGTAATGAGAAATAAAAACTAAATCTTAAAACACCTTCCCCCCATTCCACCCTTCTTCCCGGGTTTAACTTCACTCCCGATTTCTCTACCTCCTCCCCACCGGTGGTGCAGGGGGACAGGGAATGGGGGTTGTGGTCAGTTCATGACTCGTCGTCTCTGCAGCTCCTTCCTCCTCAGGGGGAGGACTCCTCACACTCCTCTCCTGCTCCAGCCTGGGATCCCTCCCATGGGAGACAGTCCTCAATGAACTTCTCCAACGTGGGTCCCTCCCACAGGGTGCAGCCCCTCAGGAACAGACTGCTCCAGTGTGGGTCCCCCACGGGGTCACAAGTCCTGCCAGAAAACCTGCTCCAGTGTGGGCTCCTCTCTGCATGGGTCCACGGGTCCTGCCAGGAGCCTGCTCCAGCGTGGGCTTCCCACAGGGTCACAGCCTCCTTCAGGCATCCACTTGCTCCAGCATGGGGTCCTCCATGGGCTGCAGGTGGATATCTGCTCCACCATTAACCTCCATGTGTTGCAGGGGGACAGCCTGCCTCACCATGGCCTTCACCACGGGCTGCAGGGGAATCTCTGCTCCAGCGCCTGGAGCACCTCCTCCCCCTCCGTCTTCCCTGACCTTGGTGCCTGCAGGGCTGTTTCTCTCACACATTCTCAGTCCATTCTCTGGCTGCAGCTGCTGTTGCGCAGCAACTTTTCCACCTCCATAAATATGTTACCACCACGGTGCCACGACCATCGCTGATGGGCTCAGCCTTGGCCAGCGGTGAGTCCATCTTGGATCTGGCTGGCATTGGCTCTTTCAGACATGGGGGAAGCTTCTAGCAGCTTCTCACAGAAGCCACCCCTGTAGTCCCACCACTCCCAAAACCTTGCCATGCAAACCCCATACAAACACAATGTTAAACTTTCAATTGTAACACAGTACAATTACAAGAATACTTACACTAAGGGCAATATTTTCTATTTTTGATCACTCTGTTTTAAAAAATTCTTTAAATACAACAATCTTTCAGAATGCTTATGTCAACAAGAACCAGAAAGAGGAAATTAGCCAATTTTTAATTGTAAGACTGCAGAAAATCCAAATGTATCACCTGTCCATAGTCAGATAGGCAATTAAAAAAAGAAAAACCACCACACCCCCAAGAAAAACCCAAAACTTGATAATACGGATTACTTAGTCTAATACCTCTGTGCATCTTATTTAAACAGATTCTTGAAACCTGAAGTAGTCAGGCCAGTTTCATTTAGTTTATTTATGTAATCAATATTGTCACACTAAATATTGTTGTATGAAATGATCTGTACTTACAAAGAGGTACCACAGTTCTGTTGTGACCATGAGGAGCAGCAAGCCCTGCTCTGGACGTTCTGACCAGGACTGGTAGCATGCTTGCTGCAGGATATCTTCTCACACAGCTTTGCACAGTTAACCATTTCTGCTGGTTGCTGTAAAAGAAGGGGTGCAGAGTCCTCACCCTGCCTCCACACCCTTTTCTTTGGTTTACTGGAAAACTGACTAATACAGGGTTAGAGAGAGGAATACAGCCATATTCCAACTGAATGCAAGGACTGTTACTCTACCTTGCCTTTACACTTGTGGCTTAGTGGCAGATACTTGCCTTAGCATCCAGCTGTGCCTTTCTTAATGTTCTGGGAATACTCTGGCCTCCAGCAAGTTTGCAAGCTAGAAAGCAGGACCCAAGTCCAGTGCACACAGCAATCAATGTCTTATGCTATCAATATTCTTTTTTGAAGTGTAAGGTAGAAGATTCCTGACCACACAATTCCAGTAGAGTCAGTCAGTCCAGAGATGGTAATATATGACCACTGTATCCTTAACATGAACTCCTCAGGCATCCACAGGACTGTGAGTCAAACTGTGCTGTGCTTTGCTAAGGGCCAACTCTGCCCACCTCTGCCAAGCAGAGCTTGGCAAACTGTAAAATGACATTGGCTAGAAAGAGCAGCTAGCATTGCCTGGGAGGGCTTCTCTTTCTCATGTTGTCAACATAAGTTCTAAATTCGGTGATAAAAAAAGTGTGAAGGAGAGAGGTAGATATCAAGCCTGAGGAAAGGCAAGTTATAATGATTTCATATTAGCTGTTAAAAAAACCTCATTCAAAACACAAGATCCAGGATTTTGCAGCAATGCAGAGTGTTTCGGGCTTCATAAAGACACATATTCAAGGTTTTAATTAGCACTGTGACAGTTTTGAAACTGCTGTCAATCAATCTTTGGTGGAAAAAATCCCCACTTGTCAAGTTTGCATGCCCAGGGAGAGTTAAATTGAAATTAAAGTTAATTTTAAAAGTTGGGAAATAATTAGGGCACCAGGAAAAAGAACCCAGAGAAAAAGAAAGCTGTGAGAGGAAAAGGATGCTACTAATTATCCTTTTTACTTTTTCTAATTAATCCTCATTCCAGTCCCAGCCCACCTTTAATAAAATTAACAAATGATTATACAGGGAATGTTATACTGTTCAATATTTGGTTATGCAGATTTGCCACACCATGTGCACACATAAAAGAACGCCCAAATGACCAAGTATGTGCCCATCGGAAATGCAGCAGAACAGTCTACACTATACAAATGAGATTCCCAATCTCATATGTACAGTTTATTAGCATATTCACACAGCCCAGTTTCAAGTGCAAAAGCAAAGTTGTGTATTCCCTAAAGCCTTCTCAAGAAGATTACAGAGGATGTTCACATAGAACAAAAGGGTATCAGCATCAAACGCTTCCATCCTCCAGTCGGTGCAGCTCCCATGCAAAAGCTGACGTCTGGGAGGACTGCAAACATTAGCTTGTGAAAGAGAATTGTGGGAAAGACATACAACTACTGTGAGACAGGCACCCAACGCAGTAAGCTAACAAGACTGCACAAAGCAAAAGCAACAAGGGAGTGAAAAGGAGAAAAGCCTGACATTGTGTTCTGAACACGCAGTTGGGTGAAGGGAATACGCCAGGAACCCTCACTGGAGAAGGCAAGCAAGACTTTATTTCACTAAAGGAGGAATTCGAATCATTGTCATAGCTCCCAAAGCTACCACATTCGTATAAACACATAGATGGGAGTGAGGGGATGTGCACACATGTGGTTTATAGATAGAAACATATACAAAACATACAAAGTGTCCTATATAAATATATAAAAAACCCCCTTCATCTGCAGTGTCAGTAAAGAGGTGCGGTATCATTTTTACTTTTTCAAGCAACCAGCTGTTCACGGTGCATACCTGAACAGTCTGTATTGCTTTAAGGCAAAGATCCTGATGCTGTTGTCTTTGCAGAGAGGTCTAAGAAATAGAATGAAATTAACAAACCCCGTGAATGGGAATGATACCTATAACTGCTGTGGCTGTCCTGCAACATGATTAATACTCTACGTCTGACTCACTGATCAAAAGTGGCATCCTTCTGCAAAGTTTTGTGAACCTGAAAATTAAGTGGCAAGTAAGACAGGAGAAGGAAAACAGCTCCCAGCTAGCAAAGGTGTTCAGTTCCCACCCACTGTCCTACTTCAGAAGCCCTAGCTTTATCATTAAAGGAATATGCAAGGTCACTCTAAAGTGGCAGGTCATAATCCTACTGTCAAAAATAAAAAAAGCTTTGATAAGGGCAAGCTTCACCTTGTGAGCTTTTTTACTATAGACTCAGAGAAGCTGCTTTTGCATAGCTGCTCCGTGCATCCATGGGGTTCTACTTCTGGAAAAAAAAGTGAGAGAGACATCTGTGTGCGCTCTGTTCTCTCATGGCCAAGCCCTCCACTGGGAAGGTAATATCTTTCCCAGCTCTTTCCCTTTCTTCTCCAAGAAAGCCACCAGAGTTCAGGCTTCTTAAATGTGAACCTAAATGCTAAATGATGTTGATATAAATAAGTCAGACACACAGTCTCTTTCACTCCCTTCATATTTAAAATCTTACTGAGTACCTGAAAATAAGTCTGGGATCTCTCCATAGCTCACTAGTGCCTCTTAATAATTCTGCAGCTCACCCATAAGATGAATGGACAAGCTGAATTGGCTCCCGCATATTCACTCTTTTTTCTAAGCCAATTTTCTTATCCTTCCTTTCTCTTTTATTTCCCAAGGTAGAGACTCTGGACCTTCAAACAAGAGACAGAACTGAACAGTTCCCTGCAATGCTCCCACTGAACCTGTAACCTTATTTCATCTCACCTTTTATACAAGAAGGGTATCTTTGCTTTTAACAGACATCTAAGATATAAAAAGCCAATGCCTGCACTTTTTTTTCTTGAGGACCACACTGAAACAAGGTAACTGCACAAAAATTTTATTTTAAGAAAAAACTGTTTTAATTCCAAAAAAGGCAAATATTATTGCAACATTTCTTGGCAGAGAAGTTCCACCTGCTTCAGAAAGGCTGCTGTTAAACATTTCTGCAAGAATATGATTAGATGCATCCAAACACCTATGTTCAGTTTCAGAAACTGCTAATACTTCAAATTGCCAACATAAACAGCTTTCCATGACCTCTGCCTGCCTTTATGCATGTACAGTTCTTCTGCTGGCAAATATGTAGTATCTGAAAATGTATTGCAAACTGAAATATATCAACTGCTTAACTCAGCCCTGTGCATTAAGGCTATATTTCCTGCTACTTCTAGTACATGCCCTGTGAGGAGTATGTTTTTAAAATAGATCCTTTAGTGTCTACAGTTTCAAGAGACATGTCACTGCAAACATGTACAGACAAATATTATGACACTTGAGTTCTTCATTAGAACAAATACTGGTCTATACAGTTTTTCTTTTCTGTATAGAGTAAAGCATCAGATGATAGCTTCAGAAAGTCAATTAAAAAGAGAGACAGTGCATCTTAATCACAGGGCTTTTCCTATCTATTTTTTCCAGTAGTTACTTAAAACCACTAACTTGAAATCAGTCACACGTTGTCTTCAGAAGTTCACTCAATCAAAGGGCCAAGCTCTGAGTAATCAAAGATCTTAAATCACTGGAGCTCCCAACATCAGCCACAGGAGGATTAAAAATCCAGTAGCCAGAACTCAATTCTTCGATCTAGCGAGCACCAGCGCATTATGAGAAGTCCCTAAAGCCCTAGATCACAGCCCAGCCTTTGCCTACTGTGGAGCTAAGTGGAAACCATCTTTAATTCCTTAGGAGATCCTATCTTGCCAGATGAAAATAGATATTGGCCTCTGTGTGTAGGATGATTAGAAGAATGGAAGAGGATTAAAAAAGATGCAAGGGGAAAGGCTCAGAGTGGCTCATTTACATGGCATTACCGCTGACAGAGAGGTGTTAACAGAACAGAGCAACCTAAAGGCAAAACTGTATCTGAATTAAAGCTGTGTTTATTTACTCAAGTTATAAAGGGATTAAGTCCTGTTTATTTTACTGCATCCAGCACTGTTTTATCTATTAAGCACTTTGATGCTTACTCAATTGTTCTGTGTCACACATTGCACAGCTATTTGGGGATGTGTTTATCTTCATTTAAAACAGAAGCTTTTAAATGTTTCAAACATAAAATATAGATGCTAATGGCAAGTTAAACATTCACGGCTGTCTTCTTGTCTCCCCAGATGGAGACGTTTTTAAAATAGACAATGGGAAAAGTAAGAAGCACATTTATAAGTACTTTGTAGGTTGCTGACAGGAAGAACCAAGTACAGGAGAGTGTGTGTCACAGATACACACGTGTGAACACAAAGGCAGTGTCACTGACACAAAATCATTGTATTTCTATTCATTTCTAATTATTCAAAACGCTTCAGTTAGGCAGGAAAATTATTTAGCAAAAATTCCATCCAAGCGAAACTATCAGTCTTTTTGGGGATCAGTGAGTTTTTTCAAAAGCCAGTTTCACATCTCATGAGGTAGCTACCATTTTACCGAGTGAAGTCCTGTAGCAGCTGCTCCCAGGTGACCAAATTCTCAGGGGACTACAGAAACTTTCCCTGCTCTGCCAGCAACACCAGAAAACCAGTTATTTGTAAGACCCACTCTCAGTGCTGCTTGACAGCTCTTCTACCCTTAGCTGCTTCCTTTACTATCCCAAGTTTGCACATGATCCTTATTATCTTCTGGGAACTGAAAAGCTAACTGTACCACTTAGCTCGCCCTTCCCTGCTTGTCCTCCAGCAGACCTACTTCCCTTCTCCTCTCCTCTTCTCTTCCTGCTCATTGCAATAATGCCACTTCGCAAATGTTTGTGTCATAGCCCAAACCTAGCCAACCCATTTTGCATGAAGTATGGTGAGAGTGGTGAGAAGAGAGGAGGGATGAAGACAGACAGCGGCATAGAGAATCTTTTCAGAGTTCCATTTTTCAGTCCCCTACAGAACTACCACTGCTCAGTGCTGTTATGGGTTTGCCCATGTTCATACTCTCCACAAGGAAATACTTACAAAGCCATCAGGACTCACTTGAGTGCAATCCCACTCATTAATCCTGTCAGTAACACTAAGAGTTTTGTCTTCCGAAGCCACGTTTTCCAGTTCCCGCTGGCACAGAACTGATGTGCTATGGGGCTGTGGGCGTGGGCTTCTGCATGTTTCTTTTCAGCAAAGAAAAAAAGTGCAGGTAAAAAACATGCTTCCACAATCTGAGCACCCAGCTCCCTGCAAAACCACAGCTAATAGGACTTGCCGTTGTACCCTAGCCCCATTATAAGAGGCCCATTCCAGATGAAACAGAGGCACAGCTAAGTACTTGGTAGGAAAAGCTTCCATGTATTACTGGGAAAAGCTGTGCTTCTTTTGTTATTAAGGCATCTCACTCTTCTTTGTGGAAGGCTTATTATTCATAGGAAGCTATCTGTGCCATGGTGGCCAGTAAAATCTGTGCAAACACAAAGCCAAGCCCCATGCCCCAGAAAGGTTATCATTAAATGGGCAAGAAAAACAAACAAGCAAGCAAACAAACAGACAACTCCCCCCCAAAAAAAACAACCAACCAACCAACAGAAAAATGGATTGAAGACATAATAATAGATCCAGTCCTGCCTTGAGAAAGCACACAGGAACCTTCATGTCATGTAGGGCAAGCAACTCCCTTTAGGTCTAAGGGTCAAGCAGCATGTCTACAGCTGGATTAGTATCTCCATGTTCATCACAACTAGGTCCTCCTTTCAGCCACCTGAGCTGTCCCT
Source organism: Phalacrocorax carbo (assembly GCF_963921805.1). Classification (NCBI taxonomy): domain Eukaryota; kingdom Metazoa; phylum Chordata; class Aves; order Suliformes; family Phalacrocoracidae; genus Phalacrocorax; species Phalacrocorax carbo. The sequence goes on along the minus strand of NC_087514.1, from coordinate 68,881,735 downwards.
GGCTCATGCTCCTCAACAATCCCAAGCACTTTTTGCAGTAATGTTCTCAACCCTGCCTGAGATGCTACTCCTGCCTTGAAGCATGACCTACTTAGAGTTGATTTTGAAAGATGGTGTGACCCTGACATTGTTGAAGATTTTTTTCTCGGTAGTGCAGTTCCTTGTATTCTCCTACAAGATCAGACTCTGCCATTAATACTTCAGATGTGAATACTAGCCCTGTTACATCAGGTACACTATTATGCACAAAGGAAACAAGATTGAAGTAAACAAGATTTCCAGGCATTAAATAATAATAAAAGAACCCAGAGACTTTAACTAGCCCTTTTTATAGAGCTTCAATGACCCTTAAAATAAATAGGTCAGTGTTGATAGAAAGACTGGGCTCTGATTTTACCCTTCTGTATTTTCAGAATGCTTTCCAGCATCCAAGCACAATATGAAGAAAACCCACATGCCTACCTGTTCATGCTTCTCTAGCCTTAGTATTGATATTAATGCCAACAAAATTAGTAATTTGACAATTAGTTTTCCACTTACCTGAAAAGACATGAAAGGCAGAAAGAAAGTAGTTTAACTAGATTATAATGTGGCTGTGACAAGTCAGGTTCCTGTCATGTTACAGCCTTCCAACTTTAACATTTTCATGTCTGCTTGGCAGGTTATTAAAATAAATGAGGGTGTGTTGGACTGCTGTTGCACTTTTCTCTAATGGGAGTTCAGGAATTTGCAAGCCACTACCGTAAATTGACCGATCGTGAAGTCTGAAAGAAGTTGGCTAAAGTGGACAATTAGGAGCATTTCTCCACAGCTGAGTGAAATATTCCTTGTTATTTTAATAATTCAGGCACAGGCTAATTTTCGGAGGCTGAGTTTGTCAAGATAATGTGCCTTGTGCTTGTCTGCTTGTCATTTTTAACTCAATCCCACATGTTACAGGTGCAGTCTAGCTTACAAAACAGGCAAATCACTCACAGTGGAATTTGCATATGGAATATAGATATATTGTACTAAGGAAAAACAGTCCAAGAAGTCAACAGATAGCTGTGATAGGAATGCACATGATGGTAAAAACTTTTGATGTTTGATAGCTGTTGTATCCCTCTTTATGCTGATATCATTAAAGGCGTTATTTGGCACTACTCATACACAAATATGTATAAAGTAAAGCATCATGTAGATTTCTCCATAAAGAGAGGTGGTAAGGCCACAGGAACCCCATGTGGCATGCAGATATTCTGGGTAGACTCAGTTACCTTTTTCAACCTAAAACATCTCAGTGTCAAAAAATGTGGAATATGCAGGGAGTAGTTGCTTCCTTCATCTGAGTCACCTTTATAAAAGATGAAGCATCTTCTACAGACATTATTATACCCAGCTTCTGAAGGCAAAGGCTACACTACTGAGACAGAATTTTGAAACCTCCAATTCTCTTTTCTATGTTACTTACCAGTAGCTTCTTCTCAGAGAGGCAGTGAGAATGGCATTCTTACCATGCATTTTTCTCTCATTTTCTCAAACTGGATTTCTGGCCTAACCTGAACACATACAGAAGCATGTGTTCAGGTCCAAACTGGTTAGGAAAATCTTTAACTTGCTACAAGCTTCCCCTGCAGATTTAAGACTCAGCAATGAGCCAGGAGAATTTATTCCAAGACAAAACAATTACGAACATGCAGTGGATGAAGCATTCCCAGGACAGCTTCTTGAAGGTCAGCTCAGACCTCTGAAACACCAGCTTATAATGAAGATACCAGGAACTATATCATCCTAAGGGACATCTTCCCACTGCAGCAACCTTGGGAAAGGCTCTATGTACCTTCCCTGACATGCCTTGCTAGCTTCAGAAGCCCCTTATGATGACCATCAGGGATGGACACCCAGGGAAGAAACACTGAACTCACGAGAGTGCAGTTAGATGTTTACACAGAGGGTAAAGAATGCCAAATTACTTGTGAAGGCTGAGCAATAGCTGCCTCTTAGTCTTCTCTACCATGAAATACACACACACACATATGTATGTATGTGTATATGTATCTGTCTATATATGTATGTGTATATATGAATATATATTTGTATGTATGCATTTATCTATTTTAAGGGGTAGGTGTAGGCAAATACAATTCATTACTGCCATTTTATCAACCAGATTTCTCCCTTGAGGCAGAATGAGCAGAAGAGCTCCTTGCCAGAAGACAACGCGCCACACCACTTTGAGCTCACCTGTCAAAAGAGTCATGATGCCACCTGGTCTCTGGTGTTGCCATCAGCCCCATATATTCAAGTAGCAATGGAGCAGTACTACCATCTTCTACTATGAAACAAAACTGAAGGCAATTTTATTAAGTGGGTTGAGAGATGGAGGATATGGATCCCCAATGGCAACAAAGAAGAGCCCATTAAAACTTGCAGGACCATGAAAGGTCTGGTGGAGAGAGAGTGCACTTACACTTAACAGTGATGTGGTATGAATACTTAAAATAATGCGCCATGAGATTTCCTGTTCTCAGGCCACTCTTGGAGATATTCTAAAACACCGAGAACAATCTGAATTCCAATATTTGCATGCAAACCAGGCTATCCATGTGTGGACATGAACATTTATCATATATTATTCATTTCTGATTGCATTGTGAAAGTTTCAGTCATTCCGTCAGGGAGCCAACTCAGTCCTAGGCAGCTGAGCTGCCACTCAGTGTGAGGAATTAACAGCACAGAGTGAACAGCTGAAGCAAATGGTTCAACAATTCACTCTCAAAGACTATTCATATAAAATTGTCCATGCAACAAAGCATATCCATAAACAAGCAACTTGCACTCAGCAATTGCAAACACAATTCATGGAATTAATTACATGTTATAAATTAGTCTGAACAGCTCTGGTCTTCACACACGAGGAGCAAAAGTCTTTATGTCAGACCTAAGACATTGCTAAATAATGAAATCATGGAGATGAGGATTTAAAAGTCTATGCATGCTACCACTTTCTAAGAACTTAACTTCAGAACCTTCAGAAAGGGGACTTTGGCTGCTGCATCTGGACTTTAGGGAGGAAAAGCTCAACATATGAGCTTAAGACCATTCTCAGCGAACTTGCTCTCCGCAAGGAAACAGCGAGCAGTAAGGGTAGCCAGCAAAACTTCAATGTGACTGCAACATGGTTTGGAATTGTCCGTTCGCTGTTTGAACATAGCAAATAAGACTGGTTATGTCATATTATACCATGATATACGTGGATGATAGTATGCGATCATAATATTGTACAATTATATAACTATACAAAATACACATAATATTGCATATTAACATTAAGAAGAACGCTCCTACAAGTAACTCTTCTCTTACTGTCTTTTCCCTTTCAGGAAGCTCTCACAGAGAAACCTACCCTTTACAGAAAAATTACAGCGATTAGTTCCAATAACTTGGACAGCTAAATAAATATTTACAGTATCAGAACATACAGTAAAAACTCATTTGCATGGACCTAGGTGACCTCATACGGATTATCAATTTTTGCAATTAGTGTGTAAATAAACAAACAGGATTAAAAAAGTCAAGGATACTGCATTACAGAGTGTACTTTGTTCATTTATTTTGACAAGCATAGTTTTGTTTTAATTGTGAATAACAATGCTACCAATCATTTTATAGTTAAAGCTTTATGGGATGTTTGATGAAAAGAATGTACTTTGAAAATATATCTGCAAGGATATAATAGGGACATAAGTTCAAAAGCAAATTTGATCTAACAATATCTGTCTTTTCAAGGGAGTTTTAACCTTTTTTTCTTTTCATCACAAAATTTCATTATATGTTTCAGTCTTAATAAACCACAAAATATTTATCCAGTTATCAGTTGCTGAGGCAATATTATTATTTTTTTTTTAATTTCAGACTTCCACATATTTTTTCCTTACTTTACTCTTTTCCCGGTGTTTTCAAGGGTATCAACTTAGTTGTGTAATCTCAGGCAAAGCAGATTCTCCATGGTTTGGCTTACCCACCTATAAAAACTGTGTAACATGCTGATTGTGCAGAATTAGTATGATGTTTAATCAATCTTCATAGAAGCACTCAGCTTCAGAATCCTAGTAGCACGTATGTCAGAAGTACCAACACATTTGATTTCCTATGTTTGCAGCACCAACAGAGTGCTAAAAATGAAGTATAGTTTCACTTTTTAAATGTTAGAATTATTAATGAGTCATGCTTTTTGCATTTTGGAGGCAGAACATGCTAGTATTTCTCCAAGTTAGAGCTGCCATTTTGCTAATGCAGCACTGAATATACTGGAAGTGTATTAAGGTATAAATGCAGCTCTACAGTAGTGCTCCCGAGACAGAAAGACTGTCAGGGTTTTTTCAGTATGTTCCATTTTATTTTTCTCCAGTGTGTAAAAATGTTAATGCTTAAGAACAGGACTTGCTATATGTCATCAAACTGTCTTTTTAATGTCTCCCTGTTCTCAGCTATGTTCCCTATGACCAATTTTGTTACCAGATTGCTAACACAGCAGCTGCTTAAATAACTGTTAAAGATTAATTATTACCATTATTCCACAGGAGTTCCCAAAACATATCAAATGCTAGATAAAGTTTATAGCAAGATGGGGACTGTCCCCACCCTCAACTCCTCACCCCCCCATCCATGTGATGGGAAAAAGTGTTCAGAAATGTTCCTAGCTCATCGCCTGTGCAAGTCAGTGGACAATCGATCAGGCTGTACTCTTGCAACTGGAGGTCACAGTTAGAAAGTCGGTAACACTGTACTGCTTCATAGATATGATAGCAATTGTAGTGCAGATGCTTACTAAGTAAAAGAGCACGTTTTTTCTCCCCATTAATGTTGTTTCTACCGGCTAAAATATATCTCTTTAAATAGATTTGTTGGTTAATAATATTTTAAATTAATGTCTTGTGTTGATCATTAAGGAACAGATTGGAAACTGGAGTATCTGTGCCTAATTGAGTAACTCTTACTACCCCAGTAATGGGACATGTGAAGCATTTTATCTGCTTTCTTTGCAGATTGTTAATTTAAATGGATGGCATAGCAATAAACCAGTTAGAGTTAATCAGCTGAACAAAACTGTAGAAAGACAATGTAGGGATCATTTTAATGCTAACTCGGAAAAGTACAGCTGTTGTAAAATATAATAATTAATAATTAATAGAGTTGATGAGAAACTAATTTCTGAAAAACTGGACATCATTCTAAAGCTACTCATGGGTAAAAGTCCCTGAATTTCTTCAGCATAATGGCCTGAAAAGGTCTAATGAGAAACACTGAGTTGTAGCAAAGGAAGCTGGCATTTCTCAGCCTCTGTACCTGCAGTGAAAGCAACTGCAGGGGCCACATACAAGGCAGCAGCCCCAAAGGGCTATACTTTGAACCATAAAACACAGAAATGTGCTTTCAAAATTAATTAAAAATCTCATTATCACCTACCCAAGGTTTCAGTTGCCCATGGACCCTTAACAAAAAATTGTGCTTTCAAATTATCAGTGCTATATAGTATTTTTTTGTACATGTTTTCTCAAACATTAACAGAAACTTGGGGATTTGGGGGGTTTGGGACTTTTTTTTTTTTTTTTTAAGAAATACGAGATGAGTAGTGTACAGCTCAAAGGACTAGGACCCTCACCCCACTGTATTTACTTGTATAAACTTATCTGTAGTATGACACCAGTTTTATCAAGGTTTTAAAAACTCTGGATGTCTGTCTTCTGTTTGGAACCAGAAGGCAGTGCAGGGAAGACTCTCTTGTCTCAATAGTAACGTCTGATTTTGTGAACTCAGAAGATGTCACTAAACATTCAGGGTTTTGGATGCTTATTGTGATCCATTCTTTGGGAACCTTTGCCTATGCGTCCATCACAAACTAAACTCCAAGGACCCCACAGCTATCAGAGATGTCCCCAAACAGCACTTCTACATCAGAATGTATGGGAGACACATGGAAAAATACCTATTTTAACAGGCAACCTCTTCAGACTGCACAATTCTTCCTGAGGTCTAGTCACCTTGTGACCACCATAGCAATGTCTTGTCTATAACAACTGTTCAACAAGTCAATGGAAAAATATTAATAAGAAATTTGGTCCCAAATTCTTGCCTCAAATTTGTTCAGTTTTAAACAGCAAGTCTCTCTAAAGTTGGTGTACTGTAATCTGATTACTGAGGCCTGTAGAGCACAAAGGATTACAATCTGTAAATATGGTTTCTAGGTTAACATATGGGGATCTCAAAGGGGACAAATCATTACACAAATACACTGAAATCAGTAGGACTGAACAGCAGTAATGGCCTGCTGAATCTTAATCAAGTTTATTAATGGTCTGGATTTTAGGCTAAATAAAATCACTGTGTCTGAACTGCTTTCACCCTGAACTCCATAGACATGTGCTGGAGTTCCCATGCAGAGCCACCCACTTCAAATCATGAACAAACCTGGGACTGATAGTTAACACTGGCACAAAATTAATTCTGTAATGCCAGGGATAATTTATACAAAACAGACAATGACTCACATATTAGCAGTTTTGATGTTCCATAGATCTATACTTGAGGGTGAAAATATCTTTAATGAAATTATGAACATGACAAATATTGCATCTCTTCAGAATCCATAGGTAACAACTTAATAGCAAGGGGTTTAGTATTGTATGTTTTATAAAACTCTTCTGCTTACAGGAATAGAGAAAGGAAGAAAGCTGACTTATGTTTTTGAATAAATTTGCAAAGTGGAAGAAGAGGCACCTATGTTAAGGTACGGACATGAAAGATATTTACATACAGGTTTTTAAAGGATGACATATTGAAGACATTTGCAGGAATACGCACCGGGTCGCTCAACCTGATAGAACGAAGACTGCAACATTTAAAATCCCTTCTCCTGAGTCTTCTCAAGGTCAAAGAAATGTTGAAAATAAACTATGACGTGAGGAAAAATAGAAAGGCAGGTAAGCCAAATGTATTTATCTGCCTTGTCAACCTCCTTTGAACCAGCAGGCAAAACAGCCATGAACCAGCACAACCTGAGAATGCCACGGAGATGCAGATGTCTTTAAAATGTCTTCTTAAACATCTGTCTGGGCAAACACATCAAGAGGGTTTCTCATCCCACCAGCCCTTTGCCAGTCTGACACTGATGTAAGAATTGCCATTTCCATGAAAATACCAGCCCGTATTCAGAAATTTATCCAAAGTCCCTGTGAGCACAGAGAGCTCCATATTCGTTATATGTATATTGTTTGTATCACAGAACTGGATTATTTTGTGGTTTTAAGTTGATACGCTTCTTTGCTGACGTACTGTAGAGGTATGGATGTATTATTCCTCTTTCCCAGCAGGAAACTTCTTTTCATTGGGAGAATTTTTATGATTGTCAGCAAGAGGCAAATACTGGGTGAATTATTATTAAACACAGTATGCATGAGTTTTCCTATGAGTCTAATGGCAGCTTTGTTTTCATTTGGGGATCACTCAAATCTCTCAATTTAAGATTTCTTAAGTTTTTAGAATCATTCTCTTTGACCTCTTTAAAAAAAAAAAATCAAACTTCTCTTTTTATTCTTCTAATCATAATTTCACAGCAACACTTCCTCGCAGGGGAAGCCAGCTGCCACAGCACTCCTAACACCAGGCAGAGATCAGTGAATGATGCCACACTCCCCCAGCCTCCAGCTTACTGTGTGGGGACACAGAGAGGGAGAATCACTCTGCAAGTCTCCACTGTTGTGGTACTTCAGAAAGTTGCAAAGGGAACTGGGTCTGTGGTCACGTTCCCATTCCTCTGCTGTGGTGGTGGACAAGGCTAGCTGATGAACAAACCACCAGAATCTGCTAAGACCATCTGGAGAGTTACAAAGAAATGGTGGTTTTACTCCCATGGTGGAGAAAGAAGGAAAAGAGTCTACTGTCACTTCCCTCTGTGGTGAAGAGAACTTAAGAAAACTTGGCTCTTCCAGCCATAACAGGACTCTAAGATAACATATCTTTCAATTAAAAATGTTGACATTCTTGTTGAAAACTCCACAACTGCATCAAAAATCATCTTGCCTTCAGATATGAAGGAAAAATTTCTTATTTCCCTGCTTATATTGTGGCATGTGATCAGTCTAGCTACGTGCATTCGTGAGGGCATAGACACCTTTAGCAATAAACATAGCTTATAGAGCAAAAGCTCCTTCTCTTTAAGAAGTAATCTATAATAACCAACAGCTGAATAGCCTGAGAAGATTCATAATGAATCATGCCTAACACTACATGGTACAGGTCGCTCCAAATAAAAGGGAAGTTTAATTTATAAATTTAAAACTCCTCTGGTCCTGCATTGATGTCCCTTTTCTGATATTCCACAAGTTGCAGAGTGAAAACAAGAATCTGATGGTTTGACCCCTTGGGTCCTATTCAAGCGTGTACAGAAATGTAGCTATTCTTGATGTTGAAATATTTTCTGGCATCAGTGCCGTCTCGCAGCTAAGCACCAAATGTTACCATAATACCTCCCTCTCTCCCCCACGCAGTATTTGACAACACAAAATGCTGCTCATCCAGACATGAAAACCATATATGGATGCAGCCTTCAAACAAGTGCTGAGCACTCCAAATCTTCTTTCAGATCCAGCTGCTATACACATCTGTCTGTAAGTACCAAGTTAAAGCTTATTTATGCTTTGTCAGCAAGCAGACTTTCTGTTCCAGGCTTCCTCAATACCCACATTATTAGTCCACTGAATGCTGAATTATCAGAGGATAAGCAGGAAGCAAAGCTGCTCTGGTTGCTTACCACAGGGGAGAGGTGGAGAAATAGCAGGAAATCAGAACATTCAACAATTGCACATGGCTTCTCCTCTGAAAAATGTCAAAACAAAAGGAGGGAGAAAAGATTAATTCCCTCTCCAGGAATCTTCTTTTCAGTTTTCCCTTAAAGGGAGCATGGTCTACCTCTTCATAATAACACCAGTCATTCCCAAACTTAAATACAATTAATTCTCAGCAGACAGAATACCAGACTTACAAAAAAAAACCAACCCAAACCAAAAACCAAACTAACCAACCCCACCCTCCCCATGTATTCAGATCTACAGAGCCTGGAAGAAATAATTTGAGAAGACATTGCCAATATTTCTGTAATCAAGCCATATTTGAAAAATTTAGCACCATTCGGGGCTTCTGCAGGGAGAGCTGCTTGCCTGTCCCTCCTTGCTATCTCAGTCTTGCCATGTCTGCTGTGCTTCCTCTACTGCAAGAATGTGTCTGGCAATGATTTCTTAGCTCAGAATCAGTACCTTATTCCTGCTACCTCAAAATATCCCTGCTGCCTTATCTCTCACCGCCTGGTTAGAAACCGGCTTCCCTGGTGAGGAATCAGTGCCCTGCAATATTTAGGAGTCAGGATGATCTCTAAACCACTCATTCTTGAGAACTTGGAGAGGTTGATAGAGCAGCAAAAGTGAAACAAAGTACTTAAAAGGAAGGAAAAGGAAGATACAAGGAATTACAAAACATCCCAATTTCAAGACCTTAGAACTACATATTGAGGAATCAGGGTTTAAGCACGTAGAAGACAAAGAATTTGCCAACACACTGAGAACCTGTTGCATCACATCAAGCTCCTCATCTTCTTTAATAGCATAACTATAATAATGGAAAGAGAGAAGCAGCAGATATGATATACTAATTTTTCTAAAACTTGATATTTTCTGTCATGGTAGTCTTGTAAGTGAGCCTGCAAAGGCAGTGGAGATTAAGTTACAATAGGGTGACCATTTACTTGGCAGAAGACATGTACATTAGGAATATCAGTGTCAGATTGGGAATACATTTCAATTGGAACAGAACATGAATTTGTCTTTGGCCAAACTGTATTCAACACATTAATTTAAAACTTGAATGGCAGAGGAAAAAAATTACCAGTTTGCAGATGTCACTGATCTGGAAGGTCTCACACCAGAGATAGAAATGGTATTAAAATTAACTTAATAAGTCAGGAAGACATTCAATAGGCAAATGCAAAGAACTGCGGCCTGAAGAAGTGAAGTGCATAATGTGATATAAGAATAACTGCACAGCTAGAGCAGAGAGGAGTTATTATGGTCCATAAACTGACAGACTCAACATTGTGATTTTGCTGCTGTGAAAGGAAAATCTTTTTTAGCATATACTGGTAGGACTGTCATATACATGACCAAAGTGATAAAGATCGTTCTACTCTGTGTTCAGTCAGCCTTGGCTGGAACACAGCGACCAGTTCCTAGCAACATACTTCAAGAAAGCAGAGAAATTAGAGAAGTGCTCAGGAGAAGAACAGTGACAGGTCTAGGCAACATTGCCTGTGAAGACTGGTGGAAGGAATTATGGCTGTCCAGCCTTGGAAAGAATTACTGAGGAGCATCTCTCAAAATATTGTAAGATTTATAGTAAAACATAAAATTACCAATACTCTTTCATATTCAGTGAGAGAGAAACAAAAATAATCAGCTTCAATGGTAGCAGAAGACACTCAGGTTAGATCTCAGGCAAAATTTTAAGAACCGTTCCACTCTGGACAAAGTTGCCTGAGAGGCTGCAGAATCTCAGTCATCAAAGCTTTTGAAGAAAACGTTACATGGGTATCTGTAAGGTTAGGTAATTTATCTATGAGTGGAAAGGCACTAGCTGGCCTTTTTGAAGTCATTCCCAAACTTATATTGCTATGAAAGTTATTATTTGCTTTGTTCAGGATTTAGGAATGCTGTCAGGACCCTGAGTGCAGACTGCGAGGTGGAGGAAAGGTTTTGCACAACCCAAAGGCCAGACTCCACAGTGCTTGGCTCAAGGCTTAAGAAGGTCCAAGGCAACCAGCAAGGAGCAGCAAGGCCTGGCTCCTCCATAAAGGAAGGGGAGCCAGGCAGCATGGCAGGCAGAGGCTTCATCAGCAAGGAAGGACACAGACCCTCAGACCTAAAAAAGACCAAAGCAGGTCTAGTGGCAGCAATCAGAAGCAAGAGTTCAGACTACTAGACAAGTCTGTAATGCTGGGGCACATCCAAACAAGGCATTTAAGTCCACAAGTCGGTGTCTGGCTCAGTGGGGTATGTGGCCAAGCACAGGCATAGCTGCACTAAACATCAGGCAGCAGCAACAAGCAAGGGTCTGAGCTTAAATACAGCACTCAAGCAAAATGGGAATGAACCCAAACAAGACTTCTCACAGCTCTTTCTCACACAACTACTTTCACAGCAGTTGGGTCTAAGGCCACACAGCTGCACCATATCAGCACTTACCTTGAGCCCAGGCTGCCAAACCCACAGAGGTGAGTGGGTGCACTCAGAGACCTGGCAAATACTTTGGAAGCAACATGGAAACCAGTGCTGCATTCATTTACCTTTCTTTAGTAGGTGCTTCCTAATATTTCTGTGGTTTTTTATAAATATTATCTGCAAATTCCTACTCTGACATAAATTAACATTTTTAGTTGGCTCTTCAGGGGTGCTAGTACAGTTCCACAGTGAAACAACTGAACCAGCATAATAATATAAAATCCTAGCACATGCATGGATAATACTAATACACTAAAAACATTGCCTTCTTGGAATGAATACATATACAAACAAGTAGAAAATTATAGCAAATGAATATAAATGTTCAGACTGGTGATAGTAACTGCAATGTTTTTAAATGATAGTATTGTTTTGGTAAGATAAATTTTGTTAAGTAGATCAATTGTGAATGTATTCTCTAATTCCAGTATCATTATTAAAATTAAGAGAGATGAGGTTTGCAAGTATTCTTATTGATATAATAAGTAGAAGTACTTGAGAGTATGCCATCTGTTGAGTAAAAATCATAATGTAAATGTGATTAAAATTGTCACACTAATTAATAGCAATGCACCAAATATTTCCTTTTTAAAAAAGCTTCAAATATTTCAAAGCTACACCATTACAGGAGTGGCATACCCAGATTCCATCCAGGGATCAACTACATCCCTTTAAGGTAGATATTTCACCTGACCTTCTAATCTAAAGCTTGTGCTTGCTACTTTACAGTCAGCTTTTCTTCAAGCCAACTTCTCAAACACCTGGGTCACATTTTCCAAATGCCAGAGATAATCTGAAGAACGATCACCCAGAATGCCTTATCTTCAGGAAACCAATAGGTGGGGTCATTCTCTTCTGTTAAGAGAACAGAAATAAATGTTCAACATGACAAGTCTCAGATCTCTGAGAGTCAGCTAACCATGCAAAGCTCCGCTTATCAGAACCCACAATTCCCCATCAGCTTGGATTCCTCTCTCCTTTTGAAGAAAAACCTACCTGCCAGCTTGAACTGCTGCACAGGGTCTGGGCTTCCCCACAAACCTTCTCTAGGAAAAGGAGACCGTCCCTAGCCTGTCACGTTCCTACAGCCAAGTACTCTGATCAAATCTCAACGGAAGGGTCAGTGGTGGTCTGATGATAGACTGGTGAGAAAAATACATACCAACTGCAGTACTACTTACTGTTTTAACTATTAGAAGCTCCAACACTGCTGAAATCAATGGCCAAAGATCTGGAACAGGATTTTAGTTTTAAGATGGCTTAATCTTTATAATAAATGTGAGAAGTTCTCCACTATGTTTAGTTCAATTGTTGCAAATGTAATGTGTTATCTGTTGGGTAAGTGTGATTTTTCAGAGCTAATCTAGGTAGGTGATGGAGATGCTGCTGCTTCTGTATTTACATTCTATCTGTCCAACACTAGTCTTTACCTAAACTGGCACACACGTGAGGAATTGTGCCACCTGTGGTATCTGCTATCAAATCATTCAATGTACACAATACATGCAACTGAATCCTTTTAATATTCTACCACTGAGTGTAAAATTTGATGGATTAAGTCATTAGTTGATGCTTAAAATGATGGAATTTGCCAAATTATACTGACGTGGGATGTTGTAAGAATATGTCAAAAATTAAACCTAGAGTTTGGTGACAAATCAGACAAACTATGAAGTGTTGTGTTAATCAACCCCTTCACGATTCCTCCACCTCCTTGTTTGCCAGAGCCCAGAGTAGATCTGGATGCTTTGGCATATTTCTGTAAAAAGACCTTTGCATTATTAACCACATCCCAAGAACAATGAGTGACTGGAAAAAAGGCTCAGAGTTGTGAGATCACAGTTTATGGGGCAACAGTATCTGGAGATAAAAGAGTGAACTGACTAAATGTACTGAAGAGAAAAGGACAAATGAGGACCTTTCCCTCTGGATATTAAATATGATAACATTTGATATATTAAATAATTCTCATCCTTTTCTCAATCAAATGCTTTCCAAATTAAAACCAAAAAAAGCATTGTCGTTTTTAACGTTAAAGTTATTCCTTCTAGATCCTAGACTGCAGTTCTTCTCTTCTTCGCTAGCAACCCTTATTTTCTTAAAAACTTACTGAAATGTTTCCTCTGGTTCTTTTTGTTTAAGAAGACACACAAGATACTTTTATTTCATGGACACTACAAGCAGGTAAGAATTTAACAATGAATAGTGTGTTTTTCATACTAGTAGTGCCAATTATATGCTGTTTAAGCTTATTATCTAATTGCATGCTAGTGCTGGCTTCAGAGATGGCATGACATTAAGTCAGACTTGTGCTGCATTCCCCAGCAGTGGAATATTCAATTATTTGTTCTGACTCATGTAATTCCCTGTATTCCAAGCTTGTTAATGTCATTACAGGGCTGAAATAAAGTGATTACTCTAAATGAGTATTTATCCGAAAGGCAATGCAATTCCTGCCCCCTCCAGCTGACAACAGATGATTGCAAGTGTTCTTCTCTACTCCCTCACCTGCACTTGCACCTCCCCCTCCTTCCCCTGTCAAGGAGGAAACCATAACATTGTGGTGCTCTGTGAAATACTGTCAGATGGCGTAAAATATATATAATAAAATAAAAAGTAGTGCAACCTTCCCTGGCAGAGTTAAAGCTAATGACCACTGCTTCCACTCCCAGTCAGTGATGACAGGTTGAACTAACTGATAATGGCATGCCTGCTGTTGAGCTGGCCACTTATGTTATTTCTCTTGACATGGTTCTAGGGAAGGCCTAATTTTTTTGACATTTGACCATGCAAATTTGAGTCCTGATACATTATTCTGCATTTACATCCTCCCAGTGTTGCTGTTTAAAATGTGCTACAAGCTCCTTGAGCTCAGCTAATAAAGGCCACAGAATGAAAGAAAGTTAAATATGAATGTAAGAGGAGACCTAAATGAAGGGCTAGCTTGTACATCTCAGAGATGACCTTCTGGAAATGAGCAAGTGGAAAATCCTTTTTAAAGCAAATGGTAAGAGGTGTAACACTGATTTTTTTTCCTCAAAAAATTTTTTAAAGATTCTAAAATATTCACAAAAAGGAAAACATTAAGTTTTACATAGACATTTCTTCAGTCAGCAATTCAGCTGAGTGTATTTTAAGCCTAGGTTCCATTAATGACTCTTAGTCATACACCTTTCCCAAAGAGCCAGAAATTCATAGTGCTTCATTAAATATAAGGAAAAAATATGGCTTGCTCTCTCTTTCTTTTCACTTGCTCTTAAATTTTTCATGTTGTTGAAGTCCAAATGTATTACCTGTGAGCAAACTCAACTGTTTTCCATCTCTTAAAATTAATTTGTATAAATTTACTGCTTATGAACAGCAATAGCTTGACAGCTCTGAGAAAAACACATCTCCTTTCAGCACAGGCTGGACCTGGGACTCCTCAGCTAAGGGTTTTGCATCAGACCTGAATGGGTCATATGCAGGGACAGGTCAGCATTGCATGGGCTTTTTACATGTCTGGAGTCAGGGAAGTTGTGGTAAAACTTTCATTCCCAGGTTTTTCTTTGTTGTGTTCTCTCTTATTGACTCTATTACAATGAACCTCTCAGTGCATAAGCCAATATCCACTGAAGTCAACAGAAATTTTTCTGGCTTATGTGCTCTGCTTCACCCTCCCATAAAAACTCCAATAATGAGACGGCTGCAAGAGGATTACACTGCATGTAGCGTCCAATGTCTGGCATATGATTAGCACCCAGAATGTATCAGACTTCCCCCAGTCAATCACCCTGGAAAATAATACATTTTATAAAGAACCTAAATCAGCACCTCTAAGCACAAATATGATGAACAAGAAAACTTTGGTGTGGGCCTCCAAGTAAGCCATCCACTCTAAAGATACTGTAGCTTGTTCTTTTATGGTACTCATTTATGCATTTCTTACTTTCCTTGCAAGTTCCTCTGATTTCACCTGCATTTGCCAACAGCTAAAAACTCTGCAACACAAAATAAAGACACAATCTATGTGATATTGGTACATTTTAGCAAGAAAACTTGAAGATGTTAATATGGGACTGTATCTTGTTGCTATGACATTATACTATATCATATTGTTACCAGCTTAGGACATTATGTTGTAAACAAAGTGAAGTAACACCAAATGACTGATTCCATTTTCTTTTATTTCTACTATCTGCTGGTATCAAGACGGAGTTTTCAAATTCCTTTTTTGATGCACATGTTAGATGTATAACTTAAATCTAGCTCAGACTGACCAACACTGGGAAAAAACATCAACGATCTTCTCATCACTCACTAGCCATTTAAATATGAAGGTACTTCCTCCGGTTTTCAAGTGTTTCTTTTGCAAGACCAACACCACTGACAACTTGATCAGTCATCTTGTAGTCACACTGAGGACAAGGAACACGAATAATTTCTTTACTTGCTCTAAATGGATGGTCCCTCCAGAAGACTCAGTCAATTTGCACATATATCTGATTGTTAACCCTTAGCATTTCTCCTTTCCTTCTCACCTGATCAACCTAATCAACAAGGAATACCTCGATGAGAAGGAAGCCATTTGACCAATCTGTTCTCCTGCCTCTGTGGCTTACACAGGCCACAGGGTAATGTCCCCCCTGCCCTAGTGGAGAAGCAGGTGACTAGCAGGCAAGTATCCAAACACACATCACAAAAAGGAATACAGCAGTCCAAATAACTGTCTGCATCTTCTCATTTTTTACCAGAGTCTTCCTACTTCTCCTGTGATACCCTGTGTTCCCAAAATGTTTCTTCAAGCTACTGGGAATAGCCCAGTTTCTCCTTTCCTCCATTTTTTAAGAAGTCTAATTTAAAATAACATGGTAGATTCGTAGCACTGTACTGACCAGAATTTTCATATCATTTAACAGAAACAAACAGAAACAAACTCGAGTATGCATTCACTCTGCTAGACAGTGTTGTGAGTGAAAATCAAGGGAGGATGGAGACTATAGGAATTTTTCTTCTACTGAAGTAAATGCTAATGACATTTGAACAGCCAATAAACTAATTCAGAAATCAATTAGATTGCTACCAGGAAGCCTCAACTTGAGCAAATATCAATATCTCTAGTTGGTCAGAATGTGGCAGTAACAGCACCAACACCTCAAAAATATCTTGCAGATTTTTCTTTTTACTGCTGTCAAGAATATAAGAATATGTTCTTATCCTGCTAAAGCATGAATCACAGTGAAAATCCCCCACCTCAAGTGCTGCTTCGTTCCACAGCAGCTGAGGCTGCAGGGGAAGCCATGTGAAACAGCTGGCTATGCAATATCCTCTCACCCATTACCTCCCTTAAACTATAGAAGATACAATCGAAGGTACATGCTCCAAATCAAACAGCCTTTCCCTCTGCAATACTTTAATTCCACAAGGATTGATACCTAGATACATCAGAACATCCATGCTGGGTACCCATGATACAATTTTCAAAATAACAGTGTAGGCGTAAAAAGTCCCAAGTTTCCTTTGTCATTTCTCTTTGAAAACTCAATAGACACCTGTAACATTTGCTTTGCTAAAAGGAACTCTCATTTTGGCACTGTATTTCCCGGGGGGGGGGGGAAGTCACAAACACCCCAGTATTCATCACCAGTCTCTTTACGTAATCCAGTAAAACAATAACCATTAATCCAGTAATACAGAAAATAAAAGTTCTGAGGCAAACTGCCACCAGTTTTTCAAAGAACTGTGGTGCAGACAGTTTTTAAACACTGCAGAGTGTGTTTGTCTGGGGAAAAATAGATCCAAAGGCACAGTAACATGAGTGGAAACTGGAAAAGGAAAAAAGGACACTGGCCAACGCTATAAACACCTTGAAGATCATGATTTCTCCCCTTTTACTATTGGAAAAAATTCCACTGAGTGCAAGTGCTGCTCAGTAGTTATTTAGTTAGAAAGGCTGATGTCCGGCCATGTAAGCTCAAGGGTTTCTAGACTTACCCAAGCTGTCTCCACCTCACTACCAACATTTCTCACCTAAGTACTTCCCAGGGAAATGAAGAACTAAAATAAATGCTAAGAGATAATAACAGAATGGGATCCGATTAACCCCTTAGTAGAGAGTAAAAACATGAGCATTGCTATTCTGCTTCAAATATATAAGGCCACTTCTCAAGGTCAGTTTATTACACCATTCCTATACCAAAAAAAGACAAGTTAGGACTTGCAAGTACCTTACAGTTCTAATCTAATTTGTATAACAGATAACAACACTGCATAAATTGCAAGAGCTGACTGTCTTCTCGCAGATTCAGTTTAGCCTATTTCTACAGCAAATTACTTCAAATATTAGCATTTTCCTGTTTATATCTCAGCAAAACCAAATTTTGTAGCCATATTGAGTAACAGCTATTTACTACACTATTTGTCACATTTTTTTCAAGTGAAAGTGACTTTATAATGAGTAATACTAATATTGTTCATATTTATGCATTAGATACATGCATATACACTACTGTGCTCTGCAGAATAGAATTATACCACCTGCAGTGCTCTCTTTGAAGCCAGGGTATGTTTTTAAAATATATATAACAGATTTTGAAGCATTCAACTTCTATCCATATACTCACATAACTCAAAGCATACATTTCATCCTTTCCCCAGTTAGGACAATGCTTTATGAAATCACATTGCATCCATTCAGATTTTCACGTTGCAACTGAGAAGTATTTAGCCAGCAGCTGCATCTTTAAAAACGCAACCTGAGTTACTGACCGGTTATTAAAACATCAGTAAAACTCCCAAACTGAGACCTCTAATGATCAGTAGAATTTAAGGGCTATTACAAGGATTTCAAATAAATTCATAAAACTCACAGATAAGTGAGCAGTAAAACTAGGCTCTCTACTTAGCCAGGTTTTTAACAACAAAATCAGAATAGCAAATTCAGTTAATGCCTAAAAAGAGAAAACTGGTCTATGCAGAGGAAGCAGGTAGATCCCTTCCAAAGACCTCTATTTCTCAAAATCCCATCTCCTTACAAGATTAATACAGGCTTAATATCAGTGCAGCTGTATTTTTGTCACTTTAGCTAACCACAAATATTCTGCTTCTACATGACATTACCTTAATGCTAGCTAAGTATAACTCGCCATGCTCTGGGGTTATTTGCTGTTGCAATTTTAGCTTGCGTCCATACTTTGTCCCAAGCAATAAATAAAAAAACCCTACCTGACTAAAATAACTTTTGCCAGAGCCATTTTGATCTTGCCTGTCCCTACTTGCAGTTTCTGCTACCTTTGCAGTTTCTGTTATTAATATATATAACCTCGATTAAGCAATAGTTAGGTCACAAGCTTTCTGCTCTATTAGGCCTTGTGGTCTGTTAGACTACAGTCTTTATGCTCAGGTTACAGAAGTGACCTGGATTTTCCATTTTCCAGAGAGTCTATAAAGTAGCAGTTAGTTAATTTGGAGAGAAGAAACAGCAACTTACAATGCCAAACTTGTAACTAGAAGGCATAAAAACTCATTTAGCGACCAGGCTGAACAAACAGAGAACAAACTAACAGCAAGAAGCTGGGCAGCAAAGACCAGACAAATGACCTGAAAGAGCAAAAATGCATTCCCGACAGGGAGGCTACAGTGACGCAAACTGGAAAGGATGTGGCAATACAGAAAAATGAATAAACTCCTTTTCAAAATACAATCACTGGCTGTTGCTTCTAAAAAGAAAAATCTACATCAAAAGTACGAGAAGGACCACAGGCTGCAAGTGCACTGCAGAGGGAAATACTCTCCTGGCCTCTCCATCAACGATTCTGTCCAGTTCTCCCTGCCCTTGCCCTGGGAAGCCGAAGGGCGGCCCCTGCAAGTCCCACACTGCTTGCTACTTGAATCAATCTTCATTTACTGCTGTTTGTTTACTCTCACTACCAGCAATAAACACAAACAGCAAGCAGTATATATTGAAAGCAACATGAAAAGAGGAGGGAAGGCAGACTTGAGTGGGAAGTGGGAAGAAGGAGAAGGTTAAACAGGGAAGCATGTGCTCCAAGTTACTTCAGGCAACTCAACAGTAGCTGTAGTAAAGCATCATTCAAACAGTCCTGAAGTAGCTCTGCTGTAAAATTACATCCTAATACAGAGCCATGACTAACTCTTAGCAAACCTAAAAACCTACTCATGCCATTTCTCTATAGGACTTGGACTACTGGGACCCCTAGGAGACGAAGCATGGGAGCTGGCAGTGTAACACAGAATGTGCCACAGCCAGAGAATATTTCAGTGCTGTCAAGAAGCAACTGGGTCAAACACAATCTGATCTCAGGACAATGC
Organism: Phalacrocorax carbo; assembly: GCF_963921805.1. Classification (NCBI taxonomy): domain Eukaryota; kingdom Metazoa; phylum Chordata; class Aves; order Suliformes; family Phalacrocoracidae; genus Phalacrocorax; species Phalacrocorax carbo. The sequence continues at coordinate 68,862,119 of NC_087514.1, read as the reverse complement.
ATTATTAGCGGCTATGCCTCTCTTTCTTGAAGTGGCTTTCTGTCACTCTTCTTGTGTGGTGATCTGCTTACCTCCCATGTAGGTGCCATGTGCCTCATCTTTGCCAGATACGATGCCTTGCTCTCTTTGGAGCAGTTTCTGCTGTTCTGACAGATAAAAGGGGCTTTGGACATTTGTCCTAGACTACACGTCAGAGCAGAGGCAGTAGTGTGGTCTACTTGCCTGATGCCCAGAACTCAGTCACAAATGACTACTGCGTGTGTGCATGGCACACTTTGGATTTACTACTCAGGTGCAGAGGAGTCACTCTGGACACACAGCACAAGCTCAGCAAATCCAGAGTGTGTTGGATTTGCTGCACACACAGAGCTTGCGTGCACGGTGAGCCTGGCATGACCAGTATGTCAGAGTCATTGCACGTGCACAGCATCATGTGGGGTGGAGGGAATATAGCTGGGTGCTAAGCTGCTGGGCAACCTGGAAGTCCCAGCTGCACTGCAGCCAGGTGGTGGGGAGTGATTTGCAGGCTCACTGTCTGTACATACAACTGACTTAAGGGTAGCAGGATAGCCCTTTAGAGACAGTGCAAGCCTACCAGGGAATCTCAACACCCTCCTGACCCAACAGCCCTGCAGCCATAATGGTCATGGAGGTGTGGAGAGTAGCAGCTGCCATTTCAAGAAACAATCCAAAGTGACATCCCTGAGAAGAAAAATAGGGATGGAGCATCTGTGAAAGGAAATATCAAATCACTGTCCTCTTTCCCTCAGTTTCATGAAACTGCTTGAATACATGGTGGCTAAATCTCCTTAGTTTTGCCAAGGCTATCAAGTCTACAGAAATGTCACCTCTGGCCTTGCAGTTGGAAACGGCAAAGCACCATGGAGCATAGTTTAGTCAGAAATAAGCTGACCCAAATGAGGTGGTCTGTTTACACAAACCAATGCTATGAAGACAAAGTGTCCTGAAAAGAAAGTGTACTTTCATTACTCCAGCACAGACCTCTGCCTAGGCCAACTGCCTCTTTGCAGAGCTAATTAGAGCAGAGCGCATTAATCCAGACACTCCGCTTACCTTGCCAGCTGCTCCACTGAGATGCAGAATACAGTTGCGTCCTCTCAGCCAGCCACAAGACAAACGCATTAATGTCTGCTGTGGAAAATTCATTGTTAATACCCATTCTGTAGCTGGCAAGCTCTCATTTGTTACTGGTCTCATGGAGTGACTTCAAAAGATGATGAAAAGGTTCTTGCAAAACTAAGAATCTGGCTGCACATTTGAATATGACAAACACAAAGGTGGATGTATTAACAAGACCTTTTTATGGAGACAAAAGCAGAACAAGCATCAGGGAATTGAAGCTGGCATCCAGTCTACCCAGCTGATAGCAATGATGCTAGGTGAGTGAGTTCAGATACTCTACTAGGGCATTCACATGAACCAGGAAAACAAATGTTAATGAACACAAAGTTCTCGCTTATGAGTCGCAAACTCTTCGCTGGTGCTTCTGGAGTGTGAAATCACCCTGTCCTGTTTGGGGGAAAAATATCGTGAACTGCTTTTTCATAAAATAGTTGATAGAATGCGCTTAGAATTGGCCTCTGTATGTGGTTACTCTTTTGGAAGATGATTATATTTTTATATAGTAACAGAGGTATAACTTACTTTGGTTTCCATTTAAATCCCAACTTCTATTTGAAAGTTGTCCTTCTGTAAACATCAATATTGTTTCGTATTGTTTCAGAAGCCAGACCATTTCATAACTTTGCTATAGTGATTGTATTCTAAAACTTCCACTTTAGAAGTGGGAAAAATTGGTTATTCTAGGTAATAAAATTGTACAGCACAGCAGCATTTTAAGATATTGAATCCTACACTGAAATTTTGGTTTTGTACTTTTTAAAACCTTTGGATGGCATATAGAACTTGAAAGCATCTATTTACTTTTTTTAAATTCTCTCCTTCCAATGCTAGTGTTCTGATGGTTTTGTGAGTATTAGGCTGAATCAAATTTAAGGCTTTTTTTTTTCTTTTTTTTCCAAAAAGAGCTAGAATTTGGTCTGTAGCCTCATTTTCAGTAATCTGGAGCTGCTATCAGGCCTTTGATCACACTAAGCCTCACAGATGGAAAAGTTCTACAGTTCTACTTTAAAATTCCCCATGTGTTTGCGATGTCAATAAAGTTAAAGTGTCAGAAGCGATTGCTCTGTAGTTTTGCTAATACCTGTTACAATGGTATTGTCTCCAGTCAGAAGAGGATATAAAGAAACAACCAAATGAACCCTTCTTATTCCCCTACCCACTCCAGACATTAAACAACATACAAACACCTAGGCACATAAACGGATGCACACATGCACACACGGATGCCACCCTGCTTCTTTGGAAGGAATATATTAAAGTATTTCCACTTTGGGATAATGAAGGAAACATGTAAATACAGCGCTCTATTCTTTCAAGAAAAGCTTTCAAAACGCACATACTCCACTCCCCCTAAATTATGATGGAAGATGGGTCATAATAGCTGATGTAATAGGCAAGGAGGGAGAATGGAGCGCAATTCCCTAAACTCGATAAAATAAGCAATTACTCTTGTTATCTGAATGGCTCTGTCAGTGGAGAAGTTGTCTGTGTCATAACAGAATCTAACAAAGCCTGTTGCCTTTAAGCATCAAAGGCTTTGGCCTTATTATCTTCCTAAGATGTGCATGTATAATAAGTTTTCCCAACAAATGGTGAGGAAGCGTCTCTGGCAAAATATAAAATGGTGATAAACTATGTCCAAATGATTAATTCACAGAAATTCTCCATCACACTGCAGCTACATGTGCCCGTCTATTCTGTTATGCCCTTGGAGATTTTCACACTAAACGTATGTGCATATTTTTCATGGCTACTGATATTTGAATTGCAGCCTGCTCCCATGCAGAACATAAAACACTTCAAACCGCATAATGCCGACTAAATTATAAGTTCTCCAGTGGCCTGAGGTAGCAAGGGCCATAATAATGAGTGTGCTTAAGTGGTTTGTGTAGATTTTTTTCCCCTTTAATTTTAATGCCCTGACTTGCTGCTGCCTTTTCTAAAGCTAGGGATTGTCTCATACAATCATAACAACAGGGAAATAGAAACTGCATTATGCTTTGAAACACTGTAGGATGCAAAGCAGAAGCTTCAGTCATCTAGCACAGTGATAGCCAATTCAGCCCTGTTGGCCACATGGAATAGGAAATGCTTTGGTGACTTTGTTCATATTTGTAATCATATTTGGGTGTATAAAGACAATTCAGACCACATTTACTGGATACACCAAAAGAGCTGCAATCCTTCCAATCAAATTCACATTGCACATGCAAAAAATAATAAAACAAAATTTAAAAATATTCAGCTGAAATCTCATTTAATTGAAATGATAATGAAACCAGGTAAATGAAGCCTGCCAAAATACTGAGGACTTTACTCATGGCATTACAATAGGTCAAAGTGGACATCTGTATGAGCTGTAATGAACACTTACTGATTTTGCAATGTTTTCAATATACTGCTATTGGTTATTTTTCTTGGTTTTACTCAAAAGACAAATGGATGAAAATGCTTACACTGCAGCAATGCTCACTTCCATGGTAATTGGAAAAATATACACAAACTATGCTAATATCCATGGATGTTTATAGTCAGGCAGCTAAAAAGGACCTGGGCACATGTTAACTGTTTCCATCAACTTCCCCCACCTCTAAATAGAGACCATTTTTGGCCAGCACATTGAGGAGCAAGGAGCTATTGACTTCACAAATCAGTGCAGAGGAAGACAGGCTCCTTGCAAAATCCTTTTCATGTGCCCCTCTTTTGTCCCACAATGTTTTGGGAAGCTCATTTCTACATTCCCTGCTCTACAGAATTGAGGCAGATGTTTAAACTCACATCTCACAGGATTCAGACCGACCCCCATCTGCACATAACCACTTCATCTGGACTACAATCTGAGGCCGTCTTTGCAGAAGACTGAGAACCAATGTAGCTTGAGTGCTCCTATATCAATCTGGATACACAGATCTTCCTCTGGCACCAGTTTTTGGACCTCTTCTTCATTGTGAAAACACTGGCTAAAATTCTTTTGTAAGCAGTATCAAGACTTAAATGTGAGGAGTGAACACATGGACTTCTGCCCTACCTCCAGGTTGCTCCAGAATCCTGATGTGAAGCTCCTGTGTCAGGGAGCAGTAAGGGTGGCTGTTTTGGCATAGCAGGAAAAGATCTGCCATGGCTCTGCCAACTGCCTACATCAGAGAAGAACTCCTGATACAACAGCAGGACATCCGTGCAAGTATTGTCTCTTCCCTCTGGCCTCTCTTATGCATCTTCCTTTTTCTCTTTCCCTAAGTGAGGGTAATGGATACATCTCTCATTTGGGTGTTTAATTCCCCATTGTTTTGGATACTGTTTAGCCATTTTACTTACTCAAAGCAGGTCCAAAGTGAGACAATAAAACTACTGGTTAGTTTTTAGAGAACACAGCCCTACTTGTTGCAGTGTCTAGACCCTCTGCAGCTCTTTTCCTCACTAAAATTTTACACTTTGTGATTCAGATATTTGGTTGTAAATACAGATTAGAACTATTTATTTAATCTGTCTTCATACCTGAAATAAAAGCATGGCATAATTCACAGAGTCACAGCATGACTGAAGTTGGAAGGGACCTCTGGAGCTCATCCTGTCCAACCCCCCACACTCAAGCAAGGCTACCTAAAGCTGGCTGCCCATGACCATGACTGTTGAACCTCTACAAGGATGGAGACTCCACAGCCACCTGGCTCCATCTTCTTTGCACACTCCCTTCAGATATTTGTACAAGCTGATGAGATCACCCCTGGGCCTTCCCTTTACTAGGCTAAACAGTCCCAGCTCTCCCAGCTTTTCAACGTATGAGAGATGCTTCAGTCCCTTAATCATCTTAGTTGTCCTTCACTGGACTCTCTCTAGTTTTCCATCCACCTCACTTTCTGCTCAGACAACCCATACTTCATCAGCTTCCCCATGAAAACCTGTGGGAGACAGTGTTGAAAACCGTATGGAAGTTGAGATAGACAATACTCACTGCTCCCCGCTCATTTTCCAAGCCAGTCATTTCATTGTAGGTTATCAAAGTGGTCAGGTATGACTTCCGCTTAGTGAACCAATGCTGACTACTCCTGATTATTCTCTTGTCCTTCGTATGCCTGGAAATTGTTTCCAGGATTAGTTGCTCCATCACCTTCAAAGGGGTTGAGGTGAGGATTGCTGGCCTGTAGTTCCTTCAGTCCTCCTTCTTGCCCTTCCTGGAGCAATATTTGCTTTCCTCCAGTCCTCAGACACTTCTTCTAGTCACCCTGATCATTCAAAGATTATTGGGAGTGGCCTTGCAGTGACAGCCAGCTCTCTCAGCACTTGTGGGTGCATCCCATCAGGGCCCATGAACTTATATATGTCCAGTTTGATTAATTATTTTCTAACCTGATCCTCTTCCAGCAGCGGTAAGTCCTTGTCATGGTTTTAGCTGGGATAGAGTTAATTTCCTTCCCTGCAGCTGGCACAGCGCTGTGCTTTGGACTTAGTATGAAAATAATGCTGATAACACACCGATGTTTTGGTTGTTGCTGGATTGTGCTTGTACTAGTCAAGGACTCTTCTAGCTTCCCAAGCTCTGCCGGGTGCACAAGAAGCCGGGAGGGGAGGGGGCACAGCTAAGAGAGCGGATTCAAACTGGCCAAAGGGATATTCCATATCACGTAACGTCATGCCCAGTATGTTAACTGGGAGGAGCTGGCCGGGGGAGGGAGGCAGCAACTGCAGCTCGGGGACCGGCAGCATCAGTTGGCAGGTGGTGAGCAGTTGTATTGTTTGCGGTTTTGGTTTTTTTTCCTTTTTCCCTTTTCCTTTTTATATTATCATTATTGTTATTATTATCATAATCATTATTATTTTATTTTAATTATTAAACTGTTCATACCTCAACTCACAAATGTTTTTTTTTTTGCTTTTGCTTTTGCTCTTCCGATTCTCTCCCCCATCCCACAGGGGTGGGGGGAGTAAATGCGTGGCTGCGTGGTGTTTAGTTGCCGACTGGGGCTGAACCACAGCAGTCCTTCTTGCTCCAGATTTTTTCCCTGGTCTCTGGGCTCTCAGATTTCTGAAGGTGGGTCTCACTAGTAAAGACTGAGGTGAAGACGACATTCAGGACCTCAGCCTCTTCCATGTCATATGTAACCAGGGCCCTTGCCCAATTCAGCAGCAGGCACGCATTTTCCCTAGACTTCTTTTTTGCTATTTATGTACTTCAAGAAGCCTTTCTTGTTACTTTTAACATCCTTCACTAGATTCAATTACAGATGGGTTTTAGCTTTCTTAACAGCATTTCTGCATGCTCAATGTCTCTCTTTTTTATGTTTGAGTTTTGCTAGGACCTCCTTGTTAATCCATGCAACTCTCGTGGCATTTTTGCCTGACTTCCTGCTCGTTGCAATGAACTGCTCTTGATCTTGGAGGAGATGATCCTCAAATATCAACTAGCTTTCTTGGGCCACTCTTCCATCCAGGACCTTATCCCATAGGACTCTACCAAAAGATCCCTGAAGAGTTCAAAGTCTGCTCTCGTGAAGTTCAGGGTTGTGATCTTGCTTTTTGCCCCCATTTCCCTTCTCAGGATTCTGAACTCCACTATCTCATGGTCACTACAACCAAGGCTGCCTTCAACCTTCACATCCCCAAACAGCCCTTCCTTGTTGGTAATTATGAGGTCCAGCAGAGCCCCTGTCCTCATTGACTCCTCTGTCATTTGGGTCAGGAAGTTGTCCCCAGTGCTCTCCAAGAACCTCCAGAAATGCATATGCCCATCTGTGTTTTTCCTCCAGCAGATATTAACGTGGTCGAAGCTCCTCATGAGAAACACAGCCTGTGAACATGAGGCTATCTCTGTCTACAGAAGGCCTCATCCATTTGTTCTTCCTGGTCTGCTCAGGCCACCTTTAGCACACACCCACTACAATGTCACCCATATTGGTCTGCTCAGTAATTGATACTCATTAGCTCTCAGCTGGCTCATCATCCAACCCTAGACAGCTCTATATACTCCAGCTGTTCCCTCACATAAAGGGCAACTCCACCAGCTTGTCTTCCCAGCCTGTAACTCTCCATCGCAGCACTGCAGTCCTGCAAGCAATCCCACCTCATCTCTATGACCCCAACGTCACAGCCCTTCAGCTGCACACAGATCTCTACTTCCTCATGTTTATTCCCTATGCTGCATCCATTAGTGTAGAGGCACTTTGGAGAGGTACCCCAGGATGCTGATTTCCCAGTAAAGGTCTGGGGTCTTTCCATAATGGTGCCTTGTAAGCACTTCCTTGCTTATGTGCAAATGCTTGAGGAGACCCTGCATAAGCCCTGTTTTGTTGACTTTGATTACTATCACATTACCACTGTTAAAATTAAACAAGCTACTGAAAGCCCAGTAAAGAGGAAGGTGTTGGTCTCTGAGCAGTTTCTTTGGCCATGAGTATACATGGCTACCCATAAGTAATGAGATATATATTTATTCATTATTGTTGTACAGGGTGTGCCATCAAAAATAGGCAAGACTGACTCAGCATACCTGATTTGATTTCAAGGGGCATCAGGCATGTTTCATAATCTTGTGAAACATCTATCTGCATATTTTGGTACCTGAAGCTGTCTGACTGATTTAATTTCCAATCTTTGCAGGCATAGCTAGATCATCTGTTTGGTTTGGCCACCTTTTTCAATGTATTATCTGTTCAATACATTGCCTTTACTGGCAAAATTAAGTCAGGCATGTATTTTAACACATGAAAAGTCAAACAGGTATCTTGGTTTGTCAATCTGAATTCATGTGACAGAGATTTTTAAAAGGCAAAAACCCTGAAATTATTCTGTTCAGCTGTGTGAAGACCCTTGCTTGCTGAAAAAATAAATGGGTGGTCATCTGGCTTCAATTTGTTTCTTTGTCTCTTTCTCTAGTGTAACTTGTCCTAGATTTTAAAGAGTTGAAAGGGCTACTGTTTGTTACGGTGGAAGTCTCCTGCTTTGAAGTGCTTGAGGGCACTCTGGGCCTGCAAGCACCTGCAGGACAACAGTCTTCCTGAAGTCAAAGGTGCTTCAGTCAGCCCAAGTGGACCCCTAACCTCAAAGTGGCTTTCTGAGGAAAGTGCCAATTTTGATTTGTATCCTTATCTAGAGAGCAGTGAGCTGAGAACTCATCTGTGGCTTCAGGCAGATTTTAATTTAAAACTAAAAATACTACTACTAGAAGAGAATAGTTGTCTCCACCGACAGCATGGCATGTAGCCATCCTACATAACACTCTTCTGAGGCAGGCATTCCAGCTCTTAAGGCTGAACAAAATGTTTTCTTTATTGTACTGAACTTTGCTTATCCCCCGAGGATTTTTCAGAGAAAGTTTGAAAATAAAGGTGTGTTTTAGGAAATCTCATTTACAAAGCAGTATGTAAAACAGTCAGGTTTCTTTATATTTTAATGAGTGGGTAAGCTTTGTTTAGACCTAGCTTCAGAAGTGGAATATTTATACCACCTTCCACAGTAAAACAATTCATCACTTTTCTCTTGGGCATTCACGTGTGAGTCTTGTCAAGATCTATTGTGGAGTTTTCAAGTGTAATTTTTAGGATGAAAGATTCTTAGAGAAGTAGCTCACAAACAAACTTTCAAGAGTTGATTGATGTTTGAGGCATCTTGCTGTGAGTAAGACACTGTAGTTTGTTCAAATTAGTTTACAAGAGTTCTCATTTCAGCTCATTAGAAGCACAAATGTTGGTTGCTAATGACTTATGGAAGTAAGGTGATTTTTATGTATCCCCTTAGAACACACCCTGTGTTCCCTAGCCCTCTTAGGATTTAATACGCGATGAAAGGTTCAGTTTATAAAAGAGAAGGCTAAATTAACAATAAAAAGGGCTTTCACCCAGTACTTCAAAAGGACTTCTATGACATGCCTCCAAAATTCTACCTAGATTTTATGTTTTAATTAATTTCTGAGTGAAATACATGCACATTTTTCAATCCCACTGAACTACACAAGTTTTGAGCACCTATGTCCACCATGCCCTCTGGTAAACTAGATCTACCCTTTTCTAAATTCAAACCGAGTGCTCATAATTATGCTTCAGATGAACAGTCAGAAAAACCAGAAACATATTTTTCAAGCAAAATGCTGCACAAAACGGTCACTCAAACTGAAAACTTGTCTACCAAGGCCCTGTTTGTGCAGCACAGCTTCCTTGTTAAAGGATTTCCTTACCCCATAAGAAACAAATTCAGCTTTCCTACCAAAACCTGCCCTAATGAAACACTTATCAAGAGCAGCAAACAGGCTGATAACTTGGTAATGTGGCCACCTGTCAGTTAGGCACTGGTCCAACGTTACTGACTGATTTCTTAGAGGCTGCAGAAAAAGCATTAGCTTGTAGTAACTTCCAGGTGTAACTGGCATTGGGTGAATAGATCTGATGTCCCAGAAGGAGTAGGTTACTTATGCTGCAAAATTTTAGTTTCCCCACCCTGGAACATCATCTCTTTGCAAGCTGAAATAAACAGCGGACACGTGTTCCCTTTCCTTAAATTACTTTTGCTTTGGTATCATTCATGGCATGATTTTAAGGCTGCATAAATAAAATACAAGCCAGCATGTTAACAAAGCACTGGGCAGAAATAGGAGTGTAAACTGGTTCTGCTCATGGCTGTAAATAAATATATGCATTGTAAGACTTACTTTCTAGCTTCTGTGTACCACCCAGTAAAACCCTTGGCCTGGGTCTGTGAGGAATTACCCACAGCCAAAAGGAAGCCACAAAAGCTAGGTACTTAAATTAACCCCTTACACATGCCTGCGTAGTTAGGCACCTCACTCTTCTTGGATTTACAGTAATGCCTCCCACACACTAAAATTACCTAACAGGCCTCCAATTTTTACCTAAAAGCCAGTCAAACTACTTCTCCATTCCACATCTTGCCACCAGCTGAACAAATGTACTAGCTACAGTTCTTGTGGCTCAAGGGATACCATTGTCACTATCAAATCTTCCTATTAGCGTAATTGAACACTTTCCAGAGCAGTTTGGCCCACCCTAAGGAGATGTTGCTGAAAGACAAAAGGAATAATTGCTGATTACAGAAATATTCTATTGTCAGAATTATATACAGCATTTGCTCTTTATGTTAATTCAGTTTTGAGACTGCATCCTTCTGACAATGAAGACAGGTCATAGAGCTTTAGTGATGAAAAGGAGCACCTTCAATCCCCTTAATTTATAAAGTATTTAAATCTTTGTACTTCTGCAAGGGCTGTCACTTGCGTTATTTGTCCTTCTCTTTTTAATGGATAGTTGTAGTTCCCCTACGTTGATCTGAAATCTGACACATTCTTTTCTAATTAAGGACATCTAATGGGAAAGTTACACTTTCCCATGATGCCTGCTACAATAAATCTTTCTAATTATTAATGTATCCAGGCAAGTGACATCTCATTATTTTGGGCGACTTCACAAAACCATTTGACAGGAAATAATGATGACTCAACCCCAAACCTAAATTTGGAAGAATTTAAGCAGATCAGAGATTTTTCACTACCATAAAAATTTTTGATTCATATGGCTTAAACTAACAGATACCCAACCTGGAGGGTCCAACTTCTTCCCACTGCAATGGGAATGCTGACCACAACGCAGAACAACGCTGGTGTGTTTTGAGGTCTGTGTGAGAATGTGCCCTTCCAAGCACATTTCTCTTCCTTGAGCTTTCTACACCCTATTCCTACAGTAAATATAAATGATCATGTCTGGGGCAGAGGATGCACAAGGGCAATTTTAAATGGTACTTAAAATTTGGTTTGCTGCTCACTCACCCACGGGTATTATTTTGTGGGCTCTCCTTTCCTGTACATGAACAGGGGAAGCTCAGATCTCGCACCTGCTGGAGAGACGGTTTGGCGAGCTCACCCAGCTTCCCACGAAGCTGCCACAGCATCAGTTCCCGTGCAGCAATTGTGTTAAGTGGGAGAGAAACTGCCAGAAATGCTCTGATGGTGGCATTAAGCAGTCACGTCGGTGCAAGCTGGCTCCTCAGCCGTCCTCTCGCCGTAAACTTGGTGACTCTGTTCATGGTACAGCAAAAGAAGAGGTTGCAAGTGCTTTATGAGACTCCCTCAGCACCTGAAGCTGCTGCTGTGAGGGACGAGCGAGCTGGGCCGCCGCCCCACCGCAGGACACGCAGGCCTTGGCTGCAGTGACACTTTCCTGGCCCCCTACTACCGTCCTCGGGGAACAAGCCAGGGCCGCGGGCCACACCAGCTCCCCTCGCTGTACTTGGCAGGACCAGCGTGTTTAAACCACCCCTGACGCTGGAGGTGAGGGCTCCGTCCCTGCTGGGAAACACGGGGCTCCCCGAGAGCCATGGCGCAGCGGCTGAGGCGAGGCGAGGCGAGGTGATGTGGGACGTGTGAGTGCCTGTCAGCTCCACGGCGGTTTCATGAGAAAAGAGCCAGCTGCCAGCTATCCCCCCACTTGTCCCAGCGATCCCCCAGCTTGTCCCAGTGATCCCCCCGCTTGTCCCAGCTATCCCCCACTCCTGCCAGCTACCCCCCCCCCAGCTTCCCCTACCAGCTATTTCCCCCCCACCCCGCTCGGCTGCTTTCTGCTGGCGGCCGCCGCGGCCCCAACGCCGAGTCGGCAGCGCCCCCTGGCGGGCGGCCGCCGGCACCGCGCTCCTCCCGGCCGGGGCCGGGGCGGCGGCCGGGGCAGGGGCGGCGGCCGGGGCCGGGGCCGGGGCTGGGGCTGGGGCCGGGGCCGGGGCCGGGGCCGGGGCCCGGTGGGGAGGGCCGCGGGGGAGGCCCCGACGCTGAGGTCGCAGCCCGTAATCTCACTTAATCTTTGATCATTATTATCACGGTGCTGCAGTGCGCTCTCTTGGAGCTTTTGCTGAGGGAACGTTAATTTCTGTGATTGTGAAAGCCTTGAATAATTCAAAGCATTGTCGCAGAGACAGAGGTGCCCGTGATAAGGGTATCGAGAGGTCAGAGGAGACTCAAACTTTTCGAAAGTAAAGGGGAAACTGTTAAAGTAGATCTCTGATGCTTGCTCGGCCTGTATCAGCTGGCTCTCGCTAGCAGTTTTCATCCAGAAAAGTCCTGAAATGCTTAATGCACCCTTTCCTTTCCTGAAATGCGGCAGGAGGATGCAGGGAGCTGGCAGCGGGGGTATTTTCCTCTACAAAATGTCAAGCTTTCCCTTCACAGAGCTGACACAAAAGCTGACACGAGGCGGGAGGGGCTGGGCGGGACACTGTTTTTGGTGGAAGCCCTTCATTACAGATCTGTCGTTTCAAGGGGCCTCGGGAGGTTTAGTGCTCTAATGCAGCCCCCTGCTCAAGGCAGGGCCACCTACGAGGTAAGAGCAGCCTGTCCAGGGCTTCATCCACTCAGGTCTTGAAGTCCTGCAAAACTGGAGCCTGCACAGCCCTTTGGGCAGCCTGCTGCACTGCTTGGCCGGCTTCATGGTGAAAAAGCATCGCTGATACACAGCCTTGTTACAGCCTATGACAGCTGCCTCCTGTCCTCCTACCCTGCACCACTGAGAAGAGCCTGGCTCCATCTTCTCAATGGCCTCCTCGTGGGTATCAGAAGGCTGCTGTCTCCACTAGCTGCATAGCTACCAGAAGGTCACCTGAGGTCCTCTTTTCCCCATGCTGAACAAGCTCCATTCCCTCAGCCTCTCCTAACAGGGCGAGAGCTCCAGTCCCCAACCATTTTCATGCCCTTTGCTGAACTCACCCCAGTTTATCCATGTCCTTCCTACACTGGGGATCCCAAAACTGTATGCACTTGGGGTCTAACAAATGCTGAGTAGAGGGGGATTGTCACTCCTCTCAGCCTGCTGCTACTACAGCCTAGGTTGTTGGCTATCTTTGCAGACACTCCAGGCTGTGTCTTATATCCACTGGGCCCCCCAAGTCCTTTTCCACAGAGCTGCTCCTTCACCACTCTGCCTGTATTGTTGCACATGGTTTTTCCTTCTCACGTGCAGGACTTGGCATTTGTCCCTGCTGAATTTTGTAAGGTTTCTGCTGGCCCATTCCTATACACTGTGCAGATCCAACTGCATGACAGCTCTGCCCTTGAGCATATCAGCTGGTCCCCCAGTTTGGGGTTACCTGCAAACATGAGGAGAAAGCAGTGCATCACCTCCTGCAGGCCATTGATAAAAATGTTAAACAGGACAGATCCCAGGATAGACTGCTGAGGTACTCCACTTACTACTGGCTGCCAGGTAAAGCACGAACCATTAACTACTACCATTGGGGCCTGATTATCCAATCAATTTTTTTCTTTACTAGTTGTCTACTCATCCAAACTGTGGTATCTCACCTTGGATATAAGAATATTGTGAGACACAGTGTTAAAGCATTGCTAAAGTCAAGCTTCTGTCCTTGCATCCACAAACCTACACATTTTATCATAGGGGACAATCAGGTTGGTCAGGCAGTTGGTAAACTCATGCTGACTCTTCCCAATTACTTTCTTCTCCCAGCTTTCATCATGAATCCTGGGAAGGAGCATGATCCAAAGTCTGGGGGAGGGTGGTGTTCCTGTCTGGGCACCAACACATTTGCAAACGTTTTACAGAGTTTTTACTTTCTCATTTCAATGCCCAGAAGAAAATCCAGTTTACTACCAATGCCAATGTTAACTCTTCCTGGAGCTTTCTGTTGTCAGTGCTGGTCACTGCATAACCAGCTAAGGATGAAATATTACTAGCTGTCTATTGTTGAACGGAAACTCTGGCAGAAAATTGATTTACTCAACATCACACAACGTGTCTGTTGTCAAGACAGGATCAGAACTCAGGACCTCCTGGTCACATAATCATCCCTAAATTCGTTACATGACAACTATTGCCAAGAACATACTCTTCCATTCAAACCCATGAGACAAATAAATACTTCTTCCATCCAGTGACCTCAGCCTGAGGTTTCATTGCATTAGAAATATGCGTGTCTAATTTACAGACAAAAAAGCAATACAATGGTGAAGTGAATTATCTGGATTGCAACATGCACTTGGCTCTGATAATAAGCACTTACAGGGAACACGAGCTCATTGGGAATGTTAACAAACCTAGGATGACAGACTGAAAAAAGCAGGTACATGAACTGAAAACAGGCAAAAAAAATTCTGTTGGAAATGGAAAATAAAAGTTTCTTTTTTGGTGTTTTTATAAGAAATTTATAAATGTGGAGGGTTTTGTTTTGTTTTAAAAATACTACATTTCAACAGAAATGTAGTTATACAGCTCTCGTTCATGTTTTAAAACTTTCTATGCAATTTTTAATTTGAAAATGCAAAAAGCACAGAGGGGTGTCTTTCCCCCCCTTTCCCTTCCTGAATTACCCTTGCTCCATCTAAGAAATCACTGATGTGTCTTTGCCAGAAGTCTTCTTAAAGGCACAAAATGAAGAATCTGTTATTCTGTGCCTGTGTGGAAGTACACTAGAAGGAATCCAGAGTAACACAGTGAACCATACATGGAAGGTGAAAATGGCATACCATGGATTTCTATCCTATCATCAGCTCTGGCTTCTGTACTTGCTTTTTCTTTGGCTTTTCCTACCTGAGGAAGAAGAAGCTGCAGCAGAAAGCTGAGAATGCTTTTGTGAAACGGCTGTGCGACCCTTCCTATATTGCACATTGTTTCCAGGAGAGAAAGGAGGTGTTAGTCATGCTGTGCTTACGTACAGTTCTCCCAAATTAATTTAAAATATACACATGTAGATAATGGCTAACAAATGACAAGGTTGTTGCTAATTTTCACATAATAAACAGGCTAAATCATTTGCTTAGTTATGTTGCTATATCCAGTCAAGTCTGGGTTTTCTAGTGGGTTTCTTTTTAGTTTTCTTGTGTCTTCTTTGTCCCCCCATCTCTACTTATGAACTGCTTTTTATGTTGCTTTGATCCAACAGAAAAGAAAGGCAATATAAAATAAGTCCATTACTAACATTTATAATACTTGTTTTATCACATTTCTGCTTATCAGACCAGAGAGCAGCACGGCCTTCCAAGGTGTTAGACAGTGGCACAATGATTGCCAACAGGGAGGTGAGCTCTGACAAATTAAAGTGATATCTAAAGGGACGCAGCAGGCAAATTCCTCGTTACTTGTCTTAGAATATACCTATAGTCTCCTTGTGTACACACCAGGCTTGCACAGAAATGATGCAGTCCAACATGGTGGGTGGGATGCTCCATTTCCAGATTATCTCAGCCCAGATTCTGTTTCAGTTCCCTGCACTTAAATCCAGAGTGGCTTGCATTTGGTGGAGTTACACCAGTACAAATCAGGACAGTATTTGGCTCTTTATTTCATTAGTTATTTCATTCTTTTTTGTTAGAACTTCTCAGCAAGCATATTGGCCACAAGTAGAAAACCATTATTACATTTAAGCAGTACTATCACAAAACCCAGCACATTGAGGAGCTGTCACAGGGCACTACCTAATCTGAGAACACTGAGCAACAGTGTTGCTCTAAACAGAGCAACAAATTGACAATATTAATGTTATAAATCAGTATCTTTGTCTGATTATCAAGGTTAACATTTCAGGATACTTCAGAAGGTGCATATCTCCTCAGGCAGAGGAAATAAGGAAGAGCTTGGCAGCAAGTTAATTATTTCTGTGTGGAAAACAGCACCTGGAGCAATTGGCTTCCCCGAGAGTTGGACCCAGGTCTGCTGGCTAGCTGGCTGGCTGAGTCATACTACTAGTCAGCATGACTTCACAGTCAGTCTGTTATCTGGATAAAACACAGGAAAACACCTGTGGCTACACTAATAAGAGGTATTCTATTATTGCAGGATTTTATATCTGTTTCTAAATCTAATAGCTTGCTTCCTAACTGTGTGTTTATTTGAATGAATTTGTTTTATTGTACTCGCCAATGTAGTGAGTGCCAAAAGTGATGTTAGGTTGATTTAGGAAATATAGGGTATTGCAGTCTTTAGTATGTACTACGTTTTTTTCTCAGATTATTCAGAGCCCACCAAAGTCTCAGCATTTTAAAATAGACCCTCACCCACTTCATGATGATGCTGGACTTGCTTGAATGCTGGTAACACAAGAAAGGGTTGGCAAATTTTAGCTGGAACCTGTTCATTCAGTTTGCTCAAGGAAGTGGAAGGAGGACCCCAAAGTTGATGGGTCACTGTGTGTTGTGACACTGTTGTCACTGTGTTGCTAAGAAGCAACACAGCATGCCCGAAGAATGGCAACCATGAATACCATCACTGTGCAACCAAAATAAGGGGATGCTTGGAATATAGCTGACAAACTACTATGAAGCTCATTGTAAGAGGATGCCTATAAAGCATCAAAGGACTAGCAGAGGTGTACGCAGAACACCTGTGGTATTTTGTGGGGGACATGTAGGTGACAAAGTATCCTTATGTGACATTCCAAGACATGTATGATATACACAGAACCATGGGACCTGATGGGGGATGCACCCCTAAGTACTGAGGGAGCTGTTTGGTGTCATTGCAAGGCTCCTTTCAATTATCTTTGAAAGTTAGTGATGATTGGCCAAGGTCCCTGAGGACTGGAAGAAAGCACATGTCATCCCTCTCTTCAAGAAGGGAAAGGAAGAGGATCCAGGGTACCAGAACAAATCAGCCTCACCTTGATTGTGGGGAATGTGATGGAGAAAATAATACCAGAAATAATTTCCAAATATTTTAAGACGGTGCTTGGGAGTAATCAGCATGGATTTATGCAGAGGAAATAATGTCTGACTAACCTGATAACTTTCTACAATGACTGTCTCAGTGGATGGGGGCAGGCAATGGACATGGTTCCGGACAACCAGCTCTAGGTGGCCTGCTTGAGCAGGGAGGCATTGGACAGGGTGATCTACAAAGGTCCCTTCCAGCCTCAGCCATTCTGTGATTCTGTGAAATGAATCTGTGACATTCTTAAGGACTACAGTTTGTGTGTATGCTTGACACATACACCAAATAAGCAATTAAAATGCATGATAGGAGATAAACCATACAACGTATTAGGAGCATCTACAAATCAGAGTGGTATTCTGCAGCCCAGATGGCTGGAAAGGTGGACCTCTTCACACACCATTTAATTACCAGCACAGAGAATGCTGCTTCCTGTTTGCCTTCTGTCTGAGCAAAGGATTGTGAGCAATGGATTTTGAACTGAGTCTGTGATAAACAGTAAGTGCTTTGGAGTCCTGAGCTGCTGAAGAGAGTCCCAGGGCATTCAATATTAATTCTGACTATTCAGGAAACAGCCTAAAGGAGAGGCAGATCCTGGAAAGAAAACCAGTAATTCCAATCTAGTAAAAATCTCCTTCTATCCTTTTTTTCAGTTTGTTTTCCTTTTATTTCATCTTCCCCTTCTTAGGACAAACTGGCAGCCCAGGGTGACTTGGAAAAAAACATATATGAAGAAATCTGTTGAGGACAATTGATGTCAGGCCCACGGTGATCAAGTCCACTGCACTTTGCTGGCTGCTCTCTGTGCGAAGTTATTTTGTTCCACAAGTCAGCAAAACAGAAACCTCTCCTCCATCTAATTGCAGGCCACCGATTCTGTGGCGTTACAGATCACTTAGGCTTACTGTAAACAAGAACTCACAGCCGCATATCTAGTATATGTAGGAACACAGAATATTTTTAGACTATCTGTAAGAAGGTGCCTGGTTTTCTACATTCACATTTACCTGTCACCTTCAAGAACCCTGCTCCAGTACGGCACTAGCCACTCTGCTAACAGCCATGATACGGCGCTCCTCTTCAGACCAGACAGACCTATTTTGACTGTTGCACATACCTACTGATGAGAACTGAGGGGAATAAGAAGCCAATTAAAATGCAATAGATGCAATGTTGGGAATATGGCAATCATACCTCAAAAATCTGTTTGCTTTTGTTTTTATTACTGCATGTTAACTCCATTAAGTTTTAATGCACACTGGAATGCTGTGAATGACAAGTGGCAAAAATTGCTTTGAAAGAATTCTTTGCTGTAACACTGTAAGGAGAACATTGCATTAACAGTTTATTTCAACAATACAAACTTCTGAGAGACTGGAAATTACGTATCCCAAATGAACTTCAAATATAGCAGATGAAATTTCGCGGTTAATGGACAAAGCCTGTTCCCACTAAATGTACCCTTGTACCGCCAAGAGGACTTTGAAATAAAATAAAATCTAGAAGTGTCAGGTTTGAGACTATTAGCGCTAGAGACAGACCAGCCAAGGAATTCTAAACTAAGGTCATCTTGATATTAAAGAAATCTGTTTGCATGAACTTTTATGTTCCACTTCACTCTGGAAACCAAAGTTGTTCCCTTGAGAAGCTATCCTGCTTCTGAGGCATTCGCTGAAGCATAAGAAATACTACAGGTGACTGCTTGAATCATTTCCAGATAATGAAGTATTTTTATTTAAAATCTGATCTTGATCACTGCTCAAAGTGCAGGAAAAAAAGAAAGTGAAATTCAAAGAACTTCATAAAAGCTTCTTGTAAAATAACAGTACTCCTCAGCAAACTAAGCCATCTTAGAGTTAACAACTACAGATTAGTCAAGTCCATAATTCTAGACTGCATCAGAACAAGAACTCTTTCTTCTAGTGTTTACTTCTTCGGCAAAAGCTAGAAAGTATCACTTTTCATTATGAGGTAAGTAAACTTGGCCAATGATGATTTTCATTTAAACTAATGAGGGGGACACAGAAAATGAACAGCAAATGGGGAACAGCTTTTTACCTTTCAACATCTGTGACAAATCAGGACAGGTCAGTGAATGACAGTCTCCATCTCTGAATGGTCTCTTTGTCCAAGTGACTGTTTGCAACAAACAAACTGATCGTAACCTTCACTTAGTGCCACGTCTGGCACACCTTATGGGTGCTCTGGATGCCTTAGGGCATGCAAGTGCCAGTGGATGTCTGGGCAACTGAATCAAGCTTCTGGTCTCGGCTGGTCAGATACTGGCTTCTGAAGCCCCAGTGACCATGCTGACCAGGCTTCCTGTCGTGGTTTAGCGGCAGCTCAGCCCCACACAGCCGCTCGCTCACTCCCCCACCGTTGCTCGTGGGTTGGGATAAGAACAGTTTAATAATTAAAATTAAAAGAAACAACAACAGAAATGCAACGTAAAGGAGAACAACGAGACGCGCAAAGCCCCGAGGGAGGGGGGAGCGAACTGCCGAAACAAACCGCACGTGCCGCAGCCGCCCGCCGACCCGACGCTGCGCTGCTCCCGAGCCGCAACCGCCCCCCCCTTAATGTACTGCTCGTGGTGTCACGTGGTATGGAATGAACCTGCCATTGGCCAGTTGGGGTCAGCCGCCCCCGCCATGGCCCCGCCCCTCCCAGCCCCACCCCGCCACGCGGCAGAGCGCGGGAAGCTGGAAAGGTCCCTGACCCCCACAGTGAGGAGAATTAACCCCTTCTCAGCCAAAACCAGCGCACCTCCACTGCCTACAGTGGAGTTCACACAGCTACCCATGTCAGCCCTTACACACAGACACATAAACATAGGTGTTGGTCTCAAACTTACCTCCTCTCAGAACTATAAAAAGCAGCCGTGGTAAGCAACCCGTTTTGTTTCTCTGCTTACAACAGCAGCTAAATCAGGCAGCTAAATAAACCACCTTTAGGAAGTAAGTGCAGCAGAAGATATGAAAGGTTCCCAAACTCTAAAACCATGTCTTTTTGTTCCTGTGTCAATAAAGCTAATTCTTTATGTAGTGGGACTTGTGGATGGGACAGTCTGAGGAACCCTTTCTGGCTGTTGTGTAAACACAAAGCCTACACTTGTGCTCCAGTAGGTCTCCTTTGATAGTGCTGTGTTCCATTTAAACCTCTCTGCTCCTCATTCTTTGACTCACTTTGGCGAACATTCCCAAATTTATAGCACTGTTTATCCTATGTAGGTTAGGAATTGGAAAATAAATCAACTAGAGGAACTAAAGCCTAACTCTTCTCCATCCTCACCAATGTCTTATGGGGCAACAACCTGTCAATCTTGAATTATTTTCTGCACAGTGAGACAGATTCAGCCAGAGGAACGAAGCATGCCTCTACCTTGCCTCACAGCCTTAATGTTCCCACAGTCTTCTGGGCAGTGGTAGGAGTGGCTGAAGGAGCTGGGGTTGTGTTGCCTGGAGGAGGCTGAGGGGAGACCTTATTGCTCTCGGCAACTACCTGAAAGGAGGTTGTAGCAAGGTGGGTGTTGGTCTCTTCTCCCAAGTCACTAGCGACAGGACGAGAGGAAATGGCCTCAGGCTGCATCAGGGAGGTTTAGATTGGATATTAGGAAAAAATTCTTTACTGAAAGAGTGGTCAGGCATTGGAACAGGCTGCCCAGAGAGGTGATGGGAGTCGCCATCCCTGGAAGTGTTCAAGAAACATGTAGATGTGACACTTCGGGATATGGTTTAGGAGGCCTGGGGGCGTTGGGTTGATGGTTGGACTTGATGATCTTAGAGGTCTTTTCCAACCTTAATGATTCTATGAAAGTCTATGAAATTTGAACCCTCTTAGACTGTAGAAAGAATGCATCTCTCAACCTTGCAGTGTTTTTCACACTGAACTACTGTTCAATGTCTTACTAAAAAGGACCTTAAAAAAACCCCACACCAACCAACCACCCCCTCAATTTATTGCAGGTGAGTACTTCTTCCAAAGAATAAGGCCTGCAAGCTCTTATTAGGAATGGCTGAAGCCTTCTTGCCTTGAGGTTTCCTTATTAGCTGGCTCGAGGTGACTCTCTCCAAAGTGTATTTGGATGTTTGGATTGCCACCTGCTGCACTGAAAGCACAAAACTGTACAGGGAAATTGTGCTGCCATAGGGCCCACAGGCACTAGGTACTAGGTGAGATGTTTCACCTCGTTACAGATCACTTATTCCCAGTTACACTGACAGGGGCTCCAAGGTGCCACTGCACGTTTTTGGGTCAGAAGCAGTGACTGCTTTCTTGTCGTAATAAGAAGCTGCAATTACTTGTCTGCTGCATTTGGAAGTGTTTTAACCAAAGCCGTCCACAGGTTTGTTCAGGAAAGGACAAGGCCGTTAGCTTAATGCTATATGGTTTGTACCCAACATTTCTATAGATCTGGCCTGCCATGTCATCTTTAGCAGAAGCTCTTCAAAACCGTGAAAGCAGAAATTACATATTTATGAAATTAATCCTGAAGCACAGTTCTGCATAAGGAGTGGTTTTCTTAGGTGTAAGGCATGTTGGAAATATAAAATACTATGCTAAATGTTGTAAGTTTCTTGACATATGTGCACTGAAAAACAGAACACATTGTTTTGTCCATGTACACATACATGTGAGTCTTCAGAAACATAAATATCATGTCAGAGGCTTCTGATGACTTGTATTTTAATTGCTCAAGAATTTGTATTTACTAAGCAGAAAATTATGTCCACTCATAATTACTATAACTAGTCCTTTCAAAATTATTTAAAAATCAAGTTACAAAAACTTATTTTAAGGATCTGCTAGTGTTACTGTTCAAAAAAAACCTCCAGCCAGTAGCAGTTAAATGGTTTTATTCTTAAAACAACCAATCAGCAATATAAAATATTTTAACACTATTTGTTTAAATATTGGTGACAGATTATGCATTTCCTTAAATAAAGTGCTCTTTTTACAAATAGACATTTCATATTTACTTTTACTGCTGTTCTAACCCCTTAATGTTGAATAGATAAAGTGTATTTTGGTTAATGAAGAATGCAGCATTACTTTTCCTTTATACTCCTTCTCATTAAACCATGACATTTTGCATTTGGACTCCTTTATCTGTGTCCAGTCAACAGAGGCATAGTCCGTTTATATATTCCTCCGTATAGAAGCTCTCGTAGTTTGTGGTGGTTTTCATGCCTTCTTCCATGTTTTTATTGTTCTTGATTGTGCCCATGCAGGCCTCCTATGGGGTCTTCATCTATGGGCAAGAGTAGAATGAAAACATCAGTCTTCGTATATGGTCATTTATTCTTCCCGCTCTTCTTTGTTCTTCTCAAATCCAGACCACCGATGCCTTGAACAATTCAACACTTAGGTTGAAGTATAAAAACAATATCTTCATTATTTTCTTTGATTCTTTGTGGGATTCAATTTTTAAGCACATTACTGCAGAAAGTCCTATACAGGTGTAGTTAGGACTAACTTCAGACAGTCATCTGTACACTTGGATTTACTCAGCCAGATGCCAAATTTCACCATAAGAAAAAAAAATCTTTTTTTCCAGTAGCTACCTTTTAGGAGGAACAGCTTCTTGTGGTTTTACGGAGCAGCCAGGTGCTGTAAGAGAAAAAAAAAAAAATCTGAAAAACTGCAACCAGCAAGACTCGCAGCTTTAAAGACGACAGAGGAATTCCACAATTACCGGAGACAGGCCCACATTTCCCAATATCACTGTTATACCAGACTTCAGGGGGGCTGGATGAGACGATCTCCAGAGGTCCCTTCCAACCCCTGCCATTCTGTGATTCTGTGACTCCAACAATTGGACCCTGTTCTTGGTTTTACTCATCTTAAGCCCTCTCCTGTACAGAGAAGGTATGAAAAGACAATGTCAAATGTGAAAAGGTCATCTACTGCCACAAACTTTTCCGGTGTTTCTCTTTTTGCGATCTGTGTCTTTCCAGCAAGTTACTACCTGAATCCCGTATGATTTTTATTTGCAAAGCTATATTGGTTTTGCTCCTATTTTTACTTCTCACTCTACAATCTCTGTACCTTCCTCTTCTGGATAACTTCCATTTGGTATTTCTCACTCTGAATCCAAAAGTAGAAAGTAAATATACAAATGACTCCCCACTGTTTTCCACTTTGTTCTGTCACATCCTTTAAAATACCTACATGTGTATCTACAGATACATATGTGTAAGTATGTATCAATATGTAACATACCATCATATGTCAAGAGAAACTGGAAGACCAGAATTTCCGGAAAGAATTATAGATTGAATGGCATCATACTCTTTTTTTCATCATAGGCATAGTTACTCTTCATTTAACTTGTATCTGGAGAATATTCAGTTTATTCCTTTGATATCTAAATCCTCCCTTTGTTCAGTGCCCCTGCTAGATGGCGGGGTGTTCTCTTTTCTTCCCACCTGTTGTAAGAGAAGTGTTATATTTAGGTGGGAGAGAGAAACCAAATGTCTATACCAAGTGACAAGGCTCATCTTTGTCTTTTGAGCATTTCAATAAACTTGATAAGGTAAACTAAGCTAACTGGCAGTTAGCTTTACCTCCAACAGATCTTTGTTAGTTTTTTTTTATAATGAGGTTAAGAAATGCCCCAGGAGAAAAAGAAGATTGTGTCCTTGCGCTAGTTTCGGTGGGGGTAGAGTTAATTTTCCTCCTGGTAGCTGATGCAGTGCTGTGTTTTGGATTTATCATGAGAATGATATGATAGGACACCAATATTTTAGTTGTTGCTAAGCAGTGCTTATACTAAGTCAAGGAATTTTCACCTTCCCATGCTCTTCCAGTGAGGAGGTGCACAAGAAGCTGGGAGGGGACAGCTGGGACAGGTGACCCCCGCTGACCAAAGGGATATCCCACACCACGTGACGTCATGCCCAGCGTATTAACTGAGGGGAGTTGGTCCGGGGACAGCAATTGCTGCCCAGGGACTGGCTGGGCATTGGTCGGCTGGTGGTGAGCAGGTGCATTACTTTTTTTTTTCCTGGGTTTTGTTTCTTTTTGTTGTTTTCTTTTTATTACAGAATTATTACTATTATAATCATTAAACTGTTCTTATCTCAACCTAAGAGTTTTCTTTCTTTTGCCCTTCCAATTTTCTCCCCCATCCTAGCTGAGGGGGGAGTGTAAGCGAGCAGCTCCGTGGTGCTTGGTTGCGAACTGGGGTCAAACCACAACAGTCCTTCAGAATATAAACCTTGGATGCTCTCTTGCATTTTTAATGTCAGTTTTGTAGAAATGGCAAATTCTGTTACAAGCCTCAGACTTGGTCAAGGGAACTCCATAAACTGTTTCCATTTTTTAACACAGATCTAAAATATAGCACTTCCTTACGTATGTATTGTAACTAACATATGGAATTTTATTTCTACTGTTCTGGAAGAAATCATTCCACTTGGTTTGCTCTTTCTCTCTCCAGAGAATTTAATAGAATCCACATGAACTTTCTTCAGTTTTTAATTTCTGATTCAGCAAGTCTGTGTTGAGATGCAGTGCTCTCTCCTTTGGTGTAATTTCTTTCAAATTATCCTGCAGACCACTGCCAGATCTGTTCAACCCCTTAATTATCCACCTGATGACTGCATGAATCTTCACACACACACTCCCCTCCCAAACCGTAAACAATTAGTCCTGGCACTTAGGCATTCAAAAAGTCTCATTTTCTTTTTTACCAGAATCACGTAGCAAAAAGGTCACCTCAAACTACAAACATAAGCATTTCCTGGGGTGATATAATTTCTTAAATCCAGTTTCCTCAGAAATCTGGACTTCACGCTGCCACTTGCTGTTTCATTGAATTTGGAGTCCAGACCAAGGAGGAACATTTTGTTCCCCAGAGCAGTCATCTTGCCTCATGCCTCCAAGGGCTGGTCATCTGCTCTAAACCTAAATGAAGAAGCAGCAAGCTAATTCTGTGTTTGTTTGACACAATTCACTGGGTTATAAAGAAGCAGTATCTTCCTAGTAGTTTCTCTTATCAAGGACAGGGTGATTAGCATGCATGGCCAATTTTCCAAGCCGTGTTTTTATCCTTGAGAACTACCAAAGTGTCAAAAAACCCTGTAACATTCACACTTGGAACGAATTAATTTCAGCAAAATTTTCTGAAGGTAATTTCCATTAAAAAAAAAAAGAGATGGGGACAACACTCTCCATGCAAGTAATGTTTGCCTATTCAGAACAGGGACAAGGACTACGATGCCCCCAAACCTAATGACTTATGGGTCCACTAACCACTGAATTATTTATACTGGAGTCAGGGCAGTTATCTGCCTTATGCAGTTCAGGCAAGGACTGGAATATGGAGCTCCTGCAGCATAACCTAGGATCAGTGGCATGGGGTGGGGAGGATGTGGTTGCTGTATCCTTCTGACAGAAAACAAATGTATGTGAAAGCCTGTTTTCGACAAAGCAGAATCATCTCACTTCCAGTCCCAGGGATGACACAGCAACTGACGTAAAAAGGAACCTTTCTCCCAGCAGTGAGCTTTATTATAATTGCAATAGCTCATCTGCCAAAACCCAACAAACACTCAACAGTTTTCTGCAAGTTCTTGCAGTGAGTATCACAGTGAGTTCAGGAGCAGTAACCCCAGGCAGGAGGTGCTCACCCAGAAGCTAGCTGAGGATACAAGAGCAATTGATTTTCAACTGCCCAAAAAAACATGGAGAAGAAACTGTAGTATCTTCCCTAAATGACCCTGTTGTGTGAAATCAGTTTTACCACCAATCCTCTACTTCTGATGGTCTTGCTTTTACTTTATCTGCCTCTCATTGTTTTCCTTCTACTGCATGTCTTAGAAGCGTAAATGTAGATAACCACTGTAGTTCTTGACCATTCCAGAAACACTCATCTAGATGCTTTTCTATCTCTGATGCCTGCCATCTCACCCCAGGTTTAAAGAGCAGCAACAGCTGATCCTGTGGCACCAAGGGAGGGGCCGAGACTGGGCAGTGTAGATTGGGGCACTTTGGGGCAAACTGAAGCTGAGTGGGCTTTGGAGCTACGGATGCGGAAGGATGCAGAAGCTGTAGACATTCGCAAGCTTGGTGATGGTAGCCAGCCTACAGACCTCCCACAATTATAAACTACATTTCAAGAAAGTGAGGATTTAGTTTCTTTCCCCCTGCTTTATAATTTCTGAGTCTTATGGATATATTCAGGTAATATTTCATTATCTTCCTTACACCCCTACAGGTCGGAAACTTCACACAAGCAGAGCTACCTGACAGCCACACTGTTTTGGGTATTGAGCTTTTGAAATGACTGAAAGTATTGAGGAAGTGACAGTGATAGGTGTGAAAACAGTGATAGCGACACAGCTGGAAGAGCAGGATGTTTTCATCATCCTATGAGCTACCTCTAGCTTTCTAAAAGGGCTAATCATGAAGTGGCTTTCTTGCTAATGGTGTCCAGACAGGGTCCTAGGGAAAACCTATAGAGAAAGCAACGGTTGTGGACCATGCAAAAAGCATAAAAATTTCACTTATTACTTCTCAAACACATTACAGGAGCCAGCCAGTTACAGATGCCATGATGCCAATCAATTATTAGACTGTAATGAGCTAGAAAAGTAAGTTCACATCAGAAAAACTAAATGTATTCACCATGCAAAAGCTTGGGAAGGTTCCCATTTCAGAAGCCTTCTTTATGTGGGAGTCCAAGGTATCTTAACGTGAAGTATTGGTAAAAAAGGTTATGAAACAAATACACAAAGCAAATAATAAGTTGCTAAGCAAGACATTCTAAAGGAACACAAGGATTAAGCAGCTGAACTGCTAAGTACAGAGCACAGGTTCTTGTTTAAATTGCCACATAACGGAGAAGTGATAAAAATGATGCTAATTTTTTTTTTTAATGGTTCAAGGCAAGATCCAGGGAAACAGACCAGTGAGAAGGCCAGTAGTACCAGGCAGATTAACATATACCACAATAAAGAATCTGAAATTTTGTGGAAAACAATCAAAAAGAGATTTGAAAGTCTTGCATCACCAACCTACTGGAATTCCTTGAAGGTGCCAACAGTTTTGTAGATAACAGCGGTCCAGTTGATGCCTGGATTTTTACAAGGCATTTCACAAGGTCCAAGGCTGGCTCTTAAGACAATAAGGAATCCACAGGGTAAAAAGAAAATTTCTTGTGTGGATAAATAATCAGTTAGGAAGGCAGAGGACAGATCGTGGGAGTAAACAGTGATTTTTTCCATAGCAGAGAAATTCACCTCTAGCATTTCATAGGGATTCGTATGAGGACTCAGGATATTCAGTATATGATTTCAAAAGGGCATATAGAGTGAAGTGACAAACTTTCCCAAGTTATCCACGTAAATTAAAAAGAAAGGCAAACAGAAGACTGGCAAAAGGACTTCATGAGACATCAGTGCCCAAACAATAAGATGGCAGACAAACTTTGATGAAGATAAATATGAACTAATATGAAGCAAGGCATATGGAAAAAATTATGTATGAGTGGTTATATAAAATGACAGGGTCTGAGCTCAAACTCAGTAGACGAGCTGGTTTGTAAAAGGTAGTTCCCATTAATACCAATTCAGTCTTCAGTTAGAGCCAAAAAAGCAGAGTACTAGAAGTAACTGGGAAAGGGCAAGAGAACTGAAAATAGAGACCACCACTGAAAAACAAACATCACTCTGTCTTGTGTAAATCAACAGTATGCCTGTGTCTTTACTATTGTATGCTAGGCTGGTACCTCCCAGTCTGAAAGGATGTAGTGGAAAAGGAAAAGAGGCCAGAAAAACTATGGTATAGGGAATGATTAAGCGGCCTTTAAGTCTTCTGTCTGGAAAAAAACATGACTGAGGAAGAGTATCACAGATATCTGTAAAATCATCAGTGACATGGAGGCAGTGAGGAGAGAATAGTTGTCCACTGTATCTTCTGATCCAGTAGGATGAAGCAAAAGAAGTCAGGACATGGCAAGTTCACAGCAAATGAAAGCAAGAAGCTCTTCACACCAACGTCAAATGAGACTGGATGAAAAAGCTGAACACAACGGTATGCACCTTGGATCTGACTTGGTACAGCTGCTCTTACACTCTAAAGTATTACACATTCCTGGAAATTACTTCAAGTTCCAGAGACTGCATAAGAGTCCCACTGCTACTTTTTACAATAAAAAGCAGCTTACCTGGTGCAGAAACTTCTTCTATCTACATGTGCTCTTCCTCTTCCTTCTCTGTTTGTTGCTGTTTCACAGCCAAATCTCTTTCATGGAGCTCCAACACACAAAAACCCAAAAGCTAGATCTCTGATGGCAGCCTCCTTGCAGCACCTTGTCAACTGGTCAGCAGGAGCAACTGTTGCCTCCTTTCTTAGAAAAGGATGTTCTTCCCAGCTCTGTGCCACCATTACTGTCTTTTGCTGTTTTCAAGACACTTTTAAGCTCAGTGGTTAGGCTCAGCAAGTTGCTTGGAGACACGTTACATCTGTATGCTTCTTCAGTTCTTGAGTAATTCCAGTTCATTGCACCACATTATCAAATCCCAAATAGCAGCTTCTCTTCACCTAGTAGTACCTACAGAAGAGGCTCTTCAAGTCTGGGATGTTATCAAGAGACATCCAGAAGTTCCCACACATGCTGACTACTCTGAGAATGGGAAGTGAGCTGCACAATGCACACAGTGACACTCGATAGCAGCTTTCAGCCAAGCAGACTATACAGAATACAGAAAGTGGCCCAGGTTGACCAACGACCCCAGCAATGCCCAGGCTTCCCAAGACAGCAGTAGGACTAGAGTTAGCACCTGCTTTCCCCTATCTGTTGATATTCAGCTGACTGAGATTGAACAACTGGGACTTGCTCATTATTAAGGCCTCCTAAAGCATACAACACCTGAAATATTATTTAACTTAACCACTAAACAAATGGAATGATTCAGTGAGTGGATGCAAGCAGCAAAATAAGCAACTGAAGGAGAGTAAGCGGTGCTTTAACATGGTGAATTTCTCGAGGCTATTCAATGGCTTTCGTGTTCCTCCGAAAACATGGATCCAGAAATACACATTTAAACAGGTTTTGACCCATTCCTTAACCCTGCGTTACAGATGCATATCTGCCTTTGGCTCAGGTGCCTGGCAGGACAGAGATTTGCAACTTTTATATCTAGGGGTGACTGTAGTAAAGGTATTCGTTTTTTACAGGTCAGCAACACCTTTCTGTACATTTTGATTATAGATAGCACACTTTAAAAGGCAGTTTCTTCAGCAATGGCTAGCATTTAACACTGGTGGTTGGAATAGGTGTATTCCAAAGAAATTGACTACAGACAATCATATAAAAATATCACCTATATAAAACAACTAAATACATACATGCATAAGTACATAATCAACACAGCTCTCTAAGGCAGTATACTAAATTGTAAACTTTGAATATATTTAATCTACCTGATCACACTAAAGAAAACTGTCTCCTATAAAGAGTATGCAAATCTAAATTATGCATCATAAACACACCTCCCACTGCTGCTATATATATACACACTCACTATATACAGTATACTGTATACTATAGTTTGCTATACTTACGTCCATTTTCTGTGTTTAGTAACGCATAACAGAAATCTTATGCTTATTTAGATAGTACTGAAGCAGGTATAAAAATCTTAAGAGATATATCTACCTTTTTACCTTGAAATCTTCTCTACAGTCTCAGCAAAAGACACAGACGTGCATCAATCATTAACCCAGAAAGCAGTTAACTGGCTTGTTTGTCATATTCTGTCTTCTAGCCAGTATTAATTCAAAGTATTCACACATTTTTTAATTAATTTCAGGTGCTACTTACACTGGGAATGACCTGGAGGTCGTGTGTTACTAACACTACTCTCAAACGAAGAGTGGAAGTTGTGTATTGTTTCTTGTAAAATCTGTCTCTCTCGTCCCTGTAAAAGCACAATCAATTCAAATATGGTACTTTTAAATTTCTGTTTAAAAAATACATTTATTAAAAGTTCACCAAAAAAATGTCTAAATAAGTTTGTCTATGCCCAGACAGTCATTGTGTACTATTAGGAATAATAACAAATCCTTACCTCCCAGATTATGTAGAAAAACTTGTAGTCATCTTTTCCTTAAACTACCAGATAGCAATAGAAATATTTTCATTATTTTCTTCATAGCTTTATAGCATGGGGCATCATCCACCTCCCCTAATTTTTAGCCTCATCATTTGCTGCTGTTGATCTTAACTTGGGGAAATTATCTTTGTCTTGTTTATCTGAGCTTCCAGTATCAGAGAGAGTAAGGACCTCAAAACTGAAAAAGCAGCTAAGAAGTGTCAGCAGGCCTAATTAAAGAGATGCTCCGGTCCATAATCCCTCTGACAAGAAAATTGCTTACTGTATGCCACTCTTAGCAAATTTGTTTATGTCAATGGGTACTGGGAGCTGACCTAAGGGTCTCCCTGCCCAGCATTGCCTTTTTGCTCATCCCCATCACAGCCTGGCACCCTTTCTCGTATCATGCTGCTTCATATGCCAGAGGCTCCTTTAGGGTACTATCAGAGTACCTTCTCTCAGAGCCTTCTTATAAAATTAAACTCACTCAAACACACAACAGTCATGAGGCAGTAGAAGTGTAAGGAATGAAAGAAGTGCCATTTACCTAATCACCGAGAAATCAAAAACAAAGGAGACCTTTCCTTTTACATTATATTCTGTAGCTGGACTACAGTTGCCAGATGATTCTTTTTAGCATCACTGAAATAAATATTCAGTAACTGCAATATTGCAAATGTTTATGTTACCAGCAGCTTCTGATATAACTTCCAATAGTCTGTACAAGAACTGTACAGTCACTGAACTAGGAAAGAGTTAATGCAAGAGACAGGGAGTACCACAAAGGAAGATATTTTTCGCTAATCAAATACATTAAATATTTTGTTTGGAAAATATTCATTTGGCTTTTCTAACTAACATCTACAACTGAATTTTGAAATGTATGTTAAATTAACAATATAAGCAAACCTTGAATTAATTTACTAAGTACAGTACTTCAAAATGTACCTTTCCTGCATTCAGTTCAGAAATAGCTGCCAAAATTTGCTGCCTTGATCCATCAGTTTTAATACCCAGCTCTTTCAGATCACCATCAGTAAGTGTAAGGAAGGCTTCCATATCCACCTGCATATTACCAAAAAGGAAAAAAAAAAAATCACTATTACAGGTTAAAAGTGTTTGGTTTTTCTTTTAATTGTATAGACTTACTGTAAATATTGTGCACACAAAAATTTTTAATGAATTACCAGCACCAAATGGTACCCGCTTCACCACTCTGTTGTCAGGTTTTAAATCTGCTGTTAATAACTCAATTAATTATGATCGTATATCTAAAATATTAATTTTTAAAATTCTTTTTCAGACAGGCTCTATCAATACAAAATATATACTCTCCACAAAAATTCCTCTACTTACAGTAGCAGCTAGCTGAATAAGCCTAAGGTTTCTTTCTTTTCTCCCCACCCCTGGTGTTTTTTGAATTTCAGAATATTGTGCGTACGTTTCCAGTGTCTCCTGAGGAGAACCTAGGGTTCATTCATATACCATTTTATATTACATCAAAACATCCATAAGCCTGTGATAAAAACAAACATCTAAAACTTTTCATATTGATATAACCTTCACAGACAGAGCATATTCATTTCTACGAAGCACTCCCTTCCCTATCATGTAGTGGAGCAATAATAAGCCCAGTGTATTGTGATGCTGCTACACAGTCTGTGTTTGTGGTGCCGAATCCTGAACCCTGCAGCAATGTCCATTTATTGTACGTCCATTCACTACCCTCTGCCTCTGGCCAAACAAACACACAATTATTGCTCACTTCTGATACTGCCTTAAACATTGTAATAAATTAATTTTACTTATTTTCAGCAATATTTCCTTTCCTTGCATCCTTCAGGCAAGTCACTGTCACAGGCCTCATCTACAGTGATGCTTAGGTTCCCCAATTTAATTCTCCTGTTGCTTATTCATAGCAGGCAAAAAAGAGAAAGCAGCCATCTTGGTGACTCACACCATGCTGTTCTCTGTCTGGAAATGAGGTTCATGCTGTGATTCCAGGGATGATACAGTACATCCTATAAACCGTTTAGCCACACCGGATATAGACGTATATAGAAAAAGCAGAGTGTAAAAACAGAAAGGGAAAAAAAATCTGAAGCACCTATCTGTATCAAAATTGTAGGTTCAGTGTAAAAAGCACTGATATTTGTGGTACCCTGGAGAATGCCATGAACACCACTTGGTCCATGTTTCAGGGTCCTCTCTGCAACTAGAAACAGTTGTGAAAGTTTAAATTTGAGTTTCTCGATCACAATTCTGATGCAATGTCTGTTGCACCCTACTTTTTCTAAAACAGTACAAAATAAATCTTTTAAAAAAAACGTACCTCTTGTTCCTCAAAAATAGGCTGGTATTTCTCAAGTGACAATTTTTTAAGGATGCCAGTCAGCTCATCTGTAAAAATAGAAAACAAAAAAGCCCCCATGGATCAGGAAAGATTTTAGTGATCTCTGCATTGTTAAATGCTGAAAATATATATTAAAACATATATTCCACCCAGTGATATATGATAACAAAACCCCAATCACATTTACTCTGCATGAGAAATTAAAATATTGGTTTATTGTGTTCTCACCTAGTTCCACATACTGGAATTCCATCTGGTCTTACCTTGCTAGGATAAAATCTTTCTGCTGTATTGCCATTCATTCCTCATTAAAAGGATCTTAACAAACCAAACCACTAAGAACAGCTTTGGCATTTCAATGCCTAAAACGCAGGTGCTTGGCCCCAGATGGCTGACCCAGGTCATGCACGTTAGACAGGAAAACTCCTTAAGCAGGCAATGAACTAAAATGGTGTATTTCCATGTCACGATCATAGGAAGGCAAAGTGTAGAGCAAGCAACCACCCAGGTGCTTCAAAACACTGATACGCAAGGGTATATCTGAACCTCTTCTCCTTAAGTGCTTGATGTCCAGGCATCTTGAACACACAGAGAGCTGACGTCCAGCTAAGACAAGAGCTGGGCAGAATTTAAGCCCCATAAGCTTCTCTTCCAAGGCTAAACACTGGATATTGGGTTTCCTCTTAAAGTCTAAGGAAATTCAAAGTAGGAGGACCTGATACTGACTCTTCCCACACATTTAAGATGTTATTACCCAGTTAAAAAGGGTAAGTGCAGTTTTAGAATAACCCACTATCACCTCCCTTAATTACAAACTACCTCTCTCAACTAAGAATTCTGTTTATTTTTATTGCTTTGCTGTGACAAGCGACTCATTTTTTTTTTTTTCCAAGAAGTACCAAAGTGGTCAGTTAAACTAAGGAGTCAAAGTCAAAATGAAGAACAGGAATGACTACATTGCACAATCAAACTATATTAAACATTTCCCTTATAAACTAACTTTCATTGTGAAGACATCACTGTTCCACTCCCAAATATAATTTGCTTTTATTTATTTCACCTCTTTGACTTTTGACTTGCCCTTTTCTTTCATCATCAGTAGAAATGTGAAAGAGAATCTCACTCTCTAAGCTTCTCAGAAGACATGAAGTATCTTGAGACGGACACACCTTTCCATGCCCCATTCTGGAAACCTCCTTTATGTAGAAGAGCCCATAGAAAAATGAAGTGAAAAATTCTAGTGAAGTATTATTTTCTGCTCGGGTTTTGATTTTTACCTCAAGGCCAATTAATTTGGTACGCTTAACACGATTTGTAAAGGTTGGCATGGTTTCAGGCTAAAGCTTTAGTACCCTGAGGTTAATCCATGGGAAAAGGTAACAAGCTTTAAAAACACAGCACCATGCAGCTTGATGAAAAACACCATCTTACAGAAAGAAAATAAAAGTTTCATTAGAAGCTCTTAGATATATTATTAACCTTTTTCTCTTTTACGTTGTTAGTTAGGCTTCTCATTTTTCATCACACTAGTGTGCTTAAGTTATAGGTTTTGATATGGGAAGAAATTTTTAGTGTCTCTGAGCCCTGAACCTTGCTGTCATAAACAACTATAACATCTAACACTTATCGCACACAGCTGCAATGCTTTCACTTGTAGGCCGGCCTTTCATGTTTGCTTTTCCTCTTTCCCTCTTCCAGTTCCTGTATTATACATTAAGTATGAACAAAACCTGAAACCTCTCAGTTTTACAACTCTTGCATAACATATTGTTTCTCCTTTGCTTTTTCACTAAGTCTTTCTTTTGCCCTACCTTGTCTCCTTACCTACATCCCCAAAGAAAGGAAAGGTTCTCAGAGCTCTTACTACTTCTACCACATTACTCCTATTTAGCACCTCTTTTGTACTATTCTGTAGTAGTACGGTAAGATTACCTTTCTCCCAGTTTTCAGAGCCTCCTTTTACCCTCACATGGTTTCGTCTTTCATGATTCTCTACATCACTGGTTCTCAGAATAGGGACAAGCTGTTGATGGTCCACCAAGTGGTTGCCTAAAAAGAAACCATGCACACCTCTGAACCCTGCTGCCTACTGTTCCTTTCCAGTAATATTCAATGCAAATCAATTTTCTACTTAATGTGAGTTTATTTGAAAGAAAAAGAAAAGTTAACATTGCAGGTCTTCTGTACTTATTCTTCTGATTACTGCTGGGGCTATGAGGATTTGTACTGCTGCTGCTGAATCAAATCACAGTAAAAGAAGCCCTTAAAGGACCACTTAACTGCAAAAGCTTACAAGCACAATGAACCCAGAACTACTCAGGCTTCTGACAAGCTGCCCCTGTGCCTCAGAGGAAACTCACTGTGCCATGGCAGTAGTGGTGCAGTCACAAAGCCCAGCTTCACCAGGTGAGATGAGAACAGCTGATAGCTTGGGGAATTCCCCTTGTTATCCAACAGCAAGTTCTCTTCCCTTTATATATTTCTAAACTGACAACTCTTATGTTATCAAGCCATCGTTATAAAATGGCACTAACTAAAATGTGAAAGGATTTTCTCCAGCAGACAGTACAATATTTTACAGCTAAGACATGATATGAGGACAGAAAGCAGGTCAAATTTCACCCCTCTCTACCATCAAATTGAAGTACGGTGTCAATGGACAAAGTTAGCATAAATGAAAACATTACAAAATCAATATGGACACCTTCAAAAGAATCAAAAATAGTACACAGGGCGTCTTGCAGAAACCAGAAAGAAGGTACCTCTGTCTTATTTGAAAGATTCTGAGTCATGTTGCTTTTTTTCCACTATTTTTGAGATGTTTAAAGACGAAAGCAAAGTAATTGATATCCTGTTTCCAATGCAGTAACATGACTTTTTAAAATGAAGTATTGTAATTTAGACCTAAAAGTTCAACTTAAAAGGCAGTAATCTTGTCAGAAAAGTAGTAACATTTTTATCCTTTCTTATGACCTAAAGTTAAAAATAAGGTCAAAAGAAGGCTATTTTTGCAATTAAAAAAAATAAATGCAATACAGCTCTTAAAAAATCAGTTGCATGTAGCTATGACTTGCTATGAATCAAAATTGTATTTACGTAGTGATGCGTTTCACTGCATTTAAATAAAAATGTTGAGAAAGTGCATTTTCTACCCTCAGCAAAGGATGAAAAACAGGATCTAAGCTAGAAAGGGGGGTAAGGAGGGAGGCCACGTCAAAGTGGCCTACCTACATGCTCTATGCTAGCCTTGAGATGGTACCAATCTCCCTCTAAATGGAAGGGATCACAGCTTTTGGGAAAGAAATAGCCAGTTACTGTAGGAATGCCAATCTCGCAGCAAGAAACACCAAAATATTTCTTCCAGAAAGAAAAAAAGTTCTCACTCGTGCAGATACAAACTAATCCAGTACAGTTATAGCTTTAAACACTTTGTGCTCTTGACGAATGAGTCTCCTATAATTACAGTGACCTACTTACCATCTTCTGTAATGGTACCACTGCTGGAACCGTTGCTCTTGGCCTGTCTGTGAGAAGAAGAGAGAGAGGACTCTGCATTGTGAACCTTAGGAGACGGGGAGGGTGATGGGGAAGGTGTAAGAGTTGGTGATGTGCTTTTAGATGTAGATGAAGTCCCAGATGGAGGTCTTTTGTTCATCTCCAGTTTTTGCTGTAGTTAATGATACAATGATTTCAGTTTAAAAAAATAAAAAGTGTTTACCTATATATGATGCTTCGATATTACTTAAGTTGCATATCATTTCTGCAGAGCATGTAGCCACAGCTAGAAGCTTC
Organism: Phalacrocorax carbo; assembly: GCF_963921805.1. NCBI lineage: Eukaryota > Metazoa > Chordata > Aves > Suliformes > Phalacrocoracidae > Phalacrocorax > Phalacrocorax carbo. The sequence continues at coordinate 68,826,087 of NC_087514.1, read as the reverse complement.
TGCTTGATTCCTATTGAAATAATTGGAGCAACATTGATTTATCCCAGGTGAGAGTCTGTCCCTTCAAATTCGTCAAGAAAAATACATTTATTAAGGCTGTAATTCTGGAAAAAGAAAATGGTTTCTTATAAAACAATACTGTATACAAGCACTACAATTACTCTTTTTATAAAAGCTGAAATTATTTTGACTCTGAAAACAGGTCTTTTCCATTCAGAGATTTAATTAAATAAAGCCTCAATTAAAGCTTTTCAAAGTACATCTGATGCTAATTCAAAGTAGCACTTCATGCTGGATTAACCAGAAATATGTAGCAAGCAGAAACTAAGTTTCAGGTGTATTTAAACCCCTTGCTGCACTGGAATGAAAGTTTCAGTCAACCCTTAAAATTATTGCCTAACATGAGTCAAATGATTCAACTTTATTAAATATTTTGCCAGTATTTAATACATTTGGAGGCATAAAGAACAGGAAAATAGAAGAAGTAAAATGAGGAATAAGAATACACATGTACGTATATCAGTCTTTTCCAAAACAAGTTAATGGACCTCATCTCCTAAATTCCTCAATCTACATCTCGCTTCACACAATTCAATGTTTGCGTTATGTGACCTGAAAAGAAGTCTTAGGTGATTTTGCTCCTGGATTCCTGAATTCAGAGTTTAAATTAAAATACCTTTTGCCAGTCAGGCTGCTACAAGAAAAACATAAGAAGAAAGCTGAGCTGGGTAACAAGGCAAGAAGGGAGAATGACAGTGGCGCCTGCCCCTCTACAGTTTTGCTTCTGTGCTATGCCATAAATTGAACTTTGCCAGTCAATGAAAGAGATGCAGATTAAAAAGGTAAAACTGATCTGAGTGGCAACAGTCTTCCATTACTCCATCCTATGCCAGAATCTTCCACCCCCTTAGCCCTGCATCAAACTGACTAGAAGTAATGTAGTATGGTACAAATTTGAGAGGTCTCTGAAGAGCATCATGAACTAATTTCAATTTTTTGTCCCAAATTTCCCTGTATTCTGTTATTGGCCACTTGTGTTTCAGAAAGGTCTTCCCTCTCTAGCACACTGACTGCATTTATTTAAATTACATCACCCTGTAAATCATTATTCAGTTTTTATTTTCCTTTTCTTAAGGCTTGTACAATCCCACCCCTCATGGATAACTTTTGCAACACTGATCAGTGTAACATCTCTGCATTTTTAGATCAGCTATTTCCAAATTTAGACAGCCTGATCCTAGCGGGAGGGCACAAGCATTTCCACAATGGATATAAATGTTAAATTTTCAGCATTTATGTTGTTGATTACAACAACACAGTAGGCTGTTTAAGCTTTTGCAGCCAGCACGGATCCATGTGTGATTGTGTACTCCCAACAGACACTGATGTCCCAAAAATCACCTCAGATCTGTGACACATGAACTTCTATTGCGAGATCCACACTGATTACATGTTTCGTTATTGGTGGATAGACTGAAGTTCGTCTAGACATTTAAGCAAAGAGCACTGAAAGAACTGTTGCCTTTCCAACATACTGGCATCATTTTTATTTAAAAGTCTTTTCAACAGTATGATGAACTGCCCTTCCCTGAGACGATCTGCAGGGCATTGCACCTCACTACTACTTTATCCCCTAATGTCTTCTACCGTCAGTGGGAACAATAGTTAAACTTCTCAATGACAGAACTGTTGTAACAACAGGTCCCAAGATCTGCAGCCCAAAGATCACAGGCACAGGTATTATCTCTTAACAGGCTAACTAATATAACTGGAGAAAAATAAGACTTTTGGGGGCACACAAGCAGCTCTTCTGAAATTATCTCCAAGTTAAAAACAAGCTGAGAGGAACTGCTCAGAGTTTAATTAGAAATATATTGGTCAGCCCACCTCTGAAAGAAAAAGCATTTAGTAGCTGTTGAGTAAACACAACTTTAAGGAGGGAAGAGGATACTGAAGTGGCTTTGTCAACAGGAAAGAGACAGATCATTTATAACCCAGGGAGCAGTTACGTGGGATAGAAAGGGAGGAAAGACTATAATGTGCGAAAGAATCAGTATGAGCCCACAGCTTTTGGGGGTCCAGCAGAGTTATAAACTTTAGCTCCCAACCTCATCTTTGAAAAGCTACCAGTAGTCCCTTCAGAATCAGGACTGATAGATCAGAGACAAAGCGACTATTCACAGAAACTGTTTTGGCATTGGTAATTGCACACTTTTTCTGATTTTTGCCCTCCAGAAATTCCAGTTAAATAATTTACCAGCTTTGTAACTTCATTTATCATTGATATTTACTGATTAAGTATACATATTGCTTACTGTTGCCTTGTAAGACATCACAGTACAAGATAGAAAATATAACAACTTTATACTCTGGCCATTTTTGGTTCTTCAGGCAAAACTTCAAGAAGAATCTCATGAAGAGATGCAAAGAAAACACAACAAAGCTGTTTGGACATTACACAAGAAAAAAGTTGAGAAATTTTGCTCTTGGTCATGTATTCTAACATTTTCAGAATACCAGACATTAGAAGTAAACCCGCAAATTATGCGCTTTCTTTCTCTTGCTCTCTGAAATGCAATGTTTCCCTGTGTGAATAAACCCATACATTTCACACGAGTGTATCACATCTTTTGTTACGATGCTGCTTTCTAACTTGTGTCTCTGCAGATTTTGAAGATTTAAAATCTTAATCCTTAAAAATTTTGTACAAAGCAGTTGTTAACTTCAAAGTACATGCACAAAACCGGGTATGTCATGAGGGTAAAACTATTCCAGGAAATTGATAGGTAACTCAGCGCAGATAACATGGCCTGCACTCAGGATCAAAACCTGACTTTGGTGGTGACAACTTAATGTTCATACTGTTTAAAAATAACACCATGTGGAGCAGACTGGATTCACACATATTGTTGCGGTCAGCAGATCCTGGTACAAATTATCTCATGTCCTGCACACAGGTTGTGCCTTTGGAGGGAAAGTCACTATGCTACTTCAGAGTAAAGCCCAGGAATAACTAACATAAAACACTGGACTCAATCAGGGCCATAGAAAGAAATAACGAGAAACCAAAATAACAGTGCAGATCTACCCTAATATCAAGTATTACATTTACTGCTTTTAAAATAGAGTGAAATTAATAATGAAGCAAAATCATGCTTTATTATTAGGTCTGATCTTTTGTAGACTTGTAATGAAAAGGAAGGTTCGTGGAGCTGACAAGTTTCCACTACTGTAAGAGGTGTTCATTCATTTAAGGCTGTGCAATATCTTGCAGTTACATTTATCAACCATTCATGACTGAGACATGACATATTAAGATTAGCCAGCTTGGAAGTACAAAAATTTACGTTTCCCGGTACCTTCACAACATGTCCATTGCCAACAATTTGAGCACACTGCAGATCAGAGAGAGTGGATGAAGGAGTTGACTGGACTGGACTATGCTGTTGGTTGGGCTTCTGTTCAGGCAAGCCTGCTGCTTTTCTCCTTTGGGCTGCAATCTGAGACAAAACATTATCTGCACTTCCACCTAAGGAAAAAATAAAATCAAAATGGTGTCAAGGAAACCATCATTTAAAAATATTTGTTAATCCTCAATTCACCTCTGCCTACCACTCTCTCTTAAAAACTGACTGGATGAAGGAAGAGAGAGAATTTTAAGGTTCAGACCTGTTCAGCAGCTATCAGCAAATGCAATAAGAATCAGCTACAGCAGAAGCCAGCCTTGTCTGTGCACACACAGAGCTGACTTTCATACTCTTGGATATAGGTTTCATGAGCTGCTTCACCATATTGTCTTTAAACAAAAAGCACACAACATGAGTAGGGGACAGCTCTATGAAATATATGTTGCAATGAACAAGCATCCACCTGATCCATTGTGGGTTGACTCAATAAAATCAACATTTTTTCTGAGAGAGTGGCTAACCTATCAGACAGATGTGAGGCTTTTGTTCCCTTATGTAGGTGTCCAAAGCCCAATCCTGTTCCAACGAAATTTAGAGAAGTTTTGCTTACAGAGCAGTAGGAGCCCTCAGAAAAGGTACACCTTCTACCATCATCACAAACACTAATTTTTTAGCCGAACCAGATACAAACTGCTTTCTTATTAAAAGTAAAGGCAGCATGGTACCTGATCTGTTATGCAGTTCTCCTCCATGCCTGTTAATTCCTGCAATGTTGTTGGATCCACCAGAAGAATGGGGAGAATGGTTGAAGTTGTTGGAATTTGAAGGAGATGCAGGTCTTCTTGCAAATGTTGGTAATTTGACTGGTCTAGTACCCTTGCTAACAGATGTCTGGAAAACAAAAAGAAATATAATTTTCCTCTTTCTCGTTTAAGCAAAACAACACCACCAAGCTGAGTGGGGAAGTAGACACTCCAGAAGGGGGAACTGCTCTGCAGGGAGATCTGGATAGGCTGGAAGAGTGGGCCAGCAAGAACCTTATGAAATTCAACAAGGAGAAGTGTAAGATCATGCACCTGGGAAAACATAACCCAGGAGTGCAGCACAGACTGGGATCCACCTGGCTGGAGAGCAGCTCTGTGGAAAGGGACCTGGGGGTCCTGGTGGAGAGAAAGCTCAACATGAGCCAACAGTGTGCTGCTGCAGCCAAGAAGGCCAACAGGGTGCTGGGTTGCATCAAAAACGGCATCACCAGCAGAGATAAAGAAGTCATCATCCCACTCTACTCAGTGCTTGTCAGGCCACACCTGGAGTGCTGTATACAGTTCTGGTCCCCACTGTACAAACAGGATGTGGACAGGCTGGAAGGGGTCCAGAGAAGGGCCACCAAGATGATCAAAGGACTGGGAAGCTGCCATACGAGGATAGGCTGGGAGAGCTGGGTTTGTTCAGCCTTGAGAAAAGGAGGCTCAGAGGGGATCTCATCACCCTGTACCAGTACTTAAGGGGCAGATACAAAGAAGATGGAGACTCCCTTTTTACACGGAGTTCCCATGGAGAGGACAAGGGGGAATGGACACAAGTTGCTCTTGGGGAGATTCCGATTGGACACCAGAGGGAAATTTTTCACACTGAGGACAGTCACCCGTTGGAATAATCTCCCCAGGGAAGTGGTTGACTCAGCCACGTTGGACACCTTTAAGAGTCATCTGGACAGGGTGCTGGGCCATCTTGTCTAGACTCTGCTCTTCCTAGAAAGGTTGGACTAGATGATCCCTGAGGTCCCTTCCAACCTGTGATTCTGTGATTCTGTGAAAGATCAAACTTCAACTGCTGTTTTATTTATGATAAGCTCTGAAACTTCCACTGAAGAACAAAAGGGATATCTGAAATAATACTACTTTACATATACAAATACGTTGAATATATATTTACATAAATATATTAATTTATTTATACATAAATATATTTATGTAAATATATATACATTGAACATATATATTCCACAGAAGAAGTTACACCATAATAAAGGCTTTAGTTCTTCTTTACCTTTGGCCAACACAAAATGAGTATATGATGCACCTGAGATATGATATACAACATTACAAGCCAGAGCTGGTGGGGGGATTATCACATGTGAAGCTTCTTTCCTGCAGAATCCTGGTTTTGTCTCTCCCATCTTACAAGAGAGCTACCACCTACTTCTCATCCATCACATCCCTGTTTCTTACTAAGCTGCAAAAAGTGACATGAACTTTCCAGTTGCTTTTTCATTTCCCCTTCATTCTAAACATCTATCTGCACCATTTTATTGACTATTGTTAACTGAGGCACTAATGATCTAGCTATACACTAGCCAAATCCTCTGCCACATCCACATCCTCCTTCAATTCTTTTGCTCTTACACCACTGGCCACTGCCAACCATCTGACATACGGCTCCTGCAGCTCAGCTTTTTCATGTTTCTTATCCTGTTGCTCAAATCACTTCTTCCGACTCTACCTTACTAGGATTCTCTCCTTCTCCCTATTCCTTTAACAAAAACCCTTCTTTCCCCACAGAAGGATTGGTGGCTAGTCCTCCCCTACTTCCCCTGCTCCTCACTTTATATACAGATACCAATTATCCACTTATGTTATTGCAATCATCTTTTTTAGGATGATGAACATCTGTCTTCCTATGATCTATCACTTCCCTTCTAATACTCCACCTTATTCTACCTAAATCACCTCTACGGATATTAAGCTAACTTTTACTTAAAAAAGGAAGACAGAAAAAAAATCCTCCTAAAATATCTTCATTGTTCCATCTCTAGAACTGTCATAAAATACAGTTCTGGACTAGTAAAACAAACTCTTCTCTACACTTGGCTAGTACAGTCTAAAGTCAGGGGAGTAAGCACTTCTTTTTCTCCTACTAACTACGACAGCAAAGGTTGTTGAGGTTGTTTTGCTTCCTATCTCAAGATAAACAAGGACAAGGACAAGCTGTAACTGAGACAATTTCTGATCAGAAACACAGTGTGGCTCACCAGCCAGCATGGCCTGGACATAGCACAGTATTTTCATACACATTTTGTTTGCTTACTATATCAGAGTTCCCACTGCTGTTAAAATCATGCTTGATTGCCCTCTGTGGCCAGGCAGTTCTCATCTGTTCAGCTTTGCCATCTTTGCTGAGTCGCGTTCGGTCAGAATTCCAAAGCTCAAAACTTGAGGGCGGTAAGAAAGGCGGTATCACTGCTTTCAGTTTATCGCTGGGCAGCCTGGTAAATGGAGCACTACTTCTCAACTGAGAGAGGGAAACAAAGAAAGGGAAAAAGAAAAGACCCTCTTCATAAGAAAGATTACTGGGAGCTGATGATGTAGTTTCAAAATTTTAAGTTAAATAAAAAGATAGACAAAAATGCATTTTTAAACATTATAAAATGGAAATGAGACACAATAGTGGTATTTGTGAAGATCAACAACACATAACAGAGAAAATCCAATGGACATTCTGGCACCTGTCAGCATGCTCATTCATTTAATACAAGGAATATTGTTCATTAGGTGTAAGAAACTGTCTCTTCCTTCATTGGGCTGAATCTTTCTTCAAATCTATTTTAACAGGAATGTTAACAATTAATTTCCAAAGAACTAACAAGGTAGTCCCTCTCTGTATTCCCAATCAGGACACCTGGAAACAGCGAACAACTGCCTGTTCCTGCTGTACATGCTCTCTAGGAAGAGGAAATACCAACACAACTGGTTTGGCTCCCTGGAGTTCTGTCAGTCAGCCACATCAAAAGTTACTCAATCTTCTTAAAAAAGAACATAAAGCACAACCAGGCAAATTTAATGACATCTCCAGCAAGTAAGCTGTAGGGGAATTTAAAGCTACAGCATAGGGAAAAAGGAATAGAATAATACAAATAAAAAATATCCCAAACGAAATATTTCATGGTTGCCTCTACTAGTAATTTCTCACTTTCACATTTTACATGGTTCCATCCGTGTTTTCTTTACAGCGTACTGCTTGTCAGCAACTAATCAGCTGTTCCATCTTTTTTACTAATTCATCGCTGGTCATACAAGGTATGGGTAACTCTTGAAAAAAAGTCAGTACCTGTGAACAGCTCCCACACCATAGTACTTATAGTACTTCCTTGTCTAAGAACAACTGATGTATCATAGCCTGTCGGTTCCTGTCTAGTGATTACACATAAATGATAGCTCTCTTTCTAATGGTGACTTGGATAGGAGGGGAAAATAATAAAAATTATAGGAGCCGCATGACCTTCTGGACTGGGCTGAACACAGCCAAGAACACTGTGACATACCATGGTTGTCAATAATTCATCATCCTTTTCTCCTTTTGCAGTGTTTACACCTGAAAAATATATAAATGTTGTTTTATTGTATACACGCTCCTACTTTTGGTCTCATGGATAGCTTGTTGTTTTCAAACATTCAACAGCTTTGCCCTCAGTAAGCACACAGAACCAGGACTGCCAATGACACTGTCATGTCAGCGTGGAGAGCTGTACAATCTCAGTAGATGTGCTCTACCTCAGTAGATGTGCTTTATGATTTGGGCTTTTCCAATCTCTCTTTCTTCTCGAAATTATTTATTTGTTTAAATAAATTGGGTTTCATTACATAAATTAGTTTATCAAAGATGCTAAGAACTTTTGAGTGACCTGTCTCTATTGCCCAATTTAATGGTGCTTGCTACAGAACAGTAATATGGTTATATTAGCATTTTCTTGCTTAAATGATGCTACACTCAGCTTTCAGCATGATCAACAGTAAGGAGCTCAAACATCTCTCTACATACTACAAACACATTAGGTGTCTTTTCAGTTATACTAAGCTAAATAAAAACTAAATCAATAAATCAGAAATAGCATAATCTTGACTATCCCATGAGAGCTCACTTCCCACAAGACAACTCTGGCTTTACCACTAGCTTTGTTATTTGTGATCCGAGCTGTAGCAGCATCAGGGTTTCCAGAGGTGTCCGTATCGCTCTGTGGAACTGCTTTTATGGTGGAATTTAATGATGGTTCAGGCTCATCAGGAAAAGGCACAAACTGATTGGAAGGAAATCCATGGCGCAACGTCTGAGTCAACTTCAGCTTGCGGAATCGATTGGACATCCTGCTCCACCAGGACTAGATTGATAAGACGACACAACAATTTAGTTCCAAAGAAAAGAAAAAAAGAAGAAAAGAAATGTATAATTAAGTAAGCCTTACAGCAGTGATAAATCTGCCAAGGAGTTTTTGAGATAAACTACAAAAGCAATGTTAAAGCTGTTTGCAATTATCAGCAGAATCTTTCACCATAATTTGTACACGTAAGATTAATCTCTGTCCTTATTTTGCATCTGGCAAATGTGCCTTACAATATTTTTCCACACTATCTGGGAAGACAAGGTAGATAAAAGCATTAGGGCAATTTGAATAGGAAATTTTACAGCTACATTGCAAATATTTAACCTTCCCATTAACTTCCAATTTCACCATCCATTCTTACACTCTATGGCATCAATGAACTGGCATGTATATTTTCTGCTTTTTGGAGGTGTGCATATTAGTTTATCTGATCTGCATAAAAGCTTCTGCTTATGATTTCCTAAATTGGTGGCAAAGTAGAAGAGCTCTGATAGTATTCCTGTCAAACTAAAGATCCACAATCCATACAGAGCTACTATACAGATAACTTAAACCCTGCCAGATTGGAAAGGCTATAAACTGAAAAAGAGCAAGGCAAGGAAATGTCAGCTGTGAAAACACCACAAAACTTAGGACTATTGCACCTACAACCTCCATCCAATACAGGTACCACATATGCAGAAAATGTTACATGAAAGGACTGTCTTTGCTCAAAATAAAATTTATCCAAGTATTTATAGACGTATACATGTTTACAGGCAGACAGCGCAAGATGCTCCAAGTATTTAGCAGGATATTTCTCTAGACTATATGAGACCTATAGGCTATATTAAGATGACCTATGTGATCTGTATTAAAGATTATGTGGCTTGTAAATAAGTAAGACAGACTATATATATCTTCCGATTATTTCTTAGCAAAGCTTCTTCTTCCCTTTCTGGAACATTTTAAAAAAATAATAAAGTCATATAAAAGTGATGATACTTCATCTAGGCCAGCTTTACTTGACATCCAACCCAGATAACGCACTTTCCTAGTTTACTCTTTATTCTTAGCTATTCCTTCTCACCACACATATTCCCCTCTGCCCTTGGCATTTAACATTTTTCAGCTGCTTACTGATATATGTCTTCCCAACTGTCATACAGTAGAAGTAAGTAATATAAACTGTAAACTTATTCCCTGTAAATCAATCCTTCTAGCAGATGATCATTAAAAAGATTTTAAATCTGCACAGAGCATTAGTAATGGTTAGAGTTCTCAGACCTTTGTATCTCTTTGGAGACATAACTAATAAAGATTTACATTTCTTACAGCAACGAAGACCTGATGGAAAAAGGCAAGAGAGACAAATAGTTCCAAGAAAGCAATAAAAACCACACAGTTCAGCGTTTATTCACCTTCCAAAAGGAATTGAAAGAGCAAAAAAATCCATCTAGTTTTAACACAGAGTACAATGAGCTTACAAAAGAGACTGCTTGCACAACGTGGTTTGGTCTTGTTCACTGAAGCTAGCTTGCTTCTGTAACAAAGATCACTTCTAAGTTCCTATCATCTTTGTTACTCCTCCTCACAGTGCTTCTGCTTCCATAGCATACGCTTGCACCACAAACTAACCTGAAATGGATTAAGTACAGCCACTATGTTACCATATAAAGAACCACTGCTCTCCAGCAAGAAAGGAATGATAGTGGCGAAGTTCATCTTGTCCTCTGGTGTTGAAAGTATGGTGGTCTGAGCTCTGGAGTCTCCCACCTGCCTCTGCAGAAAGCTGCGGCCTCTCCATACACCCTACCACAGCACACACATAAGAAGCTGGAATAAAGGGCATTAAACTAGACTGAAGCAGCCAAGTAACAAAAATGCATTTTTGCTTAAAAATAGCATCTGTCAAAAGGCTGAAATCTAGCAGCAGTGGGAGAAGGCAACAGTATCAAAGAACAGAAAAATGGTGTTGCCGCTTGCCAAATGCCATAGACATTTGTAGCAATATTAGGAATGCAGAATAAGGGGAAGAACTAGAGATCTCTGCCCTCAAACAACTTTAATCTAAAAAAACTGAATGGGATAATTCACACAGCTTTAATACTGACATTGAGAGTATAACTTGCTGAAGAAGCACGGGCAGGAAGAAAGAAATAGAATTTTTGCATATGGGAAAGGCAGAACTTTGTTTTCAAGTCCGCAGAATGGTGAGAAACAAAGCAGTTGGGTACAGAATGAGATCATGGTTATCCAGTACTTAATCAGTAGGTAAAGGAACAAGGCCCTGTATTATGTATAAATTACAAATAAAAGAAACACACAACAAAATCAAAAGCCTACTAGTTAATGACAAAAGTGATCAAACAGGAGACGCTGAAAAGGGTTTCGGTTTTTTAAGCTTCCAAAGCAGCCTACTTGTGATCAAATATTTTAGTATGAATACCATTAAGGCGAGGAAGGAAGGAATATATGTGCATTTGCTTAACAGAGTAAGAATATTTAAATGAGCTTACACAAATTAAAACCAGACAAGAACTGATTAAAATTACCCTAGAGTAATCATAGGCAATATAACTTCTGAACAAATATTGATTATCTTCAAGGTAAGTTAAGAGGATGGAAGAAGTTACAGAAATCAGGCCAAAGGCAAATACATAATCACCCTTACCCCGAAGAGGAAAATCTGAAAATTTACTGATCAAAAAGCTTAACATGAAAGGATGTCACTGAAAAAACTTCATACGTGTAAGTTTGTAAGAGATAGCTGGCATGGATTTGTTGGGAATAAATCCCACCAAATCAATCTCTCTCTCTGATAGAATAACTGGTCAAGTGGAGCAGAAAGGAGGAAAAGCTGAAACATAGCTTCACTTTATTAATGCTTTTATTGCTATTCCAAGTAACATTCCTCAAATGACTGAGGAAAGCGTGGTTCAGGCAAAATTAATATAGGAGAAGCACCATAGCAAAAAAAATATATACTAAGAGACAAATCACCAACAATTTGATCTCAGATTGGGAAGACATACTTCATGGAGTGAAAAAGGAGTTTGGAAATGTTCATTAACAACGGCAGCAATGCAACATATTTTGCACGGTCTACAGAAGACATCTATCTGGTCAGTTTTGTGAGCACCTTAGATACTCTACATTTAAACGCTAAACATTGACATTATTCAGCATTGGTCAAGCTGACAGTTAAGAAGAAATCAAGTGTACAAACACAGAAAAGGAAGTAAGTCACAAAGCAGCTGTACTAAAGAAAAAAAAAGAAAATCAGAGTTGTAACATACCATAAACTAAGCATAGATGCACAGTGTCTTACTGCTGCTGCAGAAAAGGTGAATTTCACTGATAACAGCATGAAGCACACAACTGTGCAAGTAGTTTGTGTACGCCACTGTATGACACTGAGACCCAAGTTGGAATCCCATTACTCATTTTGCATCCCTCCCCTTGACAGATATGGACAAATTAGAAATAGTGAGTTTAGGAAACATAACCTGAAAACAAGGAAATCTGAATGAATGATTTTTGTTTATTCTAGGAAAAAAAGATTGCAGAGAATGATAATTCTTTCAGTATTTAGAGAGTTCTTACAAAAACTAAGGTGGCCACTGAACAAGAATCAATCAACTTAATACACAGCAAGAGAGACATAGATCAGATCAGGGGAAAAAATTGTGACTGCAAGAAGTGACAAGCAGTGGAACTGGGCGCTGATGGGGCCATGGGACCAAGGGACCTTCTTCACCAGAATGAAGGAAAAGGGAACAGACTTCTGTCAAGGATGTTCTTGGCGTGTTCATTCTGTCTCCTTACATAAAGACAGGTGAGCGCCTCTAACTTCTCTCGAGTTCCTTCTCATTTTTAGATTTCCATGATTCTGTAGACCCCACATTCTGTCATTTGCACTGATGTAGACAGAAAATTTATCTACTGGCTGAGTCACCACAAATATCTTTTATTTACAGTCCTGGCTCAGCACGCAGCAGTTATCCACATGAAAGCACTACTGCTACAAAACGTAGGTGAGGTCCCTCACTTTAGCACTCTCTTCACATACTGGTCCAAAGAGAGATAAGTTTGAGGACCCCACCTTGCCAACCTCGAAATGTCATTTTTACCCTCTCTGAATATTTTTTAAAAATGTAAGATATGTAGCATACTTGTGGTCAGACAGAATGGTTAATAAAGCATTAAGAAGTGATGGAAGAGGAGGCTTTATTGGCTTTCAGGTTATATGTATCAGAGAATTATACGGAATACAACTTCTGCTGAAAAAGTGCTTGACTAGGACTTAACTTGTCAACACTGCAATGTTTTGTAGTTTTGAGACCAAATACTTAAACATTCCACACATCAAAATATTAAATGTGTCACTACTCATGTGTACATCTTTATCATTGACAAATCTTATAGTTTTTTAATTTCATGTCACAATCTTTTATGACCCTCATTCCAGCTTGTGCGTCGTAACACTGCAAGAGTTGCAATCCAACCTGTTGTTCATCTGTATTCCATAAAGCCAAAAGCTGTTCTGACAATCTCCCACTGAAGTAACTGCATCCATCTAAATGGACACTGAAGTTGTATCATATAAAATAATAGAATAATATGAAGATAACCACTTGTGGCTTCATAGTTAAAACTGCAAAACAGATTTGAGCTAAAGTAGAACTTTAAATGAACTTTAAAATTCATGTGAATAATAGCCTGGAAATTACCATGTGTATTTCCAAGACCCTGGTAACTTTTATAAAAAAATATGTGAGATCATGGACTCAAGGAAATTCTGAGGTACACCATAATCAAAAACTATTCACCTAAATACAGAACAACGGCAACAACAACAAAATAAACTAATACTTTTTTCTTCTCATTTGCAAACAGACAACATAAGTCGCAATATCTCTGTTTAAGTGGCATGCACTTGTTCTGACTCTATGTTGTATCCTACTGGATCACCACCAGTTCTGAGTTAAGGATACAGCATACCAGAGGACACGTAAGCCTGAACTACACACTCTTTCGCTCTTCATATTAGAATTTTTCCTATGATCTTCCTAATTTTAAATGCCAATAGCCTGTTTCCATTTATGGTTGAAATTACTTCTACCCTCTGTCCCAGAGGTAGAAGGGTTATGGCCCTCAAACTCTTGGGCTGTCCCACACAGAGTCCCAGGAGTATTTTCAAGTACATTACCAGAGCTTCAGCTTCCTTCCTACATCACACTTTCTACTTTTAGAGTCTACTAAATACCATAAAAGTAAAATAAAAGAACTACCGCTCTCATTCCTACATAGAACAAACATATAAATAGACAGTTTCTCACAATGTTAGGAGATACTAGCCAGATCCTCATAACACATCCACTCCAATTAAAAAAAAAAAAACAACCAGAGAAAAAGAAAAAAATTAGCAATGAGTATAAAAACAGTCAACTAAAACTGAAGTACATTTGGATTTTAAAGGCAGATTAAGATCATAATGGGAATTCAGTTCCAGACTTATGAACATGGCACCTTCCACTACTTAATTACAAGATCTATTTCTAGGCACTGAAACACTTCAATGCAAACTCTTCCTTCGAAGTCTTCCCTTTGCCTTGTCATCCAACAAAACGAAAGCTGAACACATGCTACATTTCATAAAACTAGGAAGTGCTGTCAATGAGGAATTCAGAACACACACCCCAAAAAAACAGTTACATATTAGATCCAAAGTACTTCTTAGCAATTACTTTCTCTGCTTCATACATTACAGGAAACAATGCATTAGTTATTTATTAAGAGTGAATATATTTACCTTTAGTCCTCCTTTGTCATCTGGCAACATTGGGACATTTAAGGATTGTCTACTTCTAGAAAAAGGCAAAGATGATCTGTTGTTCAGTTTGTTCTTGTCTTTGTCTACTTGCATGCATGCTGATGCCAGTAACCGTACAAGCTCTGTGTCTAAAATAAAACAAATTAGGATAATGTTTAGTCTGTTCTGCTTTCCCAAATTATGACTGATATGCTGACACTTTCCCTATAAATCGCACATAAGTAGTAATTGATCTACCTCTCAAACACAAAGCAGATAAATCCCCCAAACCTCCTTTCTTGACCTAGGTTTCCCATACCTTCTCCCCACAGTGGGCTGCAGTCTTAACCATCACCTCTCTAAAGGTATTTCTCAGTATAAGCAAGCATGCTATTCAGTTGGAATCAGTCATGTGTGACCAAATGAACTGCCTCCTCTCATACTTTGTAGAAGTTGAGAATGAGATTGTGATGCTCCCTTTTCTCACCTGACACAGAAGAGAGTAGAGAAAAATGAATATTCTTTCTTCAAGCGTAGGTTGCAGAAAAGAAGCTTGGAATTAAATCCCAAAGAGAAAGATGTTCAGCCTGGACAATGAAGGGACTGAAAAGACATGGTAAGTAAAAAGGTGGACAAAAAAAAGTAAGGAAAAAAGAAAAGAAGAGGAAGAAAAAAAAAAAACCAGCATGAGATGAGGACAGGAAAGCAAAAAAAAAAATTCTTTAAATCTAGATTTTATACAGAAGTCAGGAAAGACTTTCAGAAGGGCAAACAGAACTTGTTGAAAGATAAAAAGATAAACTACTCTGTCCTACAAGAAATTAGTTTATCTTCTAAAATTTCATACCATTAGTGATCTACTTTTGACAAATAAAAGGTATCTGCTAGTGACCAATTAGTATATTAGTAAATACAGGGACAACAAACATTAATTCCATCAGCAGTAGTGCTTTTTGGCTTCAGATAAAGCAATTCAGGTACCAGGCAAAGTTAGCAATAACAAATTATATAGGCTAAACAAACTACAACAAAAACTAAATGTGTTTCCCTGAAGTCTCCCCCAAACATGCTGCCTTTTCTAAAGCACTCCCATAAAAACAACCTGAACTCTGAAGTGGGATTTATTCTCAGCCTTTACAGACTTAGTGGGAGGTTCAGCCAGGAGTTCACTAGTTTTGTTCTGCTTGTGCTCTCTTTGTCCTGTCCCTTTACTGCTGTTTACTGAGTGGAAATTGCCAGCTTCAGTTCATAGCTCTGTGCTAATGACACTACAGAACATCTGGGCCACCACAGGCAAATGCCACTGAACTCACTCTGGTGATACAAACAACACATTTTGGAGCATCTTCAAAAACAAAGGCAAGGAGGAAATCTGTTATCCCATAAACGTATACACTCACCTAACCAATTAACTCAAACCCCACCATTTTCAGGCAGCATCCTTTCTTGGTCTGGTCCAGTCCAGCCCAGACCTCAGAGGATACTTCCTAGCAACTTCAATCTATTTCCCAGGTTGGAAGGGATGTTTATCTGTTTATGTTGTACATTTCCTCAGTGCTCTTTGAAGTAACTTACCCGGATCATTCAGCAGCATGATGAGGTCAAAAGCTGTGTATCCATTTTTTGCACGAAGATTCACATCAGCTCCTTGATTTAACAAATACTTTACAACGTCTTTGTTTCTTTAAAGGAAGAAAAAAAGGCATTGCTCATGTTAAAAAAAAAAAAAAAGAAAAAAGAACCAAACCACCAAAAAAACCCCAATACTCCATTTTCATCCTTTCATATCATTGCTCCTCAGAGGTCAGAGTTTTCACCTTTCCTATAGCTAACCAAGTCTAAACTTTGTTCACAAGCTATTCAGAAGCTCCTGTGATTCCTTTGTCAGTCACTGTTTAGTCACTATAAAACAGACTAATCAACATGCAGAAAGACAGCCTAAAAAACCTGATTTGAAGAGTTAGTTTCTTAAGTGGACCCTTTGGAACTGACTCTGGAATTTGTTGCCAAACACCTTCTGAATGAAAGGGCATTAATGCCTAGGGCCAAAAAAAAAGATGGAAAGATACAGGTCAGTCCAGTAGTCATCATACACCATCACTAATACTTCCATACAACTTCATATTCAGAGCAGGTAATAAACTGCATACAGAAAAGCCAAATTTGCAGAAGATAATTTATAAACTCCAAACAGGACTTCACTCAGAGATATAAATTATATAATTGAGAAGAACACACTTCCTTGAGGTGTTTAAAATGCAAAAACAATCAGCATTACATGATAACCAACACAAATACCTTCCAACAAAAGCTCATAAAAGCTAGTTGCATGAAATGGACTCACCACCCCATTCCTATTAGCCTCTCTCCCCTCTCATACACCTGAATAAATAAGCAGGACTTGCCTTGTGAGTTAAAAATAATACTGTAATTCAGCCTACAAAATAAGTGAATGGACAACAAAGCTAGGGAAAATATATTTAATACAAAACTTCTCTTGAGCAGAGACTGACCTTGTATAAAAACAAACTCTGATATGCATAAGCAACGCAGAGCAAAAATTTCTTCAGTTGCAACAGGTGACTGCAAACTCTAACACTGAAGCTGACAAACAGATCTTGACCTCTCCATTTCAGAGCATTCTTATTGGACAGATTAAGTTTTCACTTCTGAACTCACTCCCGATAAAATCAACCTAAAATGGAGGAGGAATGTTCATCCTCTTTTCTAACAAAAATTCTGCTTATCCCCACCACAGTTCCTCTGCATACTTCCCATTACTTTCCTTCTCTTCCTTAAAACTGTGTCATTCCCCATCCTGCTTTCCAGTCCTCCACCTTGAGGGCACGCAGACACATGATCCTTTGGTGCCCCTGGCTGACACAGACCTTGCCTGCTCCCTCCCTCAAACCAGAGACCCTCCACACCACTGTTGATCCTGAGAAAGGGTAAGCTGAGGCTCTGTGAGGGCTAAAGATTTCCAGTTGTTAGGAAAATTCACAACCGGCCCATGCCGACTAAGGAGAAAGGCAAGGATGCGAAGTACAGAATTACACGGGTGAATATTTATTCATGCACATGAGGGGTCCCAGCCACATTGGGGCACCCTGAATGTGGTTCTACACAGGGTTCTTGTACACTCTGAGTGTTTAGGTACAACATGATTTGACTCATCACTGCCACGCACGCTGTCGATTACTAACCACGGTAAAACTTTGCAAAGCAACTGTATTTCTGCAGCATTCTTGCCACTCATCTATTGATCCAGATGTCCCTGGAGTCAGTCTTGCTAACGTTACTTATCTATGATGGCAGACAACACCGGGGGGGCTTCAAAGGTGTGTTAGAGGGGCTATGGTGCTGGTGTTATCTTGATTGACTAGGGGTATCTTTCATCCTTCATGGATAGCTCTGAGTTTCCAAGAAGCCCAGTCCTTATTTCCAAGGCTGGGATGTCCTTCTGGACACTGAGCCCATGTCCTCTAGTTTGCTTTATTTAAGCATGAACACCACCAAAGTCTGCAGTAAAATTCCACTACCTCAAACATTAAGACTATTAACAAAGGCAATACAATTTCATACTATAAAGACTGATTGATATAACAAGGAAGGGAGTTTTCGTAACAGTCCTCCAGGAAACCGAAAGGCCAGTATCTGAGCGCACATAGCACTCAGCTGCGCCCCGTGCTTCCACAGACAAGAGGAGCGCCTGTGCACCAGCAAGGGGACATGCCAGAAGCCCTGCACATTGTTTTCTGCTGGCTGCTTCTACTCCAGCTGTGCGCTGGGGTGGCTGCTGCTAAGCGAAATGGCTGCACCAGAAAAACTGATCTGCAGGCACTTCTGTGAAATGCCTGTCGCTACTATCAGTACTGTGTTGGTGAGGAAGCAGAGAATCTCATCTTACGTAGGCTCCAGGAACTACTTCAGAAATTTTTCACAAAGCAATGACAACTTGACCTCCTATTTTTCCCCTTTGTTGCACTTTCATAGCCCAGTGAGATCTGCTGACTAAAAATAAAAGCTGGAGCAGAATATCTAGATTTGACCAATTAATGAGAGCATTACCAGGCAGCGAAGTGAATCTTTATCTTGCTGAGGGCCTCATCTACAACAATGGAGAAAAGTTTACATTCCTAAAGGAAGTATTTGTAGGCAGACAATGCCAAGTACATGACAGAGATCACACATGAAGTACCAGGCCAATTTCTAGGGTCTGACTCTTAAGGGCCTACTTGTATTTATAAAGTAGCTTGGAGAAAATAGCAATCAGTTCTCCAGTGGGTGCATTTCAGAAAACTTCATAAAACCTAAAGGTCAAATAGGGGAACATAAGAATGGTTTTAAGACTGGAAAATACGGCACATAAAAGGGTGATTGCCTTGAAGTTTCACAACTTGATGTAGGCCTACAACCCTGGCAGGAGGTGATACTATCTTACAAAACTCCAAAAACCATCAAAGGATGGAAGTTGAAATCTGCACCAAAGCTCCTAGTGCCTGCCTGGAGCACTATGTTCCCCGCACTCACTGAGCCAGATTCAAGTTCCCAAATATGACACTCATTCTGAAATCTAAACAGCATTTGGGTCTGCTCTGAAAAGCTGAGGGCAGTGTAAGAGTCATGGAAAACTGAGGCCACAAGTCTTTGAATTTCTTGTAAGACATCTCTGCTCCCAGAGCCAGTATAAAAAAGACCTTTTCTATTGGGATGTAAGAAGAATGAAACTTCTTTACTGCTAGACCCAAAAAGATCGTGTTTCTTACCCGTGGTATGTGGCCTGCATTAGTGCTGTCCAGCCATGAACATTATCCTGCTTGTCAATATCAGCATTTTTCTCAACAAGGAGCTGAACAAGGGGCAGCTGTCCAGTTACAGCCGCAATCATTAATGGAGACGCGCCATCGACATTGGTAATATTGACCTGACTTGGGTCTTCATCAACAATCCCTTTAACCAGCTGAAAGTTTCCTGTAAAATAGTGATAAACACCATCTACATAAGCAACAGAGAACTGCTTAGCCAGTGAATTCATATGTATTTTCATTTGCTGACACTGGCCTACATTTAGTGGAATTAAAACAGAAAAAAATGAAGCACTAGAGCAACTGCAACACTAAAGCTAAATATTTGTACTGATCTTTGGTCTTTCCATTGATCACTGCATCTTCCCAGGCACTGTTTTCCTACATTTTTCCCACCTGTACACTTATAGTACAATCCCATTACAAGAATTGTATTCTGAAATTAACAGCTAAGCTATAAAGACTGTATGAACTGCAGTGCATCCCACATGTGAAGACATGAGTAGGGAATATTTCTAGTAAATTGTCCTAAGATGATGTCATGCAAGGAAAACTGATGATATTGAGACACCATGATTTATCCTTCAGTAGCACAAAGACCCCTGCTGCATTTCCATAGGCTGAAATCACAGAAAGCAATCATTTTAGAATCAAAGATAGTGGGTACAAAGGCACTTTGAAAGGTGGTGGAGGCCATCCCTTACCTTAAGCAGATAGAACAATGCCCCATGTCACACTGACCCGTAAGTTTCTCTTACAAAGGTGGTTCACCGATTCTAAAAAATTCCACTGATACAGTCCCACAACCTCCCAAGGAATTAATACATTGCAGTGCTCAACTTTCTTATATTCAGAAGTTTCTTTTTAATTCTGCCTCCAATATTTAAACTAACTCCCCAGTGTAAAACTTCTCTTTGCTCAAGAGTAATGCATTACTCCTGTCATCTTTCTAGTTCTTTAAGGTAAACCTAACATTCAGGTTTCCACATAGAGAGGCAGGTCGTCAGTGAGCTCTTGTCTAGATTACGAAAGGCAGTACAAAATAGGCTACTGAACATATTTTAACCAAGCTGTGAGGTTTTTTTCTAAATCTTAATAAAGGCAGGAACAAGCACTTTTTAAAATGTATCAGGTAGTCAGGGTCATCTTAAGCAGAGAACTTAAGCTCTCCCAGCTCCCTTATATTTTTGATCAGGTATGGCAGGCAAAAGCACAGAAGAAGCTAAGAGAAAAAAAAAAAAAAATCTCTGTGACCAAATATGTAACACCGTAAGAACCGAGGCAAGAAGCAGCAAATCATCAACTGTCATGGAAATGGAAAAATTATCACCTTTTAAAAAAACCTTCAGATGGTAAACTGCTTCATGACATGAGCTGGCTTCAACTCAATCACAGGCATGAACATTTTCCTTGGAAAGCCAGTCAGAATCCCAGACAACCCCTGCAGGCACTTGAATGCACTCACTGAAACTAACACCCACGCGCACCACTCAGCTAATTTCTTGGAACGGGAAAGATACAAAAGCACAGAACTACTTTTCTGAAGTCCCAATTTAGTAAAAGACACCAGGTGGCTTTTTTAACACAGACACACATCACAGAGTTTGTTAAACACAAACCCTGGAATCTATAGAGACTCCGGAATTGACTTTGAACTCTGGTCTGGACACTTTTTAACCTAGTGGGTTGTTTTTTTAACAGTGCTGCCATCCACAGCCAAGTACTTCAGAAAAAAATGAAAGGAATATGCTGACCAGTATTAATTTGGCTCACCCCCTAAGACTCCTTCCCACCCAACACTGAAGTTTATAAATCTCAAACTAAAAAAGTCACAGGGGTACAAGACAGGCAGCTGAACTCTAAAATCCCAGATGAGATCTGAATGCTAAGGCCAGGCTTGACCATTTAAACCACACCTCTAATTTTCCAATAGGAATGCACTGGCAATAAAACTTGGAAGATAATTGTCAATTTAAAGATGCATTGCTGAAATCCATTTGGACAGATGTTGAGAAAAAAAATGGTATTTTCCTTCACAAAAAACATTCATTTACTATTAATAAACAAAGATCTAAAGATCCATCAGAAGCTGTGAAAGTTGCTAAATCAGAGCTCTCTTCAGGTTGCAGCTCCCTGCTGAAAGCAAGAAGGTGAAACACACCGAAGACTTCATGATTATGTTACAGTCAGGAGTGGGTACATGGACAAATATGCTGAAATGAGAGGCAGTTGTGCTCAACCCTACAGCTCGCTTATTCTGTATGCACATATCACAGTCAGGAGGAGTAGAGTCAGCTTTCCGTGCAGTATGACCAGGTTTTCTATGTCTCAGACATGGAAAGCACAGCCCCAGTAAGGATTATTGGGTCTGCTGCATGCACAAGGCTGTATTACCAATGTTTCCTCATTGTCTGGGACATCTTAGTCCCAAGTAAGGGCAGGCTGACTGGAGAAGAAACAAACCTCTTGGGTCTCATGGGACACCTCTCACAATTTCACTGGATTTAAGACCTAATCTCACATGAGAATGACATCTTCCAATATTTGAAAAAAGAAAAAAAAATAGATCCATCAGGAACTTTTCTTTATGACTGACTATTTTTTCCCAGGACTGCTGGCAATAGGCTAAATGTGCTATCATATAGCTGAAAACATATTCAC
This sequence comes from Phalacrocorax carbo, assembly GCF_963921805.1. Lineage (NCBI taxonomy): Eukaryota > Metazoa > Chordata > Aves > Suliformes > Phalacrocoracidae > Phalacrocorax > Phalacrocorax carbo. The sequence goes on along the minus strand of NC_087514.1, from coordinate 68,804,262 downwards.
ATGGAAAAATACCAATTGTTAGAGCAGTAATCAGGTAAAGTTCAAGCACTGAACCTCTCTAACCTATCAAAGAGATTGCAAACAGCGCAGAGTTTTCTAACCTGTGACATTATCAGAAAACTCAGCAGAAAAGTGAACAGTTCTGTTTCTCACGCCAAAACCATCAGATAGCAAGCCTCAAGTGAAACTTATCATTTCCGCACTTTTTCCTATGCTGGAAGATCCATGAAAATAGGTAACCAGAAAGCAGCTTGCCATCCACCACAGGTGCAGCCATCAGAGCCTGGATCAAATTTAAATCAACAGGATGGCACTGGCTCTTTCTGTTTGCCATGGAACAGTTTTACCAGTTGTGTGCTCATGAAAGTCACTCTTGCTCATGAGAGAACATGCAAGATCTGACACACTTATTCTTTCCTTGGAGCAACTTTAAAGAGCAATTACAATGCTCATAAAGAGGAGAGGCCAGCATATTTTTTTGCACCAATTAGCACTTTTGTTTTCATACTTCAAGTTTATCAGGAAAGAAAAAAAAGATCACATTAAAAGTAGCATGGTCTTAGAATAACTGGAACTACTAAATTGCACCATTTGGCATGAAGGGCACAACCAGGAGTTCATAAAGATTCTCTCATATTGGAATGTGAAGAAAGATAAACTACAGAAATATATGTTTTTAAAATGAAAAGAAAAATAAGGGAAAAAACAAAGTTGCATGTAAAAACAGAACACCTCATGGTTTTCCATGTTAACGAACAAACATGCTCTGAAGTTACAAGAACCAGACATTGCGGAAGAGTCCTGTCAGTACTTACCCAGTTTCAGAGCATGAAAGACATCAGGTTGCCTCTTTTCTGTGTCTAGAAGAAAAAAAAATATTTCTATTAGCAATCACTGAAAAAGCAATAATTTCTAGTAATATTTTTATAGCAAAAACTATTTAAAATGTACATAAAGGTATTGTAAAACAGAGCAAAGAAAGCAGTGATAACCTTTTCATTCCTTTTGGGAAGAATGACTCACCTGTATGGTCCCTGTGCAGAGTTAAAGCTACAAACTGTAATAAAATACTGGTACAGGCTTTTGCCTTTCAACTTCCATTCTCTATCAGGAAATCGTATTTGGAAACTTCTGTGTTTCCTGCCTGGAAGACTAAAATATCAATTAAAGAACCACAGTATAGTTCTGTGGTCTGGTCTAATCCTCTGTACAACAGCAAACACTCAAATAGCACAGGATTATTTTGAAAGGTGACTCAAAAGGAGTTTTACAAGATGTCCTATTTTTATTTCCTCTTCACTATTGCCAGGTTAATTTGTTAAGGTCACAAAAAAAAATAGTGATGTTTTAACCACATAGCTTGCTATTTTTGAAGATAGATATCCTCCAGGTCCCATATCATCATCCCCATAATAAGAACTGTAATTGTTACAAATTTTAATATTCTGAGTGAAGGATCTTTCCTTCGACATGCCTTCAAAGTGCTTTGAAACTGCTGACACTATGTAAGGTGAGGAAAAAATAGTGACATAGTTTGCACCTTCCACCCAAGCCAGAAAAATATACCATCCTCCATCTTCCAAAGCATTATTGACACTACAGAACCAATAGGGTAAAAAGATTTTAAGGATTTTAAGACCTTGAGAGATCTCCCAAGCTCAATTCTGTCATTTTTATGATAATACAGAAAATGTTAATGTTTAAAGCTTGACTCCAAAGGAAGTAATTTGAAAATAATGAACAAAAGCAATTGCTGGAAAGCCTGCAAAAACAGAAGAAACTCTTATTTTAAGACCAGGAAAGAGAGTCGTGGGTCCTACATTTTCTCCTGGTTCAGAAACTGATCTTATAGAATGAATTGTGTATGAGCCCACCATTGAAAAACAGATTCCAAAAGACTAGTTCAGAAAAGGACAAGATTCTGTACTTGGCATGTGAAAAGCCTGGAAGAGAGGCAGCCTCTGGGGAGCAGGAAACCACCAGGAGATGCCAGAAGGAAGGACTGCCGTCCCAGTAAGCTGAAACAAGGATAGGGACAGAACACAGGCAACACCCAGGCCATTTTAAGTAATTTTGGATTTGTTACTGAAAACGGCCCTGAGAAGAGAGTTGCTTGCTTTTGCATGGCAATTCACCCTATCTACGGCAATGGACCAGAAGACAAGGTCCTTTTCTGCTGCCTTCTGTAGGAAAGGTTCTTTTTTCTTCCCAGGATATACAAGACTCCAGTGCTACAAGAAGACTGAAGCCATGGTCAAAAAACAATGCAGAAATCTGTGTGGAAGCTTAACATTTTTACCCCCAATCAGTTACTAACCTTCTGCTGATGGGAACTCCCCCTCGGCAGAGGTGACGGGAACGCTCACCTGCTTTAACGCAAGTCCGCTCTCCCAACTTAAACAGACTTCTTCAATACTTTAAGTCGTATGACTACAAAAGACTTTCAAGACTCAGCAGGCCAACTCTGCGTGCACATACATTCCACATGTTCAAACACATGGACAAGGCATAAAGCACTACACTAGTGAATCCCACAGATGTCTGATTCTCCCTGTGTACTGTAACCGACTGACGTCTACTCCTCAGAGACTGGTCATAAGCATACGTCTACGGCCAGCTGGTCCTGTCTGGTAGCGTGGCTGTATGAAATCACTAACTCCAACTCAACCTATGAGTCAACATCTGACTAAGCGAACACCATCTCTGAGGCAGAAAGAAATGTCAGATTTTTGACCTTGCTTCTTAAAGTACAAGGGAAGCTTGACCTGCAGGAATGACACCAAGTTTGAAGAAAAATTGACGGCTTGGGGGATTGTGGACATGTCCACATGGTAGTGCAATATAGACATAATTAAGTCAGAGTTAAATAAGCCTATTTGGGTATCACAAGTGGCAAAGAGCTTGGAGGGGACTATCCTACCCTACAGGCTTTCTGCCACCATGGCTGGATGGGTGGAAGCACCTGGAAAAGGTTCTTTCTAGGGCTAGCCACACCCTTAGATTTCATAGTAAGTACTCCAAAGCTGAAAAATCCAGATGCAGCTCTTCTAAACCCTCTTGTTAAGCACCTCCCAGCACCGGTCTACATCATAAAGCACAAATACCTTTAAAAGTGTCCCCAAACAGACACAAACAGAATAAGGTCTCAACCTCTGAAATCACTTATTGATGTTCAAATGTCCAACACAATGTCCAAACCAAACTGGCTGATTTCAGGAACAGATTTAATGCATTTCTGTTAGCATAAACAAACTTCTGGAGAAGGAAAAAGAAGCAAATTCACAATACTTGAACAAAACTAACATAAGACATTCATAACATTATTTTATAGAAACAGCCAGAAATATGAGCTAATTTGGAAAGATATCTGGGAGAGATATCAACAGTAAGTAAAATATTTTTAAAAACTAAATTAATTAACATTTCAAACTGACAGGTGATAGCAAGTAGGTTTAACCTTTATCTTCAATAAAAATCCTAGGAAATTACCTATTAAAAACTGTCAAGAGAATACAAATTTGCTTAGTAATTAAAAAAATAAAACATCTTGGAAAATTACTGGTAAAGACACACAATATATTATTCTGTCCTTTTGGTTGTGTGCGCCATACTGGATATACTGGTTAAGACTGAAGGAAAAATGTTGTGGTCTAAGTTTGCTCACGCCTTCCTAAGCCTTCAGATCACCTAGTACAAGATATTACCTCTCTCTACAAAATCCTGGATTTCTTATATCCTTCCACGCTCATGGCTATAGCCACATGACCACCACACATGAGTTAAATATACGGTCACAAAATATTTATCAATTCTTTTATCTCGTTCAGCGCACATAACGAATGCATTATAGGGCAAAATTAAAAACCATAAAAGCAGCATTTCTTAACTTCATTTTATTTGAGATTTGCATTGAAATAACGTTATTTTAAATTAGTTTTGTACATACACAAGCACAGTGTGTGTGCACACACACAGAGGTATATTCACATTTGAGGGGAGGAAGTTGCTTATAAATTTTATGGAGCCCTGAAGTTAACTGAGTATTCCCCTCTCCAGCAAGGAATGGAAAAGTACGGGACATGCCAACTTGTTATTACTCCACATTAATACTTGGTTTTGTTAGAATACACAGACTACTATCAAAGGACTTCAAGGAGGTTTCACATATTCAGAGAGTGCTAGAAGAAAACATCAGGTTAGCCTCATCCGCCTTTCTGTATGTCACAGGCCTTGTATGCAACACCTAGCGAAAAGAATCTGATGATGAGTTTTAGAAAGGCATTTAACCTTGACTGAAACTGTTACAGATTGCACACCTCTACTAAGTCGCTCCAGGTCTAAGCTTCACTGCAAAACACAGCATCTTATTTCCCAATCAAAACCTTCTAATTTTAAACTCACAGTTTCTTCTTTGGCTGCCATATAAAAAGTGCCTCCAGTATTGGACCTCCTGTCCTTAACATGGGCATTTTATTAATCACACCTCTTAACCACTTCCTCATGAAACTAGACAAATTCAACTTCTTCAGTCTCTCCTTACAAGGCAGGTTTTCTAGATTTTGTATCTTTCAGGTTTTCTTTGAGTCTGTGATATCCTTTCTTTCATATCCCATTCTGGTTTTGATGTCCCTTCTTTAGTGCCATTTCAAGAAGGCCTTTTTAGTTGTCTTCCTAAATGAACACCTGGATCATGTGTTTTAAAAGCAAAAAAACATTTTAAACATTAAAACATTTTAAAACGTTTCACATTATTTTTATTGGAGGACAGGAATCTTGTCATGCTAACATGGAGGATATCTGCTGATGTTGGGCATTCCTGCCTCACCTGAGGTAGGTGTACCTACTCCAACATTTTCAGAAGACTCTAGTTACAAATTGTAAAGAACATCGTGTACATGAAACAAAAAACTAACGCTCCATACCTGCCTGGGGTCTGATCGTTGTGAGAGATTCCAAGTAGTCCTTCATGTCTTTGTGTTTGAAGCCAACAGAGATTTCAAAAGGTGTTTTATGTAGTACATTCAGGTGATCAGGATTGGCACCTTTCTCCATAAGCTGCTGTGCCAAGCTCACCTTTCCACTAACAGCTGCCAGCATTAGAGGACTCCAGCCCATAGTCTTCACAGTGTAATTACAATCAGCTCCCCAGTCTAATAACAGGTGCACCACTGCCTCATGTCCATGCTGAGCAGCTGCCATTAGCGGAGTAATATCAGGAAGGTCATCTCTGCTGCTGCTAAGTACACTTGTGCTAAAATGGTCGTAATTGTCTACAAAAGCTCCAGATTCCAGCAACAACTTCACCATGCTGACATGGCCGCCTCTGGAGGCCATTGTAAGGACACTGGCTCCTAACTTATTCTGTGCATTGAGGTCAGCACCATTCTCCAGCAAGATGTGAGCCACACTTAGATGTCCAAACCTTGAGAGAAAGAGATGAGGAGGAGAATTAACACCTTGGATGGCATAGGTTCCTCAAACAAAACCAACATACTCTGAACACGGAAAACTTTGTTACCAAATTGGCCTGTTGACTAATACACTACATGGGATCACGCATGTACCACTGAATGTGACAGTGGTGACCTTACTGGAGGGCACCAATCAACAGCTGAGGACTGCAAACTAAACTGTTCCACAGGTACCAGTGACCATACTAATGAATTAGGCACTGACTTAAGAGGATGTTCTGGCCAAAGCAGCAACATGCTAGCCTCATTTTCAACTGCATGACACCAACACGTAATTTCCATAAACCACACAGTCACTTTCATCCTCTTATTTCCAGGCCTGGATCACATTCAGGAATCAAAGCCAGTTTGTTTGCAGAGATCTTAATTAAGTACCCTCATTACTATTGAACAAGTAGAATAAAAACTTCAAACAGTCAATGCTAAAGGAAAAACAAAAAAAAGACCATTTTATGAATGGGGTAGCCAATCTTTTGTATTTGCATCATCACTTGCTTTCCAGTTATGAACCATGTTTGTCTTGTGGTTCATCTGTGTGCTGCAGTTGCTCAGTTAGGCTTCTGTTATGATTTCAGGAGATTGCTTTATCACTAGGCTAAATCAAAATCCTGCGTAACATCAAATATTTTCCAATAAGGAAGCATAGTATTAAAGCATTAAACCTAAAAGAACTTGGTCAGAGTACCGAACTCTGACACCATTTTCACCAGTAACGCAGCTTTAATACCACTTGGCTATTAGAGAGGCTCTGATAGTTTGTCAGTAAGCAAAAGACAATCATGCATGCCATACACCCAACCAGCTAGTTAACCATGAGAAAATGGAAACCCTTTACCATTCCTCAGCTCAGGAATCCCACATTTTAATAAACATAACACATTGAAAAGATGTGTACTTTGTGCTCTTGTTGCACCTATCATGCATTACTGTATGTTTGTGCAGTGTTCAACACAACCAAGCTTTGATCCTGAAAGCAGCCTTCATACACTGCAGCAAAGCAAACATTGGTTGAGAAAATCCCAAAGAACGCTACTGACCACTAACAGCAGGCATGTGACCAAAACTCCCTACTTTCCTTTCAGGAGGTACACAGTTGCAGAAGGAAGCCTCCAGGGCCTGTCTAGTCCCTAGGTCTATCCTGGTAGCCTTCACTGTGTCACCTCAGTAGAGCCTGCAACTACCGTACATGATAAATTTCATGCATATATGCTGCCTCTTGTCCAATTTCAACAGGACTAACCACAGCCAGAAAACTGAGCATGTACATAGTTCCAAACCTATGTTTGTACAAACACAACGTTTCCTCTTTGGTTATCCATTAAAAATAAAAAAAGAAACATGCTCTTCCGCTTTCAGCTTTCTCCCCAGATTACAATGATATCTACAGTACTTTTCAAATGGCAGCAGGACTTCTTTAAAGCAGTGAGAGGGTTATGGTGATTTAAGTTTATTGTTTTCAGAGAATGGAACGTACGGTTTTCATTAAGAAGGAAGAAATCTAAGAATGTTTCTGCAACTTTTTTCCTTTCTCTAACCTTCATAAAATAACAAAAGTGTTGAACCTTGTCTTCCTTGTTCTTACTGGGAAGCCAGCTGTGTGACTCATTCTTTGGGAACTTTCTATGGGCTTTAATTGAAAGGAGAAATATTGACTTTTAAACAGACTCTTTTCTTCCAAGTATTTTAATGTTATGAAACAAGAAAACACCAGACCCAAAAAACATTTATCCTCTCAATTAAACATTCAACTATTACAGGAAGACACTGCCCTCCAACCTTGCAAAACACGTTTGTAAACCCAGAGGGTACTTGTGTATGTAAAGAGAAGCGCAAACACAAGCATTAGCAATGTGTGAACCTCCCATAACCCAGCAGTGGGTTACCCAAAGCATAGCATCACTGATGCAGAAAGCAGTCCAGTTCTGTCATTAAAAACCTCAGCAATGATTTTCCATGTCCTCCAGCAAGCCATTTAGGAAGAGGTGGAAATGCCAAGTGCTTCAGTGTGCTTTTCAGAATCACAGAACATCCTGAGTTGGCAGGGACCCACAAGGATCATCAAGTCCATCTCCTACCCCTGCACAGGACAACCTCAAAATTCACACGTGTCTGAGGGCAAAGAGGTGACTTTTCAACAGGTAGGTAAGACACACACACACACCCGGGGCGGGGGGGAAGAGAAAATGAAGCAAGGGTGTGCACATATCTTATATCCACAAAAGGCAAGCAGGGAGCAGTGTTTTCATGTTCAGGTTACCTCTGACTACGGTCCTGCACTGGCTTACCCATGCAACAGCGTGCACAGCTTCCATCAGCACATCCTGAATATGGGAAGAGGAAACCTAACGCCCCAGTGTAAAACTTATCCAAATTTAAACGCGACAGCCCCCCCTCACCCACCCCCGGGGAAGGTAACAGGTGACCGCTCGGACCCCCCCGGGTAATGCCACCGGTGACGAGCGACCGCGGCCTACAACATGGCGCCTCCCCGCCCGCCCCCCCACCACGCCGACTCGCCCGCAATCCCCAGCGTCCCCGGGCACCCACCCCCAATCTGGGGAGCGGGGTTTTGAGGGCAAAGGGGCCGAGCGCCGGCGGCGGCCCTCGCTTCCCCGCCCCGGGGCCGCCGCCGGCGCGGTAGCCGCCCCGCTGCGGACTAGGCCGGTGCCCCGCGGCGAGGCGTGGCGGCGGCCGGAGACCCCCCGCCCCAGCCTTCCCCACGATCCGCCCCCTACCTGGCGGCCTGCATGAGGGGGCTCCATCCGTAGTGGTTCCTACTCTGTACTGAAGCCCCCTTCCGCAGCAGGAACCGCACCAGCTGCTCGTGTCCCCCCGCCGCGGCGAACTGCAGACCAGTGTTACCGGCCTCGTCGGTGCAATCCACGGGCACGGCGGGGGCCGGCGTGGCGGACGCTTCGCCGCGGGGCTCCGCCGCCACCGCCTCCTCGGTACCGCAGGAAGAGGGTGCCGCCGGATCGGCGGTACCGCCGCCGGGCAGCCCCAAGAGACGCCGGGCGGTCTCGCAGTCTCCCTGCTCGCAGGCGCGGAGGAAGAGCTGGACCTGGGGGGGCACCCCGCACTCCCCCATGGGCAGCGCCGGCGAGACCCGAGCAGCTCGGCCGCCAGCCACCGCCCCCGCCGCCGGCGGTTCGGCGGCCGCCGGGAAGGCGGCGGGGAGGAGGAGGGGACTCAGCTGGCGGGAGGAGGCCGGGCGAGGGCGGCTGTAGCGCCCCGGCCGCTCTCGCACGGCGGGGAGGGGACGCCGGGCTGGGCCGCACGCCGCCCTCCCTGAAGCCGGCGAGGGGCCTCCCCGCCCGGGCCGGGGGCCTCGGCGTCTCTCCCTGCCGGGTCGCCCTCCCCTGCCCCCGCTGGCAGTCCCCGCCGTGTCACACCCTCGTCGCCCCAGCCGACGCCTGGGTCGCAACGGCTCCTGACCCCTTCCCCAGGTGTCTTATAAAGCTACTAGAGAGTGTCTAGAGAAGGGCCACGAAGTTGGTGAAGGGTTTAGAGGAGAAACCGTATGAGGAGAGGCTAAAGTCACTTGGTCTGTTCAGCCTAGAGGAGACTGAGGGGAGACCTCGTGGTCTGCAGCTTCCTCACAAGGGGAGGAGGAGAGGCAGGCGCTGTTATCTTCTCTCTGGTGACCAGTGACAGGACCCGAGGCAATGGCAGGAAGATGTACCTGGGAAGGTTTAGGTTGGATATTGGGAAAAGGCTTTTCCCCCCGAGGGTGGTGGAGCACTGGAACAGGCTCCCCAGGGAGGCAGTCACGGCACCAAGTCTGATGGTATTCAAGAAGCACTTGGACAACACCCTCAGAGATATGGTGTGAATTTGGGGTTGTCCTGCGCAGGGACAGGAGTTGGACTTGATGATCCTTGTGAGTCCCTTCCAACTCAGGACATTCAATGATTCTTATGTCATCCACTCACATCTGCACTGCAGCTGTTTTCTACACCATGTTCCCGCTACCATTACTGACTCCCATACAAAGAAGCATCTCTGCATCACAGGTTTTTCTGCCCAGGGTCATCGCAGCAAGCCTTTGCTATGGGGCTTATTTGCTCTCACCAGCCACCACAATGCCTTCTTGCTTCACAACATGACTTCTACAGCCTGGCCTGGTCCCTATCTGTCAGCCCCACGCCGCTTACATATTTAAGCCTTGACTTGCACCCTCCTACTTTGTTTTTTCTTCAGTCTTTTCCTTCACTGAGATACAGGATACACAGCTGAGTTATTCCCCAACAAACATTATCTCCCACCCCCTGACAGCGCTGATCAGTTAGTCTTTCAGTTTAAAGAGTTTGAGCCTGAAGTTTTGATTTCTTGTGGTATTTCTAAGTATCTTCCCTTTAGCTTCAGCCTCCCAGGTAACCTGAAATCTCTTTCAGGTTATATTGATTTACAACAGCTAAAGTGACGGGAAAGATAAAGCACCAATGAAATAACTCCTGAACTGTAGTTGACCAGTTGTTTAAGAATATTGTGTTGTGTCCCTGTAAGTTCGGGCAGGTCATTATCTACTAAAATCAGTGACTTCAGTGGCAGAACATGGCACTTACTACAGCAGTGGAGGGTTTGTGGACGAGAGGGCTAGGACAGGTTATGGGGAGCATAGTGAAACCACCAAATGCCACTAAAATGGCACCATCCCCTGGTTTTAGACAGTGGGATCCATATCTTCCAAGTTATATGTCTTTCTGCCTCCAACTCACTTGAAAATCCCAATTGCCAGACCATCATGGCAAAGGGCCAAACAAGTTACACTTGGAGAAAGGCTCCAGCAAACAAAAGTCCTGGCTGTGTTTATAGCTGCTTAAACCAGTCCTCTGGGAATGTACCATTCACAGCAAAGGAAAAAAAAAAAGTACATACAACTTTGCAAATTTGTCATTACAGAAGAATAGGATGAATTTCTAGGCAGGGTAAATATTCAGTGATGCTTCCTCCATTATCGATACTATGTGTTAACTCATGTAAAATATGTAAAATACTTAAATATGTAATGTATGCACTTATGTTAAATAATTTCCTTAAGCATAAAAATGCTTATAGTGGCCATCATCAGAAGCAAGATGCATGGCTAAGCAGACTTTTGGTCTAGTCAGTACAGCCATTCTTAGATTACAATAGTATGAGGTGTTTGCCATTATCAATAAAGCTGAATGGTGCAATTCACTCTGCGTAAGATTTCCGAGCTTGGAAGAAGGGAATGGCAAGAGTGATTGATGCAATACATTATTCATGATTGACAAAAACTGGGTCACACTTACCATATCAAAGTGCATGCTCGGATGCAGTCAAATTAGTGACAGGATCACTCCAGTTTATCTTTGAGATAAGCTTCTGAACATGTTGACTGTACAAATTTATGTCATGCAGCTGATGATTACACTATAAAATTCTACTAATGGTTTGAAACTCCAGACAAAGATACCATGAATGTAATTAGGGACCTAACAGTAAAAGATGCAACTATTATTTAAAAAACTCTTCAGAAAGCATTAGGAAATATTTGCTGGGGTTTGAGAGGAAATTACTTGTGCTAAATTCTGTTGATGTCATCTGATGGCCATTACTATCTTCAGTCAGCATCCTAGGCATTTATACAGATATCATCACTCAGTGATTTCTCTCATGGATACAGAATCAAAATATGGGGCAAAAGAAAAATAATCAGATCTCTTCTTAAATGAATAAAGTGCTATGGAGTATTCCTACGAATGAAAAACAACCTAAGCCTTTCAAAATGCTCATTAGTAAGAGAATGGAGAAAGCTTAGGTTAGAAAAGAATACAGAAGAAAACAAAACTAAAATTCTCAAGTGCACATTGTGCATTAGTCACAGAATCACAGAATGGCAGGGGTTGGAAGGGACCTCTGGAGATGATTTTGTCCAACCCCCCTGCTTGAGCAGGCGCTCCTAGAGCAGGGGGCAGAGGAACGCGTCCAGGCGGGTTTTGAATGTCTCCAGGGAAGGAGACTCCACAGCCTCCCTGGGCGGCCTGTTCCACTGCTCTGTCACCTGCACAGGAAAGATGTTTTTTCTCATATTCAGGTGGAACTTCCTCTGTTCCAACTTGTGCCCATTGTCCATGTCCTGTCGTTGGGCACCACTGAAAAGAGTCTGGTCCCATTCCCTTAACACACACGCTTTAGATATTTATAAGCATTGATAAGATTCTCCCCTCAGCCTTCTCTTCTCCAGGCTGAACAAACCCAAGTGTCTCAGCCTTTCCTCATACGGGAGGTGCTCCAGTCCCCTGATCATCTTCATAGCTCTCTGCTGGACTCGCTCCAGTAGTTCCCTGTCTTTCTTGAACTGGGGAGCCTAGAACTGGATGCAGTACTCCAGAGGTGGCTTCACTAGGGTGGAGTACAGGGGGAGGATAACTTCCCTCAACCTGCTGGCCACACTCCTTTTAATGCAGCCCAGGATACCGTTGGCCTTCTTGGCCACAAGGGCACAGTGCTGGCTCATGCTCAGCTTGCTACCCACCAGCACTCCCAGGTTCTCCTCAACAGAGCTGCTTTCCAGCAGTTCCGCCCCCAGCCTGTACTGGTGCATGGGGTTGTTCCTCCCCAGGTGCAGGACCTTGCAGTTGCTTTTGTTGAATTTCATGAGGTTCCCCTGGGCCCAGCTCTCCAGCCTGTCCAGGTCTCGCTGGATGGCAGCACAGCCTTCTGGTGTATCAGCCACTCCTCCCAGTTTTGTACCATCAGCAAACTTGTTGAGGGTACACTCTATCCCATCGTCCACATCATTGATGAACATGTTGAACAGGACTGGATGCAGCACAGACCCCTGGGGAACACCACTTGTGACAGGCCTTCAACCAGACTCTGCCCTGTTGATCATGACCCTTAGAGTTCTGCCATTCAGCCAGTTCTCAATCCACCTCACTGTCCGCTCATCCAACCCACACTTCCTGAGCTTACCTATGAGGATGTTATGGGAGACAGTTCCAAAGCCTTGCTGAAGTCGAGGTAAACAACAGCCTCTGCTCTCCCTTCACCTTCCCAGCCAGTCATGCCATCACAGAAGGTCATCAGGTTGGTCAAGCATGGTCTCCCCTTGGTGAATCCATGTTGACTACTTCTGATAACCTTGTTCTCTACATACCTGGTGATGACCTCCAGAATGAACTGTTCCATCACCTTTCCAGGAATGGAGGTGAGGCTGACTGGCCTATAGTTTCCCAGGTCCTCCTTCTTGCCTTTTTTGAAGAGTGGAGAGACACTGGCTACCCTCCAGTCCTCGGGTACCTCTCCTGTCCTCCATGAGATTTCAAAGATGATGGAGAGTGGCTCAGGAAGAACATCCGCCAGCTCCCTCAGCACTCATGGGTGCATCCTATTGGGGCCCACGGATTTGCGAGGATCCAGTTTGCCTAGGTGATCTCTAACCCAATCCTCCTCAACCAAAAGCAAGTCCTCCTTTCTCCAGATTTTCTCTCCACTCCTTAACAGTAAAGACTGAAGCAAAGAAAGCATTTAGTAACTGCGTTCTCTGCATCCTGCGTCACCAGGGCACCCACCTCATTCAGCAGCGGGCCTACAGTTTCCCCAGTCTTCCTTTTACTAATGATGTATTTGAAGAAGCCCTTCTTCTCCTCAACATCCCTTGCCAGATTTAATTCCAAGTGGGCCTTGGCCTTCCTCATTGCATCTCTGCATATCCTGACAACGTTCCTATATTCCTCCCAAGTGGCCAGTCGCTTTTCCCACATATTGTAAACCTTCTTCCACTTGAGTTTCTCTAGAAGCTGTTTGCTCATCCATGGGGGTCTCATGGCTTCTTTGCCTGACTTCTTCCTCATAGGGATGCACCAATCTTGAGTTTGGAGGAAGTGGTACTTGAATATTGACCTGCTCTTTTGGACCCCCCTACCTTCTAGAGCCCTAACCCACGGGATTCCTCCTAGCAGGTCTTTGAAGAGGCCAAAGTTAGCTCTCCTGAAGTCCAGGCTTGTAATCCTACTTGTTGCCTTGCTTCTACCACACAGGATCCTGAACTCCACCATCACAGAGTCACTGCAGCCAAGGCTACCCCCAACCCTCACATCCTCAACTAGACCTTCTTTATTAGTATAAGGTCCAGCAGCACATCTCACCTCATTGGCTCCTCCTCCACCTGTGTCAAAAAGTTATCCTTCATCCTCTGCAGGAACCTCCCTGACTGTGTGTGCCTCCCTGTTTCACGTTTCCAGCAAATATCAGGGTGGTAGTTGCACAGAAGGTTTGCCCAAACTGCATCTGATTTATCCAGTCAGTGAAAAATACGTTGATTTTGACAAGAAATTCCTTCACGTCACCAATGTGCTAATTTGTGTAGGTCAGTGTGGGATTGCTCTGAGGTTAAAATAATAGAAATCTCCACTGTAAATTACATTAAAACACCAGCAGGGTGATAAATGGGCTAAGTTAAGCTTTATTAAAGCTACTCATAATACAAGGCGACATAAAGGAGATAAACTTAGAGCAAGAGACATTTTGCAAACGTCTGCAAGAGACATTTGCAAAACAAAGCCTAGGAAACCATTAGGGCATGTAATGTACCCGTGGAACTAGTAAAGTAAGTATAATATGGTAAATGTGCAGTGATGCAGAACTAGAAATTGGCCAGGTAACACGACAAAAAATTCTGTTGCTCTTACAGCAGTAATAGGATGTAATGCATTTGGACATATTCTCATATCATGACACGAGGAAATTTCTGTCTCATATGTAATTCAGAATCACATAATATGGAAGACTGTAAAATCACCATCATAATCAAAAGCATCTTGGAAATGGAAAAATGCGAGTAGTCAAGCAATCTGTTTCAAAGAAATCCAGAGACCTAGAGATAGCTGACTCAGTCATAATCTTTATTATGAGAGTCTGGGGATGATGGCATCTCAAATCCCCAAATACAATGGCATTCTTTTCATGGCAATTCAAGGAGTGAAAGGCTTATTTTCGACTGTAAAACGTTACTGATGTGAATCACAAGGAAGTCATACTTCTGAGAAAAGGAAAACTAAAAGTTTTAGTATGCATTTTGTGTGAAGACTCTTATCTCCGTCTTAAAGGAAAACATAGACACATATATTAGACATACCATCAGAGAAAAGCAGATGTTCCTCTGGTATCATTAGACTCATATGTTAACTTTGGTCCTTTCAGGCACAGGAAAAGAAATAACCTTGAAATATGGCTAAAAAAAAAAAAGCGGTGGTACGTGCCTACAGTATAGGATGACTAAAATTAATTCCACCACGTTCTTGGTTCAGAATTGTAATCATGGCATATATAGCAGGTCTCCACTTTGTCTACTATAGCCAACTGCTGTAACTTTGTGATGAAATGACTTCATTTATATGTTTCTGAATATGCCATAATCTTGATCAAACTTTCAAAAATAATTTGCAGCTCAGTATTTCAATTCACTGGGTCTGCCCAAGAACATATAAAAAATCAGCCAGGTTTCCCATAAAACAGACCTCAAATAGTCCCTTCAGTAATGCTTCTCGTTGTACCATGTCCTGTGCACAGGACTGCAGTTTTGTTCCTATAGCTTTTGACAGCTAGGCTTGCTAGCCACGTCTTCCTTTATGTACAGTATCTTTTCTACTGCCTGCAGTTCATGCTTGCTATTTAGCTAAAGAGAACATTTATATATCAACAATGCATTCCTATACCAAGCAAATATACTGATCGATGCCTTTGGCATGCACATCCTTACTACCTTTAAGCTATCCTGGCTTGCATATGACCTTTTGAACAAGATATCTGGTGTATGTGTATATTTATATATGTGTAGACATATATATCTACATATGCACATACAGGTACTACAGAGACCTGCAAACTGGTACAGGTTGGGCCTTGCCCGAGTGGCATCCACTGAACGCTGCCTGTTTTTACTGGCATGTCAGTATGAGAATTACACAGCATTCGTCAGTCTGATAGAAGATCCCTGAAATAGCTGACAGTTTCTATCTCACTCATCAAGTCTGTGTTTTTAATCTATTTTATTTTTAGGACTCCGTACCACTGTTCTTCCTCTCATCTCAATTCCTGGTATGTTCTGCCTCTGTGCTATGCACTCAGCTTCATTCTTGACCCAAAGCCTAACCTGTAAAACAGGGTCCCTGCCAAAGCACCGAGGACCTCAGCGCCCACCCTTCGGCGCAGACCTGCAGCTGGGAAAGCGGGGGCTCAGCCCATTTCATGTTTTGCCTGTGCTATGCTACTGCCTCAGATAACAGCACTTCCAATACAAACATGTTAATTAAAAAAAAAAATCCTTGGCACTGGTCGAACAATGGGATGAACAATAATATTTTAAAAATACAGGGGCATCTGTGCTGACAAAGGAGGGAAAAGAGCAGCCCAGGTGGAAGTTGAGGGGGGCTGTTTCTTTGCAGGGCAATGCTCTTTTACGCTAAGTGAAAGCAACATTGAAAAATGACCCACAGGTCCAAAGCTATCTCCAGTGGGCATGTTTTATAACTTGGCTGAATCGCTTCTCCTTGAACAAAATTCCTATCTATCTGCAATGTATTTGTACACCATGTTCCTCTGATAATTTGCTTTTTAAATACCTAAGCGTTGGCTGTTGCTAAAACTGGGAACATTAATTTGAAACACATTATTTGATACTTTCTTTTCGCTGAAATTATGAATTTAGGAAGCAATTTGAACTTTAGGTTTATTCAAAATGCAGTCTCTATCAGGTAATACTTCTCCAAACCCCATTTCCATTTTATAATTTTGTTCATTTTCACTGAAATTACAGATCTAATAAAAAAAGAGAAAATGTTAGATAAGGAAAATTTTAAAGCCTTAGCAAAATTCAATACCACATTTTTTTCCTGCAATGTGTATGTCATCACTATAAAATAAGAATAATGTTTAATAATAAAAGATGTGTAAAATAGTTCATCTTAGTTTATCATTTCAAGTTTTCCTTGTCTGTAGACCAATTTCTTCAATAAGGTCATGTATTTTAGGTAACTAAATACTGCCTGCAATTCAATGGATATTTCAGTGAGCAGCAGATACACTCTTAGTTTCAGCTATTGCATTCACTACAGTATAAGTTCTTATGGACAATTACATATTGTTGTGTTTAGTCGTCTTCTGTTAGTGCTTTTTGAAAGGTTTAGTTAATATTTTGTTTCTTCTTTTTTTTGGTGAAAAAATATGATTTCCCTTGTTTAAAATAAACTCTTTGAATGTATTCATTATTCCAGTGATGATCTGTTTTAATTTTGACAACTGAGGGCATAACAGATCTTCCTAGGTAAGTAATTATAGGTTTTATATGACTTGTCCAGTTACTCTGCATACTTCTGACCGCAACTCCTGAAGCAACTGAATTTATAGATTACCAAAGATTCTTACTAATCTTAAAAAAAAAAAAAATCTCAAAACCAATCATCTTAACTTCCGTTGTTATTAAACCTAAAAAACCCAACAGAATTGCTTAAAAGGAACTTTTCCATGAAAACATGCTTTACAGATAGCAGGAAACTCATTTGCCTTATTAATTGTAGATATTTTTTCCTCTGGGGCTTATTTTTACATTCAGAGCAGACGTCTTTATACTTTAAATGTTTCAGCTCAGAAATTTCAGTCTTCCCACCTTAATTAAACCCCGCAAACTTTTAAAAATGTTTAAGGAAAAGTGTCTTTGACTTCATATTCGTTACATCTTGTTCAAATTTATTTGTGAATGCCACTGATTTATTCTTAATGATTTTTGCATTAACACCATTGTTGTACTTTCCCTTGCTGAACTTCCTCAGATTATTGTGCTTGGGCATCATCCCCGGGGAACTACCTTTGAGCAGTATTACTTTTAATCCTCACTGCGATGATGATTGCAGAAAGCCTTCGGAGCTACTTTGCCTTAAGGGCGTTATTACTACTGAGAGCTGCCTCCCTTACTTTCCCACCAGCTGTAGCCCTTCTTGCTTCTGTGGAAGTGAGCTGATGCTCTCCTACCTTTTCTTCAAGCCCTTTCTTCCCTTTTAAAATCTGACTGAGAGGTAGCTATGCTTGTTATCTTCTTCAACAGTCTCGTCTGATCTTATCACTGATTGCAGCATGCCTCCTGCTGTCCTGTCACATTCCTTCTCCATTTCCCTTTTTTAATCTCAAAACTTCAGTCATGTGATCATATTCTTGTGTTTCTTCCATACTGCTCTAATACTTAAAATACTTAAATAAATACTTATTTTTCTAATACTTAAGAACTCCTGCAGCAGAACCCTCCTGTTTTCTTTCTCACTGTTGTTAATTAACACTCAGTCCTACATTTTGCTCTTTACATCTTCTCAGCCTCTCCCAATAATTTCTTTTGGGAGTCGAGGAGGATCTACTTCTCCTTTGATTCATTCCAGGAAGTCCTTGTTGGGCTCCTCATGCTTAGTATTTTTGTTACCCTATTCTAATTAATTTGCAACCTTACATAAAGGGTAAAAGCCAAGAATATTTGTTCCAAAGAACCAGATCTAAACCAGCAGCATGTTCCAGAAATGTTAGCTGTGTTTTTGGGGTTTACCCCTCCACCAGCCAGAAACTAGGGAACTCCTGCTATAAACTCTGTACGAACAACACCAGTTGGGCTTCCTTTATTCAGGAAGGATGGTGATCAAGGAGAAAACACAATCAACGGGAATGAAATTACTAGTGCCACCTAACTCTTCAGACCCAAACCTCGCTAGACACAGCTTCCTTTATATACAGTGTATATTCTCATGTCCAGCGTAGTGGTATGTGGTAGTTGTCTACAATGCACATTTACACACACATGCTTCACTACTATTATGCTTAAGTTATTCCAGCTGGTATGTATGCTTTGAAACTAGATTTTATGCATATATAATTATCTGTGATAGATATTAGTATAGCTGAAGAAGAAATAAATTATACCTATACATACACGCACACACACACTCATCTGCAAATCCACCCAAGCTACTTGATTCGTGCTAGTTTGTGCCAGGATGACTCCCTATTATTCAGCAACCTTCTGTCCAGAGCAAGGCCTCCACAGTAGTTGAGAGCCTCTGTGTTTGTTGTCACACAGAATATTTATTATCACGTAAAATCAGAAATGGCTCGTAGCTGTATGCTGTGACCCTGCCTGGTAGTAACAAGGTTTTTCCCTTTCCTTAGTATCAGACGTGTTTTCATCCACTCCTCAGCAAGACCGGTGAGCACCACCCAATACCACCTACCCGGCTGAAGTCCCTCTCTGGGGATGACCAGAGTCCTCTGCTGGATTGGCCTTGACAGGCCTCCAACAGCAGAGGATAGTGCAGTAAACAGACTCTTTGGAAAATGCATAGAGCAAGTGACACCTCGAACACAGAGTTTCGGCTCCCTGCTGAATGTGAGAGGTAAATTCTATCAGTTGTTACACTTACGTTAAGGTTTTTCAAACCCAAAGTCACAAACTGTCATGTAATCTCATGGCCTCAGGATTGCAAGTTTAGACATATGGGGCTGCATCCTATTAGGGGGTGAAGTGAAAAAGCAGTATGGATATGTTGTTGAGTATGAGGCAAATTAGAAAGTTTCTACTAAATGCCGCAGTTGCTTTTCTCCCACAATTCTGTCAAGCCACAAAATGGACTGCCCATTATCAAGATAATAAAATCGGGATTTTCACTTGTCTTCTGGATTTCTCTCCACAAGGCCACATTGGTTGACATTTTTTTTTCACCCAAGAACACTGCTCCCTTCAGCAAAAGAGTTTGTCATTCACTCCCACGGCTTCTCGGCCCATATTCTGTTTACTTTCACAGCACGCGCTATCCTAGAGGCAGCAGAATGGATGAAGCCTGGTTTCCTACCAACTTGTTTCCTTCAGCCCCAGAGTTCTTCCTAGTCCCTCCATGGCAACTTCCCTCCCTTGCTGTCCTCCTGCAGCCCTGGCTACCTCTGCCAGGAGGCAGTGAGCCTTGGGGCCATCCCCAAAGCGACTTGCTGCGGCCGCGCCAGCCAAAACTTCCCTTGCTGGGGGTACCCCCGCGTATCTGCCGCACAGCTACCAATGTTCGTGAAGCTCCCCCAAGCCTCAGGGAGATCGGATCGCCCCTTCCTTGAACGGGAACGGCATGTGTGCCAAGGCGACATGCCTTCCTCCCTCCTCCCCACGTCCCAGCAGCGCATGACCCAGCAGCACCGGGCCGGCCCTGCTCGGCTCCCCCCCCGCCGCGGGAGCTGTGCGTGGGGCCAGCGCCCGGGGCCGGGTCAGCACCATCACTGCCGTGCCCGCCGTGCCAGCCCGGCGCCGGCCGGAGGTGTGTGCCTGCCCCGGCGCCCTGGGGCCCCCGGGGCCGAGCAGCCCGCCGGCCACCGCGACACGGAGGAGCACGGCTCCCGGCGCGCCGCCTGGGGAGCGGGCGGGGCAGTTTCCCCGCCCGGGGGCGCCGGGGGGAGCCCCTCGCCGCCCCACGGCAACGCCCGTGCCCGGCTCTTCCGCGCCGCGCCCCTCCGGGCTGGCCGGCGGCGGGGCGGGGAGGAGGGAGGAGCCGGGCGCGTTTCCTGGCGGCGGGCGGCTGGCGCGGCGTGGGCAGGTCCGGGAGAAGTTCGCCGAGTCCGCCCCGGGGGCAGAGGCGCGTCCGTGTCCGTGTCCGTGTCCGTGTCGGTGAGGTAGAGGCCGCCCGCGGCCCCGCCGCCTGCTCGGCATGGCCGGCCGCCTCGGCCGCGGGATGTGCCGCGGGATGGGCAAGCGGGGCCGGGGCTGCCGGGGCTGCCGGGGCGGGGGCGCGCTGCTGGCCCTGGGGCTGCTGGCGGCCGTCGGCGTCCTCGCCTGGCGGCACGGCCCGCCGCCCCCCCCCGCCGCCCGCCGCCCCCCGCCGCCGCCGCCCGCCGATGCCGAGCTGCTGCGGAAGCCGGTGTACGCGAAGCCGGCCCTGGACCCGGGGGCGCTGGGCGAGCTGGGCCGGGCGGTGCGGCTGGAGCTGAGCCCCGCCGAGAAGCGCCGCCAGGAGGAGAGCATCCGCCGGCACCAGATCAACATCTACCTGAGCGACCGCATCTCGCTGCACCGCCGCCTCCCCGAGCGCTGGAACCCGCTGTGAGTACCCGCCGCTCCACCTGCCGCCGCCGCCGGGCGACCCTCGGGCGGGTGGGGACGGGGCGGAGGAGCCGCGTTGCCCCTGGTGCCGCTCCGAGGGCGGCTCTTCCAGCGAGAGGCGCGTTTGGCGGCAGCGGTCG
This sequence comes from Phalacrocorax carbo, assembly GCF_963921805.1. Classification (NCBI taxonomy): domain Eukaryota; kingdom Metazoa; phylum Chordata; class Aves; order Suliformes; family Phalacrocoracidae; genus Phalacrocorax; species Phalacrocorax carbo. Next base: position 68,783,569 of record NC_087514.1, on the reverse strand, counting down.
GCGCGGGGTGCTCCTGTCCCGGCGGCAGCCCGCTCGGAAGCGTGGAGGCTTTTAAAACTTTCTGCTCCCACCCCCCCGCTTTCAAATCACAGCGTTTGGGCACAAAGGTAGAACCGTCGATGGTTTTGCTTGGCTCCCGCTCATCCACGGGGCAGGACCAGGATCCTGTCGGTGGTGCCTGTGCAACTGGGAGGAGGTAGTTTTCCCTCCGGTAGCCCCAGCGGTGTGGTTTCACCCCTTAAGCAGCAGCATGCTGCCCTGTGGCCGTCCCCTGGTGCCCTGTGGCCGTCCCCTGGATAAGTCGCCATAGATAGCAGCACGCTTTTCCAGTCACTCCCAGCTTTACCAATGTCACGCTTCCCAGACTGAAGCTTTGCATTGCATTGAAATGTCGTACGCCACACGGTATAAAGCAGACTGATTTATCATCAGATTTACCAGGAGCAATGTAGAAATACTCACAGAGATGTGTAACTTTCTCCTAAGCTGGGACGTTGCTTGTTCCTGGATACTTAGTTGCTGGGACAGTTTACATTTACAAATTACATTTACAATCATGACGCTAATGCCAGACGATGGCATAAACAATTGTAAACTAGGGATTAGATACTGCCTGATGAGATGGTTCTAGCTTACGGGCAGCGGTTCAGCGCAGTTGTTAGTGCTGCACAGCAGGCCCAACTGTAGGATCGGTTCTGGCCTAACGCAAACACTCAGGTTAGCTGGGTGGTGGTTCCCCTCAGCGCGGGCCGTCCTGCCGGTGAGCAGCCGGCTGGTGAGAGGAGTGGGCCCAGGAATTACAGGTATGTGCCTTCAGCCAAAGGGGTCGGGACGGAGCTGTGGCTGCAGAGCCCTCTCCTCTTTCACCTGAGCTTGGCTCCAGCCAGTTCATTTCATTGCGACAGGTTTGTGCGGTACGGTAGCAGAGGGGTGTGGAAAAAGCAGGGCTCTGTCTCTACCGTGCGTTTGCGTGGCGTCGGTGTGTCCTGTCCGGTAGCTCCCCAGCTCTGGTTGTAAGTGCTGAATCTAAAATGTGAATCCTACGATAGCTCTTAAAAAAACCCTGCAGTGTAGGTGCAAGATCTTTTTATCACAGACTTACACATGACAGTAGGCTTGTTTTTCTTAGTTATCTTTTATTCTTCCCTTAGCCTGTGGTCTATAGACTGCTTCTAAAAAGGACCATTTTAGTCGCATTTCTACAGGAAGAATTTAAACCATTTTGATTAATTATTCTGGACTGCTGCCATTTCTTTCAGACAGGACGTTGGAGGAAGTGGAAGATCACAGCCTTGAGCAGGGGACATTATAGATGGGGGGGGAAGATCCTTGAAATGAAAATAATGTAAGTGGGCAGGTGGATTTTGCTACAATGACGTATCCTTTTTTGTTTGAATATTTGGATGTTGAAATGAAAAAATGTATTCAAACCAAAAGGATTGCAAGGCATCAGTCACATAATCTCAGATATAATTGCCTTCTGAGGCTGGAGCTGTATTGTACTCTTGTAGTATCTACTGGCAGGTGCTTCGTGCCTTTTCACACAGTTAAATCTAAATTATGGCAGAAATATCACAGAATATCTATCCAACTCACACAGGAAATGTAAAAAAACTTATTCAAAGACAATTTTGCAATAAAGTTGTTAACTACGTCTCTTAAGAAGAGATCTAAGTAAAAAAAAGAAAGCTTTGGAAGAGATATCCACAAGCCTGTAGTGATAGAAAATGCATTGCACTTCAGTGTAAGATTAGAGTCTCTATAAGTTGAAAAGTCTTGTCTAGGAAAAATACAATTTAGTTTCTTTATTTTAAGGTTGGTAATGCTTGACCATTCATGATCTTTAATGAACATTTGGGTGAGGCTACAGTGGTAGGAAATAAGTAGTAATGGTAGACTTCAACTGGACTTCAGCTGTCCATAAATATGATGCAAAGGCTATATGTTCAAATGTGAACACTGAAGAATTTTGGTACCTGCAGACCAGAAGGTGACAATACACCAATTTTAAGTGGAGTCCAAGAGGAGAACCAGAGAAGAGTGTGCTGGCAAGCCTTGGATCTTTTCCAGACAGGTTGTTTACAAACCGTGGTAAGGAAAAGAATTAGTAGCAGATAGGTAGGTGTGATCACGAGTCAACTTGACCTTTGTCAAGGATGACGTGTCTCACAAACCTATTGGACTTCTTTGAAGGTCATAATTATATGGGTAAGGAAATGTGGTGTTATTTCCAGAGGCTTTTGATGAGTTCCTTAAACAGCTGTGAAGTAGGTGGAAATTGCTTGCATTTATGAATAACTGGGTAAAAGCCGAGAAGCACTTGTTTGGAGTTGGATTTTTTTGTGGGGGTTTTGTTTGTTTGTTTGTGTTGTGTTTTTTTTTTTTTTTAAATAGTGGAGAGTTACTGTTGAAGTTCCAGAGAAATCTGTGTTGGACCCAATGCTGTTCAACTTACGGCATGTCTTCCATACAGAAGTGACTAATTTTACAGCTCGTCAGCCTGACAGACACGCTACTGCGAGGGCACCTCTTGCTGAGCTGCTGTGATACGATGCGTGTACTGGATAACACAAATTCTGCCACCTCCTTGTTCCAAAAATCTATTTACTGTAAAGTATAAGGAATTCCATCTACTAGAAAATTGACATCAAGTATTCATGAGATATTAACAGATACTATGCTTGGAGACATTGCTCCGGGCTATGGGCTTTTGGTCTGTTTCAGCATATTCTTACATGTGTGGAGGCAAGTCTGGAAATTTTAGACCTCAGGAAAATGGGAAGAGGAGAGAAAGGGAAATAAAGATAGGCAATGTCCCCACCACCTGGATGGCCCACTGCTTCCTTTAACCTTAATGCCCTCCCACATTCATCAGTGAACCCGCACTCTGGGTGTGGACTGTGAAAATCATAAACATGAATCTAGTGAAAACTAGAATTTTGCTAATAATATTGAGAATATCTGAGCCAGTAAGCCTTTAAACCTGGTCTTCAAAATTATGTGTACAAGGTGTTGCTTTATCAGAAACCGATAACAAAAAACTTTTCCCACTGCTACATGTTGTACATCCTGGACCTGTCATCAGCCCAGAAATGTGGCAGTAGTTGTTTGCAAATACCCATGCCTGGTAATTCTGCGCAGGAAGAAAAGAAGAATAGTTTGACTTGAGGTTAGTCCCCCAAATAATGTATTGTTTATACGTATAGTCAAATGATACTTGACTATGAATCCTACCCAGATGTTATTTACTTTATTATGAAGTTCCTTAGACCTTAGGTGTTTTTCCTACTGATATACTCCAGCCAATGTAAATATTCAGAAGACCTTTATTCCTTCTTGTTCTCACAGACCACTGTGATATGTTTTTTCTGAGCACTGACTGTGTTTCTATTGAAACACAGACCTGGTGAACTCAGCAACTGCTGTCGTTTCCTTTAGACAGTTGCTGCCTCCTTTAACCGTGTGCGTTTGAGGTCAGCAACTGATAATACTGTGTTTCATCACACAGAAACTCTCTAGTTTTGTTGGTGGCTAGAATTGTGTGTGTATATATCTATGTATATATATGTACCTATATGTATATATATATGTAAACATATATATTTAAACATACATATAAACAAAGTAAGTAAACATACATATAAACAAACCATTAAAATGTTATTTTGGTAAAATATTATGCATAAGAAGATAAGCAAATTACTAAATGGTGATACAGTTTGTGCAAGACTAGAAGTGAAATATGCTATAGGGTCAGAGAATGACAGAGGTTGGAAGGGACCTCTGGGGCTTCTGGTCCAACCTCCTGCTCGAAGCAGGGCAAATTCAGTGTTAGAGCATGTTGCTAGAGGCCATCCTTGTCCTGTCAAATTTTGAAAGTCTCCAAGGATGGAGATTCAACAGCCCCTCTGGGCACTTCTTTCAAGGCTATATCGCTGCCACAGTGATTTTTGTTTTTCCACCGATTATAATGTGGTCTAGATAGCCCAGGTTGCCTTCTTAATGTCTGTTCTTCATTCTTTGAGTTTAACAACTAGAGCAGGTTTAAAACAAGCGAGCATCCATTGACCTACTGAGGGCCGTGCTGGGGCTGGTGCCCTGTAAGTGCAGCGATATGAGCTCTCTCTGGGCCGTGTGTTTTGGCCGCTGTTGCTCTGCCTTCCCCTTGCGCAACAGCACGGCCGCGTGCTGGGCTTCTCGTTGCGTGCTCATTTTACAAGACCGCAGGATTAGGCAGACAACTGATAGGGTCCCTTAAGCCTTTTACACTATATTACAAGGTGTAAGAAATACATTTCCAGTTTTTCTGCTTGGGTTCTTTTAGGTTAAGGACTGTTCTCAGGCATCGTTCCTGATTTTAAATATCCTACCTTCTTTCTTTTCTTTCTACGTTTCTCACAGTCAGGGCGCGTTGCACATTTATTTCAGCCTTCTTTTGGCTGACTCTTGTTACAAAAGGAACAAGGCAGGGATAGGCACTTTTGTGCTGACTCAGAATTTTATGTTGTCTCTTTCATGGCAGAAGCGTGAATCAGCCCTTGGGCCTCATTTCACTTGTGCTTACAAGCAAATGGGTTTGTAAGTCTGGCCTGCCTTTCCTTACGTGGCAAATGATTTTGAGTAGCCCGCAAAATATTGAATGTCGTCTGCATAATAATTAGTGGTTATGAAAAAAAAAGTTTTAGAGGTTTGTTCTTTTATTCTAGATAGTTTTCTGTGTTTTGGAGAGAGAGCTTGTTTATATATATGTTTTTAGGTTTTTACATATATTTAAATATCTGTATATAGATAGATACAAATACATACAAATACTTAAATTCCTCTGTCACCATCATTTATGCCTAAAAATTATTTAATTTTTGGGATATTGTCTTTGAGTTTAGCGTAATAATCTTGTGCTAAGAGTTTTCCAACTTTCAAAAGTGCTTTTCCTGTCCCCAGATTTGAATGCGATTCTCTTACAGTCTCACTTGCTACCATGGTTTGTTTTGTTTACTGGGTTGTAAGTATCAAATTATGCAAGCTGCTCATTTGATAGTATCTTGCTAGCAAAATCCCAGAATAATCCTCGAGACTAGGTTTTGGTCCCTCTTCTACTCCAAAATTCATAGCATCTGATGTTGATGGTCCCGCTGCTCCTGCCAGGAGTTTTAATCTGCCCCGTTGCAGGAAATGGCGCAGCAGCCAGGTGTTTCCTCCCCAGCACACCACGGCTGCCTGACTTCACCCGGGAGCTTCTCTTTCATCTGTTATCTAAAGGTGAAATCACTGCAGTGACTTTTGTTTTGCAGTGCATATAGTAGAAGTGAACTCTTCGGAGAGCGCATCTGTAGCAGCTTGACCACGCTGGCGTGTCCCTTCCCTCTGAACACATGGCATGCGTGTTCCCATGCATTACATTTGATCAGAGCCCAGAAGACACAACACTCTTCTACTTACAAGCAAATGCTTTGCTTAAAATACTCATGGCTGTATTCGCTTTAGTAGTTTTGTAATGCTGCGGCCACTGGTTTGTTGGGTTTTTTTTGTTTGTTTTCTGAGCTTTTCTGGAATGGATAACTGGTTACTGGTAACTGCATTAATGGTAATACTTTAATGGTAATACAATAAAGTCATTACTTTATTGTTAGTTGGCAGGATTCCTTGCATTTATAAACAGGATTTAGACCTGCGAAACAGTGTGTTTCTGGGACATCTCATTCCTCCCTCACACAGTTAAGTGGGGGAGTAATAAATCTGCAGCATTGTTTTTTGTTTGTTTTGGGGTTTGGTTTTTTTTTTTTTTAAATAAGCAGGCTTGCATTTAATAGCAGTACAGAATACAGCAATGTTGCCATAAGCACTTTGACATTTAGGATATTTTACTAGTTTTGTTTTGTATCCTCTGTAAAAATGTGTCAGTTTTCTTTGTCATTATGCTTTCACTAAATAGTTGCCTGCAAACATTTTCCAAAAGAGCTCACATGATTATTTTTTGACTGTTTTTCTTTATAGCTTCTGGTAGAGGACCTCAGCTTCCTCTGACATCTGGATGAGTGCTCGGTTTTGGTTGATCTCCTTTTTAACCTGGCAAAGTTCTCAGATCAGTGATAGTAACCACAAATTATGATTATTTTTTTTTCTTTATTGAAACAGTGCTTTTACTATACATGATTATCTGTAAAGACCAGGTGCATCCACATCCTACTATTAGCGATGGTTACAATAACTTCTTTCAGTTATGGTATTACTTTGCAAAATATTTTTCTTGTCCTGAACCCAATTACTCACACCAAAGTAAGTTTCTGAATAGGTAGGTGCAGGTAATCATTTGGCTCTGTGCAAATGTCCAGTGTATATCACTACCTTGGAAGAAAATTGCAAACATGGATAACCATTTGAGCAAAGTGAAACCTGTTTCAAATCAGCAAAATAAAATAAAAATTAATGTTTTTACCCCTGGACACATGCAGAAATGCCGTCTCATCTGCACATGCAGAATCTGGGCTACGTAGGAACTTCTGTTGCCTTTTTCTAACAATTTGGAATTAGGAGGATCTATGGGTTTCTTAAATATGTGAATTTTAGGATATAGGTTTAGTTCACCCTCATAGGTGGGCTTTCTAGACAATTTTTTAATGTATTTTTAATGTGTCTTAAACAGATCTGCTTTTTTGTTTGTTTCTCAAACTTCTTTGCAAATATTTTCTTCTGTTTCAGACTTTCCAGCTTTCTTCCTTGATTCTCACAATGTTTTTATACTAGACAGCATGGCCCTTTATTATCTGAAATCTTAAATCGGTGTTTGGCAGTCTGTCTTGTTGAGACCTTATTGTCACTGGGAAAATTGTTCTTTAAAACATCAAATAATCCGGAAAACCATTTCACAATCTAGCCAGCCTCTGTTTTTAAAGACTTTATCATATCATGGTGTCTTAGACTAAACCATATCCTGGAGGGCTCTTTCCTGGAAGGTTTGTTTCAGCAGATGCAATTTAGGGAGCTTTTACCTGGGCTGCTGGGCTGGGAGTGGGTGGTGGGGAAGTGTGGGCCAGCACCGCTTTTATTTGCACTGGTTAGGTGTTCCAGCCTTGCCCTAAATAATTTCACCCTTCTGGTGGTTATCAGCACCTTGCTTCTATTTGCTTTGCTAATTGGACCAAGACACGCCTTCTGTAACCGTCAGTGCCTTTTTCTGTAATACCCAAATACCATGGGATATGTAGGTGTGCAAAACCAGGTGCAGCCTGTCGATGCTCAGATAAGACTTTTTCTTTTTTTTTTTTTTTTTTTTTTTTTTTTTAAAAAACAAACCCAAGGCAGAACTGATAATTGGTCCAAGGTAGTTTTATATGAGAAAATAAATTAGCATGAAAAGTTGGGTAGTGTTTGGAGGAGATAAGAGTAGTCTGATTTATCATATCCTTTAATTCCACTGGAAATGTCACACGTGTATATCACAGGTTTTGATGTAATAGGGCTGCGTCGCTTTTTGCTCACACGCTCGATTTTATCCGGAGGTTATTTTCCCTCAGGGAGGGGTGAGGAGCGGCTGTTCAAATGCACATTCAGCCTGGAGTAGGTAACACGGCCTTGGATCTCTGCGGGGTCGCTCAGAAACCAGCACTGCGGCCCATGCCGTGCCGCTGAGCTTGGGATGCTCGTGGATGGACCCGGTGAACCCTCAGCTGCTGCTGGGAGCAGGAGGGAAGGGAGAAGCAGAAGTGGGGGGAGAAGAGGACCCCAGCACAGCTGTGTCCCCTGCCGTGGCTTTGGGAGGGCGGGAGGAGACTTTTTCTCTTGGGCGAAGATGCCCGGCAGACCCCTGCGTTCACATTGCCACCTCTGCAGTTTATGGGGTGGAGAGTGGAGAAGGTGAAATTGGATTGAGAAGACGCCCATTTGTCCAGATCAGCCGTTTACTACTTACAGCCTCCAAAACGCCACATCTGAGCACACCCCTTACTAAAAAGGCATCTGCTGTTCAACGTCCTAACCCTGTTCAAGTTAGGAAGAGAGGAGGAGTTAGTTGGTGGTGTGAGCCGGCATGCCCGCCACCCGCCGTAACAAACGCCGCAAGCCTGGTTCCTTGCCCACTGCGTGCAACCCGGCCTGAAGCAGGGTCCTGACAGTGTTTGATAGAGGATGCTGTGATGGTGCGTATACGGCAATGTCATGTACTGTACTTGGGTAAATCACATTAAATCAGATACAGCAGTGACATGTGCTGTTTTAAACTTCCTGAGAGAAGCTACAGAATCTTGCCTTTCTGCATTTTCAGGCATTCATAATGCAACTTCAAAAGCAAAACGTAGAAGTTTCAGGAGTGTAGAACAATTTGGGTTTTGTGGATTGCTGAGAACAATTTTAACATCTCGATTTTGAACACACACACCTTTTTCCATTAAAAATATTCCAGTAAACTATTTATAAAGAGAATTATACCTTTAGAAAGCATGAAATAGTTTGAGCCAATTGTATTCTTGACAAATCTTTGAAAACTCACAGAACATTTTGTACTTTTTCTTACAATACGAGTAGCTTGGCATATAGAACATAAAATCTGGAGATTAAAACTGTATTTTCTCTTGCCATATCGTTGTTGCAGTTGTGGTGAAAGTCTTATGTAGAAGTATGTCAGCAACCATTCCTAATTAACTCATGGCAGCCTGCCCGGTGCGCACACATTCATGCTTTTTCTCCCTGTGTATAGATACACATCTCTAAGACAGAAACATCTCCTCACAATGAAATTAATTGAGTGATTACATTAATTGACACAAATGTTCTCTAAAGTAGCCCATTTAATTTTGTTTAGGCGTTTCCTGACTGATGTCACCTTAGTTTCTAATAAATAACCTATTGTAAAACTTGCTAACAGAAGATTTTGTAGTGTAGTCGATTCCAAGCGTAAATTATTAAACTTGTCAGCTGTATGGTCTCAGTTAGACTGTGACTTGCAAATGCAGTGTGAAAACGTAAAACCAAAAACCCACAGGAATGTGGATGTAGGATGATACACTCTTACATGCTTTGCTTCAGCTTGCATTTTGTGGAGGTAGATGTTTGAGCGGGTGCTGTAGTGAAAGATCCAGGAAAGATGGTACACAGTGAGCCTGTTTTTAAGTTTGTGTTCAGGGACAATTGTTATTCTCCCTCTCCTCCTGTCTAGGAATTTAAAGATTCATGGCGAATACAATTAGAATTTTTTTAATGTAGATGTTTGGTTTATTATAAATTGATAAACAAGATCTGTGTCTTTTGGCATTTCTTGTTTTATTACCTGTCTTTTAAGCCGCGGTGATCAAGGAGGAGGATTAGGATTCCTGGAGCATCCACGCAGTGTGGCGGAGGGTGCCTGAGGGAAACCAAGGGCGATGCCGAAGGAGGCTGCTGCTGGAGCAGGGCAGTGTCGCAGCCCGCTCCCTGGGAGGTGGTTAGGGGCAGACCTGGCTGTGTTTCCTCTGGGTGCAGCTCTGCTGTGCACAGGCTCTGCTTGTGCATTTTCTAGTGGGGCTGCAGAGAACAGGAGCAGGGCACAGAGCTGCAGGGAAAAGGAGGGCAGAGGCTGAGGAGGTGTCACTCCTTTGCAACGCGTTACCCGTTATCATTGCTTTCCATTGTATATCAGTGTTTTTCAGTGAAATCCAAGTGCTATTTAAAACATGCCTTTTTTTTTTGTTGTTGGCTTTAAAAAAGCTGCTCTCATGTGCTGGCAATGGGTTTTTGCACAGTGACTGATCCTGGTAACTGGTAACTTTTTCCAAAAATCAGCTTGACTAGAGATAGGTGTGTACTTTTCTGAAGAAAATGAACCCACTCAACATGCACGCATTTTTAAGTGTTGGCTTTTTTTGTTTGTTTGTTTGTTTTTTAAATATGTGTAATAGTTACCTATGTAAATAGTAAAGTTCCTGTGGTCAAATAAGACAATGAGAGTAGTAAAGGAATATGTAGGACTACAAATGACAGTGCTTCTGCATTTGTTGTCCATGCTGGGAAACATCACATTTACAGACACCTCATTTCGTCGCGTCTATGTTATGTTTTTGCGAACCGTTTGGTAGTTATGATAACCAGGATCAAGGTGACGTATCAGGCAGCCAACAGTAGGGACTATAGGCAGTTTCCTGTTGTTTAACTTCAGCTGTAGAAAGTTAAGCATCTGCTCTGTAGTTAAACCTCTATAGACAAGGGGGAGGTGGGGGCCCACAAAGGACTGTGCGTCTGTGCTAGATGGGTGGCTTAAGGAGGGTGAGGTGAATCGCCTTCTGGATCCGCCTTCACGGACGTGCAGAGTCCAGACGATTAGCTCAAAGATAGCGCCTAGCTTTTAGATGGCTAAAGTGAGATGCAATTAATCCTGTCTTAATGTGGTCCCCTATACTGGGAAAGGACAGTGTTTCACAGTTGAGGGTGGCACGAAAGAGCGCCCTAGTCGGAAGCTGTAAGCAGCTTGCAGAATAGGCAGTTTAAATATACATTCCCAGTATCTGCAACAACATATTTTGGGACTGCTGTCACCAGTTTGTATCCTCCCTGTCATTTTAATGACATACTGTAACATACACATTTATTTTTCGGAATAACCCAAAGTAGGAGTGAAATGATTCACTTGGAAGGTAGGAGCTTGAATACTTGGCTGACACACGGAGAATAAAAACACATCCTGAAGCTTGCAAAGGTGAATACAGAAGGTGGTTCTGTTGTAAATAGGATCTGGAAAATGGAAAAACCGAGTTATGACCTAGGCTTTGAGTCAGGCTTCATACTTGTACTAAGTGTTTTTTGAAGGCTGTGTATCTTGTGTGAAGTGGTAATGTTCAGCGTCCATATGCACGCCGCTCAGTTGTTGCTCAACAACACTTCCAAGCATTTCAGTTTCAGGGATTAATTTTTTTTGTTTGTTTGTTTTTAAGATTTTCTTACACTATTATTTTTCCAGGGTTTAACACTTTAGGTTTGTAATCTCCCCAGTGGGATTATTTTTTAAGACTGAGCAAAATTCTCTGAAACCTCTTTCAAAACAGAAAGATAAGGAAAATTATGCTTCATTTTATCAACAATATTTGAGACTGCTAGCAGTTGAGGTCTTCCAGTAGTCTAGTAAGGAATATATGTCTTGGAAATGATTTCTGAGGTAAACATGCAAATCTGCATAGAAGTTGAATAACTCTTATTTTCTAATTTTTTTTAAAGTTTCAAATTTCAAGAGTTTAAAAAAGTTCCAAAATTTTAGTTGGTCTACATGTGATGCTTAGTTTTTGCCAAAATAAACATAATGTACTGAAAAGCAAAGCTTTTAGTCATGCTCCCCCTATTTCAACATGCAAGGCAAGAGGTGGCTTCTTTCTCCAGGAGGTTGTTGGCCTTGGCCAACCGGCCTGTTTGGGGGAAGCGGGCTGCGAGGGAACCGGGCACCACTCGGTGCGTGGCCGCGCCGGCCCGCAGCCTGCCCTGCCGCCCTGGTGAGTCACTTCCCTGCACTTGTGTGCTGCCTTCCACTGTGCAGCTAGTAAATAAAACGCCCTTTTTAGTTCTGGCCTTTTCTTTGACTTCGGAAACCTAAGAAACGCGTACTCTGGTATGTCCCGTAGGAGGCTGACCTTCTTCCGCAACATAGGGTGTGCTTAACGAAGGAGGCAGCAAGGCACCGTGAAGCAGAGTTTGGGGACTGCCTGGCTCTGCACCAAATAATGTTTCCCATCTCCAGCATGTAATTTTCAGGCAAATCCACTGAAGTCTTTAATCTATAATTAGGCTTATAAGCTTCTTTAGACTTTTTGGTTTCCTTTTCTAACTAATGGAATACAACATTATTATTGCATGAATCTTTCTGACGTATTTTCCAGAGAAAGCTTTCCTGGAGGGTTTCTATTTATTTCTTTTTTTCCTTCAGTTTTCTAAAATAGGTGGCTAAAGATCCCATTTCTATCAAGAAATGAACTGAAATTACCTGGTACAAGTGACAGTGACGTACAAGAATTTTTTCCTGGCAGTACTGAGCATAAATGTTTTTTAGTAGGCTGATGTATGAATCCAATTTTAGAAATACATATTTACAGTAGGTTTCCTCTGCATTATTTTTTAAAAGTTAATTACAGTGTCACTCCTTCTTCATGTGATAATACATGAACATTTGGCAAGATAAATCACTTCTGTCACCAGCCATTGGTGTGAGGCAGTTCTCTGTGTGAATGCCCGTTTGCCTCGGGACGACTTACAGCCTGGAGGGATGGACATTTTTGTACTTTTCTCTGTAAGTGTGTGTGTATGTGTATCTACCGATCTCTGTATATCTGTATGTGTACATACAGATCATATACAAAGAGTGTATACTTACGCTTAATCATATACAAAGAGTGTTGTTGCACAGCATTACTTTCATGTTTGAGAAGCAGCCTTCTGTGTGCCTCCTCTGCCCAAGTGTCATTTCTCCTCATCGATTCCTTATTTTTCAGGTGTTTGTTACAAAAGTACTCTACAGACTTTTTTTTTTCCTCATAAGAAATTTAATTTTAGGAATATTCAGATTCAGACTTCTGTTTTTTCTTTTTGTACCATGGATCTTGATAGATATTGTCTAATCTTTAAACAAACCTATAAGAAGTCTTTTTTAATTGCAAACTCAGCATCATTAAGTAGTCAGTAAATACATTCTCAATGTGCTATAGGTAAGCAATTTTCTTTTAATGTAATTTTCTGGGTGTTTTAGGGAATTATCTTTCCCCTAAATTAACCTAAAGGATTTTGCTGTCATGTTTTCTATTGATCAGTTCTGGTTGCCCTCTTCAGCTCCCCGTAGCATAGGTTTTGGGGGACTTGCTGCTGTACTGTTTTGGTAGGAGGGATGTCCTACCTGCTTCGGTATCTGTTGTGACCTAGCAGTCTACAGGAGCTGAAGTATGTCCTTCTGCCCCTTACGAGCCCTGGCAGTACGCTGGAGGCATACAAAAATGTAAACATCTCTAAACCATTTCTGTTGGCTTTTAACAAAACTGCTCATACAGAATGCTCTAAGAAAAGGAGAGAAATGGTAATAAATACCATCATTATTTTAAAATTCTTTCAGACCAGGGGAATCTTTAACAATTTACACATTTGGCTCAGATGTAAGTTTCTTGGCATGCTTATGCTCATTTAGGGAAGTTCATATAGATATATATATACACACACATATATTTATAGGAAATACATTCTGGAGCTTAATCCAAAGGGTTGCAAACTTGCTGGCTCTCCATAGAGCCAAACCCATGTATTTCTATGTCTGCCTGTGTATTTTGTGGATTTTACTATTATATCTTGGCAGTTCTGTTGCCTTCCCAAATTCTGCTTCAGTGTACATACGTCTCAGTTCTGTTGCTGGTTTGTTGTGGTTTTTTTTCTCTTTATATGTTGCTGTTCCTTCACAGTTATATTTTTACTGTCTAGCACTCATTTTAATCTCCAAAGCAGAAGTTATCAGTAATTTATGTTACTGTTTTTACTGCACTTAGGTTTTACATATATATATATATATTTTTTTTCATTCTGTAATCTGAGGCGTGCTTTGGCCGTTGCTTGTTCTTCTGCTTGATGTAATATTGTACAAAAACAGCTACTGCACACACACCAGCCTAGAATACCTCCTACTATTTTTCTTTTTAGTCATTTTGGAGGGTCGCAGAATTTTAGTCATAATCCTGCTGCAGAAATGGGACTTCTGGAAGACCAGCTTCCTGAAAGTGTGTACATGATTTTTCCATGTACATACAGTTCTTCAAGATCCTTTTATATGTTCTTGCTGACAGTTAGTAATAGCATACAAAATACTAATTTGAGAATAGATTTCTGAAGATTAACAAATGCTTTTGCACTTGTTCTAACTGTAATCCCCTCACTTACAGATGCAAAGAGATGAAGTATGATTATTACAGCCTGCCAAAAACCTCCGTTGTGATAGCTTTTTATAATGAGGCTTGGTCAACACTTCTGCGAACTGTTCATAGTGTTCTTGAGACATCTCCAGATATACTTTTGGAAGAAATTATCCTTGTAGATGATTACAGTGACAAAGGTAGGAGGAATAATTCTTAAATGATGTTGATGGGATTGGGTTTTTTTGGTCAGGCAGTCCACGTGAGAAAAAGATATGCTGTTCGGGTAACATAGCATAAAATTGTACAACATAGGCATCTAATTGGAAAACATTTTTTCTTGTATTGTGCCAGTGAAAAATTTGACTTCCAGACCAAATTTAGTTTAGAATGGGAAAGCACATTTGCTGTGTTGTAACATGAGTGCTTGCATATCTAGATAATGTACAGTCTGGTCAGAGCATTTCAGGTTTCCTAATTTGAGCAAGTTTCAATTGCTCCAGGGTTGCCTTGGTGTCTAGTATAGTGAGAGCTACTTGGTTATCTGTTTTCATTTGAATTATGGGACGCAAAGACAATGCTGGCATTTTCCACTGCATGTGAATTGTGTAAGGATAAAAATTTTACCTGGAAAAAGTTTTACGTAACATTTGAGAAGCACTTAACAGTTTGGGAATTAATTACAGAGGCAAATACTAAGCATTCAGTTTCTTGAAAGTAACTGCGATTTGTGCCCATCCAAGTTCTGTGCTTTTCCCTTGTCCTTTCCTAACATAGGCAGTACAGCAGAATCAGAGTTCAAAATGCAGTCTTCAAGGCACTGCTGTAAGTAATACGCTACTGAAAAAGAGCTTTCTGTAGCACGACGTAAACCATTTGTTTTTGTTTTGTTTGTTTTATTTGTTTGTTACAGAACATTTAAAGGAGAGGTTGGAAAACTACGTGGCTGGGTTACGCAAGGTGCGTCTTATCCGCGCCAATAAGCGAGAGGGGCTGGTTCGAGCCCGGCTGCTGGGGGCGTCTGTGGCAAAAGGAGACATCCTGACGTTCCTGGACTGCCACTGCGAATGCCACGAGGGCTGGCTGGAGCCGCTGCTGGCAAGGTGAGGTTACGCTCGGGGCTGGTTTTCTGTCCCGCTGCAGAAGGAGAAGAGATGGTTTGGCACATTTGTGCCGTGGAAAAATGGCTCTTGGTAGATGTTTACCGAAGGTTACCACAGTCTGGTCCCTGAGGCAATGCAAGTGTTGTTTCCCGGCAGTGGGGTAGTGAATGGAAGTGTGGAAGATCAGGAGGTGGATTTTTGTTTTCTCCCAAGGACCAGGCTGCTCTTTTTCTTCAGAGAAGGGAAAGTTTTGTTTTCAGGACGAGGAATCCTCCTCCAGCCTTGAAACTATCTTAGGAGTGGCTACTTCTGTCCACCTGGTTGGTGGATGAGAAGGGCTGGAAAGGTGCGTGCCCTGAGACGTCCCCTGTTGCAGGGCGATGTACTAAGCAGATTGGAAGAGGAGTCAACAAACTCCATCTTCCCAGTCCCGAGCTAATCTATCTAAAGAACACGCTGTCCTAAGGCATGTGAGTCTTCCTGAGTCCTGGCAGAACTTGTGTTCTCAAACTCCCCGTGTCCATTTGAAACTTTATCTGGAATAATTTTTTTTCTTAAAATTTTGATATTTAACTTGTTTCTAAATTTCATACCAAATATATTCCTGGTAACTGTGGGTTAACTATGAACAGTGTAGATGGTGTGAAGGCAGGAAAAGGGGTAAAAATCAAAGCATAAGCATGGTTTTAACAACCGTCCTCTGAATAAACACTACGGAACTGTGGAGACAACGCTGTAATTTCTTCACTTCTTTAGCAAACCACTAGATGGCAATCTTGAGGAAGGATTGGGATGATTTTCAGTGTCATAAATCACCTCCTGTAAAAAGTTAGCCCTGGATGTGTCTTGGAATTTTTGCCCTTGCTACAAATGCAGACGTACATCTCTAAGGGGATGTTTGCATGGCATATTTCGACTCAAAGTTTTGAAAGCAATACAACAGTGTTAGTATTTTGCAGTGCAAACATAGTTGTATTTGTAAGCCCGCCTGTGCATTGTACCATCTAGTCAAGAATTAACTTGCAGAAAAGATGATGGTTTTTCACTTACCTGATTCCTTTCGTAACTGAAATCACATGCCAGACACCTAATTCTTACTCCTTCTCCTTTACAGGAAAAACAAACCATTTTTACATTTTATTGGGATGGGAATTTTTTTCCTCTGTGTACGTATCATTCTCATTGCTTTGTGGTTTTGTCATACTGCTTTATGCAAGTGAGACAGGAGATAGCAATATTTGTATAAGCCCTTTTGTTACTTTACCACACAGGATTTCAGTGAGAGATCATAAAGAAGAAAACAGCTGTGTCACATCTTCCCTCTGGCAACAGGGGACCATTACATATTTAAGGCAGTCTTTCTCAGCTCAGACAATGCTTCTTTGGAACTGCTTCTGTTCTCTGCCGCATTTAACCACAAGCTGCTCTAATTCAGAGTCAGAGCCCCTCAGTCAGCCTGCGGGTTTTAAGCTTAATAATCCCATGAGGGACTGGTTCCCCTCGAATGATAGATACATCATCTCTTCCTTGTTTGGCGATATAATGTGTTCAGTTTTTCTTCTCCTCTGGAATACCCAAATCAGAAGATGCAAGACTAAAACAAGTACCAGCATCTTAAAGTCAAACAAGTCAGTTTTTCACTGAACTAACAGGAGATGTCTAAGAAGATGTGCTGAGAAGATTGCTGAAGAGTGATTTAGGAGAAAAGCCTTAGCTTGCGCTTGGGTGCTTGAAGTTGATCTCTCTTGGGGCTGAGAGGCCTTTCCAGAAGCTGAGGTGAAGGCAAAGGATCCCACGTTTTTTTGTAAGGGCAAATGCTTTTGGAAAGGAATCCAGAAAACCCTGCATGGTACTGAGAAATGGGAGGAAGGAGTTTATCTCCTTGCAGAAGTAAATCTGCAAGAAATGTTGTTAGTATTCCTAGTGCGGTAAATATCTTAACTATCTTTACATCAGCCTTGCCGATAGGTGTGTCATTCTGCAGTGCTATCTTGTTTCTCCTTTTCATCTCCTATGTTGTCAGGGTTTCTGGAGGCCTCCTGCACCTATGTTTCACTGTTGGAGATCTATCCTGTGTTGCATGTTTTTTTCTGTTTAAGCTCATGCCTTCTTTCTGAGCTACTGTTGTGCTCAGTGTAACTTTTTGAAGATGATTAGTTTCAAGAACAACCATGAGCCAAGAGCCCAGCCACCTTATTCTTCCTTGCAGAATGATAGTCATGCTGCTTTCTAAAGATCTTGAATGCCTGTACAAAACAAAATAGATGTTTTTGTTGAGAATGCGGTGCTGGATATGGCAGCCAGGCCAGATGCTGAATGTGTTATCTCAAGCCAGGTGCCTACAGCTGCGCCTGTCCTGATGCTTGCTCCTGATGCATCCTCAGCAAGAAATGGGTGGCCGTTGTTGAAGCTGTCCTTTCCTTGTATTGCAGCATCAGCTGAAAAGGAGCAAGGCTTTGCATTTGGTATTCGTAAGTGTTCTCTGTTCTTGAGAGTTCTAGTTTTTGAGAGACATTTCTAATGGAAGTCACCCTTTTCTTTTAAAATCATACCAGGATTGCAGAAGAAGAATCAGCCGTTGTCTGCCCTGTCATTGATGTTATTGACTGGAATACATTTGAGTACTTGGGAAATGCTGGTGAGCCGCAGATTGGTGGATTTGACTGGAGACTGGTCTTCACTTGGCATACTACCCCTGAAAGAGAACAAAAACGGAGGAAGTCCAAGACCGATGTGATCAGGTTAATTTTTATGCATCTTATGAAACTGTGAATGTTACCGGTGCTTTTGACTTCACTTGGAAATCCCAGGTGCTGAAAAATATTTGAGAAATTAGCATAATGCTAAGAATTATGTATCTTGTTTAGCTCCCCTTTCTTCCAAGATAGTTCCTGCTTACCATGCTCCTGAAAAAATACTTTTCTAAAAGCTGAAATGCCTGTGAAATCTTTCATATAGATTCCTTACTGCACAAGCAGTCTCTAGACTCCTGCAGGCAAACTCCCCGCAGATGCTTATCAGCAAGTGGAAAGGTTGTAACTGATTAATACTGCGGGATGTCCTCCATGCAAAGCAGAGATCTCCACGTTGTAAGAAATGTATCATGGTCAACAATGAAATGGGAAAAAAAATCATCAACCAGTACGAAGGCAAAAGTAGTTTTGAAGACTTTATCTGTGCTGTAGCGCTAGTGGTGGTTCCTTGCTCTGTTTTCAGAGGTGAGCCGTTTGCCAGTTCTTCATTGGGATGAAATGATACAGCTCTACTTACCATATTTCTACAAAGGGCTAAATCATAGGAGCTGACACAGATGTCTCCCTTGTGGGTTTTAGTTATGTTTTATTTTAAGACAAGTTGCAATCAGTTGGTATTATTTGTCACTCCATACTGTATTTTTAGGAGAGGTGAGGTACAAACAGTGCATCTGGAAAATGGACACTGTAGACAAAATCCTGAGAGTTGAGGGTCTGCTACGCTCGGTTTGGAAGTTGCTCTATTTTGGTAGTGTATTGTAAGAGATAAAGCAGTTTGGCATTTTTAACATCATGATTTTGTTAGTCCTTGCATTTTGTTTATAATCTGTTATTTTATGGATTACAACAAAACAGAATTCTCTCAGAATTTTCTCAGTCTTTTCTAGGTCGCTTATCATGGCAATGATACCCAGTACTTCACAAATATTAATGAACTTATCCTCAACTGAGAGAAGAAAACATTTTTTTATTTTTTTAATGGGAAAAGTGAGGCAGTAATTTAGTCCTTCATAGCATATATGAGTCCATGTCCTCCTGGAAAAACATTTCAAAATAGAGTAAGTGTTTTTAAAGCCTTTAGTTTAAATATGATGTTGTCTCCACGACAGGAAGACTTGTCTTTGGCATGCCAATGGGAAAATGATGAGGGATAAAGCCTCACAGTAGCCTAAGGACTGTGAGCTCGGCAAGTGTCTGGAGAAAGCAGCAATGCTGAGCGTGGTGTCGCTGACAGCTGTGTTTGGAAAGACGAGATCTGGAGTGAGACAGAAGAGCTTGACTGGTTATGGAGTTGGGGTTTTTTTTCCTTCTGTCTCACCTCATCTCTTTCTGTTCTTTGAAACAACATATGACGGTGCAAGACAGTGTTGCTTCAAAACGATGGCTGGTAAAAATAGTTTTGACAGATTAAGAGTAACTGATTACTGCATCTAGCATTTGTTAATGTTTACCTCAGCCGCAATTTAGTAAAACTCATAAATGTCAGCTGAATTTAGTTCCGGCCAGCATTATATGCTTGGCACTTTAAAGAGGGTCATTTTCTAAGACTGTAAATGATTAGGAACAATAATGAACAAATTCAAGTTTATATATATGTGCACACACCACCCTACAGAAAGTACATCCTCTAAGTGTGCTATTGCTCTGGGCCTTGTGGTCCTCAGTGAGGATCCAGTCGTGACCCCTGATTTTTCTTCCAAATGTAACAAAAAAAACCCCAACAAACCAAAAACCCCACAGATAAGCAGATCTTAGAAAGAAAAAAATCTTGTCAGGGGCTCTATTTACTTAATTCTGCTCAGTTGATGTGTAAGAGTTTTTCCACTTGATATTAATGCATCAGAAATGTTGTTATTAATTACTGAAGCACAAACATGTTTACTTACTACTAAAGTAAAATATATAAGGATACTGCACTTAGAATTTCAGAGCTGACTAAAACCATTCTGCCACAAAAAACCCTTATGTTGTACTATGTGAAGGTAAGAGGCTAGTAATTCATGGCCACTCACAAAGACACTGTAATTGCAAAAATTTGTATTAACACAATGTTTATCTTCTCTGATTTCGTTGTTATTTTTATTTTAGTACATTCTGGAGCTCGTTTCTGAAACAATTTTTTACTACAAAATTAAATTTAAATGGCCTGACAATATACTACTTAACTGATCAATGGCTGACTATTACTTTGTATCCAGAAAAGACTGAGAAAATGGAAAATAAAAAGATATTGTATTTTTGATCTGTGCTTTGTTAATTTATATTTTTTTGCTTTTTATTCAATTCAGAGTTTTTATTCTCTTTTATAGGTCTCCAACCATGGCAGGTGGATTGTTTTCTGTGAGCAAGAAGTATTTTGATTATCTTGGTTCATATGACACAGGAATGGAAGTCTGGGGAGGAGAAAACCTTGAATTCTCGTTTAGGGTAAGTGGCTCAATTGAAAGGTAAGGGTTTTTTTTTTTATTTTTTTCCCACTGAGAACAAAACAAGTTTCTTATTTCTTCACACCCTTTTAGTTAATGAGATAGCTGTAATCTAAGCAAGTGTTGAGAATATTTTGGGAGATGTTCATGCGAATCTCCTTTCTCCTCACGCCTCAGTATAGTTATATTTTCCTTCAGAATAGCCATTTAAAACCAATTAAAAACATCTTTTGTTTTGAATGCCAGTATAAAATGTAAGTAGTGTTGTGATATTAGTGGATGAAGTTTACATTCTGTGGCTTGAAGAGGACCATTGGAAAGAAACGTTTATAATGCTTTAATATGACTCTGGAGCTGTCACTGTGGTTGATGGAGTGAGCAGGAGGCAGCTGGTGGCAGTTACCAGTGGGACAGGACAAACCAGCCTCTGCACTTCTTTAAGGCTTCTATTCCGTTTTGCTTCAGGAAAAGTTTGTATAAACGTTATAAAAGGTGATGGGGAAATTCTCCAGGAACTGTAGAGCTGTACCCTGCCAGAGGGTGTACCAGTGCTCAGGTGTGAGGCAGATAGATAGCTGGAATGAGAAGGATTTATGTCAGGGGAAGAGGGAAGAGATACAAGACAGGCCAGGCTGATGAGCAAAACAGTCTTGTCCTTTTCAACTTCTGTTACCTGTGCTGCTGCTGATTCCCACTGAGCACAGGCTGCCTGTCGTTTGCCCTGTACCACACTTAGCTTACTGAAGCAATCCAGGGGTGGTGTAGGAGGTAACACTGCAGAGCCGGTTTTGGCTTGCAGGGAGTTCACAACTTCGTGCCCTGGATTTCCTGTGTGTTTTCTGCTCACATCAGGTACGCTTTATTGGTTATATTTACATATTTGTGTGTCAATGGATTGTGGGGCAGGAGGGTTGATGTTCTTGGTTTGGTTTTTACCAGGTGCAGCAGATATCAGGGGTAAATAGTATTTTAATGTTACAAAACCACTTTCTTGAGAAAGGAGACATCAGCAGCCTGTCTCACTTGATGCCTGCCCAGAGAGCATCGAGTCTTCCTGGCTGCTGTTCCTGTCTCCTGCTACCTGTAGTGCAGAAATCCTAGCAAAGAGAGCACAAAAATAAGGAAAGAGAAGGACTAGGGAGGAGAACAGCACAGACCTTGAGTTGACATGTTTTCTCTCTGGAGGGGGATTTCTCAGCTGGAGTCGCCGTTTGATATAAATTCATGACCACCTCCTTTCTCACATAGGGAAAAGTTGCTGGCATGTAAGTACAAACACACAGCCCACTTGTCTGGGTCAGTAAATTCAGCAGGCCTCCACCTGAATCTCAAAGCAGCTTACCCACCTCCCATCGGCTCTGTGAGCTTCTGAAGCAGGAGTCTTCCAGTTGCCTCCAGTTCTGGTGTAGCCTGCATTGCTGTGTAACATTCCAGTGGGTCCCTCCTTTCCACTGGAAGGGATTTATTTTCTGTGGGATAGTTGCTCAGTCACAGGGTCAGGAGCTATGAAATAGCTCTTGATGAAATTATTTTTATGCCTCCAAAAGGAGAGGATGCTCAGGGAGCCAGGAGTAGTAATGGATTGGGTTCATACTTGGGGGCACAAAGAAATGATCGTGCCCTTCATGAGTCACAACCCAAGGTAGGTTAAGCTGGAAAGCAGCCTGGTGGTGGACACCATCCCCAGCTAACTCTGGCAAGGGAAAATTGTTTTTCTTGCTTACTGAGGGATTGAAAGGGGTGATGACAACGAAGGAGTCATGCATTTTTGGGTACAAATGCTTCCTGCCGTGGGGCTTGCTGTGTCTTTTACTTTCTCAGCTATGACGCTATTTCAGCAGACAAACAAGCAGAAACAGGAGACTCGGTTTAGCAGCAAGCTACGTCAGAGAGCATGACACTATCTCCCACAAATGTAGCATACCAGCAGCAAGCGTGTTGGATATGCGCATCTCCTGAGGAAGACTGGCTCTTGCAGGCACTTGTTCGTGTCTGCTAGTGCACATGCAACCAGAGCAAGCACCTGTGGCGTGGAGAGGATGCTGCTTTTGAAAGTAGTACTATGTGCTCCGCCTTTTAGCCGAAGTTTGCACCTCTCCCAAAGCAGTAAGCTTGGAAACAACAGCCACAGTTGACAGAATTAGACATTACAGGATCTGCTTCACATTGTTTAAATGTCTGCAGTCTTCTGTGACCCTGGCTGCCTCAGATTTGGTGGCACCAAAATGGTTGCCCCCTAACTGGTAGGAGTTAGGGTTAGCGCTGCCCCTGGTGGCAGTGGTTTTCTCCTCTGAGACGGATTGTGGAAAGCCTCAAAACCAGCCCTTTCTGCATGCAGTTCTTGGCTTTCTGCTCTTCATGTTGCGCTTTTTGGGAGACCAAGGCTTGCAGCCAGGACAAGCCTGACCCCTGCCCTGTACAGCAGAGAGTTCCCCTGCACTGGCTGCTGCTTTAGACGCAAGCTATCGCTGCCAGGCTCTGGCATCAAGTCCCATTTTTGATGTCACTGGTTCCCTTGAACCAGGTGTCGTGGGTTGCAGCACCATGTGAGCAGTGCCTTTGCTCCTTCAGCATGGAGAAGACTGGTCATCTCGTGGGCTGGAGGAAGCCTCAGAGGCTGCCTAGCACACAGGAGGAGCACAAAGGGGGCAGCAGCAGAGTCCCCAGGAGCCAGCGCGCTGTGGGGTGTGCACGAGCCCGCCGTAGTACCCTGCAGGGGCTGAGCAGGCACCTGGGTGCACCAGCCTGGGGTCTCAGGGCACTCCTCCAGCAGCCACAGGCACGCAGTGTGTCATGCACAGGGCTGAGAGCAGGACTGTGGCTTGTGGTCGGTAAGAGAGGTGCTTAAATGAGGAAGCAGAGAGGCCAATGTGGGGTCCCTGTGGGCTGCAGGTGGATCGAGCAGCTCTCTTCCTGGAGGCCGACAGTTTTGCAGGATGGACTGTGCAATGGCCAGCAAATGCTGGCCAGCAAGTGCCTGGGCGTGTTGATATTACTGGTGCAGATTGCCAGTAGGATCTAGGCATTTGGATCCAAATTGTGCACAACATACTTACCTCTATTTCATTTCAAGCCCTTTTACTTTGTGCCTCCTGCAGTGAGGGTTTTGATGGAAGAGAGCAGAGTGCTATGATGTTGCTTAACTGTGTTCTTCTGGCTGCCCACGGTGCTAAAGAAGGTCAAGAGCGATAAATCAGCGTTAATTCTGTTGTCTCCGTGGTTTCTAGACCTGCCAGACCTGAAAATTAGGAGCAGGGAAACTGAAAAATGCTGTAAATGAATTCACTGTTCTTCTCATCTCTGAAAACACCACCCTCTTCTGATGACACGAAAGGACTTGTCCTCAAGCTTCCTCTTTCTTGTACTTTGATTATTCTAAACTAAAGGAATTATTTGTGGTTTTGAGAGGGGCAACAAGAACAAAGCTTCAGCTAAAAGCACGATGACTAAGAGAGGTGGAAGCTGCGTGCTGAATGCAGGATCAAGTCAATGTGCCTTGATTTCGAATTGCTTAATGCTATTTGGCTGGATAGAATTTCACTTCATGGGCATAATGGGCATTGAAACTACTCTTTCTGAGGCGTGCAAAACATGCCCTTTCATCTTCCCCCTCCTGTACATGAAGCGAGGGGAACCTGGTTGCAGCTTTCCCCCCCCCCCGCCCACTCTCTGCTCTTGGTCCTGCTAGTGGCACTGCAATGTAAGTTTGTTTCTGGGGACTGCCACTTGATACGCTTGCGGTCTGTCCTTCAGCTTAGCATCACGGCATGAGAGGAAACCACGCATGTGCAAAAAGGACTGCTAAGTCCTTTATTCTGTTGGAAATTTCATTGCCCACAGGCCTGGATGATATGCCTCTGATTTGCCTGGGTATTCTCTTTTCTCATCTTTTTGTACTGTTTCCTTCTGCCTGGATCTGGAAAACTGTCTTGGAGCAGGAGCAGCCGGGAGGGGTTCATGCAGCTGGGGAGGCCCTCTGCCCACCCAGCTCCCAGCAGATCATGCGTGAGCACCGTGCAGGGGGGCTCAGCCGCAAGTCAGCAAGCAAAACTGCAGCGGAGGCAGGGGCAGGAACAGATTATTTTCCACAGGTTGTCTTTGTTCAGGAGATAGCAACCTTTTTTTATTTTTCATTTCTTCCGGAGGGTCTTCAAACGTTAGAATGGAGGTGGCAGAGCTTAGAGCTTACAGAGCTTTTCTTATTTAGTGTTCATTGACCCAGCAATTAGGTCAGTTTTCCAAAGACCCTGGCAGGGATGGGGATCCCAACGCGAGATCTGTACTTTTACTGTAGCTTTTCATAATGCCACCATCTGCTTCCGAAAAGAAGAGAAAAAATACTGATAGTCTGCATGCGTCATGATGAAAGTGAAAGTAAAAATGAATGTCACCTTGTTTTCTTTTTGCGCTGAAGGAAAAAAGTATGCTTTTATAATGAGCTGTGAGCTAGCCAGACCTGGTAAAGAAACATATTTTCATGCACATGCAAAATATACATGAAATCTAATGTGCTTCCCTATTAAAGGAGGTGCGAATAGTTTTAGGGGACCTAACTGGAACCTTGTCCAGAGTCACTTATTTAGCCTTTAGTAGTCAGCTTTGTTTCTCTAGGGAATTCCTTGCTTTCTTTCTATTTTCCTTGCTCTTCAATTGTACCTGGTTTTATATAGAGGTCAAAATGTGTTTTCCATTAAAAAAAATAAATAAACCTTTGGAGGAATTGTTTAGCTAAAACATACTTAATTTTTTTGTAACAGGAAGACAAGAGTTTTGAACTTTTAATAAGCGAAGCAAAATTTAATGCACATTGCTTAGCGACTTAGAGTTACTTTTTAAAGAGAAATTCAGAATTTTAATTATTGAAAAATCAGCGCTTGTGGAATTCTCTTTTTGGCATCAATTTAACAGAGGTATGGTCAGTCTGTTTTACTCCATTTAAGTCAGACTTTATCACAGGTGAGTAGAAGAATGTGCTTCCTTCTTAACTGTACATTCAGTATTCAGTAGTCTTTATGGTCCATTCCTCATATCTTGTTTAAAAACAGACTGATCAAAACAGTAATGATCAATTAAAAAATGCTTATATTGAATATAACAAATATGGAAATTGTTAAACTTTAATAAATTTAATGGCGCTTAATATTTGCTGACAAACAAATCGTGTGTGATGAATTTAAACTTTAGAAAAGTAATCTCAGATATAGAAATAATATTGTAAGAAAGCTATTGTTTTGAAACAAACCTCAAAAAGGGAGATCGTAAAGTGGAAGTGGATAGCTGGTTTCTCAGCAGCTTTCAAAATGGCAGTAGTGTAACTTCAATGTGAAAATATGCAAATTTTTTAAAAGATCAGGACAGAATTCTAGATTTCTTGTATATTTCCTTTAATCATCTTTCTGTTCACATGACAAATACACCAATTCCCCAGAAAGCAACCGAAAAGAAGAAAGAAACCTCACATGAAAAGCAAGAAATTAAAATTTTAAATCCAGTAGGTAAAGATGATCCAGTGCTTCCTATAGTTGAATAATGAATTACCTATACCTTTAAGGAAACAGTTTGTTTTAAAAGTAAACTTATATATTAGAGTGCTTACAATTCTGCTGTTAAGCACAGTATTGTGCCATGTGTGAATGTCTGATATCATTATCCAAAACCAAATCAACGGAGACAACATTCATTGATTTCTAAATTAAGAAATTTGAGAGAATTCATAAGTAACTTTAAAAAAATAGCAGTCTGAAGACGTGTCCATCTTGTGTATGCTGAAAGCCGTCATCTGTAGTGACTTTCTAGATCCCTAAAAGTCCCAGGGAGAGAGATGGGAAAAGTCCCATCACTGATCTGTTGTCATTGTTATCATTTGCTACCTCACAGCTTTCACTGCTGCTGTGTTATTTGCTATACAAGAAGGTTGTCAGGGAGAAAAGCTCTCTACCCCTTAAACATAACTCAGCTGATTTCCCTTGTCCTCCATTTACAAAAGAAAGATGAGCTGCCGCCTACATGTCGTTGAATACTCAAGGAGAATTAGCTCACTGGAGTGCCAGGTCTCAAAAAGACTGCTACGGGAAGTCTGTCGGAGCCATTGGTGATAGCCCCGAGTTTGTTCAAGCGCAGCAACGTGTCCTACTCCCCCATCTGAGTAAACTGCAGAAACCTTTTTTCAGGCACCCTTCAGAAACAGGGTGCCTGCCACATCGTGGTCATGCACAGTATTAAATAGGAAATACTTAGCTGTGCTTTCCTTTCATAATACCAGACCTGAGATCAGAAGATAATGGGGAAGTGGCTGTGTGGATGAGCTGCCAAAAGGCCATGGTTTTCAAAGGAGTAGAGTATAATTACAAAAATTTGCACGGAGTGCTGAGGCTAGTGTGTCTGCTTGGTGGTCACTTATGGGCTTTATCTCCAGGGCCATACGTTTCCTGACCTGGGGAACCTGAGGCAGGAGGACGAGGACAAGGGCAGAGTGAGTTCTGCCAATTCCACATTCAGGTTCAAGTACTTCCCTTGACAGCAAGTAGGAATATTGCTTTAGATAGGGGGAGGTGGTTTCACTAATTTTGGCTAGACCACTGTGAGTTAGTTACAGAATTACTTTGCAGTTTCTTTTCATGCCTTGGGTCTAGGCTTCCTTTCCCAGCTTTATAATGGAAAAGGTTAGTTATGTTTTTATGACCAGGCACCCATGCCTCTCTTCTGAAATAGTGAATATGGAAATGGTAACACAACCTGTTGACAGTGTCACAAGCTTACCTGTTTTGTCAAGTCAGCTTTCCAGTAGAATATGGGCAAAGATTTCTGGTAAGAAATCAATTATCAGTCATCGGTTTCTTTCCGAGACAGCTATTTGCATGGTTAAGTTGGGCAACAAGCATGCCTCTTTTTTTATTTCCTCTTTCTTTTTTTTTTTTTTTTTTTCCAAATATAACTTGTATAACTCAAATTACAGACCACAGTTAGACCTGCAGAAATATTGTGGACCATTTCTTATCATGCCTTCAGAGAAAGTGAAGCTAAGAAAGGGATAATTGCATGCCAGATAAAACCAGAGATGGGGTTATCTCCTTGTTACTCACAGTGTTTTGCTCTGAGTTCACAAGAATGTCATTTTATCTGGCTTATTCATCAAATGAGACACAAAATTATTGTATATATTGCTTATAGCATGCTATGATATTCTTGAGAAGGTATTATCCTTACAAAAGCTTATTGTTACTGTATCCTTCTGCTTGCAAAGAGTCAAATTAATGATGCGCAATGTCAATTCTTTGTTCAGATATGGCAGTGTGGAGGAAGTCTTGAGATCCACCCGTGCTCGCATGTAGGTCATGTTTTCCCCAAACAAGCTCCCTACTCACGGTCCAAAGCTTTGGCAAACAGCGTGCGTGCAGCTGAAGTGTGGATGGATGACTATAAAGAACTTTATTACCACCGAAACCCACACGCTCGCCTGGTAAGTTGGAGACCATTATTCTTGGAATTTCAGTAGAATTTGTTTCCAGTGAAATAACTATTAGTTTAGCTAATATTTAACATGAATTATTTTTTTATGTTTATTTCTTATTTCTTCTGAAGCTTTTTCGCAAACATAGAATAAGTGTATATATAGTTAATTTGTAATTCCTTGGAAAAAATCAGAAATTCCTTAAGACTAGAAGGTGGCCACGTTTGTGTTAATATTAAATGAATGAATGAATAAATGAAAGAATAAAGTTAAGCAAGGTGACCTGAGTAAAGGGGAGCTGTTCAGCCTGAAATGTATGCTTCTGTGAAACAGCCGACACAGGATTCCATCAATAAAGAAGAGGCACCCAATTAACAAATGCTAATCAACAAGGTTCAATGGACAGTAGAGCTTTAAGTGAATGGCACGGTAATAATCTTTAGCAAAATTACCTGTCCTGTGATAATTGTAAAATTTTGGACTGATGTAAGACAAAATTGATTTTTCTGTTTGATTTACTGCTGCATAACATTTGATACAAAAAAACCCCCAAACCTACAAAAATAAACCAAACCAAACAAAACAGCAACAACAAAATCCATATTGCAAAGATTAAAATAATCAAAATCAGTTCTGGAAACTGAGATGAAAATGTTCCTAATAAAATGTTTGAAGTTCTGGTTTGTTTTTTATTTTTTAAAAAAAGCTAATATTTTTATTTTGTGAGAAAGAAAATACAAGATCATTTACTTGCAGAATTTTTCAGGAGATAAATACTGTGAAAATTGAGTAGGTCAGAGCAGTAAAGCACTGTGCAAATTCATAGCCTGGATATATTTATCACGAAGGGGCCTGTAGGCTGGAAGACAATAACACTGAAATATCCTCACAATGTCTAGAAATTACTTATACAAACCTCTGGCACAAAGTCCAAAATTCAGGCCTGAAAGAAATCACTCTCTGCTGTTGCTTGTTTCTGGAGGTGCTTAATCCCCCCAGGCACTTACTTCTCTTTGCACAGAAAGTGTTCTAAGTGCCCTTTTTCTGCTTTTGTGCATGGGGAAACCTGCCCTGCGGTGGGCTGCTGGGCACCCACCTCTGGCTACGTCAGACCAGAGCTTAGGGAATAGGCGGGGGGACAGGGAGCTCCCCACGCGTTTGGGTGACCCACCCCAATAGACACGCAGTGGGAGAAAATGCTCTTGAAACCATTACGCTTTTAAAAGATATGCTGGAGGACACTGGGGAAGCTGAATTTGGTTAGCTTCCATCTCGTGTTTCTTTGGATTAAACTGGGTAATGAGATTATTGTAGTCTATGCATTTGTAATAATTGTTTTACTTTAACATCATAAAAGCCATTTAGGTTTTATTATTAAAGTCTGACTTTGAGGGGAATATGGGGTTTGTGTATCTGAAGACTGGAGCTCCCAGGCAATGCCAGGCTGATTCTGCTTGTCATACGCAAAGAGAAAACGTCAATAAACACTGACAGTTTTTCTTGTAAAGTTCTGGGCAGCTGATATCTGCGATGAAAGAACTTTAACTTTAAACGATATTTGTGTGTTAGTATTGGAAGTTTTGCACATTGGCTTATTGTAACACAGTGGGTGTAAGCTGAGACTCGTCTGGTTTTTGCACATATCAAAGCTACCACCAATGCACTCTGTTTTCCGTAATACTCTGTGTACCACTTGTTGCAACGGTTGAGTTCAGACCCTTTTACTTCATCTAACCCAAATATTCAGTTCCATAGCATAATGAAAAAATGATTGATGCTATGGCTGCAAAATTTGGTTCCATAAAGTTTTACTTCAAGATTAATGTTCAGACCTCAGAGCTGTCGTGCTGTTTGTTTATTCCAGCAGGCATCTCTGCCTCTGTTTTACATCTGCTTTGTGTTTTCAGTGATATTTCCACAGCTTTGAGAAATGCAAACATATTTGTGGTTTGATGAAAGAGTGTGTCAAGTGACCTGTAAAAATCTGGGGGCTGCAAACAGTGTCTCATGCCTGACTGTCTGAAATCCCTAGTCAATATAAAGATAGATTTTTGAAGACAGACATGAAAAGATGCGAACTCTGCTCTGATCTATAGACAGGGAAAAGTCTGCAATGAAAGCTTTTCTCTGGAGGCTTAAGATTTCATACTCGCCACTCCCCAAAACTATGAGCTTCAAAGGAAACATTAGCAGATTTTACAGATTTCATCAGTTAAATGTAAAACTGTCTCTACAGGTAATTTGTAAATGGATGGTGGAATAACTTAAAATTCTCAAGATTCATTCACTGCTTTTGAGATTTTCAATTATCCAGCTAAAGGAAGTTTTATTTTCCAATACGCCTTCTCAGTTCCCAGCAAAATCTGTATTCAAGGACTTTCTTACGTGCGGATTTGGGGACTTTTCTTAGATGAACTGTCTTCTAGAATATTTTACAGTTTTACATGCACTGTTCCATTTCTTTTTTTGTCAACATTTAACAAATGTAAGGATAATGAAATCAAATGCAGCACCCAAATATGGGTATTTTTCCTGACTAAAAGTCCTACTCATCACTTTAGCATACGGTTCCTAATAATGTATACAAATAATTTAAAAGAGAGCATCTGTTCTGGTTGGTTTTTTTTTTTTTAATCTTTTTATCTTCTTTTTTTTTTCCCCCCTTCCCTTTCAGGAACCTTATGGAGATGTGACAGAAAGGAGACTTCTTAGAGAGAAGCTGAAATGTAAGGACTTCAAATGGTTCTTGGAGAACGTGTACCCAGAGCTTCACGTACCCGAAGACAGACCGGGTTTCTTTGGAATGGTACGTGGCAAGGGTCCTCCCTGCAGTTCTTGGAGTTCTACTAACTCAGTATGAAGGTATTTTTATGCCAAAATCTGTTGGGGATTTTGGTAGAAATCAGTTAGAATTGGTAGGCTTTAAAATGTGGTTTCTGTCAGAATCTTTACTCTAGGGGATGCTGCTTATGAAGGAGTTCTGTCAGGGGGTAGGAGAACAGGTAATGTTGCCATGAATTGCACCTTCCAAGTGGTATCTTGGGAGTGCTAAAGGCAGCAAAGGATGACTTTTTTATTTCTTGAAATGTTGCATAGCAAAAAAAAGAGAGCACTCAAGTGTTTCAGTTTTTAGTTGTCAACTTGAAAATAGAGTGTGCTTTGAAACATGTATTTGCACATTTTAGCTGGTGAAAACTACGATGATGCTCTGGTGATGGGAAAGAGAGCTGGTGCTGTGTGCTCCCAGATCATACAGGATTCTGTATGTCAAAACCAACATGTTCATTTTTAATCTGGAGGTGAGTTTAGACCAGCACAGGTTCACAAGCAATTTTCATCAGTTCAATATCAGAATCCTCTTCTCCTTTTTTAAGAGTCAACAACTTTCTATGCTATTTGCAGCTTACAAATAAATATAAGCTATAGCTCCATGTATATCACATTACTGTAATTTCATTTGGAAGGGATGAAGGCAGAGATGATGCAGCAAATACCTGCTTCCTCTGAAAAATCAGCAGATATCTGCTATGTGTCTTATTAGGAAGACAAGGCTGCACCTTTCTGCCAGGCAGAGATGTATAAAACACCTTCCTGATTAACAATGCCACATTGACTTAGAAGTACTTTTGCTGGTAACTTGACCACTGCAGATGAAGCTAAGCTGCATTCCCACACTGCTGCATCGCATCCCGCCCGTTTCACAACAGTCTTGTCTTGCTGCCATCTGCGCTTCAGTTACTCAGTCTCTGCTGGATCTCCTTTAGCAGAGGAAAGAGCCTGATCACCGTGGGTGTACAAAACATACAGGAACCAAGTCTCCCTGCAGTCTTCCCTAATAGCTTTGTTACCTGTTGAACAAAAAAGATGCTAATGTGGAAAAGCTGTGATTTCCCATAAGGAGCTGTATTTCCCACAGAGAGCTGTAGGAGCTCCCACAGGGAGCGCATCAGTTGGCAGCAAAGCCCTTAGGAGCCTCTGAGAGAGTAGCCACCCTCCTCCATTTGTCTTGGAGATTGCACTTGAGTTGGTATCTCTGTGTGATCACTGGCATGAAAGGTAGTATCCACCGTTACCCGGTTCCTTGAACAGACCCCGGTACAACATTGGTTCATTTTTTGTTGTTTTGTGCTGGATTGCTAACTGACAAGGTCAGAGAAAGTTGAAGCAATAAGATATTGTAAGACACCTTCCAGGAGCGTTTCAGTAACCTTATCCTCCCCTACACCTCCATCTTTCACCCTCAAAAAGAAAGCCTAGACTGGTGGCAGCGATAGTGCTTCAGCCTCCTAGGGAGGGGAATAGATTTGTGCAGTTTCTTTCATGATTTAACTGCACGTGTCATCCTCAAGAAAGGTGTTGACAATACCTAGAAATAATTCTCGTTCAGAGCTGCTTGAGGTATCTACGGCGTAATTTAGGTGTGCTCAATATATTTCTCTAAAAACAATTCTTAAATGCTGTCATCTAGTTGTGAGCATAATGAGAATACACCATATTTTTTTTTTTGGCAGGAGGAATTTAAAATGTGATTACAGTACAGTTATACTCTAAGAAAGTGACAGTGCAAAAATGACACCTACTGATTCAACTGATTTGTGGATATTGAGTCCCATCTGCTAACTTCAATGAATCATTGATCGTGTTCTTTACTGCTGCCTTAGCTGTGTAGTGCTTTTCTGGTTCAAAAAAATACTGTGTTTAAAAGTGTCGGTTTTGCTAACAGTTTGGCTTAGTGTGAGGTTACTTAATTGTTCAAAGAGATTGCAAAGGAACATGGGGATTTCCCCCTCCCTTGAAAAAATCAACATCAACAATGTTCATCATCAACATTTCAACATCAACAATGATGTTGAAAATCTTTCTAAGATTACCCGTAGGTCAGCCATATGTTACTGAAGTAAACGCAAGAATTATTGAGTAGCATTCAGTGCCATGCACTGACAAGTAGACACTTGTGCTAAATTTTTTCTCTTGATATGTAGATAAAAATATCTATACTAAACTTCATTGTCTAAAAAGTTAGCTCCCTAAAGCTTTATATAAACTTACTGAATTTTGAATATTTTTGCCTGAGGTATGATTACATTCCTGTAAACTGTCTTGAGGCCTAGAAATGTGGGAAATACCTTCTTACTTGTCCTTGGGCTCCATGCAGCTTTGGAACTTTGTGTGGGACATGAACTAAACCTTTCAACTTCAATGATTTATTTGGGGGGCGGGAGAGAGTGAAGCTGGCAGGCACTTAGTAGGTTAAAATAAGATGTCAGCATTGCTGGAGAGGCTGAAAATCTCTTTTAGGCTCTTGTGTAGAGCACTGATGTCTCTTTTTCTGGCGTAGCCCCTGGTTTGTCCATCCTTGAGCATGCACTTACTGCCAAAGCGTATACTGTACTTGTGCTTCAGCTGGTGCGAAATCTGAAAAAGATGTGAACCCCAGGTGTGTGCAGATTGCCCGCCTAGATATAGCCCAGACTAGGTCTGCTTGAAAAATCTTAGCTGCCCTGGAAAGGGATGGAGTGGGCACCTCTGGGAAGAACTTTGAGCTGTCTTATGTGTTTAATAATAGTACTGTGACATTGCTGCACTGTGCAGCTAGGTGAAGATAGCTCTGGGCAGCTCTGTGGTCTTTTCATGTTATTGGTGATTGTGTGTGACTGGAAATGTATGGCTGCAAAGCAAGGGAAGAGTCAGGGTTCCTCCCCCGCTAAGGTACACTAAGTATTGCTGGCATTCCAGGTGCATATCTGAGGATAAAGATTACGGTCAGCCAGTGAATTTGGCTTTGAACTTGGCATACAGATTGCTTTTAAAAGACAGTGTTGACACAAAAAATAAGGATTTTATCTCTCCTTTTCTGTAAGTTTGATCACTTGGCAGTGAGACTTTCCAACTGA
The DNA here is from genome assembly GCF_963921805.1 of Phalacrocorax carbo. Taxonomy (NCBI): domain Eukaryota; kingdom Metazoa; phylum Chordata; class Aves; order Suliformes; family Phalacrocoracidae; genus Phalacrocorax; species Phalacrocorax carbo. The sequence continues at coordinate 68,750,108 of NC_087514.1, read as the reverse complement.
ATGTGAAACAACTAAGCTGATAGATGTCTGTGTGACTATCCAGCCGATGGTTCTTTTCACCACCTGTCCTTAAAGGCATCTGTGACTGACTGAATCAGTTGGGAGATCAAAAACCTGAAGTTTTCTATTGGCAGCTTCCTTCCACATTTTCCTGCAAGACCATCTCATCTTCAATGAATTTCCAAACGCTTAGTCATAATTTTCTTTTAATTTAGACCATATATAACCTTAAAAAAAAATCAGGAAGAAAGATTTTAAACCTTTAAAACTATGAAGAATTTTGTTTTGCTGTGACATGAAAGAGAACATTTTGTAAATTATCTAGATTAACACATGATATATATGGACAGGCTTACAGAAGAAGAGACCTTAGCTGGGTGGCTTAAGTTATGTAATCAAAAAGACTATTGCCTGTATGGTGTTACAAGTTCTCAGAAGGATCAGGCTCCAAAAGAGCCTCCTCTAGGGTATACCTCTAAAACTGCATTATAATACCATTTGTAGAGTTGCCACTTGAGATTGAATTGGTAACCAAGATTATGGCTGACTAGACCTGGAGATCTGATGCCCATCACAGGCACCACTCCGTTGGCTGTAGAGCCCCTGAAAGCTTGAGACAGGTTTTTTAAAAGGAAGTCGGAGAAATTAAAGTGTTTGATATTAGTCTCAAGTGAACACACCGTCACTTGAGACATGTGCTTCTGTATGTTCTTGAGCCTCCCAGGGAGAACTGGATTTGCTGGGGTGAGCAACTGAATTCCAACAGCAGTGTCTCATCACTGATTCCTTCAAAGGATCTTAGTCATCAACATTGTATACCCATTTCGGCATTGTACTTAAGAAGTCAACAGAAATCTGAGGATATTCACAATTTTTTTTTTTCCAAAAAGATTGATATGAAAATAGCATACACTCAGTAAAATCATTCCCTGTGACTGCTCAGGTTACCTTTGAGGCAAAAGCTTATGCCTGGTCAGTACCATGACACTGTTGGCTTACTACAAATTCATGTCTTACTGCATCCCACAGTATCATCTGCCCATACCACTAATGCATCAGCACTAGCGTTACCGTGGCAGAATAAAGAGGATTCTGATCTATTTTGTGGATGAAGGGAAAGGTTGGCTGTGCTCCACTGGCCGTATTTATCAACTAATGTAATGAAGTTTTAATGTCAAAAATCTGTTGTTGATGCTTTGCTTACAGTTATGTGAAATGGATTTTATCTTACAAAAAAAGGCAAATTGTTTACAGAATGCTGTCTGTATTGTGTTGTTTTATGCGAGTGTCCAGATGTTAGAAAACAACAGATTAAAATTTATTCAAGAAGTAAGGGCTAAAGGTCTGATGTGAGTATCTCAGTAGTTGCTGTTTAGTACATGTCTCAGCCTCTAAGCAGAATGGTAACTCAGTGGCACGTTAGAGTACATGGGCAACGCTTCAGTAGGAGGCAAAAGTCGTAGAAAGATGCAGCCAGTAATCCTGCACAGGCAGAACTTTTTAGAACTGAATTATGCATTTTAATGGCAAGGTGATCAACATTTTTCTTGCTTCTGTTTCTCTAATGCAGCGTTCTGCAAAAGAATTAAGGTAAGTCATGGAGAAAATTTTGTTCTTATTGCATGACTTTTTTATGGTGGATATGGGAACAAAGACAGCTTCAGAAATGAATGGATGATTGTTGTTTTGATAGAGCTGTTGTACACAAAAGGAACTTAAACTGCGTATTCTCATTTGACAAGAGAAAAATATTACTTTCACAAATTCTCTCAGTTTTTTCTGCCTTGGAACAGAGGGTGGGTTTTTGTTTTTTATATAAATGGTGCTGTGATCAGATTTTCAAATTTTATTATTTTCATATCTTTGTAATTTCAGATCAGGTCATTTAACAGCTTAGTATGGCTTTCCCCACAAATTAGGTCTTGAATGCCTATTAGGTTTCCTTATGAAGCATGGGTATAAAAGAACATCTACCAATAAAAGAAGCTAAAGAACCAGACTGAAATATGGACCATGTATGTTTAGGAATACGTCTGCACGTATCACAAGCATTTGTGCATGACAGAAAAATGAGAGAACATATGTGGTAGCATCCTGGGAGTACAGGCTCAGTTTTAAACCATCTGAAATGAAGCTTATGTTAGTAATCTTTTACACAACTTTTGTTTTGTTGTCTGTATTTGGGCATTGCATAACGTGTGTAGGAGAGTTACAGTACTTCTGGTGGTGCACGGCTTCTTAAAATAGGTTATTTAAAATTCCAGGCCGCAAAAAGGAGCATGTGCTCACGCACATGCTGGGGGCTGACAGCGAAGAGTGCACGCTCGGAGCAGTAGCGAAGGCATTGGGTTGTCTGGAAGGGCACCACGGAAAAGTGCTTTGCTACGTTTATCTTCCCTCAGAGCCAGTAGACAGTCAGGCAAAGTCATACGTTGTTAAACATAGTAATGAGCGACCCTTTGATCCCGAGGACAGCCACTGACAACAACTGAAACCAATTTATGTTTTTAGAGATACAGTTTCCATTTTTGAGTGGTTATGACTTTAAGTTGACATTTCTTGATATAGAATGTAGAAACATGAGAAGCTTATTGTTTGGTTTATGTAGTTCGGTGGTGGTGTTAAAAATTGTCCATAAAAGATACTTTCCTGTTTTTGTAAGTGTAATTCTTGCCTAGTGTTATGAAGCTAAACAAAATGTCGTCTTTTGACAGCTTGGAGAGGGGTGCAGTGGTCTAGCATGTTCCCATCAAACCAAGCAACATTTTCTGTTGAAAGGGTGCCATGGGGATTTCTTTTGCTTCTGGTAAACTTGGACACTAAATCTAAGGATGAATTTTATCATACACCAAACTTAGATGTTAGTTTATCCTTTACTGAAAAATTGCACCAAGTGCATAGTGGAAGCACGTTCAGAGAGGAGTTAAGAGGTGAAGCCTGTAAGGGTAGGGCTTCAGTCCTACATTTGTACATTTGGCTCCAACAGGAGAGCCTCACAGCCCCAGCAGCCCTGCACGAGGCCCCAAGCTGTGGCGGCTCGGTGGTCCTCCCTAGTCCCCCAGCGTATTGCTGTTGGCTTGGGCAGGCAGCCCAGTTATGCAGAGAACCGAGAGCTTGGCTGTCTTTCAGTGGGAGTGGGCACAAAGCAGTGGAAAGAAGACATCGGGTAGCAATAAAAGTAGAAGGTGGGAAATCAAAATATTTAATTTTCCAACTTGCGCGGTTTGCTCTATGTGGGTTTGGGTCCTGTGGGGTTTGTCTTGTTTGGTTGGTTTTAGCCTTCTGCAATCCCTTTGTCCGTTCATTCTCCACGTTAAGAACTGGGGATACAATTATCACGACTAGGGAAGAGCTGGTGAAATTACACCTTGCTGAAATAACTCTTCTGAGAGTTATTCTGCTTATTCTTTTTGTCTGCAATATAATATGCTCAGTAATGGGGGCGTTCAGCTTGAGCCTATGTTTACAGAACCTGTTTTGCTCTGTGCAATTTTAAATTTGGTTAAGTGGCTAATACTAGGAGTTAGTAATTGTTATGGCATCGTTTAACTTCTTTTCAGTTACTTTTGCATCCTGAATACTTGAATGCAAATCCTTGTTAATTAGCCTGATTATTCTGAAATAATGTAATTTAGTGTTTTAAAAATTAATCTAAAAGTTATGCAACTATTGTATCGGAGATCAACAATGCTAGTAAAGAACTTCTGAAGTAATTTCTAGTGTTTCTTTCCAAAGATGAATCTTACCCAGTTTCATGATTTCTGGTCTTAAAATCTGACTGCTTGTTCAACCTCAAGAGGGTACTGGAGTCCTTTCGAGAACAAATCCTTCTAACATCTCCCATTTGACAAACTGAGGAAAGTATGTAGTCGTGTTTTCATAAGAAAATTGAACAAGTGGATCCTGGGGAGGAAGTTAGAGACATGGCAGACTCTCTTGTTCTGTGGGAGTGCTGGCTTGTTGGGTTTCAACACAGCTTTCCGTAGTCCCTACCTACTTCATTTGCAAATACATTGGAACACTGTGTCATTCCTAGGGGAAGCCATCGCGTCTGGCTGCTTCAATGCCCAAAGTCAAGACTGTCCCAAAAGTTTTATTCACATTAGTCTGAGAGAGATGTTGCCATTGGATCCATTTGATCTATTCCAATTAGTCTGAACTAGCTCTGGGATGTAAACCTCACAGCCCAGCAGGATGGGTGTAAAGTGACTACAGCATATATTCCTCACTTTAGATTAATACTTCAAAATATTCTTTTGTTTTGATTAGCTGAAGAATAGAGGAATGGCAAACTTCTGTTTTGATTATAACCCTACAAATGAACACCAAGTAACTGGACACAGGATCATACTGTACCCATGTCATGGCATGGGACATAATCAGGTAAGATTCATGTTTTATTTTCATTTTGACCAATGCTGTGGATTAATGTAGAAAGTATGGTATAAAGCATTGCAGTATGGCTTCGAGAATATGTTTCCACAGTGAGGTGATCTTACATCTAATTTTGATTCTTACACTGGATGCTTTTAATTTTGATGTCTTGAGGTGAGACATAGGGTAAAAGGTAAAAGCAAAAGACAAGTATAATTCATAGGATAAATGTTCTTTTGAGATGACATTTTTAAAGTTATTCTTTGTTTAGCTAGCACTAAAAGATTAACTGAATTTACTGCAAAGATATTGCATCACCAGATATTAATGCTCCTACGTCTCTGCTGATGGTGTGATGCATCCGCATACCTGCGATAGCGGGCACCGGACTGACAGCAGCGATGCTCTCCGAGCTGTGCAATTAGTGCTCCCTCTGCTGGCATCCGGGGAGCAGGAGGAAGGAGAAATTAAGAAACTACCTGACTGCAATATAAACTGATAAAAGAAAACCTGAGATGACACAAGAGAATTGCAGAGCCTGAGGAGGGAAGGCCAAACACAGGAAATGGGCAAAACAATATTAATGAAATGGGGAAAAGGCATGGGAGGGCAGACAGGAGCCAGGGAAAGGGGTCCAAGGTGGCAGAGGTCAGAAGAAGTTTGGGATAGAGGTGGGGCAACAGATGAGGAGCGTGGCATGTGTGACAGAGGAAGGAGTAGCTACGAGCTACAGGGAAGGAGTGTGAAACAAGCAGAATCACTTAAGACTCCTTTAGTGGAAAGAGGCAAGGGGACTGAACATAGGAGCAGAGATACCAGTTGGCAAAAGGGGGCATGAGTAGGGGTGACAGGTAGTAGTTGCAAGAGGAGTGGACAGTAAGAAGAGCTGTGGCTGGGGGAACTGAGGGAGGCTAAAATAAGACAAGACCTAGAAGCACAAGTGAGATGGGAAATGGAAGTCAGGATTGCTGAACTTGCACCTCCTTTTTCTGGCTCACAAATAGCTGTGAAACCTACCGGCAGGATATTTCTCTCCATTTCCTTCCAATCCCCCTGCTCTTTCGACAGTCATTCTTAAAAGGTTACATGCTGCTCCTGGTGGTGTGAATTCCTTAGCTCAATGGGCAGGTGACAGTAGCAGGACCGAAAGAGTCAAATCTTCCATGTGTACATCCACCACTATCAGCTGATGGAACTGATGGTGACAAGGTTGGTCATCCTCTAGCTGTATCAGTGCTAAGGAGAGCAAGGCACTTCACCACAGAGTTTTCACAGATGTTTGCTGACAACAGGCAGCCCTTAACTTCTGTTTTGTCCTTGGAAGGGAATCTGCCATGCTAATACCGAGCTCTTCTGCCTGCTCTCCTCCAGTCTGCTTGCATCACTTCACTCATTGCCTATATACAGGTTTAACAGCAAACCCTCATTACAAAGCTTTACTCCAGTCCCCTGTACCGCATGTTGCAGGTGGCTCCAGTTTCTTCACTCCGTGCTATTTAACACTTTCTTTTTCCATGCTGACTGGCTCCCAGTCTCTAATGCCCTTGCTCTGTCTCTCCCCTCACTTGTTCCTCTCACTAGTTACTACCCACACTAGGTCACATTTTGTTCCTTTTCACATGCCCCCCTTCTTTCCTGGCTAGCTCCCATTTTTTAATCCTCTAGCCTCCTTCTCATCCCTTCTTCCTTCTCATCCCTTCCTCCAGTTGCAGAGTTTGTTCCACCATTCATCACTTTCTTCCTCAAATAATACTCGCTGCTGCATGTTCACACTGTCTCATGGTATAAAGGAATGAAGTTTATTCTCCAGAGTGCAGCTCAGTAAGGTTATTCTCAAAAAACATCTTGATAGGATTTAACATTAATGAAGGTTAACTTGGTCAGCCATATGTGCCTTACACTCCAGTAAACCCATCCTCTGGCATGATATGCTAGTGGCAGGTGGCTGTTTACGTAGGGGACAACTGCAAAAGCTCTTTTCACTGGAAGCAATTCTCCACTTAAAGTTATCTCTGAATATCTGTGTGCACTGTGCGGAGAGGAGAGAGCTCTGTGCTCTTGATTATTTACATAGTCCAGCACCTGCTCCCATTTTATGTCTTAGTAAGTAGAACCACTCTCAGAAAACTGATGTCCCTGGTAATTTGTTTCTATTTTTCATGGAATTCATGGAGTAAGTGAGAGGGTTCCCTTTAGTCCTTTTGAATTGCTGTTGTGTAAGCCGTAAGAAAGTGAGGTAGCCAAAATCTGCTTCCACCCCTTGTACCACAGAGCACTGACGCAGCTGAGGCATATCCCATAGATTGCCCAGAAGTGGTAGGCACTGGGTAAAAGGCCTCATCAAATTTCCCAGTAGCACTTAAGGGAATCTACTGGTTCTCTGAAGGAAAGAAATGAAGTAGGTACTGGGCCATGGATGAGTTTGAAAATGCTTCCTTTCTGCCCACAGAACCCACTGGGCAAGGAAAGAGCAATAAAAAACACTTCACCATTTGAGGAGGAAGAGATTTACCTCATGTATTACTGGAGCTTGAAAAAGCCTGAAGCCTGAAGTGTTTATTCTATTTGAAACAGTAGAAAGAACTGTATAATGTTCATTGGGCAAGGAGGCAGGAGTGCTTGGTTGCTAATACTATAACCCCAATCCTTAACATTATCCAGAAATTAACCATTTTACTTGCTCTTCTCCTCCAAATCTGAGGCACGTCCTTGAGAGACCGTTCAGGAAAGATGTCAGTAGTAAGAAGCGCTCTTGACCTAGTGGCTGCTCCCTCTATCTTGATGCACCTGGTACAATCAGCAGCTTGCAGGCTTTCATAGATATTGAATACAAACTGCTAAAAAGAGTTGTTATATCTTATAAATCCACTAATGAGCAAGGCTCTAAATGTGGCCTTGTAAAAGCGGCAGCTGTAAAAAAAGTGTCCATCCAGACAGAAATGAGCAGGAGTGAAGCTTTTTCTTAATTCACGAGCCATAGGCTTAAAATGAGTGTCCTTCCAGCTCACTGTGGTGCCCAGAGTAGCAGGCTTTCCATGTGCCAATCAGATACTGAACCTGGGAACTAAGCCTGAAGGCCAGGGAACAGCCCCTTCCTATTGGGGTAAAAAATAATAATAATTGAAAAAAATTGGGCCAATATTATTACATCTGACTTTTGTTGATGATGAGACATTTCTGGCATAAAGCAAATGCAGCCTACAGCATAGAAACAGTTCCTAGCAATAGGTTTCAAGGGGAAACCAGTGTCTCCTGGGTGTTATGTCAGCAGGTAGACTTCAAACCTGAAGTTGTTTTCACAAAACACTGACTTCCCTTTGCGGCTTACCACAAATGAATGATGGCAAACAGGTTAGTTCTTGGGGGGGTCACTTGCATCACTGCCGAAAGAAAAGCCACAGAGCTTCACGTGCTGACGCAGTGGACGACGCTGTGCTGTGTACGGCTGCGACAGCCACCTTGGCAGAGAAATGCCTGGTTGCAATAAAGGAAGGGGCAGAGGAGATTTCATGAAACTACTACCATAGTTTAGAACCGAGCTCTTACACCTGGAAATGGATAACTGCAGACTTTGTAATCACATGGTCCTTTTTGCATTAAAACTCCATTTCCAGTTTTTCTTTCAAGGTTAATTAGCCTTGGTGGTTGCTAAGGATGGTTTTGTGGTAAGTTCAAGCATATACAATATTTCTGAATAGGTACAGACCCCTTCACAAAGCCTTACAGTCTCCTCCGCTGGGGTGAAACAAAACAAAGGAGGATTCCTTCTCTCCCTCATCCTTTTATTGCTTTCCACTAATGCAGCTATACTATTGGTAACAGGCATTTTTTCTGATGTGTATTAAACTCCCCTGTACCCTACTGAGTATAATCTAAATCAGATCTAAACACACATCCGTGCACTATAGTCATCTAAATTATTTACAAGCGTGCTAAATGCAAACAACTCTCAAACTCTGCCGCTCTTTAATGAAATCCAAAATTTGGCATGTGTCCATGATAAATATAAAAATTTTAAGGAAGTCTTCAGCCATAATTGCTACAAAAGCCAAGATGTTTTAGAGCATGTTCAGAACACCTCTGTATAATATTGTACAACAAGCAAAGCCAGTAAATTGCCTTTAATATTCTGTCCATGTTTAAAAGCAGCTGTAGCTGATTTGCTCCAAATAATACCTTAAAACGTTATATAATAAAATGTTCATCACCATGCATCCCGAGTACCTTGTAACTGGAAATGAACCTTGACCAAACTGCATTTGAACTATGCAGTGAGCAACTCCTTAATTAAAAGTAACATTGTTTTGTGACAACCGAATTAAGAAGGCATAATGTCAGGCTATAAACTAGTTTCCATGCTATTTTTAAGGGTGCTCTAGAATGTGAAAGTAGAATATTACAGTCAAATTCTGTAAGTTCTTTAATGCTGGAATGTCTGTTTTCCAGGGAATTTATTCAGCATTTCATACATTTTAAGTGCTACCAGAGTAAAGCAGGGCTGTGGTGAGATTGATTTGTCTATAAAATAGTAAGGAAATGGCAGCAGTTAAGGCTCCTTGAATATTTCTGGCAGAATTTCTCTCCACAATAGCAACTTTGATATGTGAACTTAATTATAGTGTCTTAGTATATCCTCCTTATCCTCCTTTCTTGTGTACGTATGAAATAGCTATTGTCCTTTGTTTCTTCTCTTCGGTTTGTAGTTTTTCGAGTACACATCCCATAATGAAATACGTTACAACACCCGACAGCCAGAAGTCTGTGTGGCAGTGGATTCAGGGACTGACTACTTGACAATGTACTTGTGTCAAGAAAGCATCCACAGCGTTCCTGAAAACCAGAAGTTTGTTTTCAGGGAGGTAAGTATACCTGCTTGGTTTTGGGTTTGTTTTTTGGGCAGTTGGAGGAGAATTGTTGGTTTTTTTGGGAGAGGGACTGGGTGGGAGGGCAATTGTTGTTTGGTTGGGTTTTTTCTTTTTTTTTCTTTTTTTTTTTTTTTTTCTTTCTGCCCACGTCATGCAGGCCACAACATCAGTGTAAATTCTGGGAGAAAAAAGCTATATTGGATTTTAATGTCTGAATGTGGAACAGGGTAGTAGCAGCATGCAGGTGAAGAGTATGCCAGTCATAAGAATAGGAAGATGAGAGGAAGGAAAGCACCTTTCTTAACCTCAGAGGAGTTGGGAAGGTTGGCAGAGCTCTCTCTTCTCCCTGTCCACATCTAGAGCTTTCTCTGTGTGCTCAGTTCTCTCTCACATCCCACCCCTACTGTCCTCTCCTGAGAACTGAGGTGCTTCCATAACCCTTCCCCAGCTAGTCTCATGGCTGGCCTACTTTTGCTCTCCTTTCATTGCCTTCTTTCTTTTTCCTGATATTTATACCACCATGTATCCCTGACACTTCATATACCACGACTATTTTACACTCTCCTGTGCTTTCAAGCAGCTGCTGCTTCTCCTCTACAAACCATCTCTCTTGACCCTCCCCGTGAACACCAGAAGTGCTCCCTGAGCTTTTCTGCAATGTAATGTGCAGTTGTGTAATTTGATGCACCATAAGCAGCTGCCTGGAGAGAAGGACCTGGGGGTGCTGTTTGACAGCCAGCTGAACATGAGCCAGCAGTGTGCCCAGGTGGGCAAGAAGGCCAACAGCGTCCTGGCTTGTATCAGGAACAGTGTGGCCAGCAGGAGCAGGGAGGTGATCGTGCCCCTGTACTCGGCACTGGTGAGGCCACACCTCGAGTACTGTGTGTAGTTTTGGGCCCCTCACTACAAGAAGGACATCGAGGTGCTGGAGCGTGTCCAGAGATGGGCAATGAAGCTGGTGAAAGGTCTGGAGACCAAGTGTTGTGAGGAGCGGCTGAGGGAGCTAGAGTTGTTTAGCCTGGAGAAGAGGAGGCTGAGGGGGGAGACCTTATCACTCCCTAGAGCTTAAGTAACAAGCAATAGGACAAGAGGAAATGGCCTCAAGTTGTGCCAGGAGAGGTTTAGATTGGATATTAGGAAAAATTTCTTCACGGAAAGGGTGGTCAGGCATTGGAACAGGCTGCCCAGAGAGGTGGTGGAGTCACTATCCCTGGAGGTACGTAAAAGACACGTAGACATGGTACTTAGGGGCAGGGTTTAGTGGTTGACTTGTCAGTATTAGTTTTATGGTTGGACTTGATCCTAGAGGTCTTTTCCAACCTAAATAATTTTATGATCAAAAAGTAACTTGTGCCCTACTCCTACCCCTACACAGGACACACTTTACTGGCTGTGGGGACTCAGCAAATCTGTACCTTTCTTCTTCACGCTTAGTGTCTACTCCCAGAGGGGAGAGATACTGAGAAGTGTGAAGTATATTAATAAACATAACGTGTGATCTTACAAAACCTTGTGTTTAGTAGTTTTTAATCTCTGAAGGAGTTCCTGGGTGCCTGAAAGAGAAAATAAATTAGATGAAAAATTATGGCCTTGGTCAGGTTTTGGAGTGTTATTATTTGGTTAAGGGAAAAGGTCACATAATATATCAAAATGGTATATTTACATAATGTATCTGCATAATGCATCCAAACTCTACAGGCTCCATGGTTGCAAAATTTGATGCTTAGATACTACCACCAGTGATAGGTGGTAGAGTTTGTGTCTGTGCGTGATTTGAACGTACTGCTCTGCTCCGATTCCTCTTCTGTGGCATTAAATCAAAATCACCAGTCCCTACCTTTCAAGGCAAGTGATGGGTGAGGTGTCAGTACCGCATTTCTCTTGCTTTGTGTGGAGAAGTGTCAGACACTGGAAAAGCTGTCCTTATGGATGTAGCATAATCAAAGATTTGAACAGCCTTCCCAGCAGCCTGGCAAGAATTAAGTTCTTACGGTCACTGAGTCAAAACTGAGTGAGGCAGATATTGATTAATCCACTTAAAAATTTGAATTATCACAACGGAAACAGGAAGTTCATTCAGCAGCTATGTCTGTCAGCAAGCCTGTGAGCAAGCGCACACCATTGGGCATCAGGGGCTGCAGCTCGAGGCGCAATTAGTGTGACATTCCTGACGATGGAAGAGCAGAATTTCAGAGAAGTCAGGCGTGTGCTCAGAAACAAGGTGTTGGCGTTTTTCTTTTGAGGCCATCAGAGGCTTTGGAAATGGTTACGTGTCAGAACGTCACCTGGGAGGGAAGGGTCTTGGAGCCGGGCACTTCTCTGCAATTGGACACGCCACCTTTTTGCGCTCGCTATCCTAGTTGACAGCGCTCCTGGATTAGAGCAAGTGACGTGAACTGGAGATAAAATGTTCCTGGAGACTCCCGTAATAGGAGGGCCTGAGGTCTCAAAATATGTTCTCTGGGGAACCTCATTGTGAGGGCCGAGGCAGCTGTGCTGCCCTCCAGCAAAGCAAAGCTAGCTTCACACACATCTGCAGGCAAGGAGCATGCTTAGATTATTTTGCCTTCTCCACTAAAAATATATCCTGTGAAGAAAGGGGAAATTTTTTTTGCTAAAAATATATCCAACATCTACAGTTGACTAAAAACATTTACATTTTACTTGCAAGATGTACAATAAGTTGGTGAATTTGGATGAATTTTAGTAATGCCTGTATTTAGCTTTGGTTTTCTCTGCCCGTATTCTGGTGCAGTGACAACAGGCAACGAAAGTGAAGTTAGCACAACCTTTACAGGCATGAATCACTCTAAAGCAATGTTAATATAAGTTTAAAAGCAGCGTCTTTTGATAAAGTTTCAGAGTTCCTCAAGTTAGGCATTTGGCTTCACTGCATGGCCCCATGAGATTGTGTTCGGTTTTGGGCCCCTCACTACAAGGGTGACATTGAGTTGCTGGAGCGTGTCCAAAGAAGGGCAATGAAGCTGGTGAAAGGTCTGGAGACCAAGTCTTACGAGGAGAGGTTGAGGGAGCTGGGGTGGTTTAGTCTGGAGAAGAGGACACTGAGGGGAGACCTTATCGCTCTCTAAAACTACCTGAAAGGAGGTTGTAGCGAGGTGGGGGTTGGTCTTGTCTCTCAAATAACAAGCAATAGGGCAAGAGGAAGCGGCCTCAAGTTGTGTCAGGGGAGGTTTAGATTGGATATTAGGAAAAATTTCTTCACGGAAAGGGTGGTCAGGCATTGGAACAGGCTGCCCAGAGAGGTGGTGGAGTCACTATCCCTGGAGGTATTTAGAAGATGTGTAGACGCAGCACTTCAGGGCATGGTTTAGGAGACATGGTAGTGTGTTGGGTTGATGGTTGGACTTGATTATCCTAGAGGTCTTTTGCAACCTTAATGATTCTGTGATTCTGTATTTATTTGTTACAAATATCTTCTGTTATTATTAGAACACAGTGAAATGCCTGTAACTTTTAAGACCTGAAAAGCAAAAATTATTTCTGTCTTTTGTAGGACGGTACTTTGTTTCATCTACACACCCAGAAGTGTGTGCAAGCTGAATCAAACGCTTACAATGGTAACCCAGCGCCATTATTACGACCATGTACCAACTCGGACTACCAAAAATGGTTCTTCAGAGAAAGAAGTTGATCCAGATGTCATCTAGGATATAGCTGAATATGAAAATGTTCTCTTTCTAGTCAGCACTTAGTCAGCCTTCTGAAAATCACATAAGTGATATATTTTTGTATGGAAAGAACTGTCATTAGTTTACAAGCCTTGGATTTTGTTTTCTGGAGCATTAAAAGGCACTAAGCATTGAGAGCTACATAAAGTAAGTGCTGTGGTTATATCATGCCACATAATCTGCTCCTCTTTTCTCTTTATTTGGCAGCTACATAACTGCTTCTGAAGTGACTTAGGTTCTTTTCACAAGTGACAATATATTTTTTTAATCTACTGTGTGGAAGTAAGGCAGTCAAAATAATTGCACTAACGTTATCTGCCAATAACTTAAAATGTTTATTTTTCTACTAAAACATTCTGCAGTTGGGCCTTTTTAACAGAGAGTAGTTAATAATTCTTGTTCCTTAAAAACCAAGGAGGTAAATATAGGACAGATTCTGCCCTAAGTGACTGCCACAAAACCCTTACTGAAGACAGTGTGGATTTGCACATGAAGACAGAGTGGGTCTTTTGCACAAACAACAATCTAGATGCATACAGATTGCACATGCTTGTCAGTACTATACATTAAATGTTGTGACGATTTTAGATGCTCATGGCACTTGATGAGTTTCTAATCATGCTTAAGCCTGGGGAGTAAAACGGGGATTTTCCCATATTTCTTAAAGAAGTAAGGCAACAATATTTAAAGGCGATGCTCTGGGAAAAGCTGTTTAGATTCACATAGATCTAGCTATGTGTCTGTGTCCCAGGCTGTACAACTTACTTTAACATGATGTGGATTTTTGAACACTTATAAAACTTGTGAGATCAGACCTAGCAATACTTTTTTTTGACAGATTTCAAAATCACAGAGAAAATGAATCTAAGAAATTATCATTCATTAAATTGTAAATGTTTAAATGGTTCATACAAAAATGATTGTATAAACAAAAATGGTTTTGCAAGGAATCGATAATGATATGCAGCTGATATTAATACAAAAAGAATTGTCTTTCAGAAATAACTTGCATTTTGTCTGGGAACTCCTTTTCTGATAACTTTTTTGTGTCAGCACATACAGTCCTTTTGAAAACACGGGGTTTAATCTGCACTGGTACAAGTTGTCTTCTGCTGTGGTGTGTAGGATCTGCTTTACCCAATCAGACAAGTGGTGTGTATAGCGATGATTTGGTCATTGACCATCATCATTACAATATTGATTAAAAGGGTTTCAACTCATACGGAAAGCTTCTCTCTATATTAGTTGGAGGTATGCTTATGTGTAGAAGTATGAAGATTTCAGCCTTTTTTCCCCAGAAGTCTGTCTTGGCATCTGTTTAATTTAGTTTGGGATTTCTACTATTATTTGCCTTTGTTCATGTTTTCTGTAAAAAAATGTGCAGCCCTTTGAGTCCTCATAAGCTCGTGTCATTTTGGCATATCTATTTATATGATTAGGGTGTGGGGGGGGAGGGTTTGTGCCTGTAGGAGATGCATACGTAGGTTCTTCCAAGTTCTTTCTAGACCCATGTAGATGGGATGTTTTTGTGAGCACCTTTCAAGTTTTGTCCCTGTGGGCTGGACTGATGAAATTGATGTTAGAATTAATAAAACATTTTGTGATTCAGTAGGTTAGGAGCTGTCATTCCAACTATGGGAGTGTTTTTCTTATGGCCGCTGCCTTTCTTTTAATAATTTTGCTGATCTCTTAGGCTCTGATCCCTGCAGCACTTGGGACAAGACAGCTTTATTTTATGGTCTCTTAAGTTCCCTTTCCTCAGTAATTTCCTCATTCACTCAGTAATGCTTCTGTTCACCTGCTAGCAGCAGTGGTGTGCACTTTGTGGAGCCACAAATGAAAACTTGTTGGCTGCATGAGAGAACTGTGAGAGCTCCAGCAACGCAGCAAGGTTTTTCTGTTCATTTCTTCTGCTTTGTCTTCGTGACTGTTGAATGAATTACATTAGTAACTTAATGAGAGCCCAGCTATTACAACTGTGTTGTAATAGTCATAGTCATATGTAATAGTCGATAGTCAATGGTCAGTGAGGTTTTCTTAGTTTCAGCACTTCAAGATTTCATCACCAGATGGTGGTAGGCAAGGGAAACTTGTATGAAAAATATTTTCCAATTACTGTCTTCCCACTCAGCACTTGTTTAGAGGGAAGTATTGATGTTTTGGGCTTCTAGTTACAGGCAGCAGAGCTGTTTTCTCATATGCCAGCAAACGTGCTAGCCTGGGTTGGATATTTGCTAGGCAAACACATGTATATTGCAGTCAAAAGCAGACACTGAATGTAGCAACGTCACCAGCTTGCTCTCCCTATAGTGGCCTTTTAGTCAATTTACTTACCATTTTTCTCCTTTATATCCTTTTCTTCTCAACTCACTGGAATTGTATTAATGTCTGGCTTCAGATTTGGAGGGTGAAGGACTCCATCAAGCATCTGAGTCACAATGCATATCTTCAGACTTCCTTTTGGGGAAGGTCAGAGCTATCTGCTGAGAAATGCACTTGGACTTTGGGCTTCTCCTCAGTAGAGGAGGGGCTGGATGCCTCACAGGAATGGAAAAATTGGAGGACCTCAGTGGCAAATCGATACTTCGTCTGGTTCTGACCTCTTAGGGCGCTCTCTGAAAAAGAGAGAGAGCGGAATACTTCCCACACAGTCCAAGTCAAGAAGCAGTAGGTCCCCCCTTTCTTAGTATTCATCTTCCTTTTATACTGGGAGCCATTTCTTTTCCCCTTTGCCACTAACCATGTGAAGCACCCATAAAACCAAAACTTGCAACTCAAGCCTTTTGATAACGTTAGATTGAAATAATGGGATGCTGGCAGCACAAACTGGGAAATCTCAAGGGTCCTTCTTCCATTTGGTACCATCACTCTGTTCAAAACAAGAAAGGACGTTTTTTAAATATGGAAAGATGGACTGAACAAATTGTCCTAAGAAGGTGTTGTCCCAGCGCACAGTACGCTGTATAAAATTCTATGATAGAGACAAAGAAATCTGTCCTCTAAATGGATTGTATTCATTCCTCGTTGCCTAGCTGTGAATAAGCCCTTCCCATGTTTACTGCCTTTTTAGGCATTATACTGGATCAGTGTGATTTTGTGTTCTCCCAGGTTCCTTCCCTTCGTCTGGTGTTCCTTGGATGTCCCTAGATATGGGGCGTATTTGGCATGGTTGGGGCACAAAAGATTAAGTCAGGAGACAGTTTAATTCACAGAATTAAACTGTGCAAAATGTTTTCCCAATTTTCCATATCCTGTGCTGAATACACCTTGTGAAGGGAATAGTAATGTGCAAGGACCCTTTAACCTTTAATAAATTACCTGATGGTATTATCCCCAAAAGGAGAATTTGGCGTTGTAAGTACTGATGGAACTTGCTGAATTTTTTGAAATTCAAAAGTAATTAAAAAATTTGTAATTAAAAACCTGCTTATTTCTTAGTCTTTGCATTCCTTTATTAAAAAAAAATTGCAATCCAGAGTGTAGTCTGGTGCCTACTTCTGTATCATATTCCTTTGAACACATCAGGTAACTATTTTGCTGGGGTTTTTTCTTTTATTCTTCCACCATTCTCCTTTCATTTAAACACTGTGGGTCTTCGACATGGGCTAGAACTTACTGGACTTTCACTTCATCAGAAGACAGTATATGAACCTTCCTTCGAAGATATAAACCACTAAAACCTCTGTATGTGCAGTCTTGACCAAACCATTGTGATGGAGGATTACTAGAGCTTGCACAAGCACCCTGGAACAACAGTCGTCATTGTATACGCATCAGCCAACATGAACTGGAAGCGGTAATTCTTGCTAGCTCTACTGAAACAGAGGCTCAAAATTGTGTTCAATTTTTGTTACGTTTATAGGAAGTGATAAGGTTTACTGGAAGAGGAAATTCATGTTGGTTGGTAACACCGGGACTGATGGGATTGTGTTATATTCCCTATGTAGGAAAACATGGGCGGTGACACAGTGATACTGGTGGGCTGGTAATTCAAAATATGATGTTCTTTTAATTTAATTTGGCTCTCTTAAAGCCTTTCGATTGGGAGATTAATTTTAAGTTGAGGTTTGTTCTGATACCCTGATATAAAGATGTAGCAGTCAAGATGTCCAGAGAGAGTGTAGGGTTAGGATTATGCAGTTGTGTATATACGCTTATAACTGGGGGGGGGGGGGGGGGCTGGCAGTGTTTGGGACTGAGAATGCTGTATAAGCTCATAATGAAGGTAAAATCCTAACTGTGCTAGCAAGTTAGCTGAGGTGGGTGGGAAAGTCCTTGGGAGGGTGGGAAGAGAGGGGCAGCAGAGCTTGGGGTGCTAGCAGTTAAACCCCAACAGCCATAGCTGGGATTGAATTGGAGCATTGCAGTATTCTTCCACTTCCCATTTACAGAATATAAAAATTAGGTATGTACATGCAGTACTAAAAGTACTATGCCTAGATCAACATTTTTCAGTCTTTCTTTTTCAGTCCATTACTCACTGACATTTAGATGAATAGACAAAGCCTCTAGACCGGTCCTAGTGAGCACCGACAGGAATGATGTACCTGTAGATGTCATACTTTTAGAGGCTTCCAGGATTTCCAAAGGGGGTTGGAGACAGAAACAGGGCAGGACCTCCCCAAGGACTTCTCCTAACTCCAAAAGCAATAATAAAGAAGATGGAAGGTGCAGGAAGTGAGTCACTGGCCTGATGGGTAGCATGACATGTTTGATGTAGCATCAGACCATCTCTCAGAGTGGGAGAGGCCTTGCAGTAGATGCAATTTCTTTCTTGGTGGTAAGGGAAAAGTCACTTTTCTGGGTTTCTTGAACTTACCCATGCTCTGAAGGTATTTAACTTGCAGCTGAAGAAAAAGTGGTCAAGGGAGCCATACCAGTATAGATACTTAGATCTTAAATTCATGAATTAGGTACTCTGAGATGAGCAAATATAAAGAATATATAATGAACAAAAATGTTAACTGTGCGTACACTGTAAGAAGACTTAATAATAACTGAGAGAAATTGGAAATGGTCCTTAGCAGGAAGACATTCGACATAACTGTTTTTACTGAAATATATTTGAAGGACTCACATGACTGGAATGCTGAGGTGACTGGGTAACATGCCGGGAAGAAAGCGACATTTGATTTTTGAGCAAAGAGAACAGAATTTACAACTCTTGTGAACCGGTAATTTAGCCAACAAAAAATTGATACAGAGGGTGTCTGGTGTAGACCACCAAATAAGAATATAAAGCCTTTTTTGCCTAACAGATAAAGGATGTCTGCTGCTTTAGAGGATTTCATTCTAGGGGATGCATTTTACTGATTTCCTGGTAGCAAAACATTCTGGAGATTTCTAAGGGAAAAAAAAAAAAAGGCAGCTGGGCAGGCAGCCGTGTCTGACACAATCTTTAATAAGCAGTTTGGTCCAATTCTCCTTTAGGACTCCTTTTATTTAAAAGTAGCTGTTACCTGGGCATCTGTTATGCATAAACAAAGGGTAGTACCTATGAAATAAGAAATTTCTTAGTGCTGAGAATTGGAAAGAAGCAGGGTTTACAAAATATATGTATACATCATGTGGGAAACTTGTATGTGTACAACATGGAAGTTTTTGATGGGATTGCAAATGCAATATTTAAACATGTCAGAAATAAAGTTTTTTGTTAAATCTAAATTTAGCCTCGGTGCATCTATTAAACTGTTGTCTTTACTTACATGATTTTCTTGCATTATGTTCCATGGGTTTTTTAACCAAAGATACGGAAACTGTCTTTTTCATGCCTCACTGAGTATAGAGGAAGGATTTTGAGAGGCTTACTTTGCCTAATCCTCGTTGTTCAATATATGGCCTTATTTACTTCCCCATAGTAAATCCCTAGCCTGAAAAATAAAGGTTATTTTCTTAGATTTTTTTTTTTTTAGTGAACTTGAATGTTACAGTGTCTTAGTGCTTCCCCAATGTTTATTACTCTATCTTCAGATTATGACCATGAAGGAAGAGCACCCCTGTTTTACTGACAGGGAATGCAGGGACAAAACGATTAAAGTCAGAAGTACCATGTTATTTAAATACTCTAATTCGAAGCATAGCTTTGCTTGGTTTCAGGGATATCCAGCAATACTCGACTTCCGCAGTTCAGACAAGACACAGCAGCTGGGATTGATCTGACCAGAAACACGCATACAGATGAACTGTCGCCCCAGGGCTCCCATCGCGCACACGAGGACGCACAGAATGGCGTATAGAAAGGATCTGCCAAGCGCCCCCAAAATGAGGAAGGCATCGTCAGAGACTGCCTCTGGAAAGTCTGCCTTAGCATTCCGGGCAAATAGGGGTAAATCTTGGTTTCCTGGGCCTGCTTTTGGAACTGTTTTTGTACTCCCTGGTAAGCGTTAGCTCCACGATGCAGTACTTCCGAGGTGCGCTTCTTTAACCTACCTCCCCAGCGTACCTGAGCTGCGGGTGCTCTGCGCGGGCACCACCGGCGGCTGGGCTCTGCCTCCCGCGCCAGAGCAAGCCTCCAGCCTCAACGCTGGAGGGAACTGTGCAATAGCTGCCCAACCCGAAGCGAGGAGGTGCATTCGATTCCTAAAATAACAAAGGGACATTTGCCGCTACATCAGTAACAAAAAAGGGTGTCAGGCACTTGCTAATAATATTCAAGGTATTAATTCTGTTGTACCACATAACTTGGACTCAAGCTTTTTTTCAGAAGGACTGAGTTCTCAAAAACTGGGAAATTGCCTTTTTTTAAAAAAAAAAAGAGAAAGCTTAGAAAGCTGATGACATTCCAGAGACAGTGTGAGTGCGTGTGCTAATACATTGCCAATATTGTAAAATGATAATCAAAGCGATCCAAGTAGCTGTAGTCCTGGTAGCCAAGTACTGGAGAAAATCACAGAATGATACCGGATACAAGCAGTGAAGAATGGTTTTCTGTGAAACAGATTTTGACAAGCAGGCTTGGTATCTAACGCCGATCAAGTTGAGAATGGTGAAACATCATGTAGCATATGAAATTCTGATTAAAAATAACATCATACAGAGTCAGTATGGCACCTATTCCTGTTGGCATCCTAGGAAGATCTGCTCCTCGTGTCATGATCATCAATGTTCTGGAGGAAAATAAGTTACTGATGCGTTTGCAGGTGACAACGAAACTGCTGGACAGGTCACGTGTACAAACAAAGCACGTAGTTTGATTTATCCTAATGCAAGATCAGGTGCACCGGAGCAAAGAAGTAGTTCATGCTTTTAGGCAGTACGGATTCAAAACACGGTGTAGATTATTCCATGAAGAGGCAGCCCCACGAGGGCAACGAACTGGCTGGTTTGCCCGTAGGGGTTAGCTCTCCCGACCTGCCCGGCCCTCGGAGCAGCTGGGAGGTGCTGAGGTGGCTGCTGGTGGCCCCGTGCTGACAGGTTGCCGAGTCAGAAGGGCCAGTTCACACAGAAAGCGGAAAAAGGAGAGGTGCCTTGGAAATGCCTCCAAGAGCAATTCCTGAGGTGAGGCAAAATCGGTCTACTTATTTTACAAAAGCAAAACGCAGTGATTAGCCTTAGCCCATGTGCATGGGAGAAGATCAGCGATACTGTGTCCCCTGAAGCTGATAAAGGCACGAGAGAACCAGCGGTTGGAAGCCGGAATAAGGCAAATTGTTACTGAACGTGAGATACGCCTCCCAGCAAGCTGATTGATGATTGAGATGATTTATCAAGAGATGCGCTGAACTCTTCGTTACCAACGACTTTCAGTCAACTCTGCTGGATGTCATTCCGAGGGAGAGGCTGTAAAGCGGTGAGTGTCATGAGACTACTGGTCGAGGCCTTTTACCCCAAGGTCAGATCACGGTGATCTTAGAATCTATTAATCCATTAAGATTCTTTCTGATTTATTGCACAGGTGCCACCGTCGCATATGTGATATAAATTAGATGCGTTAGGTTGATCTTCAAAGATTTGCTGCGAGTGACTTCAGGAAAATTATGAATATGTATAGAGAGTGAGGTGCCTAAGGCAGGGTGAAGAAAAGCTTCGCGTGTTGCCTGCAACGCCTCCTGCGTGGGATCCACCTGCCTTGAAACGTGCGGTGACCTGTGTCACCTCCCGGGTCTTCTCCGTCGGCTGCAAACGAGCGCACCGCCGCTCCTCGGGGACTTTGCAAGCCGCAGTCGCGGGTGGGCAGCGCGAATGCGCTCCCCGGGGGAGCGGGGACACGCCGGGAGGGGGGCGTGTGTGGGGTACGCCCCGCAGCCGCTGAGATGTGGAGGTAACCAGCTGGGAGAAGAGGCGTGGGAAGGGCTCGTCGGCCCCAGGCTACTCGCGGGGTCGCGGCAGCCCTCGGGGGAACGCGAGAGCCCTGCTGCAGCCTTTTGGGTGTTTTGCGGCCGCGAGCGGAGCCGGGCTGCACAAACCCGCCGGTTCTGCGGGGGTAATGGAACAGTTTTAAAAAATCCCGACTTCTGCTCTTGCAAACCGCCCCGCTCCCGCGTGCCGCAGAGCCGCCGGGGCCCGGGCCGGGCGTGTGCGCGTTCCTGCGCGTGTGGTGTGCGCGTGGCGTGCGCGGGGGGCTGGCGGAGGTGCCGAGCGGGAGCGTGTTTGCGTGCCGCGTGTGCGCGGGCGTGGGAGGGCTGTGACGGGGAGTGTGCGCCGAGCCCGCCCGCCCGCCCGCACCGGGCAGCGCCTGCCAGCGGCTCCGGGGGCGCGCCGGTGTGCGTGCCTCTGTCTGTCCGTCCGTCCGTGCGTGTGCGTGTGTGTGTGTGTGTGTGACAGGGTGACGGGGTGCGCGCGCGTGCCCGGGCGCGCGTGGAGCGGCTGCGCCTCCGCGCGAGGAGAGCGCGGGTGGGCAGCGGCCACAGAAACACCTCCCCGCGGCCACCCGCGCTCGCGGTGCGACCGCCACCTGGGGAAGGCGCCCGGCCCACGGGCGCCGAATGCTGATGCCGTGAGGGGAGCTCGACCCGCCCCGGCCCGGCCCCGCCGCCCCGGCCCGCACTTTGCTCTGCCCCCCGGCCCCCGGCCGCGCACCCCGCTCGGCGGCCCGGATCGGCCCGGCCCGGCCCGGCGCGGCGCGAAGGACGGGCGCAGGCGGCGCCTCCCACCCGCGGCGGGGGCTGCCCGCCCCGCGGGGCGCCCGCTGCGCTGCCCCGGCTCCCGGGGAATGCGGCACTAGCACCCCCGCCCCGGCTCGGCACCGCTCCCCTCCGCCTCCCCGGCTCTAGGGGGGGCTTTTTCCTCTTCGGCGTTTTCTGCCGGAGCTTCTTTTTTTTTTTTTTTTTTTTCTTCCCCTTTGGAGGAGGAGGGGGGGGAAGGAGGGAGGTGTTGGATGAGGGCTGCTCGGGCCCCCCCGCCGCGCCTGAGAGGTGCTGTCCCTCCCTGAGCGGAGAGGGGGGAGAGCAGCCGGGGAGGCAGAGGCAGGTCCCGCTCCCTTGCTCTGCCGCCGGGGAGAGAGGAGGAGGAGGAGGGCGGCGGGGAGCGTGTCTGTGTGTGCGTGGTGGTGGGGGTTATTTATTTATTTATTGCTCCTGGTGGTTGCAGCTGGCAGACCTGGGAAGGAGTAGACGCCATTGCCAGAAGGATTATTGCCAGGGGAGGGGGGGGGGAGAGAGGAGACCCCGAGGCTCCCGGTGAAGCAGAGAGAGGCGGCTCTTTCCCTCCCGCCTTGGCTTCTGCCGCCGGGGGATGCGCCCGGACTAAGAGGGGCTCGGCTGCCTTCCGCCGCTCTGTCCGCCGTGCCGTCCCCCCCCCCAGTCCTCCTCCTCCTCCTCGCCCCCCCCCCCCCCCATCCAGCAGCATGCATCCCTCTCCGCGGAGACCGGCCGCTGCCTCCTCCAACCCTGCCATGCTACTGCTGCTCCTGTGCCTGGGCTGGGCTCCGCCGGGCTGGGGCTGGCCGCGGGGCAGCTCCCGGGGGGCGGCCGGGCTGCCCCCCAACGCCACCACGCCGATCTCCATCATGGGCTTGATGCCGCTCAGCCAGTCCGAGGAGGACCAGAAGAGCAAGATCGGCCGGGGGGTGCTGCCCGCCGTGCAGCTGGCCATGGATCAGATCCGCAACGAGTCCCTGCTCAACCCCTATTTCCTGGACCTGCGGCTCTACGACACGGAGGTAGGGACCGCCGCGGGCCCCGTGCCGCCGCCGCCCGGTCCCGGGGCGCTGCGGGTGCCGGGGCGCAAGGGCAGCGCGGACGCCCGGGCCGGGGCTGCGGCTGCCGGCGGGGCCCTGCCCGGCGCCTCCGAGCCCGCCCGGCCCCGCAAGCCGGCGGCAGATGTGGAGGGACCGGCGGCGGAGGGAGAGGCAGCGGAGCTGGCGGGCCGTATCGGCGCTGGCCGCGCGGTACCCGGAGCGGCTCCCCCGGCAGCCGGGGCTCGCCCCGCCGCTCGCCGCGGGGGTGGGCCCGGGCGGGTGCCCGGCTGGCGGGGGTCTCTGGTGGCGGCTGGGATCCGCCGCCCTCGGCACGCACGTACGCGGGTGGGTGGGTGGGTGGGAGGAAGGCTGGCCGCCTCTCGCTGGCGGTCCCTTGCCCAGCCGAGCCGCATCCCTCCCGCCGCCGCTGCCCGTTCAGCAACAGATGCACGCCGGCCGCCCTGGCCCCCGCCGCCCGCGGGCACGCACGCTGCCGTCCCGGTTTATCCCATGCGGCGCCGGGACGCGGGGCGCAGCGGCCGCAGCCGTAGCTGGAGGAGGAGGAGGAGGAGGAGGCGGGGAGGCTCTCACAGGGTTCCGCCGGGTCTCCCCCCTCACACACTCCCCCCCCCCCCCCCCCGCGGCGGTACCGGCTCCTCGGAAAGAGTTAAATTTGCATTCCCGAGCCCGTCGCGGGGCTGTGCGGGGAAACATCCCTTCTCCACCGGGTAGGGAGAGAGGCAGGGAGCGAGGGAAGGGCTGCGTTAAGTTGGTCCCCACCACCAGCCACCGCAACTGCGTTTGGTTTTGGTCGGAACTTCGATGACCGTGTGCTTGCAGAGGGTACCTGCTGGTTCAGTATCGAGGCTTTCCTGAAGGTGGCAGTCCTTTCTTGTGTAATGCCGGCGCCGGGTGCCCATTTCCAAGACAACCCCCGGTAAAGCAAGCGACTACTGAAAATCTTCCTGGCTGTAATTTAAGGAAACCCCTGTCTTCTCCCCTTCGAGTCTCAGGATGCGGGGGGAGCAAGCTGGGAGCAGCAGTGCTGCGCCGCTCGGTGACAGTGTCTCCCTCCCCAGAATTAGCGCAAAAGCCTCTCCTTCTAGGGTGGCAGCGTATTATTGAGATACGTTTGTCATAGGAATTTTTCCGGTATCTCCGAGCAGAAATGCATGGAGGGCAATATCGCTGAAAATGTTATTGGGAGGAAGCATGCTGCCGTCGTGTTGTGTTGTGTGAGTAAGACTGAGGTACTGGAAGGGAATACAGGAAAGAAAGATCAGCCTAGAGTAGCTGTTTGTTTCCTTAAAAAAATGAATCTTGGGGAACTCTGCATTCACAATGAAAAGAATTATGGGGATTTTCTGAATGGCATTACCTGTTTCATAAAGTGAGGTACTTGTTAGAAAAAAAATCACAGTTCTCCTAATCCTGTCTTCTTTACATTATTCTGTTTAAATCCTTCCCTTGGATGGGATTGATACAAAAATAACACATGCATAGAAGTAGAGAAGCCTAGGCAAGATCTTCCTTCTTCCTACAGTAACACCATCATCAATAAGGTGCTGCAGTTCATTGCAGTCAAAATATTTTGAAGTTCTTAATACAGATTTTGGGTTCTGAACTAGGTAGTTAGCATAAAAATGTTCAGGCAAAAAATGGCCTATTTGTTCTGGAATGAGTATCAGTTTCTTAAAAATTGCTTTTTTCCTGGTTTGCGCTCCAGGGTCATAAAGAATCAGGGTCATGTTGCCAGCTTGCTGTGTAGCTTTGAATGCTTTTAAGCAATTAATAAACGGATGGTTATGGAATGCTAAGTCAGGCGGATGTATATATTTGGAGTTGGTTGGATCATTATTGCATGCCTAATAGCGACAAGTAAATAACTTAGTGTTCATGAAGAGCACTAGATTGACTGCACCAAAACGGAATAGACTAATAGCTGGAATAGCTATTAAATACATAATGGCAGTACAAACTTTTTCACTTGGTTCAGACATTACATTATTCCTTCAGTGCACTTACGGTAAAGCAGAAGGGTAGATGGCTCATCATGCCCACTTGGTCCTCAGCCTATTTTCTGAGGTCGCGGATAAATAGGTATGCCTGAAGGGCCTGGATCCTTATCATTGCATAATCACAGACCAGGGAGTAGTTCTCCCTCTCAGAGCTTCTGCAGGTGGTGTTTGTGACATTGTTGGCTCCTGAAAAGAGAGTGTGGAGCCTTGAACACATGGGATTTTTTTAATAGCTTGAGAAGTAATTGTAGTGTATTTATAATGCTTAGGAAATGTATGGCAGTGATTCAGAAACTCATATATTCTCCCTCACGTCTTTCCAAAATCTCCCATTATGGCAATCCGATGTTTGTGTTGTAGTTTTGCATAATATTTTAACAAAAAATACTCGTGAAAAATAATAATGAAAATTAACAAATTGGCTTTTTTTTTAAAAAAAAATTATGCATTCAGGTAGTTTTCTGTCAGGATTGAACCGAATATATTAGTTTGCTTGATTCTTATGATTTGGATTTTGAAGCATCATAATGCCTTTACTTTCTGGTGAACCATCTGAACAATTGCTCTGTGCATTCTAAGTTAGACTGTTGTTTGTCAGCACTTGAACTCGCTAGCATTTGAGCACATGAGCAGCAGCCCTAGTGTTTTTCAAAGCATTTAAACTGAATTAAGCACTTACGTACAATCCTTAGTCTGCATCTCAAGCAGTTGTGGCTGTGTGAATTACATCTTTTTTAGAAAATATGACCACAGGTTACAGCAAGTACATAAAAATGCAGAGGTTTCTGGCTGGAGTATTTTTGATGGTTAAATGTGTTTGAAGTGCAATGCTGATCCAGTTTGGTGAACACTGTTTTGCTATCCCATGGGCATGTCTTTATCTGTTTGGACATGCCTACGTAGGCTCAGTCAATGAAACAAAGCTCAGGTGAAGGCATTTGCAGAACTTCGGTGTAAGTTAGTGACTTTAATTTGTGCTGTTCATTCATTTCAATGAGAGTGGGAGCAAACTCTAGATGAGACTCTTAGGCAAAATTTCATAATTACGTTATTTTAGAAACTGGAGAATTTATAAAGTGATCATCTGTAGAGAGTCTCATCCAAAACCCATTGAAATTAATGGCAGTAATTCACTGATTCCAACGGCCCTTGGACCAGGTCCTAGAAGTTAAGGGTGCTTGATAGTTTATGGCTTTGGATCAACAACCATGATACTTCTTTTTCCTGGCCCCATGACTGTAAGTTTAGCTGGTCAAAAATGCTAAGAAATGTTTTGCAGAATAATGAAATAAAAATCTCTACATACAGTAGACGTAGTTCACAACTTCATGTAAATAGGGAAAGATGATTTCTGTTTAAGTACTCTGACACATATCCATTACGGGGGGTGATGGGGGTGGGGGTGGAAGCAGAATATCCCTAAAAGAAAGGAATTTAACATTCTAGTAGACAATATTATCAATTTCAATGGTATTTAATTTGTATCAGTCAAAAACTGACCATGCAGAAACTAGAGGAAGAGGCATAGTGGAAGAAGACAAAGGCTTTAATAGCAGTTGGATATCTGCCCTTCTGCATCTGGACATCTTCCCTTGAATATGGCATATATATTTTCTGGTTTCTTGTAGCAGGGATGTAAGTAAGTGGTGCACAGACAGGCTGAATTTGTTTTAAAACTAAACACGTATAGTCAGGGAAGCTGTGCATGCAAGTTTGAATTCTGTCACTTGTTTCTGAAGATCAAAGTGAGTCTTGACAAGCTGAAATAAATATCTTCCAGAAGCAAGTGGGGTATATTATCACAAAGAGGGAAGAATATGCGTACTATGGGGATGAGATTATTTCATGTTCTCTAACTACTACAAATAATTTGTGGTAATCCTGATACAGTCTCATCTTAGTGTAATAATTCACACTAATACTTTTAAATTGCAGGTTGGCACAGAAGGGTGAGCTCTGGAAAAGGCACAGGACTCCACAAAGTCTGAAGGAAAACATGAACTTATTGACATTTAATACATATTTGCCTACTCCTATTCTGTAATTAAGTAGAAAGTGCCTTGCCTAATTTATCTGACAGAAAATTACATTCTAGGTATATTATAAATAAACCTTCTCTTTGTTTTCTTCTTTTACTAAAAAATTATCTGTATTTTCAGTAAAACCCCCCTCCCTCAAAGTTTAAGAAAGTTGTACAGGTTGTGTACCAGTCTGGGTCATTCCTACCAGTTATTCTAAGTTAAAAAAGAACCTCAGCCTCCAAATAAAGATGCCTTTTCCAGAAAATCCAGTCATGAATGATGTTGACAATGTCAACTCATGTCTTGTTCCTGCAAGCTGAAGTAAGAGCCACATTTATTCTTACTAAGGATGGGGAATATCTCCTCGAAGCGGGAGAGCAGGTTTGTGTCAATGGTGCAAAATAAGGCATCCATCCAGGGGCATGGAGCTCAGCATTCAATAGCACCTTATGGTCCTCAGAGAGGGACAGACAGCTACCGGTTGCCATCTGACAAACTGCCCTAACAGAAATGAGCAAGGGCACCTCCCCACCCTCCCACCCCCGCAGAAAGAAATCATACAATGCGTAGGTTAGGCCCTTTGTCTCAGGAGGCGTAGATTCAAGTCACTCCAACAGCAGCTTGATTTGGCATGGGGAAGTATGGTGTACCAAAGCCAAGTTAGGACTCTGGGGGTGAGCCTTGACCTGCTTGTGAGTGCTCCGAGTACTGAATTGTATGGAGCCTTATTTTCAGTTTTAAAGTAGTGCTCAGAACAGGACAGATAAGGTGGTGGCGTGGGCATCCAAGAGTAACAGTCAGCTGAATACACAGGAGATGTCAGGGTCTAAAAGAGGGTCCAGTTTACGGCAGACTGAACTGGCAGACATTTGTTCTTGTATCATCAGATGAGCTTGTGTCTGGCACATGTTGAAGTAGTTGGGTAACTTCTTACCTTTAAATGCTTGTGCTGTCTGATATAGGCAAAAAGCATAGCATTAAAATGCAATGCGCTCTCTCTATGGGTGATGATCGCTGTCTACTCTGCTGGCGACATTCTGCTTGGAAGGGACATATTTCTTTAAATAGTCAGCGTCCCCTTTGACTTTTGCATAATATGGCTCCATTTGCGACATAACCTCTTTTTGCTTTGGAGTTTTGCAAACTTAGAGGGAATGATCTAAAAGTTAAGTGTTTATGTTAATTCTATGCTGGCTTCTCCGCTGATGCTAAGATGTGGGTGGGGAGAGGAGAGAAATCATGTATTCACTGCACCCACTCCTCTGGGTGCGGATCCCAGACCTGCAGAATGTATATCCTCTAAATATCTCTGCAAAGAAATTAAAGCCAATGTATCATTTTCTGGCATATGTCTTGCAATTTCATGATAACTTATCCTATGCATACTGCAAAACACACTGTTATGGAATCTTTTTATTCAAATGCCAAACACACTCCATCAGCAAGGAAAAAATTATTTTTTTAATAAATACAGGAAGGAGTTTCCATTTACACTTGAAGAAAGAGGGGGAAGGCCCTATCCTCCGATACAGTTATCAACCAAAGTGAATTACTCCAGTTTGCGGAAAAGATGGGGTGTAATATCCGGGTGATAACTGTGAAGAAAATATCTGCGATAGGAAAAGGGAGAGGAAGGAGCTAGAAGAGAGAGATTTAATGGTGGCATTCACACAAAATGTCACCAACATAATATTTATATTGTTTTAATTAAATGCTGTAACCATTTGGGATGACCACATAAATAGCATCGCTTGTCAAGGCTACAAAACAGCATCTTACATTAATGGTCTGAGTGTGATGATGCCTGTGTGTCTCAAGCTGTGTTCTCTGCTTTCAGTTTCATTGCTTTATGGGCCTTTTCATGGCATATGGTGGAAGAACAATGCGTTTGAGCAAAATGAGGAGCTGGGAGCCAAACAGCTCTTTCATGAAACTCAAGTGGAGGCCATTGCTATCACAGGAAAGAAGATACTTTTCCTTAGGAAGGGTCGAACCATTGCATACAGAGGTCTGACTCAGGGAATCAAGTGGTGGAAGTTAACAGAGGAAAACCCTCTGTGATCCATTTTGGCCAAAATAATTTTTGGAGCAGCTGGGGCTAGCAGAGAGGTACAGTCAGCATGGGTTTGACTCAGTCCTGTGGAGATGTGTGTTGATACCCAGCAGCCCCATATATCCCAGGAACTCTATTTCAGACTGTGGGATTCCAAACTGAGAGGGTACAGTGCACATACATCACTTTTTTTTTTTTAATTTATTTTTGAGCTAGGAATCCTGGAACTAAATCTGTGACAGAGACTGAAGCTTTTCAGGAGCCAGATGCACTGTTCTCTGATTTGTGGGTCTAGCTGAGCTAGAAATGAGATTTGCAGTACTTTCCATGTTCCCTGGCTTCACCATTAATGGGCCAGTAGCCTGACTCCTGAAGCAAAGTGGTTCAGCCACAGCATCATTCCGATTTAAAGAAGGTAGTGCCCCTAAAAACAGCTGGAATAGATTTTCAGTCATGCTGTGTCTCCCCTTGCCATGCCACTGACACTTGTAGGATGTCTTATTTGCTAGACAGGGATTCCTCTATTTGCAGAGGATTTTGCTGTAGGTAAGATGTGCTGGATTTGGGGGCTGCTTAATACTGCCTGCTGAGTGGAAACGGGACATACTGACTGACAAACACTTTTTCTTCAGTTTGGTTTTTCTTTCCTTGTGATGGAATAACCATGTAATCTCATTGCCAAGTCAGTGATTGATGTCCAGTTTCTGTGCCATTAGTTTTTCATTATCATCGGCCTTTAGTTCTGACAATTTTATCCACAGTATTTACCAAATAAGTATTCTCAACTGTGAAAATGAAAGTTGACAAATTAAAGGCAAATATCCACCTTCTCTCTGAAAATAATAGTCACAAAGAACAAAGAATATAAGGGCTAGTTCAGCAGGGCTGTCCAAATTCTTAGTGAGGCTCCTGAGAGATGAAGGCCCAGGTAGCGGACTAATTGCTTTGAGGTGAACATCATGAGTTTGAGGGATAGGGTTAGAAAACTTAAGTTTCCTGCTATGGTCATAGTACTCCTCTTAAATAATTAACAAGTTCTAAGATGAGAGGACCATTAGGATTATCCAGCTGTTACAGTATAGGCCGTATATTTCACTTAGGGATTTCTGCCTGCTCCACTGTGAACTGGAGTATGTACTTTAGATCTTGTCTTCAGGATCCCCCCAAATCCTCCGCCCTGGAAAACTTTTCTCCGTGGTTTGCTTGAAATCCCTTTAAAAGTCCATTACTATTTCCAGCTTAAGCTCTGCTGACCCTGTAACTGTTGATGCTGTGAGAGCAGCAGCTCTCAGCTTTTGCATATGCTGCTCTCCCTGCAATCCCTTCCCAGCTATGGAGCTGGGAAAATGCTGGCAAGGCAGGCTGTGCAGGGTGACCAAGGGTTTCTGACTTTTTTAAGGCTATACAGGGGATCCACCCTTGTATGAAGGGCTGTCTGATGGATTAGGTTCTGCTGGAGTCGGAAGTCTTCCTTCCGTCTTCAGATTGCCACAGACCGTATGTGAAAACCTTGTTAGCTTGCTTTTTGGCAAGGTGGGTCTGCCAGATTCATGTGCTCCTTTACTGAGTAGCTGGTTCTGCAGGATGTTTTCTGAGTTCTTGGCTGGACCCCATTTTCTTCTCTACATCCACCTTTTTTGTGAGAGAATTTTGCCACAATCCCCATCAGAGGAACTCATCTTCTCTGTCTGATTAAGCCATTTCCAGAATCTCAAGGGTTTTTTTATTAAAGAATCACTACCATATATCTTTAAAATAAAATATTTGTTCAATCTTTTGTTTCCTTAAAGTAGTTACATATTTTAATTTACCATTTACCTATGGTAGGCCTCAGCTTCTGCTGCAGCTTCACTGAACTAGGAATTGTGTGAAGAATCATAAACACAATAGGTGTCTAAGTAACCATTTTACATCCAAAACCTCCAGGGAGAAGTAGTGAGAGGCCCCTTTTGGGATGTTAATTAACTTCCATTCCACTGTTTACTGCTCCTGCTTTCACAGGGAATTTAATGTTTTTCCAGCAAAGAATATATATCTGTCTTTACAATTTTTACTCTATCTCAAGTGACAGTTTTTGACAGATTAACACTTAATGTGGTACAAAATATAACACGCAACATTTTTCAAGCATTGTGATTATCAGACTCACTCCTGTGTATCTTAACAGCAGCATATAGAGGTATTTTACTATGCACATATAAAAATATTAAACTCTGCATTTCTGTGGGGTCTTTCATATAATTTTAAAGTTCTGTAAAAGCACCTTGGGTTTCACTTTCCCCTCTCCTCTGTGAATTTAGAGAGCCCTAAGTATTAATAATTTACAGGAAGTTAACTGAGATAGAGAGCCAACTTTCTCTTTTTTTTTCCCTTCCACTTTCTCCCCTTTGAAAAATTATAAGCAGGACCAAATTCCATGTTGTTGATGAGAATCTAATCTGGAGGGATGTGCCAGCGGCAGGAAGGCTGTATGCAATATAGGAAAAAAAATTACATAGCAATAGCTACCACTACAGAGAGAAAGTGATACAAAAAGTTTTGCATTCCAGATCTATAAATTCAGCCAAGCTCCTGTAGGCTCCTCATTTCTTGCTGTGAAGAACGCTAATGGTATCAGCTCCAGATTGCTTCTTTTTAAAAAGAAGAGTTTCAGGTTAGGTCCCTGGGCTGAAGATTTGCTTTCCAAATGCATTGAGTGATTTGCATTTTCTGTCAACATCAGTGGGAATTGCGGGATGCTCAGCACTTTAAAAAGCCAGCCCACCTATGAAAATGCAACATGCTTCTATGAGGAGGAGACCTAGAATTGCCACTTTTAATTAAGAACAAAGGCATTTGTAGTTACTGGCTTTAAACTTTCAGATTGCCTAGTGGAATAAAATGCTGATTTTGTTCAGCCTTTGGGATACGCATACTTTCAGGATCCATGTCAGTATTATCAGAATTAAATATCCTTTAGAACTGGATTATTGCATCCCAAAGATCTTGTAGCTGAGAAATATGCAAGGTGCCAGTATTTTTAAAAACCAGTCATTTAAAAAATAGTAATTTTTGTAATTAACTCATATCTGGAAATGGTATGTTTGACCTTGGCAAAAATAACAGCTTGCATGATGTAAACAAAAGGAGTGACGCGGTGGGAGTACTGTGTCCTTAGGCCCTTGTCACTCGAGGCAGGCCCTTACGGCTGGCACAGTTATGCCACTGGTGGGTATCAGGAGGTGTTATCTCAATGTCAGCAGAAGCCCTTAGTGCAGTTACAAGCAGCAAACAGCTCTTTTTAACTGATCTAATAAAGGTTATTTCATTTAAAGGGGATGGTTTACTGAAGGGTAGAAAGTGTGTTTTCCTTGACTAATGAGTTCAAAAGTTTGGCATTATTAGAAATCCATTTTTCATCCCTTATAGTGCAAGTTACAGATGAAGCCACCTCTGAACGTTAAACTAGACAGACTGAGCTTCTTCAGGGGTTTTTTTCCAGCATTTTATGCATTCCTGTGGCTTTCTTCTGAATCTTTTACAGTTTGTCATCTTCATTCTCAAAGTGCTGCCACTAGAATTTGATCTATTACTTCAGGAATAATCTCACTGATGCTGTATATACTAGTAATTTTATCTCTTTCTTCAAGCCTTCTGTTCAGAATGGAGGAAATGAATTTGATCTTTGTGCTGCGATGCTGGGGAAGAGGGAAAGGAAGCAGAGATGAGATTTTCAGGCTACATATGAGGAGTGAGACACTAGGATTTGTGGCCAAAAAAAAAAAAATTTTCCTTCTCCAGATGAATCTTGCTGGCTACAAGCAAATCTGGTCAGCATTGGTAGGGCAGTTGGAAGTAGATAGCCTGGTGGTTTAGGTAATGCTGTGGGAGGTAAATAATTTTAGCTGAACAGCCAGCTACTTAAAAAGCTGGGACACGTTAGAGCAGATAATAGTGTCTCAATATTGAAGCTGCTGTTGGCATAGGTAGAGGCTTGGTCTTGACGTAACAACAGAAGTTGCCATCCAAAATAAATCGTAATGGTTTCCAGTGCATTACCAAGGTTTCTTAGGATGTGTGAGTGCTCTGTACTCTAATTACACTGAGCGATTAAGCAGCAAGATCAGAGACTCATGGGACAAGAGGGGTGAATGATAACCTACTTTGAAAAAACTAACATTTGAGGCTGGGATTAGAACATCCTATAAATGTTAATGGGTGTTACTCAAGGGGTATGAAGTTCTGTGTGGGAGGCGTGAGGTGACATATAGCTTGAATATATAGCCAGCCTTAACACAGTTAATACAGTCTATAGTCAACCTTTTACATGAGCTAATAACTCTTTAAGTGATTTATGGTTCAGAAATACTGATCAGGGAATTGAGAACTCAATCTAAAATGCTATAAAAGCAGGGGATAATGTGGTAAGGAGGACAACACAGAAAAGATTTCTCCTTTTGCCTTTGGAAAGTATTGACTATAGGCAATACATTTATGCCAGGTGTTCGGGTTTTTTCCTTTTTTAAGCTCTCAGGGACTGTGCTCCTACGAGGGATCACAATTTCCTCCTACAGTTTCCCTCTCTGAAAATTACTCAGTTTGTGCAGGTCTCACAAAGGAGATGCCAACAGTGAGTCAGCTGGTCATCAGCTCTGTCCTTAGGCTTTCAGCTAGCTCTTGCAAAAGCTATAGTGATCCTTACTGTGCTGAAAAACAACTATTTACCTTTGGTAAAGCCTCCCAAAGTAGTGGGGAGGCAGGGTTTAAAATGAAATGGCCTTCATTTTCTGACACTGAAATCAAGTTTTAAAATTAGTACTATTTCAAATAATTGTGGAAATGCAGCTTCACATTTGAGAAATGCACGTAAGATGTGGTGAGTTGATTTATCAGATTAAGATTTCACAGTTGTTATGTTCTGGTAGTAAATTCTGAGGATTTTGAGTAAACCCAGGTGAAAGACTGTATCTTCAAATGTGTGACAGGGACATAACAATGTGCTTTGGTAGGTATTAAAGCATCAGGAGATGTTATTCTAAACCTGAAAATTATACCTGTATGATCAATCATGTGCATGGCAAATATGGCTGTTTTTTTTTCTTCAGAATGGAAACATACGGGCATGTTTTGACACAAGTGTTACAGGATTAATTAGCAATGAAGTACTCTATAGGAACCAATTGTCTAGTTAGATAATTAAAGATTTCTGTCAGGAAGCAGACTTTAAGGAAGCAAGTAACACGAGGTTGCACTACTGTGTGATCTTGTTTGTTCCTTTGCCAGGCATGGATTAAATGCAGCAATGCTGAGGAGACCTGGAAGTAGCAAAAGGTGAAAAAAAAAGACTGGTCTTGGATGAAGCCAGTCACGTATCTGTAGAATGAGGTGATGCTCCCTAAAACGTATGTCCTTAAAATGTATGTCCATCCATATGGTGCTGAAAATTATTTCATAGCCTCTGATACGCCATTGATCTCTCATGAATTTAAAGCCATTGGTTAGGTGGCAGATTAGATTTTTGAACACAGAAGAGGACATTGGATATTCAAACCACATTTTTTTGTTACTTAAATATGAGCCAAAGCTGTGAGTCATGGAGCTCCATGTTCCTGCTTAGCTGGTGAAAAGATTTAGGCATAGGAAGAAGAGCAGTTCAGAGCACCTTAGCTGCTGAGGTTTGGCAGCATGAATGCTTCCCGCTTTCCTCCCCTCCTTTCCCTTAGTGTAGTCAATGCTGAAATCATGCTGGTAGAGAAGGCCGGTCCAAGGACTATTCACCAACAAAATCCTTTTTAAGCCTCTAAGAAAGCTATTAAATGCGATTTAAGCAACATCTTGGCCTACATTGACCCTCTGCTCAAGGAAGTATCTCATCCTGAGTTTAAAAAGTGTTGAAAAAATAGTTTTTCGATAATGACATTATAGAATCATAAGACTAAGCAATAGGAAATGCCTATTAAGTCATTGTGTTAAATTGTTGCTGTGCAGGACTGTGCTACCAGAATGTGCTTCCTGCTTAGTGTTGTGCCCAGCTAACGTGCTAAACTTCTCAGTCTAGGGAATTCCCATACTAAATTTTGACCCTGCTGCTGTTGATTTGGGCATAGCCTTGTACAGGAAGAAAAGCATTGTCACCTTCCCCACATGAAGGGCTCCGTACAGCCTTGCTGCTTTCTGTCTATAGGCAGTGGTGATGAAGAACAGCAAGGGTTATGCATCAGGTATTTCTATTTCACCTTGTGTTTGTGTCCAAGAATGCATGGAGAGGAATAATGGTGGGCTGGGCTCTTTTCTTTCCCACCCCATTGCACAAATGAGTTGGCAGAAGAGTTGCTCCAGGAAGTTAGTAAAAAACTGAGCGTATCTCCCAGTTGGGGCTATTTGCTGGGCCCAAGGCAGACATTTGTTGCTTTTTCATCCAATATTATTTTGTTCTTTTTGCATTTATTTATCTTTTTACTTTGATGCCCTCATGTCATGCAATATATAGATTGTAATTATAAATCAGAATGTTTATAATTAGACTTTATTTGGAGATTTTCTGTAAAAGCTTTTTAGTTGCATGTCAGTTTCAAAATAATTTATTGACCTGAAACACTGTGTTTTGAAAATTAAAAAACACCCTTACTTTCTGCAGCAAACTAATACTTTGTTTTGAAATGTCAAGTATTCACAAAATAAATTGCCCAGCTCTGAACATATAATTTCAAATTCGATTTATACCAAATCAAATGTCTGTCTATGAGCCCTTCCATTTGTTTTTCTTTGAGATTATTGAGTCATGAAAACCTTTGAGGTTTTGGGTTTCCATCCCAGCTTGGCACAGAGCATTTCTTTTGAAATCTTGAATTTCCACAAGATGGCAAAAGAATTTGCTCTTCAGCTGCATGTATAATCACACTGCGCTAAAAATCGGAGCTTTTTTCCTTTTGGAAAAGGAAGCATCTCCCAGGGCAGATGTTCTTCTCCTCCCCGTCCTTGGGTTTGGCTCTTGCATTTCCCTCCCTTGCCTATGACAGCATCCCAGTAGGTGTGGGGGACTTTCTGTGCATGGGTGGGATGGGGAGAGCTGGCTGCTTGCATGGAGGGATCTCTCAGGTGGCGGCTTATGAGAGAGTAAAGTGCATTGCTGCTGTGAAGGGGGCAGGGAGGATGGTGCTTGCCTGAGGGGTGAGGTAGGCCGCGAGCGCTGGGGAATAGAGGTGCGGGTTCTTCTCTGGTGTGGTGGTCCCATATATATTCCCTTTTCACCCTGGAGAGTTCTGGTTATCCTGCAGTGAAGATGATTTTTCTCCTGCATTACTATTTTCTCTGTATTTCTGTATGCACAGCATCCGCTCCATTCCGTAGCCTGGCATATTACTTGGAAAACTGCAAATAGTGTGATGAAGTCACTTAGCTAGCTACGACAATATGTGAAATGCCTGTCAAAAGTGATGTGACTGTATATAGGAGGAACAGGCCTGAATTCTGTATATGCTCAGAACTCACACTGATTTTAAGGGAAGCATGGGGCTTCTGAGCAAAGCAGAACCAGGCAGAGGATATACAGCTTTGAGCTGATGCAGCTTTTGCACTAGAAGCATATAAAATATTATCAATACTCAAGACTCTATATTCTCTGTTTGGGCTGTATGAAGCCAATTGAAAATGTGATATGTGCGATATAAAACAAACTGAAGCAATCTTCCGACCCAACGCTATACAGATTGCTGCAAATATGAATTCAGTATGCAACCACTGTGATCAATCCCTACGATATCCATTTTCAAAAGAATCGTACTAGTTTGTTTATTGATTTGTCACCTATGGATGAGTATTTCTGCTACAGAAATGTTTAAAATGACACATGTTTAAAATTAGACTTGGCAAAGCACTTTGCCTAGAGATTATTCTTGTGAAGTATTGATTCACAGCACTGCTGTGAGCTGGATTACTGTCCAAATTGGAAAAGCCAGCCATAGAGAGGTCTTTATCCTTTAATAACAATTAGCTCCTTTCTTAGAGGGACACAGCTGACTGAAGCAAAGGAAAGCTGCAAAATGTCGGGCAACCAGGGAATCTAAGGCCTGTTCTTCAGGGATGTGGGCTGCAGGGGAAGGGAAGGAAAAAAGAGAAAAGCACCAAGAAAGATGGTTTTCTGGAACGGGAAGCTAGACATGCTGGTGCTGTTTGTGTTACTAATAATCAGGTGCTCTGAGGAACTGGATCGCACTCGCCTCTCTCTTCTCGGGCTTTCACCCACCAGCTGCCTGATTGATCGGAGAAACCTAACGGCAGGCGTGTTGCCTGCTGTCCATTTAGCCTTGAAACATTTATACAAGCATTCGTGGATGCTGAAGAACTATGAACTCCAGGTATCATTCCATGACACGCAGGTAAATGGACGTAGGTGTAGAATTTTGTGTGAGCCTCCTCTGTGATCATGCTTTTGAAAGCTGATGGCTGAATCCCTCCATGGCAAATCCCACTCTGCTGAAATACAGCAAGTGTGGCTGTCCGGAAAAGTCTGGGCAGTTAGGTGGATGCCTGACTGTGATGGGGATCTTGCAGTGCAATCGTGCCCTGCTGGTGCTA
Organism: Phalacrocorax carbo; assembly: GCF_963921805.1. NCBI lineage: Eukaryota > Metazoa > Chordata > Aves > Suliformes > Phalacrocoracidae > Phalacrocorax > Phalacrocorax carbo. The sequence continues at coordinate 68,712,415 of NC_087514.1, read as the reverse complement.
GAAGCAGGAATAAAGAGTGTGCGAATTAGGAGGGATGGCAAACACCTATGGCTCTTCAGGTGTTTCTGAGATACCCAGAAAGTGTTCCCCAAATCCATGGCTTGCTGAGCTGTTCTGTTCTTCTGCTCTGTCTTCTGCGTCTTGCTCTTCCTGCTTTCTCCGGTGACAGCTTTACAGATCGCCGCCTTCTATTTCTGCTTCCATGTGAGCAGGTGAGAGGTCTGTGCTGCACCGTCGGGGTAGGGCATTTGCCTGTGTGAAGCCTTGCTTGCTGGTTTGGGGAAAAATTAAGGGCTGATACAAAAGAGGTGAGGGTTCTGAGGAGCTAGATATAAATAGTATTGAGATGGTATCTGTTGACGTAATACCTTAAAATTTGAGGAAGGCTGTGTCTTCTTCTACTAGGACTGAGATATCTCTTTTATCTTCTGTGCAGAAATTAAATCAAGACAATTTCTGAGGCCTGTCTTTTAGGCTGGGCAAAACAAATGTGACAAAACTAAGAGGAGGGACTTACGTATCAGGGTGATGTGGGACTGTAAACCTGTTCTTAAGGAGATTTTCACTGATTCGAACTTCTGTCTCCTGCATTGGAGGCGTGTTGTGGAGCAGATGTCCTCAGACTCATTCACACTTACGTGCATATGTGTATGTAGGCTCCATATACAATAGTAAACTGCTTAATTTTTTGAAGTTGCAAAACAGTGCATCTAAATGTATTTGCTTTACTTTTAAAACCTTTAAAAATGGACTCCACTGTTATGATTAAGTTATTAAAATTTGACATTACTGCACCAATAACAGTTGCACTGCATTATGTAATGCGAAGAAGGTATTATATGTCTCCTTTTGAAGCTCTAGAAAATTATCCAAGGGAGAAATTCTAATGTAATTCTAATTGTGCATTTCGTTCATAAGCACTTATGTGTAATTTTTGAAATGCTTACCATATAACAAACATGATCCCATATGCTATAAAGTTACTTGAGCTTCCATGTTTAATAATGTAACACAAATGTATCAACTGCATATACTCATTAAGAAAATGTCTGTCTTATAAATGACTTTTAATACAATTCACTGTTTTATTTATTCGTTTAGAAGTTCCTACTGGAAATGTAATTATAGATATGCAGTCCTGAAAAATGGGTACGACTTAGTTTCTCATGTGAAAAGATGAAGATGTGCAGTAACATTTCAGCTTAAATAACTGGGAAGTGTAGATGTGAGTTTAAGTGGGCAGCAATTAAAACCTACTGGTATTTGCTCAGATTCAGTGCTTTTAATCCTTTTTCATTTGGGCTGGGGGGTGTAGGTGGATGTTTATTTGTTAATTGTGTTTGCACAGTTTCCAGTTCTAGGAGCAACTCCAAAATATTTTTCCCCACATAAATGTTCAATAGATTTGAATTGCAGAACTTCAGCTCTGTTGCACTGACCTCTACATTTTGAATTGAAATATTGAAGTAATCTGTAATTATCTTTCTGAAAGAACCCCGGAAAAAGACATGTCATGATGACTTGTAAGAGATTAACAAAATGTGAGGCGTTAAGATTTCTGATTTTTCTTCCTCGTTCTGAGAGTAGAGGGCACAGTCTCTAGTTTTAAGTACTGATTACAGACAAGCTACAAAGGTCCTTGGATTTAATCATTTCTCAGGGACAGTATGGATGCAAGAGAACTGATTCTGTTTATTAATGTTGTGAGCCCACATCTGCCGTATGTGACCTTATACAACCTTTCCATTAACTTTCTTTTAAGTAGAAAATACCAATGCTTGCTCTTTGTGTGTGAGATCTTTCAGGAATGAGGCAGATAATTGATTTTTTTTGGCACAGTTAGCTAGGAAGAGAGAAAAGTTACATCAAAAAATATTTGTATTACTTTTGCCGAAATAAGAAATGGAAAGAAATTATGCCACCCAAAAAATGATGTTGCACAGGGCTCGAACAGTGTTGTAGTTTCATTCATGAGCACAGGGGAGCAGGGCTGCACTCTTGTCCTGTGCCCCTGGGGTTTTGAATCCACGTCCTCTGCCTCCCGTGAGAGAGCACTGCCCTTCTGCATGGTAGGGTGTTTTGGGGAGGGTTCTCAGTCTTTTGCTTTGCTGCTGTTTTATTTCGACTAATTAAGCCATCACTACTCCAGAATGCAAATGGTAACTATGAGGCAAAGGGAGCACTCTTGCAAGAACTGTGTTCTTTGTATTAAATGAAGCTGTTTCAGCAGGAGCCTTTGGGAAAACTTTCTTCAGCAGAGTACATTGTAACCTGGTGGCTTTGGCACTGAGCTGAGAACTGAATGCTTTCCTTTGACTGATTTCTTTAAGGTCTTCTGTGATTTAACATGCATTTCCTAATTACTGTGTTGTCAATTCCTTGGAAGTGGGAATCCCTTGAACACTTGTGATGTAGCATTTCCCATAAAAAATACTTAAATATTCACTAAGAATGAAGAGAAAGCAAGTGAAAATGATCTTCTAGTTTGGTAGATGACTGCTTATCCCTCAAATGGTACATCTATGATGCCTGCAATGATTATTTATTTATACCAGAAGGACAGTGTTAACAGGACTCATATGTCCCTCTTTTCCAGTCACCCCAAACAGGGGCATCTTGGAGAGGGGTGTGATGTATTTCCCCCCTCTAACTGAAGCAGGGCTGAACTTGGGTTGTGTGGAGAGCCCTAATCCTTGAAGTGTTGGACGAAGGATGTGGGAAGGCAGAAAAACTGCTTCAGCAGATTTGTGACTCCAACCATGGAACAGCTTTTCAGTGTAGAAAGGGAAATTACACCCTTGAGATTTTTACCCATGGGGGTGGGCAGCCAGGTATAATTGAGCTGTCTGTGTGTCACTTTATTTCTGTCTTTCACTGTACAGCTGACATCTGGAGGCTCTCCTTCTATGCCTTCCTCAGCATGACCAGGCTGGTGGATTCTTACAGGATTAGGCAAATCTAAAAATAGTTTTACTGGTGGATAAAGAACAACATGTTGGTCTTTCAGAGTTATTCTTCTGTTCTTACCTAGTGTTCTGTGAGTTAGTAGCCAATACGAGGCCTGTGAAGCCAGTGCTTTGATTAGCGATGATGTTAACAGGAAACATCCACATTCTGTAACTGGGATGTGGCTTGAGCATACAAATAGATTTAACTCTACCACTGGGGTTTTCTGAGTAGTGCTGATTTGCACTCAGATTGCTTGTTGACACTTGGCTGAGTCTATCCTAATGTGTATCATCTCTGATGGGGATGATACACCATGTCCCAGTCTGACTTAAAGGCTGGTTTTCTTTTCTGTGGTAATAAACTGGTTCCTTTGTAATGGAATGACACAGTAACATGATATCTGTGTGTCAGCTTATTTAAGGCATACCTTTATGTGCTTATTAAAAAAAAGCAAGAAACAAAAAACCAAAAACAAACAGCAGTGGAGTAGTCACTGAAGGCGACATTGATAACCAAGTTATTTCTACAGTGAAGATTTCGAGGTGTGCTTGTTTTCTTATCCTACCTAAATAAGAAAAAACTTCTGCTTCAGGCTCAAGTTGCAGTAAACTGAAGCATTGTGTGGTTTTTTGGATTGTACATGTACAGGAATTTCTGCTGAAAAGCAAGTAAAAAAATAGACATTTTTCAATGGCATTAACATAAAACATCACTTATTGATTAGATTATTATTTCATAACTGAGAAAAAATAGCTATTGATTTTCATGTGTGCAACTCATTGCATATGATCTGTAACTCCATCTTGTACATTCATGTCTTCTGAGAGGCTCTATGAAACCATCTGCCAGGACAGGCATAGGAAATGAAAGCATCATGCCATCCATGTTTGGTAAAGATTTTGTAAATTTTGGAAGATTTTGTAAATTGGTGTCCTAGGAAGTTATTAGAAGACCATGTGTTTGGTAAGTCAGTTCTTGATGTTTAACATTGACTTGAGCAAGGTATTGTATTTTGCCTCTTGGAGAATACAGTTTCTCAATACAGTATCGTAGGCATGAAAATTGTGAACCATAAAATACTTGTCAAATGCTAATTTTAGCTTTCCTAAACTGCCGTATTACTATCCCTATTATTAGAACTGTCTAACTGAAAACAAGAAGAAAAGGTGTTCTGTTATCTATATTTTTTTTTCCTCAAAAAAGCCTTTGTTATACTTCCTTGCAATAGCTCTTTGTTTTCTAAATCATATAGTTAAGAAAAAGAGTAAGTAGGTAAGCCTGGCTGAATTCCTTATAAGCTGTTCTTGAGAACTGCCACGAAAGGAATCCAGTTTTAGTTTTATTCTCATGTGCAGCAGAGGTTTAGAGATGTACAAAGGGTACGCAACAGTTGCCTAATGTTAACCCTTTCTAAATGTTATTTGAGCTAATTCTCATAAAAGAAAAAGAAATGTAGTCTTTCCTACCTTTTGGCCCCAGAGCACTCAGTCTTTGTTTGTTGATGTAACTCTGTCTTTTTACTCTACCTTCTTAGTGTCACCCCTCATTTATTTCAGGCCTTTGAAGTTGCTTGGTATAATGCACCTCATTGGTGTGATGGATGGTGGTGATGGATGGTCTATATGCAGACATCTGATGTGAGAAAAATGATTTGGGCTTTGCATCTTTTGTTTTTCTGTTACTGCTTCTGAGCCAAAAGGAATTGGAGCAAGGGGCTTGGCTGGTGGGTCCAGTGAGGGCTGACAATGCCAGAGAGGGGTTTGGTGCTGTGAAGCCGAGGGTGTTTCCAGGCATGTCCAGGGCAGAAGGGCTCTGCTAGGACTGGGCTTCATCTGATCTGCGTTTGGGGATTTGGGCTGGGGGTATCTTCCTTCAGCAAGTGTGGTGGGGTTTCCTGTACCATCAAGGAGTAGGCATTTCTCTGCGGAAAAATTCATCTGACCTATTTTAGGTGACTATTTTAAGATTAAAAGAATTGTATCCTACAGAAAGCTTATTTCTCTCTGTGAAGTATAAAGGGAGCCTCAGCTGGCTAGTATAGATGTAGATGTCTCCTATGTGGAGATCTATATTGCGTCAGCTAGAGCCTACCCTGGATGTCTGTGGGAATTTTAATGTAAAAAGCTGTAGTAACAATGCGTTTCCATCACCTCCGGCTTTCAGTGGGATTTCAGCAGGCGGTCCAGAGAACTCACTTACCAACACCCCCACTTCATCGGTTACAAAAACATCCTTCTTTGGTCTCTCATGTCTAGCCAGAAAACCTGGAAACCAGGTTGGCAAAGCCATGATCACGTGCTGGGAACCAGCTTAGTGGCAGCACTGCAGCAGCCAGGAGTGATGACTGGGAATCTCCTCCATGCCACCACCATGGGCACCCAGGCCACCCCTCACCTGAGCTGGTGAAGGGCTTGCTGCTGCCACATGGCACGTGGCCGTGGCGTGGGTATGCCTCCCCGTTTATAGCTTTTCATAGATTAAATTTTGTGACCCTGGGGAAACATAACCTGCTCTCTGGTCTTGTTTTAACTCTTGTATAAGGAGAAAACTGTGAGGAGAACTATTCATGCAGTGTTCAGTTTCTTTCAAAATCACAAGGACTGTGAAACCACATTACTATCACCAAGCCTTAATTTCAAAAGCCAAAGGAAGGATGGTTTAGATAGTCTTGACATAATTTTTAAAATTACATGTGCTTACATTTTCTTTTCAAAATTAATTTCAATTGAGATGATAGTTTATATTACACATTAAAATTCAAAATAAAGAAAAGTAAAAATTAAAATTACTGTTTTTATGAAGATTAAACATTTCAGTCAACACAAAATGGATTATTTCTAGAATTCTCTTTCATGGAGAAATTGAATGTCTGGGATTTTTATTCCTAATAACAAGAAAACCCCTTGCAAAATTCTTCACAAAAATCACTTGCTCCTGTTCTCCACCTCCCTGCTTATGTCTCCTCATGGATGTTTTGTTGGTATGAAATTCTACACAGATACATTTTTTTGTAATCTTTATTGTAAAAGTTTCATAACATGCCTCTTTTTGGCTTCTAAAATGAAAATGGAGATCCATCAGAATAATCAGATTCTGGAAAAATTAGTGCGTTTAAGTACACTTTATTTAGGGCAAATTCAGTGCAAGTTTTTATGCTGGTGTGTTGTGTTTGAATGAATCCAAGTCTCTGGTGAATACTATTGATCTTGGAGCAATTTACATTTTTTTTTTTGTGGCTTGTGCAGTCAGTCTCTAAAGAAATACCACCAGTGATGTCTTCATTCTGCTGTCATCCTCAGACACATCTTGCAGTTTTCTTAGCTTTCACCATAAACCAGGGATAAAAATGCAGGGACCTGTTTTGCATCTGAAGTCAAGGTATTAAAAAAAAAAATTGAAAAAAAATTGTTAAGTTCTGGATCATTTGCAGCTAAGCTAAAGTGTGGCAGCCTCACAAACTGCTCCAAGAATGGTGAACCGCTGGACAACTAATACAGTGTCAGGAGAAGTAAAACAGGGTTTTTTTCAAAGTAAGTAGGAGGTGGTCAGACCCCCTGACTGATTTGAGTAGTTTCACTGAAAGATTAAACATTTTTGTTTTGCATGACAGTTGAAGTTTATTCATTATTTTTGCATAAGCAATCTTTTAAAATAAAAATGTCTTTCACTTTCAGGTACCATTGAGGTACCTATCCATTTCAGATACCAACTGATACCACATTATTGGAAGCATTTTCTTGTTTGACACAGAGGCACACTAAATATTTTAAACATATAGAAGGAATCTGGAATAAAAAAGGAATGAAGCACTTTTCCCCGAGGCTGGTTTTTTTTTCTGCCTATTCTCCAAATCTTCTATGTCCATCATAGTCAAAGTATTCAGTCCTGCTGTCCATTTCCTCCGTACATGGCTTTTATCCTCGTTTCCCGCTGCAGGAGTCTTCTTGCTCACAGTTAGCATATGCATTTTCAGGGCTCAGATCATTCCTGCTCCAGAGCTCCTTTCTCCTGCCCATGACCGCTGACTCTGAGCGCCCTGTGATTTCTCATCTGCCCACAGTAAGCGCGAGAGGCAGGGATCCAAGAGAGAGGAGTCATCAACAGGAGGTTGATGAAATGTTGTGAAGAGGAAGTAGGCGTTTCGCAGGGTTTTAAAAAGAGAAGGAACAGGAAAAAGTGTTGCCTCAATATCTTGTGAGCAATTTCCAAGCACAGGCATCCTTTAGGAGTGCATGTCTTAGTACCATCTAAACCAGTAGAAATTCAAAGACCCAAATGTTGTGAACAGAATGCTGTATTTGAAGAAGTGGGGTTTGAAGCTGTAGTGAGGGACATGAACTCCAAAGGTATTTAGCAACAGGAAGAACAGAGAAATGCATTTTTGTTCATGCTTTTGTTTCTAGTGAGCTTGTGGTTGCTGAGTGGATCCAGTATTTCTGCAGTACTTTATGGAGGGCATTTCATACGTTGCAGGTTGGAATGCAAAAATTTCTGAAAGTGATGTTAAATGAATTAAGGAAAATCATTAGGTTTTTGTGATTTTTCTCAGTTTTGTGATTAAATTATGTCCCATTAAACATTTGCTCTTTTTTACTATGAAGGTAGGTGAATTGCATTCACCATTTTGTTTCAATGATGGTCCAATTCTGAACCAAGACTAATGCAAAAATGAATTCCTCATAAGAAAACTCACATGAAGATCTGACAGGTAGCTGGAATTGGTTTATAATATTTATGTGATACCTATTAGATTACTAAATTTTACTGATGCAAGCAATCATGGAGGTACTTTAATTACAATGAGAATACTCTTGATCTGATTCTGATTTACACAAAGGACTCTTTACTGACAAGGTAAATGTGCTGTATAAAGGTCTGATCGTTAAGTCTACATAACCAGAAATCACAACCACTGCCAGAAGAATGAACTTCAGTGTAAATTTCTCTACACAAAACTTGAAAAACAGTATTAGTAAAGACATTTAACCTGTGGAATTGGTAGAAATGCAATGATAAGATAGAAAAGTCAGAAGGTCATTCGTCTTAAGTTTGGTGTGCTAGTAGCTGTAGTCAAAAGTGGTGCTGTAATATAGGAATGCTTTTAAGCCAAGGGAAGTGCCAAGCCTTTATCCTTGGGACTAATCTCTATTCATTAAGAGGTCATATGGAGAGCTTTCTATAAGGGCAAACACAAGAGGAACTGGCAGGAATATTGGAAAGCTTCTCCTTTGTAGCACAACCTACTTACCAAGCAGCAGAGAAAATGGGATGGCTGAAAAGCAAAATAAAACATGTAGGACATGCAAGGGATGCTTGCATGTAGATATTGGTATAGCAATAATAGTTTAGGTACAATAATCTTGGCAATGATGGGGATGGTGGTAAAGGTGTTAGTAGGTTGAGTGCAGTGTGCTTATAACAAGAACTGCTAGTTCTTCATTTCTCGTTTTTGTTGTTACTGCTGTCTGTCCTAACTTGGTTAAAACCTACCAGTAGATTAATTTGCAAAATATGGTAATCTTGACTTCTTTAGCCCGAACTTCCATGGACCACTTATTCTATCCATCAAGTGATTCCTACGTCAGGTTCACCAGTCTCCCTCAGAACTGTAATTTATCTTTTGGAAAGATGTGCCATTTTTATTCAGAGTCTTCCAAGGATGAAGAATTTACTGCATCTTTTGCAAAGTTGTACTGATGGGTATTTTCACATTATTTCTGCTTGAACTTTGCTGATTTCATATTTCAGTTGTAATATATAATGCTGTGTCTGTTAGATTTAAGATCATACTGTCATCTTTGTGTAGCTGATTGTGGATCATGTTCATTTCACCACTTTTTCAGCTGTGATAAACAGACAAAGTGCTTTTATTTTCTTGCTGCAAGGCAGGATTTCCAGGAGTTACGTCATTCATTGAATTAGTTTTCTAGAGAGAGAACAGAAGAGTATCACCATTCTTCGTTCCCCTTCTTGACTCCTACTTCACCGTCATGCTGTAGAAGCATGGTTCCCATTGCAGTTGGCTTTGCTGTTCCTACTGCTGTGCTGAGTCCGAAGAACAAGAGGGATACAAATCTTATACAGGAAAAGACCCCTATTTATTTTTAAACTGTATGTGAAGGTAAAAGTGTCTCTAGAAACTATGACATGTCTTTGAGTTGTCAGCACATAGAGAGCACTTACTCTGCCTTCTTGGAGTAATGCTGAGATACAGGCTGTCTTCATAAAGTATTAGGAGTTAAAACGTAATTGTTTCAGTCTCAATTTTCTTGATAGGGAGAACCACAGTATGATCTTTTCTGCTTGAGAGAAATTTGAAACCCAACTCCCTGATGACAAAAAACCTCATTAGCATGAGAAACTGAGGATATGTTTTTACAATGTTTCACATATCAGTGAAAGTTTGTCAGTCTTTATTTACAGAACATTACATATATAAATATGAAGTTCTCTCAATAGAAATGATATGACAGACATGTTGCTTACTTTGACTTTAAGCTTACCTAAAAAGCCTGTATGTGTAAATATGTAGGAAAAGGTGTGGGATTCTGGGTAGTTCTCAATACAGAATCACAATGACTTGTCTTCTTGCTTCAGGTTGCATCTCTACTGTATGAGACCTGTTATGCTTTACAGGCATTTCTTTAAATTTCTGGAAGAGAACTACGTACAGTTAAATTACCTAATTTGAAATGATGGTATTTTTAAAGCTCCCATTACTTTTTCTTTAAACAACTATTTTATAATGCACTTAACTTGTAGGACTTTCTGCCTTGAAAGGTACTGAGAATTCTTTCATTCTTACTTTTATCTAAGTACTGCTAGTTTAGCCTTATAAAGTTCCTAAATACCTCCACTCCCTTCTTAAGCCTGATCCTTAACCAGGATCCATACGTATGGATAGGACCCAGCAAAGCGGACCTGAGATAAGTGCTGACAGATACAAAGATGATGTCTGATTCATCATACCTATTTTTAGACATGTGTGTCTGAACTGATCAGCCTTTAGAGTCAAGACATTTAGAGGTCCGCTTTAGGATGAGATGAATCCTGTCCTAGAAGAGCCTGTTTCTTTCCACTGTCCATAAAACTAACCTAGAATATTTAGCATAACTGTTTTAAGTTTGCTCAAATGAATCACGCTATGTATCTCGGCGTATAGATAGGGTTTTGTTGTTTGTACTGTTCAGATACATGAAGATCATTAGCTCATTGACCAGCTACTTTGCAATTTGTGCATTTATAGTTTTTTCACTCTTTCCTATTCATGGACTGATCTTCTCTTAATCCAGGGCATACCTTCAGGTTTGTGTGTGTGTGGTAATGCAGTACCTGGCTACCACCTAGGTTTTTACGTGAGAGACCATTCATTTGGGGAACTACAGGCCTGTCAGCCTGACCTCAGTACCGGTGAAGATTATGGAGTGATAAATCTTGAGGGAGCCCACCAGGCAAGTGCAGGACATCCAGGGGATCAGGCCCAGCCAGCATGGCTTCATGAAAGGCAGGTCCTACCTGACCAATCTGATCTCCTTCTATGACAGGGTGACCCACCTAGTGGATGAAGGAAAGGCTGTGGATGTTGTCTACCTCAACTTTAGCAAAGCCTTTGACACTGTCTCCCACAGCATCCTCCTAGAGAAGCTGGCGGCTCGTGGCTTGGACAGGTGTACTCTTTGCTGGGTAAAACACTGGCTGGTTCGCCAAGCCCAGAGAGTTGTGGTGAACGGAGCTAAATCCTGTTGGCAGCCAGTCACGAGTGGGGTTCCCCATGGCTCAGTGTTGGGGCCAGTTGTTTAATATCTTTATCAATTATCTGGATGAGGGAATTGAGTGCGCCCTCAGTAAGTTTGCAGGTGACACCAAGTTGGGTGGGAGTGTTGATCTGCTGGAGGGTAGGAAGGCTCTGCAGAGGGATCTGGACAAGCTGGATCGATAGACCGAGGTCAACTATATGAGATTTAACAAGGCCAAGTGCCAGGTCCTGCACTTGGGTCACAAAAACGCCATGCAATGCTACAGGCTTGGAGAGGAGTGGCTGGAGAGCTGGCTGGTGGAGAAGGACCTGGGGGTGTTGGTTGGCAGCCAGCTGAACATAAGCCAGCAGTGTGCCCAGGGGGCCAAGAAGGCCAACAGCATCCTGGCTTGTATCAGGAGTAGTGTGGCCAGCAGGAGCAGGGAAGTGATCGTGCCCCTGTACTCGGCACTGGTGAGGCTACACCTCAAGTACTGTGTGCAGTTTTGGGCCCCTCACTACAAGAAGGACACTGAGTTGCTGGAGCATGTTCAGAGAAGGCCAGTGAATCTCGTGAAGGGTCTGGAGAGCAGGTCTTATGAGGAGCGGCTGAGGGAACTGGGATTGTTTTATTCTGGAGAAGAGGAGGCTGAGGAGAGACCTTATCACTCGCTACAACTACCTGAAAGGAGGTTGTAGTGAGGTGGATGTTGGTCTCTTCTCCCAGGTGACCAGCGATAGAATGAGAGGAAATGGCTTCAAGCTGTGTCAGGAGAGGTTTAGATTGGATATTAGGAAAAATTTCTTCACTGAGGGAGTGGTCAGGCATTGGAACAGGCTGCCCAGGGAGGTGGTGGAGTCACTATCCCTGGAGGTATTTAAAAGACGGGTAGACGCAGCACTTCAGGGCATGGTTTAGGAATTGTGGTAGTGTTGGGTGAACGGATGATCCTAGAGGTCTTTTCCAACCTTAATAATTCTATGATTTAGTGTTTGAGAATTAAACCAGCTAATGGAAATACATCTTTGTACCTTAGGGATGGTTATCTCTCAGCATCTGCCTGTGTTACCTAATACGTTTTCTGCTTACCTCCACTGTAGATTTCATGTTTGACTAATTTTCTGCTTCCAATGCTTCTTCTAGCACTGAGTTCAGATTTGTTTTTGTTATTGAATATCTTCATTTTGCAGGATGCTTTTGCTAATTAATGGTTCTGCAGCTTCCAAAATTTAATCTCTTTTGCTATTTTCTAAACATATTTCTAAACTACGTTCCTTGCTCTTATTTCCTTGTCTTTGTTAGTATTCTCAGTAGCACTTAGTTTAATAGCATCAGCAAATTTCCAGCAAATTAACCAGTTGTTTATTCCTTCCATATAAAAATTAAAATGTTAAACAGGACTGTGCTGACACTGATCCTTTGACAGTCTAATCATAATCACCTTTCGCAAACTTAGTAATTTGTTGTTTACCATCACTGCGGTACTTCAGCCACAGTTCAGACCATCCTGTCACACATATGTAATCATATGTAATTAACTTGGTGAGATAATATAAAATGATACGGTAAATTTCAAATATTCTAAGACAGATCGAGTTTAGTTTTCAATTAAAATTCCCACTCAGTGGGCAGATGCATCAGGAAAGCAAATACATTAAAATCAAAGTGCAATGCATATCAAATGAAATGGAAAGTAGTGGATACAATATTATAAACAGAAATTAGATAAACCAGGGATACATCTGTACATGAGCTGTACTCTACTCCATCATAGGTATGATTACAGGAGTAATAGAAGGGGTTCAGAGATGGGTGACAAGGCTGGTCAGAGGCCTGCAGATGCTTCAGACAGAAGAGACACGTGCACAGCTGGGATCTGAATGAATCCCCATGCTACCCTATTTGAAAGAGGAGGTCAATCCCAAGTATCACATTTGAGAAGAATTACTCAGCTGGTTCCCTAAAAAAAAAAACCACCAAACTTCGGGGTTTTTGCTGTTGCATTTTACTTGGGTTAATTAAATATTCATCGTCCCAGACATCACAAGTAGAACTCCGTGACTGTGGTTTCTGGCTTCACTGGAGTATCCACGTAGATTCTCGGTATTTAATGTCTTAATGTGAGTGTTAGTCAGTCTACTTACTGTATTGCCCAATGCATAATGCACAGGTAAGTCATACCCAGACTGTTCTGTCCTGTATCAGTTCCTTTAATTTGTTTGAACTGATAAATAAAATTGCTGCTTCCATTATTATTTCATGTAAAGGTTACCCCAGATCATCCTTTCCTTCTTTTGGCTCAGGATTGCCCAGACATGGCATTTTTAGGGCATAAGGAGGTGTGGGAAAACTCTGGGTCCTCAATATGAAGCTGTTGTCTTGGAGACTTACCATAGCACACAAGAAGAAAGCAAGTAGGAGAGAGCTCTGAAGTGAGTGCTGGCAGCAGTGGGGAAGATGGTGTGATGAATGGTCAGGAAGCCACTCTAATGCTTTCATTTAAAAATAGACTTGCAGTCTCTTGTGTGGTTACAGAATAAAACTTGAAAAGGTAATAGAAAAGCATTCAGAAATCAAAAGGCAAATAAGCAATACAAATTTATTATGGTTATGTTCAGTTTCATGTTATCTTGGAGCCTGACTCATGACTTCTGAGCATCTACAATGGATGATACGAGAAAAATATGAAAGACATTCATAATGTGTAGCAGTCAGGTAAGGAGCAGAGTAACTGTCAGCCCATTTGCAGTGAAATTAAATTCTTGCATTTTTTCCTGTGCAGGGTAGATGTTTTCTTTATATTGTTGTATCTGACTTTGGAGAAATATATCTTGTTAACAACTTCAGACTTATCTTAATGAATGTAGTTTGTCTATCTGAAACTTTCTTTTGGGTTTCTTCTTTATAATACATTTCTTAAGAGGCTTTTTAGTTTACCTCTGGTAACAGTATGCAATTCATGTAGGTCTGCTTGTGCTAAAGCAGAAATATGAGTCGAAATTGTGTGTATAACAGAGCAAGTAATTAATAAATAAAGAATGAACTTGGTCAGATAAGAGTCCTCAATTTCTGAAAACAAAATGTAGTGTAATAATATTTTATACTTAAACTTTGCTATAGTGAATGAATTTTTTGGGTCAGTAAAAATACAGACACAGAGTCTTAAATAGAGAAACAAATTATAAATACTCTTTTTCAGTTCTAAACCATGTAATTTAGAACTTATCCCTCTGACTATATTCCTCCTAAAGACTGAGAAGTCTAGGCAGTAATGACCTTCAGAGGTCGAGCAACACTGGAGCTGATTTTGTATAATGCCTATATTATGGATCTGGAGGATGGGATGGAGTGCACTCTTAGCAAGTTTGTCAATGACACCACATTGAAGGAGTGATTGGTGGCTGGAGGCAGGGCTCTATACAGAGGGAACTCAATAAGATTGGGTTGAAAGGAAGAGTCTGGGGCTCTTGGGTATAAGACATTGATGTAATGGCATGAGTCCGGCAGAGGGTTACCAAGATGATTAACTGGTTTAGAACACATGATATACAAAATTTAGTTTAAAATTTAGTTTTGAAATACTATATGTAAGGGAAGGCAAAACAGATGATACTTGGTGAATGACTAGTATGAAGGCAAAGTGCAACTACCATATTGAGCTATCATCTCTTCATCCTATAGGTGACTTGTGCCACTCTCATGTCTGCTGGAGGGACAACACAGAAGGGCACAAGTAGCTCAGGATGTTTCTGGAAGGCATTGGTGGTAACCTTCTAACAACACAAGTGATCAGGGAGCTTATAAGCTGATATATGGGCTAGTGAAGCAGACAGTGAGGTGGACTAGAAGCTGTCTGAACTGGCAGGCTCAAAGCATAGTGATCAGCGGCACAAAGTCTAGCTGGAGATCAGTCACTGGCAGTGTACTCCAGGCATCAATACTGGGGCCAGTATTGCTTAACCTCTTAATAATTAGGATGACAGGGCAGACTGTACCCTTGACAGGTTTGCAGACGATACAAAACTGGGAGAAACAGCTCGCATACCACGTCAGCGTGCTACCATTCAGGTTGGAGAAATGGGGAGACAGGGACCTTATGAAGTTCAGCAAAGGGAAGTGCAAAGTCCTGCACCCAGGGAGCAGGCACGCCAGGCACCAGTACATGCTGGGGCTGACCAGCTGGAAAGCAGCTTTCCAGAAGGCCTTAGAGGTCCTGGTGGACAACAAGCTGACCATGAGCCAGCAATGTGCCCTGGTGGCAGAGGTGGCCAACAGCCTCCTGGGCTGGCTGCATTAGGAAGAGTGTTGCCAACAGGTTGAGGTGATCCTTCTTCTCTACTCAGCATTGGTAAGGCCACATCTGGAGTGCCAGTTCTGGCCACTCTGGTAAAACAGAGATGTGGACTTACTGGAGCAAGTCCAGCCAATGGCTACAAGGATGATGAACAACCCTCATATTAGGAGGAGGCTGAGGGAGCTGAGATTATTTAGCCTGGTGAAGGGAAGGATCAAGGGGAAACCTACTGATGTCATAAAAGTCTGATGGGAGGGTGTAAAGAAGAAACATCTAGACTCTTCTCATTTGTGCCCATTGAGAAAAGAAGAGGCAATGGGCGTAAACTGAAACACAGAAAATTCGATCTGAATATAAGGATTTTTTTTTTTTCACTGTGAGAGTGGTTGAACACTGGAACAGGCTGCCCAGAGAAGTTGTGTACTCAAAACACAACTGGAAACAGTCCTGGACAGCTTGCTTTTTCTGACCCTCCTTTGAGCATGGGGGTTGGACTAGATGGTCCCCAGAGGTTGCTTTCAACCTCATCCATTCTGAGGTTCTGTGATTCTGTGATTGTCTGGCAAGGTGACATAAGATGAGCCTGAGTAGGAAGCATTGGAGGAATTTCAGGAATATCTGGGTATCTGAAGTATGAGGTTACCTAGATTTACTGTTTAATAGGAAACCTGAAAGGTAATTGGAGTTGGTAAGGGTTGGGCATTTCACTTAACCATGTTAAAGAGTCAAAGTTATACATGTTATCCCACTCCCTTTCCAGCTTAAAATTTGCAGTCTTAGTAATATGAAATAGTGGAGCTTAAAAAAACCCAACACCTAAACAAATGGCAAGACAAGAAAAGAGCGTAGTGAGATGAATACAAGGAGGGATATTACATTCTTATAATCCGTATATACCTTGAACTCTGTAGCAACACTAGAAATGAAAATGGATGGATGTTAATCAGTTATAAGCAAACCTGCGTTTTGCCATAAACATTTTGCAAAAGCACAGTGAAGTAAATGAGTGAATTGTTTACTACTCCTGCACTCTGTGTTGCAACAGTCATTTGGCAGATAAACAAATTCTCTTAATAACAAACAGGTGGATGAAAAGTTGTCCCCAACAAAGCAAACAACGTGACAATAGTTCTCTGTTCAGAATGCTGTTAACTCCTGGCAGAGAAGTAATTTTTTAGCAACTATTACAAGTTACTAAACATCTTAATATGACTGGAACCAGTCAGCAATTGGGTTCATCTGTTGTATTAAACCTGACTCAAACGTCCATCTATATGTAAGATTAACAGTGGTAGAACTGTTAATCAGTAGTTACTCATCAAGAGGCTCCAAATGTTTTTAGGGCAGAATTTTTAAGATACATCGGGAAAACAAAAGTGGAAGAATCTTTATTATCTGAAAACAAGATATTTTATAGGAATTGAAAGAAAGGAACTTTTCTGGTTATTATGAAAAAGCATCCAGTCTGGAAGTCAGGGTTGCTTTAAATCTCTTACCTTAAATACATCAAAATCTTATAAGAAGTTGTCATCTGATAAGAACAAAGACCTATAACAACGTTCACTTAAATCTAAAGTGTGCTTGCAAAATGGTCATATGAAGGACCTATCTTTTTCTTTGCTTATTTCTTTTACGACTCATTTCTGCTGCTTTTTCTCAGTTCTTCAATGTTGTACAGCTCATTCACTGAAGATCTGCATTTCTTCCTGTCTTACCATGCATGAATTCACATCTTAACATCTGGCAGATTCTGCCAGATGTCACTGAAATTGTTTCTTAGCTTCAGTGCTGGAGATATCTCAGCTTCAGATGCAGAGGAGGCTTGTGATTGCTGTGATGTTCTGTCCTGCTGCTTCTATATTCTCCACGCGCAGGGTGTTCTGTGGGGGAGCTGCCAATGGAAGGGAAATGCCAGGGGTATAAATGTACTTGCTACATCATACAGAGCAAACAGCCCCACGTTCCCTCTCCTTTTTCATTGTGAAACAGCTAGGAAGATTTAAAACTACGGAACAGATCTTTCAACCTGTGGAATTTAAAGTATTAAATATAGTGTGTTTTTATTGTGCCAGGAGTAGCGAAATGTGGAACCTCTTGAATCAGTTCATTTGTAGATCATTAAAAAAGAATCCACAGCAGGGGGCCATGCTGTTACCTGTTTAGAGGGTGATCATCTTTTCTGCACCTCCTCCTGTTCCTTTCGTTTCTGGCAGCACCCCCCCGTGTTCTCACTCTGCTCACGACTGGACATCCTTACATTTCACTGTGTCTGCTTAATTGTTCTGTCACTTGGTTCTCGCTTTCCTTCTCTACACTGTCCCTTTCACACACAGTGCCATTTCATTTTGCCCTTGCAATTAGCCAAATGATTATCTATAAGGTTTTATATTCTGTGCATAGAGATAATATCAGGAAATTAGCTTGCAACTTAAACAGTCCCACTGCCCCGCAGCAGCCGGCTGAATCAGTCACTTGAAATATTACTGGAAACGTTGATTGCTCTACTATTCCTAAATGAAATACAAATTTACGTATTTTATGTTCTTGTGACCATGGTAGTCTCAAATTATACTTTTGAGAATACTTTATTTTACTGTAGTTTGTTTTGGGGAAATGGCTTTTACACATAAATCACATCATTGTTCCTCCAGCCAGCCTTGCTGGGAGGCATAAAC
Source organism: Phalacrocorax carbo (assembly GCF_963921805.1). Classification (NCBI taxonomy): domain Eukaryota; kingdom Metazoa; phylum Chordata; class Aves; order Suliformes; family Phalacrocoracidae; genus Phalacrocorax; species Phalacrocorax carbo. The sequence goes on along the minus strand of NC_087514.1, from coordinate 68,694,761 downwards.
TAGATATTGTAAGGTAACATTGTAAATATTAGAAGATATGGTGTCACTAAAATTAGAGGTGGAAGAAAACTCTTTTGCTGCAGTGGTGATCAGGTAGTGATCTCCTAGTTGAGGATATTCTGACAATACATTTTCGTGCTTACCACTCAGTAATACGGTTATTCAGATCCTTGCAGTTAATCATCTGATAGAAATTACATGGAGATGTAGCATATTCCATGTGTAACAGACTGCAAAATGTTACCTCTTTGCTGCTGATAGAGGATTCAGAGTTAATATTTGGCATAAAAATGCCAGAGGAAGCGGCTGATCTTTCAATCAAAGGACACAGATAATTTTTGGCAGCAGGAGGCTGATTCTGGATGATCATGTGTTAGAGTTATACCAGGGACTTAAAAATCACCAGTCAGCCAAATAAGCAAACAAATAAAACAGATGTTGTTATGAAATCATCTTCAGGCACTTAGATTTTATAAAATATGAGGTCGAGGAAAAAAAGCAAAGTCATTGTGAAAGGCTTACGTGTGCCTTGGTGAAGAGAGGAAAGTTGAGAAGGAGCTTTGTGTGTATTACCAGCAGAAAGCAGAGTTAACATACAGAGTTAATCCTAGGAGCTACTGCACACATTTTACACAGCAGCAGCTCTGCAGGGATTCAGCTAAACAAAAGTGGCATCACTGCTTTTGTGGTAAGTTTTCATGTCCCACAGATTTTTCTCAAATGGCGGTAGCATCATTGTGGTTTAGAAAGCCATGTGATCTTTGGCAGGTATAGGAATAAAACATGTAGTCTAGCCTCTCTGCAGATCCGATAAGAGCAAAAGAAAAAAGGAGAATGGCTACTTTGATGTATGCAGCATAGTGTCAGAAAAGACATAAAATATATATACAGCCTTAGACTTTGCAACCTCCACTTCATTCTTCTTGGCAGATTTGGAAGGTAGACAATAGGCTCCCTGATTATATTTTTTCAAGCTCCCTGATTTATGTATATTTAATAGCTCACTACTATCAGAAGGTTATCAAACCCAATGTACTTATTTTTTTCTTGCCTTGGGAGTCATAAATTGGGGGTGGAGGACGGGGAGAGCAAATTAATTGGCCTTTCTGCAATCTGAAAGAATGTTGCCTACTGTCCGTTTGTACCCTGCGAGGCAAAAACATTCCCTCACCAGACAGAATCGGATCTCCGTGGTCTATTGAGCAGATAGATCTATCAAACAGTTTTTCTTTATTTATTGGGAAAGATGCTAAATATTTCTGATTTAAATCTGTACTCTAAATCTATATGCTGATTCTGATATGCCTAGCATAGGTGTTGTCCATGAAATACATTAGCACAAAGCAGACAACATAGCTTGTCAATCACACTGATATGCATGTTAATCACTACTTTCCTAGATTCCTTGTCATCCACAAGAAATGCCTTGATGGCATTGGGACCAGCGGCATCAACACCAGTCCACCATCCAACTCAACATGCTGTCAAAAACCCTTCTCATCTTCCTGCAGCTCTTGCTCCAAACACTCCTTCCCCTTCCCCCCACACAACAAGATCCTGATGTGAGATCACAGGACAAGACCAGGCATCTGCGCATCAGGTCAAGAGGAGATGTAGGAGAGGCATCAGGTATGAACAACCCTCCTGCGATAAATCCCCCTTTTTATAACTGACATTTTTATGTGCCACGTTCATCATAGACGGGTTAGCTGCCATGACTGAACAGACTCAAAGTATGTCTGAACTGTGCCCAAGAGCTGGCCGGCTCCACCAGGAAAGCGACTTCAGGTTACAGATCTTGCACTTCATTACTCTGACCGGAGGACAAATGCAGCAGTTAATGTGATGGTACGGAGGGAGTGTTCCTGTCGCACTGGCATGGAGATGAACGGAGACCTTATTGCTACCAGAGACTGATATGTCACAGTGGGGCACGAGGCACAGCTGCCTTCAGTTCTACCTCGCCATTGCTTTAAATGCCCTTGTAATCGTCCGCTCTGCAGGACGTTCTCACTTCTGTTGGCTACTACATTTCCTCGCCTTCTTTCTTTCTTTCTTTCTTTCTTTCTCCAAAATAAGCCTTCAAGTCCATCTTTAGGCTCATGAAAGAACATCAGTTTCATCCTCTGGAAAAAAAAATCCAGGAGGTGTCACTTGAATATTTTTCCTTATTTAATCAGATACAGTAATGCAACAGCATTAACTCAGTGAAGCATAATTTAATAATAACTTACATTCTGTAGTGGTTTTGATCCAGCTGTCTGAAAACACTTTAAAACATTAATACATTAAATTTAACACTGTCCCTCTTTTGAAGTAGGTAGGCATTATAGCCTTAATTTTACAGATGAGAAAACACAGGCACAGAGAATTTAAATGCCTTGCCCAAGGTCAAATGAGAGATTCCTGCTAGAATTAAGAAACTGGGAAGAGGAAGGAACAGTGCGCTTCCATTAGCGCCCCAGCAATCTCTCCAGCTGCTAGCTTTTTATGGAACAAAATCTGTGCATCGGTGAAATCTACATACATTAACCAGTATATTTGTTTATCTTCATAGGTGTAACAAGACAGTAGTATAAATGACTTCATGATCAACAACATACTTTTAAACTGAGAGAGTGCATCAGAGTGAGGGGTAGACCAAAGATGACATTCTGACCAGCAAGTTTGTTCTCTTTTTTCAGTGTTATACCCTAATCATCTCTAGCATTATTATTTTTTCTTTTTTTCTTTGAAACAATTGTTGTTTTTGAGAAATGAATGCACTGAATAAATAAGCATGTAGCCCTTGCTGACACAGGTTAATACAAGCTTGGACTGCTGCCTCTGCAGATGAACACAAAACCAGTTCTTGGGCATTCCTGTAGTAGTGTTAAAAGAAAAACAAACCATAAGGAGGTACAAAGTTGAGACAAAAGCCTGATTACAGAAGGTTGTCATGGCTTTGGGGGTTTGCCCTAAAAAAGAAGAAGGTCTGGAGTGCTGTTAGGGGCTGCTTTGCAAGAACAGGGATCTCTGAGATGTGTCTGGGTAGGTCTGCAAATGTTAGCCAGAATAGCAGATGTATAAATCAATTTTTCCTTCAGAACTTTCCAGGGTAAGTGCAGATTAAGCACAGCAGTCAAGGGAGAGCCATGCCATGGGTCTTATGATTTGAAACAGCCTAAAGAAGGGTTTCACCATGGTGTTTAGAAGAAGTGCTGATGGGTCTGTGTTAGAGATGTTATTCTTAGGTTTCTGAAGAAGGCTGATAACAGCATCAGACACTGTGGGTTGAGAAGTGACCTGCTCAAGTAGTCAAGTCACAGCAGAAGCAGATTGTCTCACAGCAAGAAGGTAGGACATGGACAAAAAAATGATGATTCCAGTCTCAGGATAGTAGGTAACGAATGATCCTTGTCTCTATGTTGTCTATTTCTAATCTTACAGTATCGCTTAGCTCTGCCTCTTGCAGTGTGTTGGAATGTTGCCTTTCTGACCCTGGCCACTTGAGTGGATACAAGAATGGGTTTCAAGCCACTTTACTCTGTAAACCTAAGAGCTTTTCTTCAGAAGAGTAGCTAAAGTCTCCATGCAAAACAGGTCTTAAATAAAATTTATTTAACAGTAATGAGGACTGAAAACAAAAATTTTTATTTTAGTACATTTTTAGGTTTATGTATGAGAAAGTTACAGTAAAAAAAAGGCTTCTATGATCCCAGAGCTGAAGTCAGTTTTCCATTTCTTTAGTGCTATATTCTCCTCATTGCATAGGATAGAACATGTATGGGTAATCTAACTTCTCTTCTCCCTGGGGCCAGACAAGTGATGTTCTCCTAAAGAGATTTTCTTTGTGGCTTTGGAAAATCACTTTCTTCTCTTCAGCTGTTCCATCTTGTTATATGGATGCATATATCCTAGAAGCACTTGCAAATTTATGATTTTCCTCCCCTCCTTTTCTGTAATCAGTTGCCGCCAGCCACTTCCATAAGTGTATATTGGCTTGTTGTCAATTTGCCCAGCTTAATCTATGTAAATACATATAAATGCTTTTATCTCTACTCTTTTTCCTTTCACACTTAATTTCTTCTGAGATTCTCTGCGTCTTCTCTGATTTATGTTGCATGCAGCTCTGTTCCTAAGTTTGGAACAGATTCACGCAATTATCCTGTACATCTTTGCTGCTACCTGATGCCTGCGAATTCCATATGTCTTTCAAGCAGTGCCTGTTGCATTCATTTGCTCCTGTAGAGAGGTTTTAGATCTCTTTAGGAATCATGAGCAAAACCTTTTGTCAAGCAGAAGAGTCCTGCTAGATTGATTTTCCCTTGTTCTCTGTGGAGAAGAGCACCAGACCAAGATAATACTCAAATAGAAAATATGGTCTGACTGCATATGCAGCAGTCACAGTTCTTGCTTCCCAGCTGCGATTAGCAAACTCCCAGCTCCTCAAGCCAAAAGTCAAAGGCCCTGTTTCTGTCCAGAAAAGTCCAAGCTGTGGGCTAGCAGAGGTAGGGGAGCTGGAAAAGAGCGATGATCCCAGGTTAGGACCTAGGCTAAGTTTCTAGATATTGTTTACTCTTCTTTGGCGTATTTTTTCATAGCTGTTCCCATTTGTTAGTCTATCATATGATGCTCCACAAATGTCATTTGTCCACAGTCCATCTCACTGTTCTTAGTTGTGTAAAAACACCTCAGTCCAGGGCCTCCTTCCCTGAACCTTTCTTCCTTCTCGGTCCCAAATCCCTGGCAGAACAGGAGAAACGGGGGACCTTCCTTCTCTGTCCATGTAGCCAAAGCATACTCTGTCCCAAACAAACCTTATTCAAGGGGTTGCTTTGTGTTGCTGCTCCTGAACAGTACTTCATAGTGTCTTGGACTTAGGGGTAGCATGTGTCCTTGTGGTGTTATTGAGGAATGGACAGTGAGAAACACTGGTTAAAACAAAGCAAAACAAAAACCTGCTGAAACCAGCAAGAAAGAAAGAAGGCCTTGCCTCTTGCCTCATTGAAAGAGGCAACTGCTTCTTGCTGAAGGTTTATGTTTTATGTAGACTGATGCATGACATGAGTGTGATTCGTATGCTGTGCTAGTTGATGATGGAAGAACTGGAGCCCCAAGCCCAAGGTGGTTTTTTTCTGGTGTGAAACAGTAAATTATATTTTATACTATGATCTGCATAGATTGGCTTAATCTGTATTGATTTTTATATACAGATCTACACAAGAAAGGACACTTCTCTTCCTCAGTACTACATCACCTTTTAGAGTCCTACATCTCCACAGAAATGGCTTTTATCATGGGAAGTGTTATGCAAATGAAAAATCCAGAGGGTTGCCAGGTAGCTGCTCAGAGGTCCCAGTGTTTCTTTTCCCATAAAACTAAAGTAATGGGCAGAAAGTAGATATGGCAGCCAGAGGTTTATGCAGAGGCATTTGCTGTCTTGCTCTCATGAACATTTTTTATCATTTATAGTGCACTTATTGGTGTATTGTCTTCTAATATGTTGATAAGTCAGAGTATATAATAATAGTATAGTATATACCATATATAGTGTACTCTATTGTAGCATTTATTGTAAAATAAAAGAACAGTAATATAAAATCAGACATGGCTTCAGACCTTAAAACATCTTTAAGGAACTGGTTTAGAGTGTTTTTTCTTTCTGGATGTATACATGAGCTCATAAAGAAAGATGGTTGAAAGGTGGTTATGATTCTATTTTTGACCAGAATCAGGTTTCCTTTTGTATGCGGTTGCAATGGTGTAGTTTGAAGCAGGTATCCAAAACGTTGTAATTTTAAAGAGAGATATTAGAGAGCCAAAATTGGAGTTTATTTATGACTAAGGAGAAACTCCTACTAATTTTGCAGTCACTCAGGGTTGAGCTGATGTTGAAGGAGAACAGGAAGGACATGGAAAATCACTTGGTTATCGAAAAGGATATACTGTCCAGATCAAAAACTCTGGAAAACAGAAGGCAAGTCTGACAGTATCAGTAGTTTCCAAAAGCATCTACATCATTCTGCCCTCTTAAAATTTAAAATCTTTCCAGGATCACTTTATGCCTACTCCTGCCCTTGGGGGCAGTGGGATTCTCCTTTGTAGTTGCCTTGCACAGCTTTCTTCAGGTCTGTTTTGGAGACTGAACCTGGATCTTTTGGCATCTGAAGTATAAGCTCACTGAGTTGCTAGAAGAGCAATTACATCAGCAGGTTGCAATGCTAGGCTCTTGTACCAATTCATCTGCCAGCAATAGAAAGCTTGCCCATTATCCTTCTATATTAGGAATGTCCAGGATGTCCTTTTTGAGAATGTAGGTTTTGATTTTGATCTGAGAATGTTTTCTGAGTGCTTCAGTGAGGTTTTAAAATTGAAGTGTTTTCAGTCAAGCTCTTTGCCAAAGAGAAATCTTTTCCCCACTTGCTCGCTGCTGTTTTGGGAGCAGTTTCAGTGCAAGCAAGGTGTACCGTGGCCAGAAATTGTCCTTTCCACAGGGTGCTGTTCAGTAGTTATTTGCCGGCTGCTGGCTCGATTGCAGAGATCGAAGTCCAGACACACAGATGATGTAGAACTAGAGCTGATTTTCAACATTTTTTTCATCCTTCTATTTCAGTTTAATGCAACCTTAATTTTAATGAACGTATAAGAAAGACAAATTCTTTTATAAACTGGAAATTAAGATATTACTTTGATCAAAGGTTTTGGCAGACATTGTGGCATAATGAAACCTCACAGATTCATTATGTCCAATGCCCCATTCTCAAGGCAGAAGTTACTTAACAACAATAACAATCCTTGTGCTGATTTTTAATTGACCTGTTAATAACAATTTCATTCTATGTTACCAGATTCAAGCACAATTTTGTATTTGTACAGTCTGTTAAAGTCCATGTACACTTTTGCTTTCAAGATGGATGATTAAAACGACAAAGTTTAGTGTGTTTGCTCAGGCAATACAAAATGCAAAATGGCATGTAATGTTTGACAATTAAGAGAATACTGTCACAAAATTAAACAATAATCATTACAAATGCAATAGGAAATGCGTTGGTTCAAACCATTCTCCTCTCCTTGCAGAAAGACCAATGATTCTGGATAGGAAACCACGTAAAAAGAATCTCTGTATGAAGGAATTTGTTCCACATAACCATATTTTACTTTTCCCCTGACAAGTTCTTTGAAGATGCCTATTCTAATGGCTGTTGAAAATCTATTGAAGATCTGGAAGATAATCAGCATTAACAAACTTGCCTCCTTTGTAGTTTTGTAGGATTGTCAAATACAATCTTAATTTGCCACAGGCATTGTATGTTTATTAAAAGTGACGTTTTCCCATTTTCCTCCAAACAGATGGCTCATATGTGGAAAGAAAACTAAGTCAGAGAACAATGACTGTATGTAATGCCTTAATGCTCCTCAATTGCAATGTTTCTGAATTTTCTTAAAGTGAAGCCCTGAAACAGACTCTTCCAATTGCTACCTGTGTGGCAAAAGTTTTTAATTAAAACATTTACAACATGAACTACCTGCCTAATTCTTGGGTAACTAAGTTTCAGATCGGGCACTTCATCTGCATGTGTAGGTAGGTATATACACATCCGTGCTTACAAACTTCCCACATGCTTGACAGTATTTTTTTCCCCGAAAAGCCACATTTGTTAACCATAGAATAGGTTAAATTTATGTTATAGCCTATTTCTGTCTTATTATTAAGACCAGATGTAACATATATCAAGCTTCATCATTTTATCCTGGACATTTGCTTTACAAATTTAATTTAATACAGATAGGCTTTTTCGAGCTACACCATGTGAAGTCTTATGTATGCACAAGAGGAATTAGTGAGATTAGTGTCTGTGAGCATTCTGCAGGGGATTCAACATACAGCAATAATTTGGGTCACGACGCCTTATAAAGTCAATGGTAGTAAGAATTTTTGGCATGAATTCAAGCTGATGCATCGCTGCAGCAAGCAAAACGTTTTGGACTTTTGACCCAGTAAGTATCGCCTGTAGATCGTAAGTGCTTGGTTAACACCCCCTTCTGGAAAATCCATTCATCGGTCTGGGAAGAGTTAGCCAAAAGTGCAGATAGCCAGATTAGCCTCTTACATGGATGGCTCAGTGTAAACAAGGGACTTAATGCTAGCCTGTAGGTCATGCAGCAGAGCTAAGAGGTTCAAATACAAGAACTTTATTTCTTTGCTTCTTTCCTAACTGATCTCATGCTGTACACACATCAGGTGTGTGAGCCTAAAGGATATGAAGAGTATTGATAATTAGTTTTTTCTTTGGATATTGTCAAGTGAGTAAGAGCAAAATTGATCAGAAACTTTCATTTCTTGGTAAAACTGTGAGTAGTGCATAAGCTCTTTGCAGAATCAAGAACTCGCTCTTTTGGTTTTCATACATTCATTTGAAATGCTTTATTTGCTTCAAAAGGATTAATCTTAATAGCTTTAAAAATGAAAGCCTAAAACTAGCAGGAATTGTTGGCTTAGGACCTACAACAGGGAATTAGTGGCTTCCCACTCACCACTAATGAGTGGATTTTTTTAAATCTCTGTTTATTTATGAGCACTGTTGAATGCAAATTCTTTTTAAACAAGTTATTTTAGGGAACCTGCTCTGCTTGACTTTAAAAAATATTCAACAACCACATTAACAAAACACCATTTGCCCAAATGGCAGCATAACTTCATCTCACATTAAAAAAAAATGCAGCATGCTTAGAGAAGAAAATACCTAGATTATTGTAACTATAGACTTCTGAAAAGTTATCTCCAAAAATTAATCTTTTCTTAGCATCAGGTACTTTTTGGGCAACCTAAGATACAAGAACATACTATCAAGGACTGTTACTCTGTATTCAATATACTACATAAACATTCCAGGAAATTAATATTTAAGGTGGTCAGTAGAGTGATGTGCTGATATTGAAGACTGCACGCCTTAAGAATATTAAGGAAAAAAAGATTTGGTTATTTGGAATAGCATATGTGTTCCTCTGTAACAGCTTCCTCTAATTCCCCAGTGTTAATCCTTTTTCACGCTGGCAAAAACAAAACAGATTTGAACAGAATAAAACCAGAGGGATAGTGGGGTGAATCAGATCTTTTATTTTAATATATGAGGACAGAAGTAAAAAATTTTCTTGTTTCTTGGCCTTTGGGTATTGACCAGTAACACTGTTACTGTAGGGTTTTCTTCCAGATTTCCTATTTTGAATTCACACTATGTAAGAGAAAACTATTTAGCCAAGCCTAAGGGATTTTTTTTTGTTCTTCCACAGCCTCAGGTTTGGTTTTAAAATTTCACTGTTTGTCACTGTTACGAATTGAAATTTTCTTTTTCCCTAATGTTTTCATCTTCTCGACTTCATGCTTTTTCCCCCTTCATGTTTTTCTGCCTTTATATTTTCGATTATGATGTTCTTTTCCACCGTTTTTGTCCTTGTGCTATAACACCGGTATGTGCTGTTTCTGACGTGCAGCATGCTATGATGGCTGTTTCTGGGTAGCTCTGGTCAACATGGACGCTGCAGGCTGATGCAGGAGTCTCAGGTTTAAGCCAAATCCCAAGCAACCAGCCACTTCATTTGCCACTTTTGTGGACGTGTTCTGGTGTTGGGCTGGGATTCTTAAATAAGGGCTTGCCTGCATCTTCTTTCTTTACATACCCAACAATCCTGAAAAATAAATTACTTTTCACCGGGAAGCAGAACTGCAGAGCTCTGGCCATCTGCTGCTGCTTAGCAGGGGAGTGATTCTGGTCCTGGAACAGCATACCAGAAAGGTCAACTAGTTTTATTTGCTCAAATTACTCCATTGACAGGTTGACCTGTAATTGTCTTCTTCCACTGTAACAAATTAAAACTCAGTTACAGTGGGTAATGATTTGCTCCATTATCTGGAAGATGGAGGTGGGATAATTTACTGCATTCCTGTTCTGTACTAGAATTGCCCATCAGATTAATTTGGGGAAAAAAATGACACTGTGGTAAAACATAGCATTAAGTGTGTTGCACTCCACCTCCTGCATCATCCAAGTGGATATCTCGTTTTGCATTTCTGAAGCAATATAACAATAAAAAAGTGTCCCCATTGGTGGTTTTGCTAAAATATGAATCCTTATGCGCGCACAGAAGAGCTGAACATTGTTTGGCACTGGCAAAGGTGTGTCTTGGGGAGATAAGGCTCCAGTTCATTATGGAAGATATATAGAAGAATTATACATGTAACATACTAGTTATGTGTTATATGCTTACTATATAAACATTTTTTTTAGAGTTTTAATTAGTGCATGCTACCAGATGCAGTAGTACTGAATCCAGATGCAGAAAGTACTGAAAGGTGTTGCTGCCTGATGAGGATGAGAACGTCAAGCTTGTCATTGAAATAATTCAGGTTAAAGTTGCAATATTTGAAAAACAAATATATAGAAATGTATGGAAAGGGAACCATTTACACGCAACATGCAATTGTGTGAGGATCTGCAAATGTAGCTCTGATTTTTTTCTTCCTTGTTTGTCCCTTGGCAGTTTCCAGCTGAACTGCTATGCATCAGACTCCATCATTATGCCTGGCAGCTGCAGTGCAACATGGTTTTAGAACTTTCTGTGATTTCAGCAGAGAAGCACAGCAAGCACTTTACTGGCCAAAAAAAAAAAAAAAAAAAAAGCCAAAAAACTTGAATTGAGATATTTTCTGTATCCATGGTAATGATGCTCAGTAAGGCAGGAAGCCTTCATTACATCGTCATTACTGACAGCTTGCAACAACATACCCAGTTCTGAGTCGCCTGCTACACACAGGATCGGCTCCCTCTGATAGGACTGCTTTTTGCCCAGTTTTCTGGGCAAACCCGTGCTTCTCACAGAACAGTCAGCTCCCTCAAGATTTCTTTTCTGAATCTCAAATGCCAAGGTGTTGGGAAGAGAGAAAAAAGGAAGAAGTTGTAGAAAAGTGTCCAGCAGGTGTGGATTTGGTTTCCTTCAGATTCCTTGAAATTGTGACCTTGCTGGATCTGCCAAGATGAGCAGATTCTTTCTTTCTCCCCTCCAAAAGAGTATTTTCATGTGTATTATCAACACTCCTTTAGATACACTGTGATACGAAAACATGATAGCCTGGATCCTCAAGTAGTTCATAGAGAGGCTAAGTGGAAAAGCAGCAGCAAGCTCAGGAGGAGTGGGGGAGATGATAGATATTAGCCTGAGAGGGTTCTGAAATACACTTTCTTCATCCTTCAGTACTGCTGGCATGAAGTTTTTGTTGCGTACTTATGCTTTGTTGTGTTTCAGGGGGTAGCACATGGGTGATACACGTGAAAATGGTGGACCTTGTCCTGAATTATCCAGGGACAGTACACATGCTCCTTATTTTTTCTAGCCTAGCAAATGTATACTGTTTGGATTTATGCTAGTGGGTTGTTTTATTGTTTTTTTCTTCTTTTTTAAAATCTGAATAGCGTATAGAGGGCAAAGCCACGATACGACTGGAACAAAATATAATTCCTGTGTCCCACACAAATTCTACCATTATGAATTTTACTTCTTTTTGTAAAAAAGAATGAAAATTAAAGCAGGTCAGGGTAGAAAGCACAAATGAGAACTGGCTTTAAGTGTGTGAGTAGACCTGCTTATGTAAAACTCTGAATCAGTTTTCAGAGAAAGTACTACCATTGAAAGCAAAAAATACATTTTAATTCCTTCTGAATGAGGATCAGTGTGAGGAGGTGTATAACTCAGTTCCAGTTCAGAACAATTTTATTCCATTTTAATTTTAAACAGAGCTATTAAAGTTAGCGCTTACATCTCAAAGTACATCTTCAGGGTTGGTCAAAGGTAAGGTACATTTATATTTCAGGTGTAACTACCAGTCAAGCTCTATACCATTTTTTATGGATTTAAATATTATTCTCTCGGGTCCCTTCCTACCTTGTGCCATTAGATGAAAATTTTGAACAAAAGCTGAACTGACTACAGCACAACAGTTAAATTGGCAGATATGTACAGAAAATACTGCAAAATCTTTAAAGCAAAAGTATTTCAGAAGAAATTTTCACCAGCTTTCTTAATGTATAGGTATTTGTAGTATGCGTAACTTCTAGGTGGGAGTCTGTTTTAAAATATGGTATTATGGGCTCTGTCCAGTTATGTGTACACTTCATTAGAATCGTAGGCATGTTGGTTTGAAGGCATCCCTGGAAGCCACCTACTCTAATTTCCCACGTGAAGTAGCCCTCTCGCCCGTACGTCAGTGGGTCAGCATGGCTCAGTTAGCCAAACCTCAAAAGCCTCCAGGGTGGAGACTCCACAGCCCTGGTGGGCCACCTGCCCCGGTGCTGCTCTAGTGAAAACGTTACTGCTGAAGTCCAGCTGAATCTGCCAGGCTGCAGTTTGTAGGCATTGCCCGTTGTTATTTCATCTGCCCGGACTGTCATCCTTGCAGCAACTTTTCAAGCAATTCTGTAGCCACCCAGCCTGCTCTCCGGCAAACTAAACAAGCACAGCTCCCTCAGCCTCTGCGTGCTGGGTTGTGTGCTGCAGGCTGCTGACCATCCTGCTAACGGGACTTTTGTTGGAGACCCAAAGCTAGATAGAGTATTCCAGGTACAGTGCCAAATAGAAGAGAATAATATATTCCCTCTTGTAATCTAATTACAGCTAATTACATTACAGACTAATTGCATCATGTCATAGCGTTTGAGAAGTATTTGAGAAATAAGATAAGATGTTTTCTAAAATTATGCTGTTCTTACAAGTTCGACAAAAAATGGGGTATGCTTTCAAGAAGTCTTTCCAGCATAAACAGTTCTGTGTAGATCAGAGAAATCAATGCATGAATCTTTATCGTAATCATTAAAATGGCTTTAAGATGCAGGACCTATTTTCCTCAAACTGAAGTTGAAGTTCACACTTGATTAAGTTGCAGAAGGAAGGCAACATGGAGGGTGGTTGTAGGCTAGCTTCATCTTTGCTTTCTGGCTGTGGACTCACAAGATGAGCATCAGCAACATAGACATCTCTTGCATTGCTTTCGCAGGGAGGACAGCACAGGGGATGATCTGTGATATCTCTGTGCATGCAGAATGCCTCCCATCTCTTCCAAAAGAGATTTTGCTAGTCTCCATGAAGCTGTTAAAGATGATATAAGGGATTTGCTTCACTTCAATACTTTTGGAATCCATTTTCAGCCGTCTAATTAAATGGTTAAATGATTATTAAACAATTGTATTTTTAAATCAGAGATGATGAATTACTAAAAAACCAGTAACCGCAGAACCCATCTTAATTCCATACAATACACATTATTATTTTAAGGGTATTAAGAACACAGTAGATGCATCCTATCACAAACTTTGTCTGTAAGTCATGTATAAGCGTCTATGTATAAATTGTATTTGAGTGGAATCTCTTCTATAAATGCCTCTAACCTCTTGACTTTCTTTTGGTCCTTTGTCCAGTTTGACATTTACAACAGCTCTCATTTTAATAAAAAAGTGGAAACGTATTTCCTGTTTTGCTTGCTTTTTCTTTCAATTCCGCTTTAAAGGGTATTGTTTTCCTTTAGAAATGTGTTCATTGTGAGCAACGAGATCAGAACTGGGGTTTACATGAAATATGACTTGGCATAAAGAGTCAGGGTCAAATCTGCATGTAAATACAAACCAGTTTAGGACTCAGCGACCAAAACAAATAAAGTTCTTTATGTTGTGAGTACTTTTTCACATGCTGCAACTTTAGTCGCCAAAAAGATGTTCCTATCCCAGAAATCTTGTTATCTTGGTACAAAATGTATGATAAGAGTGGCATGCAGCAATGTTGTAGAAAAGCAAAAGCAATTAGTGTAAAAAGTTCAACAGATTGGCAGGTGTGTAAGATTTGTAAGTGTCCTGTTGGGAAGGGTTTGAAAGAGTTTATTTTTCTGCATAGACCTTTTTCTGTAACATAATGCACTTAAGTATGAAGATTTTTGTAGGGAGGATGACAAATGGGCATAAAAAGCTGCTGTTGTTGACACGGAGGAGATAAGACTTGTTTAATTAACCATATATTGAATTATTTGGGGAGTTATAAACTGTAACAGAACTAAAAGGGGGAAGGGGCAAACCCAGTGCTTTATACAGTGAATAAGTAAGTGAGTAGCTGTGACAACAGGAGCTAGCCAGAATAACAAAAAAATAACTAAACAAAAGCATTGTTGATGAGAGGAGCGCGGAAGGAGAAATCGTGCTTTAGACATTTTTTTTCTGCTCTCTGGTTTCAGAGTGAAAAGCAAAAATAAAAAGTAAAAACCTCAATTTTTACAGGTGAAAATCCACACCCCCCATGCACAAAACCCCATTATTTCTAGAAGACAAAAAAAGGATCTTTTTACGGTACTGAAATTTTATTTATCTGACCATGTGTCAGAATACTCCAGTCAATGTCATGTCCTACAAAATCCAGCGTGACATAAAATCTTATGTATGGAAAGAAGTAACTGAATGGGCAAGCAGAATTAAGAGTTGATTTAAGAAGAGGCGACTGAGTTTAGACTCACAGTGAGTAGAACAAGCTGTAGGATAAGGAAGGACTGGAAAGATGCAGAGGTAAGAGTTGAAGAAGGAGGGAGGAAGGGATAAGCTAAGGTTGAATTTCTAGATCAGGTGGATGAGGTAGAGGGGTCAATAAAGAAACAAGATGGTCACAACTATCTCCGTTCCACTGACAGAGGGGACAGAATAAAGCCTGACCGTGAGGCACAGCTGATGGCGTATTTTGAGTGCTGGGTTTTTTTTGTTTTGTTTCATTTTTTATCCCATTCCTTTAATTGGAAGGACTTGTTTGGGCAGGACTTGGGTGGGGATGGGAGGCTGCTCCCGTTGGGGCAGGTGAACAGAGGTCTGCCCAGAGGGGGGGTGGCAGCAAGGGGCAGGGAGCCTGCAGAGCAGCAAGAGCATCGAGGAGGCTGTGGGGAGGAGCAGGGACCAGAAAGCCAGTGACAGAAATGACTGAAAAAATTTCCTAGAGACAGAGGAGGCTGGGCACAGTTTGCTGTGACTCAGAAAGCCACGGAGCTAGCTGAGACCAGGCTGTGAAGCAAGGACCTGCCTACAATTGGTGTTGTAAGAACAATAAAATTGAAGCAAACGCAGAAGTTGTCACTCTCAACTATCTCAATGATTTCCAATGGTTGAGGGCATCTGTGCCTGGCTATTATTTCTTTTGAGAACATAATTCTACAATCAATATGTTGTATTAACATTTCCAGTGGTAGTTATGAAAATAAAATAATTTGTAAACAGATAATTGTGTCTATTATCCCTTTCTCTGCTGTATAAAGTAACTCATTTTTTTGAGTGCTTGATGTAGATTCTAACTGGGCTGTAGCAGCCCCTGTAGCTTTCAGGCTAATCTTCCCCTTCCCCTGCTCAAAAAGACATACAATGCAGCCCAGTTTGGTAAATTTGAATACACCAGCCAAACAATTAATATAGAAGAAAAAATCTTTAAATTCAAAGTACTAATGCTTCCAATGCAATAGCAACTACTGATACTTAAAAAATGTTTTCTTTGTGTGTGTGTAGGGTTTTTTTTTTTAATACTGCTTCCTCAATTTATTCCTTGAAATCTCCATTTGACAGAAAGCCTTCTGTTTTTTGATTAACTGTTTTTGGTGGCCACTAAAAGTGCCAATTTCCAACTCTTATCTGCTGGTGAATACAAGTGACTGAAAAAAGGATGACTGAAACCAGTCTTCAGATAATTTTTCCAGATAACATTTTTTTTGGAAAGAGGCAGAATCTCCATAGGAAGCTTGAGATGAAAAGTTCTTTTGAAATAATGGTCACAGTACCGCCTCCTCAAACGTCCCAATAGTAATGCCGTAAGTGGAGGTAACACAGCTTTTTGATGTAAGAGGCTACTCACATCTTTTTGCAAAGACTCTTGTTACAGTACTGTGCTCACAGGCTGCGTGTTAGCGGAGGAGCGTGTTTGCTTCATGCTCTGAAGCGCTGGAATCGCAACTGCGCAGATGCGGTACCCTGAACGGTACACGGAGCCCTTTGCTCAGCACCACTTCCACCAGAAACCAGAACACAAGAGGACTGAGGGAACAGTGCACCCTGGGCCCCATCCCACCCTAAAATGACATGGGTTGGATGACGATGGATGCATCTTACAAAATCAGTTACTGCTCTGTCAGTGTTTCTTCATGGAGAATGTTTTAATACACCTATTCGATTACCCTAACTTTGGCCATCAAAAATGGTTCTGTTAACAAGATTAAAAGCAGAAGGGAGGAAAGATTGTGCCTAAAAAGTTTTAATTGCAGTCTAATAAGATTATACTCTTTTTTTTTTTTTTTTTTGAACTCTAGGCATATTGTTGCCTTCCAGTTGGAAATGTACCAAAGCCAGCCTGAAGCTACATTTTCCTTGCAATGTATCCTGGCCACTGCCTAATAAAGGTAATTGGCCTGAGCGGGTCTTTGGGTCGACCCTATGGCTCAGTTCTTATCAAGTTGCTGGCAGGAGGGACAGAGGAACCTCATTTACCAAGGCAGACATGTTTGTTGTTGTTGTTGTTGTTGTTGTTGGTTTGGTTTGGGTTTTTTGTGGGTTGCCTTTTTTTTTTTCCACCCAAATCAAAGCAAGTGTAAATATTTATCTGCTAGGGTAATGTGATGTTTATCTTCTACGAGTGGAAAACACTACTATGCTGTCTGTTGTTTTCCTCCTTATAATTTCAGCATCTTTTTGAAACTATATAAATATACATATATTGCAAATTAGGGATTATAAATCAATAAATAATGGTATTTGCATTACTGCAGGTGCAAATTTTGAGGTCAAGTTACAACCGTTTAAAACAGTTTTATAAGCATCTCTCTTTACCTTGACAAAAATAACTCATTTTTGGAAGCAATGGCTATCATGCAAGCCACTCAACTATTTTAGATAACTTGGTTTTGCTTTGTGATGCTATTTGCTCTATCCAATGTGGTTAATCTGTGCAAATGCAACAGGAAAACAATTTGCTTGCCGGTAATCCTATTGTTCAGCCAGCCAGCCTTTGGATGACATCTTTGTAACTCTGCTTGTACAGTGCCTGGATTAAACAGGGATTCCCTTACTAGCAGAAGCAAACATGAAGTGTATGTTACATGGGAAATTAATTTAACTCGCACAAGCTTCTTACTCCTCGGGGTGGAGCTCTGAAAAAGAAGAAAGATTAATCGTACAAATAAAGATCTGGACGACAATTTCAGAGTTAAGAGATTAAAATCTGCCAGAATGTGTGGAGGGAGAACCATGAGTGGGGTAATAGTCTGCTATCAGTACTAGAGGTACATCCAGGCCGGTGACTTTAATAATGACAAATGTCTGTTGTATTTAGAAACATTAATGACCTCATGCTGTAATGTAGATTGTAATTTATAAAAAACCTGGACACATTAGGCAAAGACTTGAAGTGATTTACTTGAAAAATCATTTGGAGATCAACCCTGCAGAAATATTACAACAGCGGTGCCTTTGGAAGAAGAAATAAAACCAAATTGATAGCCTGGGGGAAGCAGAAGATTTAAAATAAGATCATACAATCTTCAGATGGAATCAATAGCATAATAACTTTTAAATTCGTAGCTACTGACTTGCTGATTTTTCACTTCATATTAAATTATTCTGAACTGAAAATTGTTAAAAAACTAGCAGTCACACAGGCAAGAGAGGCAGTGTTAGATGCTTCCCTTTAGAATTCTTTAAAGCAAGTTTACAAAGAAAACAATTATTCTTTTGACCTTCTGCCCTCCTTTTGGCTGATACACCTAGCTTGGAAGGACATTTGCATTTTTTCCTAGTGCCCTAGCGGTGCCAATGACATTAGTTTAGGTGTATGAGGCCTCAGGGGGGGGTTGGATACAAACACAGGTGACACTACAACGTTTGGCTGATGCAGTTCAGGTTTGTAACCTGATTGCACTGACAGCACAATGAACAACAAGATGTCAAGTGTTATTACAGCTGATGGGCCTCAGTTTTCTTGTCACAAGCTTGAACATACCTAATCCTCTTTGAAGCACAATTTCTACCATGACACAGCAGAAAAAATTTGTCAGGACTGCCAAAAATCTGGGCTTTGGGTTTGTTTGCTTTTTTGGTTGGAGTTTTACCCCCGCCCCTCCAGATGGAGAGGGATAGGTAAGTGGGAGTGTATCAGAATAACAAAGCCTGTAGAAAGAATTAGTAGACTAGAGAAAAACACCAGCAGAAGGCAAAGGCAGCCTTCCAGTATAGCTCATGTCACACCGTATATGGACTATCTTGTTTATAGCAAATGAAGCTTTGAAGCCAGCAGCAGCTGAAAGTGTGATTGCAAGCATCAAGCTAGTGGTAGCAAATCAAATATCACTATGCAGAAATAGCCGGATTCCTGGGACTTCCAATAGTCTTACTGGCCAGGAATGCAACTAGCATCTATAAACAGAGGTAAAACATGAAGGGCACAAGAAGACGCCCATGCAAGACTGGTTTCTAGCAACAAAGAACAAGTGATGGATTCAAATGAACAGGTGACTGGTTCAGCAGCTACCTAGGAACATGGGTTGAGGCAAGGTGACCAAGATAAGGCAATACAATCATTCCAGACAACTTACCAAGAGAGATACAGCCTGAAAACTACAAAAAAAAAAAAAAAAAAAACAAAACCAAAACAAAATCCTACAAAGTACTGAATAAAGCAAACAGTAAACCTTTTATTTGTAACTGAAAAAAAAATTCATTGTATTCCAGTAAAAGCAATGTGAGAAATAATATGTCCGTTGTGAAAATGATTAATGTAAAGGACAGCAGCCTACTAGCATAAAATAATGCTTTTGTGTTCATTAATCTGAATGTTTTATGCAACTCTATGGAATTTTGTTATATCTAACTATGAATAAAAAGGGAATTAATAAAGATATTGGAAATAGAATGGGAAAAGAGTACACAGCATCATCTAGTTTTATAAGCTTCAAATAGGTACTTGAACTGAAAAGAATTCCTCTGAAAATTTTACTTCCAGCGTGTTGCCAGAAGTAAGCCAGATTTTACTACTGTAATTCCTTACTGTGTGTGGCCAGAGGCACTGGCCAGCACTTAATAACAGAGACGAGATTTATAGCAGAGACATAAATGCAGTGAGTAGTAGCAAGGTTATATATAATGGAAGTGCAAGTCATGTACCTCTACAACCATAATTTTGAAAGAATAAACACTAAACTGTTTTCCTTAGGGGGGCAATTTGAATTATTCCTATGGCCTGGTTATGAGTATAGTTTACTTACTAGAAGACTTGAGCCTTAGCAAAAATGATGCAAGAAAAATAAAAATCAAAGCATGAAAGTATCTTGAAGGCAATAATGAAATGAAGACTATCACCTGGAAAAAAATCATGGGTGAATTGTAGAGTGGTCTAAAAACCTCTACAGACTTTAAATCCAACTAATATAGCAGTTATTTTTTCCTTCCTTCCTTCCTCCCTCCCTCCCTCCCTCCCTCCCTCCCTCCCTCAGAAAGGATCAGCACACAGGCTCCCCCAATAAGCAGCTAATGGGAGAATAACTAGCTTGTTGCTAGCATCTTGAACACAAGCTCTTAAATTCTTGAAGCTCAGAACATTCAGGTGGCCCAAGTGCAATTTTTGTGTTGGAGCAAAGCCATGCACCTGTGAGCTGGCCCAGATCCTGATGAGTACAGTGGATCCTAGCTGCTTCAGGCATGTGCCCAACAGGGCTCCCCAAGCTCCTGCTCCCTGGCCCACCCCAGTTCAGACCACTGCTACTTTGCAGTGAAATGGGAAGTTGTTCACAGGCAGGAAACACAAAGTACTTCCAAGAGCTTGACTTAATTCTTTGCACCCTGATTCCTCCTTGAAAGGAAGGGCAGATAGCAGGTGATTCCTCCTCACACAAAGAGAGCCAGCCGAAGTCTCTGCAACGCTGATACCCAAGCAGCAGCAGGGCTGGCTGCTCCAGGTACTTCACCCCTCAGCCAGGGCTGCTTCAGGGGGAAGACATCTGTAGAGCTTGGCAAGTGGGAAAGCTCTCTATTAACTGAATTCAACCTGAGTTTGTAAATAGTTTACTATTTTTTTTTAAATAAAATAAAAAGAACCCTCCACAAAACAAACAGATATCTTGCCTAGCCTTAGTCACAGCTGAACAGCTGTGAAGAAGCATTTCTGCTAATGCAGTGCCAGTCACCGCAGAGAAACGCAGCTTTTCACAGGTGGCTCTCATTTTCTGGGTTGCTGACTTGAGACCTCAGTGTTTGATTTGCAGAAGAACTGAGTACTTGCAGCTGCAGCTGAAGTTAATAGTAGCTGGGCGTTGAACAGGGAAGAGTACTATGAAACGAGTCTTCTGAAAAAGCAATTTTCAGCACTTTCAGACCGAGCACCCAAAATTAGTAGTAAGTGTGTGGTTGTTTTTTTTTTTAAAACCTTTTTCTCTAGGCCTTGTTTTAATGTTAAAAATGATATAGTTTGTTCTTACTGCAGGTATGTTGTGAAAACAAATTTATTAAAATATATAAAGTGTGTAGATATAGCAGTGAACTTACAGAGGAATCACAGAAGAAATTAATTGCTTGCAGTATGAGCTTGCAGAAGGAGAATTCCAGTAGAATGTGGTAGAACTGTTTGCTGAATCAAGTAGGGCAGGACGAAGAGTAACAACCATTTTCTCTTCCCTCTGTCTTGTTCTCAGAATCACGTGAAATGGTGTAAATGTATACTGGAAACTGTGTCAGGCATGAATTGTGATACAAATGGGAAGGAAAAGATCTTGAAGGAATGAACTCCTTCCCCCCAGTGCAAAGAGAGCTCCTGTACTGTTATGGACTATAGCATGGTTTATAAATTCACATGGAGTATTATGAGCAACTAGTTCTCATGCAAGGGACCTGCTGTAGTGCTGGGTGAGCATCACAGTCAAAGCCTTAGCTTCAGAATTTGGTTGTAGCTTATAAATAACAGTACTGTAAGTATATGAAAATATGGCACAGTGGTTATCCCTAGCTTCTGTGGTTACTGATGTTTTTGATTTATTACCAGGGCAGCACAGGGACAGAGATGCATCAAAGAATCATTGATGTGGCAGTCTAATAAGGTCACCTCCTGTGACAGGAGGAGAAGCCAACTGTGTGCCTGAACTGCTGGGTTTCTTTTATTTGTTAAGATGTTAGAGGGGAAAGAGTGACCTGCAAAAGGATAAGAAATCCTTAAAGTTTTGCGCTTTCTTTTGCATAACTGTAGCTGATGTAAGAAATACTGTAGCTGATTCTGACTAGTATCCATGTATTTAATTGCAGTCAGCCTGTTCATGATTGTTTGCGCTTAGGATTTCATGGCAGTTTTGCATTGCAATTAGTTTAGAAGTTGGAAGGTGGGTTTTGAGGAATCTGCTTGCGTTGATTTAATTTCCCCTAGCTGTTGGAAATTACCATCTTCATTATAGTCAGAAGAATGAGGTAAGTGTCTGTGGTTCAGCCTGTCCACTTCTTAACCCACTTTTAGACTGAAGTTCTGACGAGAGTGGGTTTCTCTCAGCCAGACTGTGAACAGGAAGAGCTGAAGTGCAAGCGCGCGTCTTGCTGTCTCAGCTCTTTGCTAAGGGACAGCTAGAGGCAGAGCAACCCTCTTTGGTGCTTGTACGAGTACCCAAGTGTCAGACTCCACTGCTAACTTTTAAAGCTCTTGCCCACCCTCCCTTGCCTACTGAAAGTTTTATTACTGCTGTGATATTAGATTGCAGACTGATGCAGTGACTTTTTTTATGTCCATACATTATCAATACAAAAGTCGTTGTGGGTTTAGTGCTTCTACTGAACTAAGCATAAATACCTGATAAAATATGATGTCTAGAGTATGCTTTCTAAAGCTGAACTATTATTCACGCTACCAACTAAACAGTTCACATATTGAACATCAGCAGGATTTTGCAATCTGTCAAACTCAATGTTATCTAGCACATAACAGATAAAAAAGTGTGAAAGCACGCTTAGGTACCTTCAAACCAGTGAAGAAAACTTATTTCCAATGTTGGCAGTATGTCCCTGAAGAAATAATCAGCTTTTTTAGTTGGCAGCAAACTGAGTATACTTCAGCAGGTTCTGCAGAGGCCACCGTAAACCCTGGGTAACCATTCTGAGTCCTCCCACCACACAGTGTTTCAAAAACAGGATTTTGTTTCCCTGAATTTCAGCTTTGAAATTATTCCAAGCGTCACCCCATGCAGCAGGATGACAATACCTTAAAACTGGGACAGCACAGTCACAAGGAAGATCGCATGCTTTCAGTAAAGCGCAAGTGAAGGAGACTTTCTAACTCCTAGTAATAATACTATCTCAGATGGGAGAAGAAATTCTGCCAGCTTTTCCTATTACTTTGCTAAACTATGTTCTCTGAAATGAGTCACCATCAATTCAGCTGGTTTGACCCAATTCAGATTAAAGTAGAAGTTCAACAGCCCTGTTCTGATCAGAAGCTACACGGCTCTCTGGTTGCTACAACGGTTGTAGAAAGGAAACTACATGCAATGATTAACAAAAAATAATGTATTGCACCTACTTCTTTGCCCAGAAACGTGTATAATGTTACGTCAGCCTGTGGCTTTTTTACACGCTGGCTTTTTTAATATAAAGAGTCCTTGTTGCATCTCTCCCTGTAAAATTTCTTCAAATCCTGGTTGCTCTCACCCCTGTTGTTTCTGCTTTTTGTGGATGTTTGTCCCTGAGAGACTTTCGTACTGGCCAAATCTGTCAAGGTTTGAAGGTCAGTCGCTGGTAAACTGAGCCTCAGAGTTCTCACTGCTTTCCAGTCCTGGCCTGTGCTCAAAGCACTTGCTGGGGTCCTGTAGGGTTGCATCAGTGTTTCTCTACATCTGCCTGTAGTGCTGTTGGCAGGCAGCTGGGATTCAGTGAATTGCATCTTTGCAGATACTAAAATGTTTTCCTTTACCTTTTTGTCACTGTTAGGCTGTGGGCTGTAAACCGAATGGTGACACAAGGTGCAGTACAATACTGCTGTCTGCTCCTTTGGTTGGCAAATCTTAGTTCTGCTAGTCATTGTCTCTTATCCCAATTTGCTTGGGTAGTAATTTCTTAAAAGCTACATAAGCTTTGCCATTAAACTGGCTGTGGCGTGAAAAAAATGTGAGATGTTCAAGTTAAACCCTTCAAATCCTTGACAGGCAAATTGGAGAGAAGAGAGCTGGAAGGGACTTTGAGAGGCTGTGTTTTCCATGTACCTGTCCAAATATAAACGGATCAATTGTAACTGTCACTTCTCATAAATGTTTTTCTAACCTATTCTTAAAAACGTCCTCTGATGGAGATTCAAATCCTCTTCTAGTCTTCTGTTCTAGCTTTCAGTGTTGGGCACAGGAAACTTTCTACCTTAAATCTGTGATGCAAGTCCATGCTTTACTACCAGCAGACATGGAGGAGAAAATGACACTCACACTGCTTTAATTTACCTGTTATATTCTTGAAGGCTCTGATGATGATTACCAATTTTCACTTTCCAGGCCAAACTGTCACAACTTCTTTCAGCTTTCCTTACAGCCTGTACCTTTTTGTCTTCTGCTTGGTCCCATTGCTCACCCAACAGCCAACTGCGGAGAATCTGGATATTTCTTTAGTTTTAGCAGGCTGGTAAGACCTCGCTAGTGCCACACAGAGCAAAAGGACTGCTCCGGTTATCTTACGGACAATATTCGCCCTCATATATTATGGTATGGTGCTTGCTTTTTTAAAGTAATAGTATATAATCAGATGAAAAGAGATCAGCACCTGCCCCCCTTTTTTTTCCCTGGCATAGTAATTTTTCCTACATCTATATATCTGAAAATGTAAAAGTTGCATTTGTTCTTATTGAATTAAAATAGAAGCCCGTGATTTTAGTGGGAGCCCCTAGAAGGTTAGCCAAATGAAGCTATTCAGTGAGGAGGGCTACTTTTTTTTTTTCCGCTTCCATAAAACGAAGTGCTATTTTTCAATCAGTTGGATGTTGGTTGTGTTAGGCTTATATATTATTTCTAACCTATTAAAGTGTCAGAAGATCAACCTGGAATATATTTGTCTGGAGTCTAATTTAGGCGAGGACTTTGGAAGGCTCTGCTGTCAGATGTTTTCACAGTGAAACAAATGGCATCATAGACCCATATCTATAGGAAGTGCACCTGGATTTTTGTTGTATTTCTGTTAATAAGGCAGGGAATAGACTACTTGGTTCTTCCTGAAACCCAGTCATGTCCCTCATAGTGAGAAGACATATCTGTTCATCTGCTATTTGAAACAGTGCTTGTATGTTGGCTATAGGTTTACTTCAGACCAGAAATTATATTTGTTATGCTCTTGCAGACTAAATCTTCTGTGGCTTTATTTAATTTTGAAACTTGCTAATGAAGTCCTGCCTCTGAGCCTGTGTGTACTGTCAGTTTCCCAGCTGGGGGACATTTGGGCTATGGTACTCAAGAAAAAAGTCATCTGCAAGTCCTGACTTTAGGCTGTCAGCACTGAGATCTTAGCAACAATTTATGGAATACTTCAGAAACCAGTTTGATAATCTGTCTTTCAAAATAATGTATCTTTAACTTCATTTTTTAATAGACCTTTGCCTTTTATAAAGTGTCCCTCCATACACAGGGGTGGAGGGGACATTGTCCAAAAATAATATTACAGCTCTCTCAATGTGTTGATGAACCAAGATCAGCTATTTGTTGCCATTAAGCAACCACATAAACAAGGACAGAAAATGCAAAAGACCTTGAAGTTTTTTGTCTATGACTTTCTTTAGTGATTTTACTGGTGATGATTGGGAAGTGCTAAGTAAGGTTCTTAAATTGCTTGCAGTGAACATGTGAAAACCTCCAGTATTCCCAGTAAATTCATTACTTGTTATGCAACTATCCTATACATTTTTTTTCTTTGCGGCACTAACAATTTCGGTTAGCCTCTTAGCATTGATAAAGCAATTTATTAGCTACTTCTGTAAAGAAATCTCTCTGCAGTATCTCCTTCCTTCCAGATTTCCCCACCTTCTAGAAAAGAATTCCTGCATTTAACTGATCATACTGAAACAGTGAAACAGACTTTTCCTTATCACCTGCGTCCTAAACTTACCTAGCACACAAGAGGTTATCTGAACCCCTGAGCCAGGGCAGAGGAGCCTAAAATAAAATATATGAAGCACTTAGCTAGGAATGGGGGGAGCCTGGGAGTAGCTCAGAGTCCTCCTCACCTAATCTGCCTTAGTAAACTCTACATTCAAATTTCAAGTAGAAAAAATACATAGGAATCTGGAAAGGTTTTAGATTCATAGATATCGGCTATGGATCTCATAGCCTTAAGGAAAGAGTCCAACCTTGCTGATAACAGGATTTAATGTGAGGAAGAGGTAGTGCTGGCAATTGAGCAACTTGTATAAAATAATCCAGTATTTGGGACTAGAGCTAGGATTTAAAAACTTGGTCTCAAGTATGACAATTTAGCTCTTAAATCATGCTGTGGTGCAATGATGTACTTGAAAAACAAACTAGCACTGATTTTGAAACAATAGCAGCTAATAAAAGTGATGGAAAAATGTTTACATAGCTAGTCAGAGTATTGCCCAGAACGAACTATATGTGGAAAGCTGCAAAAACAAAAAATATGTTTAGGGCCATCTTGCAGGTGGTAATTTATGTAAGGCTAAATTAAGCCTATGCAGTAAACTATGGGTAGAATGGAGCTGCATGCTTCTCCAAAAGATCTGTAAGAATACATGATTTACTCTCATTTCCAGTGGTGACTTCCCAGTTTCTAATGTCCCTGCTTCAGAGACAACTTACTGCCCTTCCAGTCGTCTAGTCTTGGCATGACTTGCTGCCAGATGGGTTAGCAAGCAGAACCTGTGCTCTCTCTCTGCTGTAGTGGTGCACCAGGCACACTGGTCTCTCGCTCTCCTCCTTTGTCCAAGCTGAGACTAAGGGAGTGGGTGAAATCTTGCTCCTTGGTTGCACGTGTTCAGGATGTTCGTGATCCAGCCTATACAGTCCAAGTAAAAGAGTTTGGTACCACTGCATGAAGTCTGGCAGCTGACTCGGCACCCTGCAAGCACAGGAGATGCATCTTCCTCCTGAGAAAGTGGAGTAGCTTTTTGGAAAGTCAGGAACAGAGCATACCTGTTTCTTCTGAAAAACAGAAGTCTTACATTAGTTAGACCTAACATGACATGTGCAATCAGTGATATTCATAGATAGAAACACAATGCAAATGGAAATTTAGACAGGAAACAAAGTGCTGAACAGTCTTTCCCCTCCCCCGTTCTAATCCCCTGACTAACCTTTTAATTAACATTTGTTTAATAATTGGATTAAACAGACTAAAGAAAATTTTTGCTTAATGGAAATAAGTGGAAGCAATGAAGTGAAACATTTAAAAATAACTCGGACAAAAAGCTTTAAATTACACTGTGGAGAATGGTGGAAAAAAAGACTAAACAAACTAACATAGACTTGTTCATGTATGTATGAAATACATCCTTTTATTCCTCTGTAAGATCTCTGTATTTATGCAAGAATATATATCAAGATAAGAAAATATGCTGACTGGGGATTAAGTAGATAATCTCATGAGGTCCTTTAGTCCTGCAATTCTAAAGTAGGTTATTGATGTTCTAGAATATTCTTTCTCTGTGTTAAAGTTTTAAATTTATCTACTTAAACATTTTTATTGATTATAAAATCAGCTGAGTGTAAAATTTATTAAAATTCAGTATTCTGTCATAAACCAGAATTTAAGAAATATGGGGATTGGATGAGATCAGTGGAGTTTATTTTGTTTTCAATTGGTTCAAATAGCAATGGGGAATTACCTAATTATCTATCTTTGATTTCCTGTGAGAGATAAAAAGCAAATGTATTTCCAGCACACGTGGCTTTCACATAATAATAAGATGTGATTTCCTTCTAGTAGCTGGCCTGTAGACATAGTAAGTTTTTTGTTCCATGCAATGAAGGTAAACTGCAGAAGTGAACAGGCATAAGCATTATGGCATGTAGAGATGTAGCCTGGATGCTAACCTGATAAGATCTAACCAGATTAGTTAGAAATGTGTGGGAGAAGACACCTGTATATATACTTCTTTGTATATGAAAGAACAGTTTTCCCTTACGACACAGAAGGAAATAATGCAATATGCAGGGTGCCTGATAAATAACTACTTTCTTCTCAGCCTTACTTTTGTGTGGATTGTAGTCAAGTAGTAAGACTTAGGTAGTTCCTGTCCTCTGTAGAAGATCTATGATCGCCTCAACACTGCTGGCACCCCAAAGGGGCTGATTACCATCACATCGTGTCTCAGTCAAGAGCCAGTGATTCATGTCTCAGTCAAGAGCCAGTGATAGACTAGGTTAGTCTGCTAAAATATTTACTTTGCATTGGGTTTTTTCTTTTATTTACAGTGATATAAACTGTAAGATTCAGTGAAAGATGTGTTCCGTGCTGCTGCATAGAGCCAAATAGCTTCCAAAAGAGAAGACAAGCATTTAGACCTTCATCGCAGCAAGGAGTTGCTTAGTAACTGGTCCAGCACAGGGGATAACATTTAGTGTAGTAAAGAAATACTTGGAAGGGAAAAACCTCCAAGAGACCGGCCAGACTGTCTCCCACGTCGGGCAGGAATAGGAGTGTTGAGGTGAAAGACGAAATATATAATATATAATTATATTATATAATGGTTCAAAGGAGGGCTAGGCTTGCAGATGGCATGAGGGAAGGCTATGTGCCCTGTGATCTGAAATTCGGATTACCGCCCTGTTAAGAAGGATGAGTAAATCAACAGAAATAAGTTTTACAAAAGAATATGAAGCTGCTGCTTTTTTTGTTTGTTTTGGGGTTTTTGTTTGTTTCTCCAGACTTCTCTGTTGCCCTTGTTATTTCATATTGAGCAGTGAGCTGACTTGGTTCTAACTGTAGCTTTATAATTTTTCCAAATAAAAAAATTAATTCCAAATATAAAAAGAAAATCCTTTTGCCTCTAAACAATTTACATTTCTATCAGATGTGAGAGATCCAGTTTTAGAAACCTATATGTGCTGCTCTGTACTGAGATTTTTGGAAAAATCTGACCATTTTTCTTCCTCTATCTTCTGATTTCTTTAATCTAAATATTTAAGAATCAGTTCTGAGCATGCTGTCTTACTTCATTTTTACATTTTTTGGAGCATACTTATAATTATTTAGAGATTTGGGTCCCTTAAAATAAGTTGTTAAGAACTTTAAAGCCAACATTCTCAAAATTTCAGGAGAGAACTAGATATGTGAATCTCTGACATTTTTGAAAATATTGCTTCAATCCTCTCTTTCATCTTGCAATTTTAAAGGATTAAAGGCTTGACTGTCCTTTTAAGTCACAAGCCTGCATTATCACTGAACATAATGGCACTGTATTTCAAGATGCATAGAGCTATCTATCCTTAGAAGACTTCTGAAAGCATGCTTGTAAACTAGATAGATGTAAAGATCATCCTGAGAACTGAGATATCTGTGCAGGTGTGGGCAGCTTCAGGAGTGCTGGTTTGGGTTGGGGAGCTACACTGTAATTAAAAAGCCATTTTATTTTATTTTTTATTTACTTCTGAACCAACTACTGCAACTGTTTCAACAGATCCTGCGCTTGGGTGTAGTAGCAGTTAAAGGGATAAATTCAAATCGTTGAGAAGAATGGAAGAGAGGAGATGGGTTTAGGGCTTATTTGGTCTGAGGTACTACAATAAATACACTCTGATAAAAGAATACAGAAAAAACTGCTGGTGGGCTAAAAGCACTCATTTTTGCTGTCAGTATAAGGTGACAACAAACATATGTACATCTTGGGTAAAAAAGAGCACTCAAATATAACTTGATTTTGCTGCTGCCCCGAGCTGCTTAGCGTATGTACTTAAGTGCCAAAACCAGTATTAATATTTATGTATCTTACTAGTTCCTAATGTTGTATGTGATAATACTGAACCATTCTTTCTCATCCTCATCCTTTGCTTTCCCAGAATTAGTTATGGTGTCAATGGATGCCTTTTGTATCCAAAAACATCAATTAGTTACAAAATGAGGCAGAGGCCCACTAAAGAAAGGCATTCAACCAGCCATTTCATTGGCAATAGCTCTTCTCAAGCACCCTGATGCAAGGCCTTCCAGTGCAGCATATCTCACCCTCCATGAATGTCGTCTGACCTGGACCTGCTTGCATACGGTGCTCTTGACTTTCACATTTGCCAGCATTACCTCTCCTTTCTTAAAGATAGTCCCTCAGATATTCTTTCCTCCTCCTGGTCTGTTTTTGCCTCCTTTCCCTGACCTCTGTCTTGTCCCATCCTGCTGTGCTCGCTGGCGCTCTGCTCCTCACCAAGCTTCCAAAATGTAGCGTCAGTCCGCCCTTACATTGCTTCTCCACAGCCGCCTTCCAGATAGAGCTTTGAATTACAGTAAAACAAATGTGGAGAAGAAGCATTGGGTGCCTTGATTTAGTCTATACACTAAAGAATATTTGCAAAACAAACCGTTCCTCCTCTCTACTGTGGTAGAGAAGTTTTACTGAAGAGTGAGAAATTTTTATAGTTCAAATAACAGGTAGAATTTCAAATCACAAACTAAATCCCATCACAAATACTTCAATTTCAAATCTTCGTTCTGCTTCTACTGCACTGAGGGAGTCATAAGCTTGTGTGTTGTCTGCTACGGCTCCATACAGTACATAAGGGAGCCCAGAAAAGCTCCATATTATTTCCTACCCACACAGGGGAGTGAGCCAAACAAACAGATTAAGGGAAACTGAATATAGCTCGGCACACTCTGAAAGAGCGGACAGCTTTGGACACAGAGGTGTTGGACAGTAGAGCAGTATGTTCTGATGTGCATTTCTACTTCTGTGTAAGCAACTTCAAGGACTGAAATAAATCAGTTATATGGTGCCTGATCGTGTAGATTTGATAGCAGAATTAAGAAAGTAGCCAGGGATTCCCCCAGAATCTACATGGCATGAGAGACGCTTCAGGGTTGTATATAAGGTTGTTTCGGTGCAGACCCAAGTAAGGAGCTGATAGACCGAAAAGAACGTGTAATTTGAGCCTGGAACTTGACCTAGTGATCACTTATCCATCCCCATAAATTCTGTTTGAACTAGGTTGTATTTCATATGGAATCAACTACTAATAGTTTTGGAGAATCTGTCATATCTCTGAATTATTTCAATATGTACTTATTAATTTTGCTTTAAGGTTTTTATTTGTTTTGTTGTTTTTTGGGGTCTTTTGGGTTGTTTTATTTTTTGGTGCGTGTGGTGGTTGTTGTTTAAACTTCCATGTACAACATGCAGCCATTAGATTTCATTAAACTCTGGCTGGTAAATTGGTCTCTAAAAATAAATCTTTTCTTCCCTATGGACCTCTACAAATTCTGACAGAATGCTTTTCTTTTTGTTTTACCAAAGGTGAAATGGAAGGAGATCTTTAAACTTATTAGGCATGACCACCTACTGTGGCCTGTATAGGCTACATTGACTTAATAAGTTTATAGGTTGGATTAGAGAGGATGGTCACAATTATAGTATCCTGTCCACAAAAAGGATGATAAATGTCCCTGCTTCTGGCTATTATGGCGTGCCCTGGATAAAAAACCTAACAATCAAAAATGTTGGGTAGATAACATGACCAGAGGGCTGATCTTAAGGGACAGTTTCTGTTTCGGAAGTCTTTTTGGAGGGAAGACTATAACGTCTTAGAGACTCTAATTTTCTTCTTTCTGATCTCTGCCTGCTTAAGAAAGACACTCTTTCAGGAGCCTACAAAGACTAAAGTCTCACACTGACCAAGACCTGCTAATGTCTTGCAGCTCTTTTCCTACTACTGTCTTTTTTTGAATGCTGCATTCTTATAAGGCTGGTAAGGAAATACAAAACATCCAGTGTCCTGCGTGTGCCACTGATGGATTCCTTATCGGAATGAAAACAGCACTCCATTGTATCAGAGCTTTAATTTTTCCTTTGTTTGCCTCCATTTATTTATATAAAAGGATACGGCATGAGCAAATCTTGGTAGAAAGGTTGCAAACCATATATTATAATACAATTTTTTTTTTTTTCAATCTCAGTTATCTTTTCTCTATAGCTTATATTGACTTCTCTTGAAGCTAGATAGTTCTGGCTGTCAACTGATTTCAGACTGTCTCACTGATTTGAAAGTCTAATAAATTTTAAACTTAAAAGTAAATTACATGTTGAAGTTGGGACCTGAAATCAACGAACAGCAATTTACTTATGTTCTTAATTCAGAGTGTTGAGCTACCACAGTTAATTGTATTCATACTTTGTGTACAATATCCGTGGGATATTGGGTTTAGTGACAATGGGTGTAGCAACTTGAAGGATTTGGGGATCACTTGATGGCTGAACAAATGTCTGTGATTCTTGAACGTGTGAGAATATCAAGCAGTAGTAGGAATATTTTATAGATATTCTTAATTGAACGTTAAGACCTTTACTCCAAAAGTATACTTCGTTCTGTTTTATCCATTTAGCAAAGGAGCCAGAAAGGATTCAGAGTTATAAAAAAGAGTATCGATAAGAAAAAGAACCTTAACATGAGAGAAAAAAAGAAAGTCTATTTGTTTTATTAAAGAGTTGCTTAGGAAGTGACCTGATCACAGCCTGGGACAGGATTATGTTGGAGACACTTGTGCAGGGTAGAATTGGCTGTAAAGAAGCAGATAAGAAACTCCTGCTGTCCAAAACACCAGCTACCCCCCTGTGACTGTTTTTATCTTACAGACGGGCCCTGATTTGGTAGAAAACTCCCAACTTTAACAAAATTCAATAAGAAAATTATTTGGTACTGTTGTTTTGATAGGAGTCAGAGGATTTATAGACTACAGACAGCAAAAGCAGGTAACAGCCATGTAACATTAAACAGTATGTTTCCACCCACTGAAAGATAAAAGCAGAATTACAAGTGATTACTGAAATTAAGAAGCATCTTCTGAGATGTCTGTCATCTTAATTGAAGTGCCATTATGAAGAAATTGGCTTGTTACAATAATGTAATTTTTTAATACATGGAAAAGATATGTTCATGTAACAATATCCCAAATTTGGCTTAACGACTGGGAAAACAGAAACTTCCTAAAGTTCTGGTAAGTAACAAAAATCCAAAAATGGGCAAGAACAGCAACCCAAAACTCAGCCTCTGGCAAATAAGTTGTGTGTAATAGAACATCTAGTTGTTGCTGTCTGGAAAACACTGCAGAAACTTAATTTGATGCTTAATTAATAGATCTTTCTGGTTGTATTCAGTCATCTTGGCCTACTGCAGAGCAAAAAAATGTTTTTATTTGTTAGCCACAGAGAAAAAGCACCACTTCAAGAGTGCGTGCTGAATCTCCACCTGATGGATTGTGAAAAGAATTATTTATAGATTTCTGATCAACTATACATGAATAAACACAGAGATGGCATCAATAATGCCAAATACCCATTGACAAGACCTTTCATGGTGATTGCTGATACCTAATTCAGGGAAAAAGTGGAATTTAAATTATTATTCCACACTGAATTTTGAAGACTGAATCTGAGCCTTGAAATGCTGTATTAGTAGAAACTGCTGTATTAGTAAAAACTGAACAGATATAATTTGGGCTACAGTGTATCAGGGTTAGTGTCCAGAGTTCCCTGCTTATGTGAGCAAATTTTTTCTTTGTAATATCTATTATTGAAATTATTTGATTGAAGATAGGGTGTGCTTGAATAAGATCTGTCCCTGATGTGTAGAAGACAGTACCTTTGGGACAGTAAAGCATGCTTGTGACAGAAGATCTCAAAAGTAAGACTTAGAAGCTTGTGGAGCCAGAAGGGGCTACATTTTGAATGAATGTGTGGGAATGGAAATGAATTGATTTGGGAGAAAAAAGTTCCTTTTATATAACCCAGAACCATAGTTAAAGAATCAAAATCTGAGTTGGAATATATTCTGTAAAAACCTACACAAACGCTCTCCAACCTTTTTTTGTGTGTTTAGGCAAATGATGTACTTTTTCCCTTTGGAATGAGGTCAGAAAATTTTGAGAAAAATGTCTTGCAAGTAGATTCTTACGAGGTGGGGGAGGAAGGAGGGCAGCCGGTGGCTGCTGCTGCCGCCGACACGTTTTGATATTACCTTTAGGTGGTTTGCCCTGTTCCCCGCCAGCAGGTGCAGGGACGCAGTGGGGGCCACGGTTTGGGAGCAGTACATGCTTCCTGGCTGCTACACAGCACCACAGCTGCTGTGTTTTGGCTTGGGAGCCTGCGCTGGTGGTGTGAGAAACAGAAATGAAAAAATAATGCAGATGGCTTTTATCTACAGCAATGAAAACATCTTAAGTTTGTCCACTGTTTCCATGGTGACCATGCCATCATATAGTCTCCCTGGGTAACAGGCAGGAGGAGGAGAATGCTCAAAGTCTTGAAATATATAAACCAGCATATTCTTATGAGAAATTGTTTTGCTCAAAAAGCAAATAGATAAGGGTGTTTTGGAGAACTGCATCTGTGCTTGCGCTTGTGCAATCTCACAATGAGAGTGGCTCTATTGATGGGACTGTCAGCTATTCAGAAAGCCGCGTGTGAGAAGTAAGCCCCTGTTGGATCAGGTGGAATTATTCAGGGGCTTGTGACACCTGGATAAAAGGCTGATCTGCACATTACATCCTTTCTGGTTTTGGGTGTAGTCCATGCATATTCTGAACCTGGGTGACTGTGAACCACCTGCGCTGGAGGCTTCTCTACATTTTTTTCTGTCAATGTATACTCAAAAGATACCCACCCTTTTCTCATGCTGGTAAATTATTCTGTAATAATGCTTGGTTTCGGTTTTGTGTTTTAAACAAGCAAAAAAAAAAAGACTCCATGGTGTATCTCCTACTGGCAGGACTGGGCCTGGGTGGCAGGGGAGAGCTGCTTGTGGGCTGGGTGCTGGCTGCTGCACTCCGAGCCAGGGAGAAGGTCGTTCTGCTGGAAGGGCAGGCTGCACCCTGCACCCCTCCCAGGGCAAGGGTGCGGCTGGGGGAACTCCAGGGGTGCCTGGGAGGGGGCTGTGGAAGAGCAGTCATGCGTGGCAAGCAAGGAGCTTTGCCCACAGTGGCAGACCAGTGCAGACTGGATTCAGGGATTTCCACACTAGGACCCCAAATTGGCTTCAGTCATATCACCATGTGCCCCTGTTGCCTCAATTCCTTGTCAGTCCTGTTTCTTTGTCCCTTTCTTCTTGCAGTTAGATGTGAGAGGGGTGGGGAGAATGACCGAACCCTACTCCATCAGATTTTCAGTTTCTTCTTTTTGACTTCAGTTACCCTCTGCCCTGGCTTGCCCTTGCAGGTGCCAGTTCCTGGGCACAAGGCGTTCCTATTCAGCTGGGAGCCGTAGAAGGACACTTCACGAATATGTGAAAAGCTGATTTTCATTTACATGAAATTATATGATACATGCATAAATATGCACTGCATATTTATCATCTGCATCTGCAAGACATACGTACTGTATCTAATGATCCTGTAGAGAAATGGTAAATTTTTGCCTTTAAAAGACAAACTCCCAGGAAATGTTTCGGTTGTCCTTACTACAAAGCTAAAGCACACAAAGGTGGACACCGGAATCCACAGCTCCAGCAACTCAAACAAGTACTGTGGATGCAGTGGCTGCCGTTGAATGGGGCTGAAATGGTTTGACCTTCTGTTATTCTGAAATTCTTGTTTATGGGCAAAGAGGATGCATATAAGAAAACAAATAAGCATATACTTTATATAAGTAAAGGCAAGCATTTAATCTTAATATAATTGAAATATTAACAGTCTAGTTATTATTAGTTGTAGAAAAAGCAAGACTAATAATGTCCCACCTTGAGTGTGGGATATATTCCTGGTTGTGTGGCAAGTCAGCTGGCCTAGCAGTACTGAAACTCATGTTTTTCAGATCATCTGTGTGCTCCAGAAAGCTGTGTAGAGCTGTTATCATTAACATTTCACCTGTTTTATAATCTTTCTTTCCTGTCAGCTGCAAACTTTATCAACAGAGATTTTTGTATTTGCTTCCAGCAATGGGCCTGCCTTCGTGATGACCTTAATCAAAGTAGAGAGGTTTTAGATTTGGCAGACTGTTTGTGTCAAAGCATGACTTGATTGATGGTATAGCCAAGGCATGCTCATTACTCAGAATTGTTCTGTTGGGGGGTTGGATCTGTTTGTCTGCTTCCCAGGTACTTTCTGAAGACAGGAGTTGGTAGCTGGGAGTTTCCAAGATAGCGCAACCAACAGAAAATCTGAAAATGCAGAACTAAGGTACCATTTAATATCAAGCCATCAATGCAGAAAGCAGCAGACTGTGACATACCTAAGGACTTGGGGCAAAAATGGGGATAGTAGAAGAGGTGTGAATAATTTTCATAGGTGGAAAAGAAGATAGATGGTTGGTTGGTCCGCAGGTATGCTTTTGTGGTGCTTAAATTACTACCTGTCGTGTTCTAGAGAATTATGGGAAGAAGAAAAGTTCCTTGCTGTAGGTCCACAGCAGGTGGGTGTCTTAATGCTGAAAGCCTTGCAGTTGTGATGATAGTCTCTAGCTTGTTTTTGATCTCTCTCTTGGACCTGTTACTATCCCTCCTTTTTGTCTTCTCTTCCTTACTTTAAGTCATCAAACACTCCACAAGATTCATGTCTGCATGAAAGAGAATAGTTGGGGCATATGAAGGGTGCCACTTCCACCCGTCATAATGGTCACCACTACAGAGTTTATGAGAAAGGGACATAGGTGTTATGCTCCGGAGCAAATATACTGCCTGGTGTCTGCAATCAGTAAATCTCAGGCAGAGCTCAGTCTGTGTTTATCTTGCATATTTTTATTGTGATGTTCAGCAATTTGATAATCTGTCACTGAATGGCCCTGATTCCTTGTTGCTCAACCTCAGCTGATACGCCTGTTTTCAAGGAGGTCTAGATTTTGGAGGACTTTGGAGCACTTTGGGAATTAAAACTATAAGTGTAGGAGGAAGGAGGAGAGGAAATACTTTGTGACCTCCTATCCAACAGTCTTTACAAATCCATTAAATTGGTGTGCCACTTCTAAATAACTATTACATTCTCAGGGTATGATAGAATTTAAGATGAAGTTTTCATCATTCTTAAACTTTGCTTGCTTTAAGTAGGCTTGGACAATAGAGCTAAGCTAAGAAAAACTGCAGCCTTTCAATTTTATTTCCCAGAAAATCATGAGTTAAGTGTTAAGACATGGTGAAAAACTCTGAGTTTACCCAGTGTTGTGGTTTGACTGTCACAGAATGGCCAGGCTACTTTGGGGATAGTGTAAAGGGTAGGTTTGTTTGTTGTTTTTTTTTTTTTTTTTTTTCATGGAGACTCCTCGGCCTCACGCCATGATTATTTTCCTCTTTATGTTTCAGTTTTAAGAGATTCCATGGAATCAATTAAGAGAAAAGTTGATTTCACCTTACACACTAGTAGGTGTGTCTGCGTGGAAGCACAAAGCCGTGATTTTACTATTTTATAACCTTTAAAGCTAGATAGTACAGTCTACGATTTTGATGCTAGTAAGCTAGTTGTAGTGCAAATAATGGGAAAAGCTCAGTAAGTACTCAAAAATATCTTAATTTTCACTGGATTCCCTTCCGCTTCCCCCCCCACCCCCGCCCCTGAAAGGAAGACCCACGTATTCAGTAACTGATAATATAATTGTGGAGAAAAGGAGTAGCTACAGTGTACTTTTCCTTGAATATGTAGAGCCCAATTAAAAATTAGTTGTTCTGAGAAAAAAATACTTAATAAAGCCTCCCTCTGTCTGATTTCCACATGCACTGTGATAAATACATTTTCAAGCTTTCTTTGTGTCCGCTGTGATTTTTTTGTTGTTGTTGCTGTCCAGCGTTTGTAGCACTGTCAGCTACCTCGTGTTCCCTAATGTCTTGGGAAGAGGCAGCTGTGGCTAATGTGGAGTTTGTGTGTAGCCAGACAGCACCCGCGTGCCAACCACTTGGCAGATGACTGAGCTCATGGTGCTGTCTCACCTTGCAAGTTGAAGTCTGGAGTTTGCATCTTCCTGTTACTTGGTCATTAGTTTTCATCCAACTTAAAAATAATCCTTTGGTACTTCAAAAAGGTGAAGGGTTATGAAAGGAGAATGATGGGTAGGAGGAGAGGATAAATTCCTGGACAGGCTGAAAACAACTGGCACGGTTAGGAAGTCGCTCCAGAAGTGAAAATGCAAAGAGCGAGACTTGATGTTTCTTGCAGCTTTAGAATTCAGTGCCTGGGGACTAAAAAGAAGCTTTTCCTCATTGCAGTTGTTTGCTATGTGTAAGACAATCCCCCCCCCCCATGTGTAATGCATTGGGTCTAGGGGAGAATCTGTGCTAACACCCCTCTTAGGGGTTGATGGATTGATGCTCAGGGCAGGATTTGGAGCTTGCCATTTGTGGGAACAGGATGATCCTTTCTGGATTTCAGTCACAGCACAGAACCAGTATTTGTAAACAATAACAGAAGCAATGAACAGTATGGAGGAGGGAGAAATAGCACCAAAAGGAAAATCCATCGCATTGAAATAGTGGTAAATTTTAAATTCATCTTAAAGCAAAAGGACGAGTCACAACCAACAGCTCAGGGTAATCTTGGAAAGAGGAACCTGTTGAAAATTGTTGATAGGGCAGAATTTAGGGGAAAAAGTATATGTAAAGAGGGGTATTTGTACAGGTTCCAAAGTGTTAACTGAAGTGGTATAAATGTGTTTCCAAAAATACATATTTATTAAGAATGTCAGTGGAGCTGCATCAGTTTTCACCAGGGCTGACTTACTTTCATGTTTATAAATCTTGCCTGCTTGCACGGTCTCCAAAGCAATTTGAAATTCCTTATTTGCATATTTATTTCTTAACCTTAACGTACCAGTAAAATGTATAACCATCTCCATTTTATTATGTATCTC
Source organism: Phalacrocorax carbo (assembly GCF_963921805.1). Taxonomy (NCBI): domain Eukaryota; kingdom Metazoa; phylum Chordata; class Aves; order Suliformes; family Phalacrocoracidae; genus Phalacrocorax; species Phalacrocorax carbo. The sequence goes on along the minus strand of NC_087514.1, from coordinate 68,656,760 downwards.
ATGCTTGATTTGAAATTAAAGGAAAAGAAGCAATTCATTAAACTGTAAGCTATGACAACTGCAGGGATTTTTTAAAATTAATTTTCCAGTGAGTGAAATTGTTTCTGTGATTTTTAACTTCAGCTATATTTTGATATGATCATGAAACATTTTAAGGTTGTGTTTTGCTGTATGTGTGAAGAGCCAATAAAAGATGTATACCAGGTAATTCTGCATTTAAAACAGAACATGAGTTTGCTTCTGCAAGAATTTCCATGTCAATACTTCATTAATAAATACTTCTGTGAAGCTGCTTTGTGGTAGAGAACTTGTGTATATCATTCCCCAGGATGAAGGGTTAGGGAAAGACCCCCTCCATTTACAAATCCTTCTGAAGTCATTCGTAAGTATTAGCTCACTTTGCAGGAGGAATGTGCACTATATAATGACAGCATATCTATTCAGCCAACCAATCCTGTGATTATAACTGGTATTATAAATGAGATTTTTCTAGAAGTAGACTAATACCAGAAAACAAGATAAGAGAGAAATTCCCTCCCTCCAGTGAGATTTCGGTGTCCATAAGAACACATCTCATGGAAAGATTTATATGACAACTATAATAAGTGTAAAATGAAATAAATGGTAATGTTGTACCCATGTAATTCATCTATATAATCTCCATATGGAAAGCATCCACTAAAAATTCTCAATTAACACTACTGACATTTTGTACAGAAGGGAAGGCCAAGCAGTTTGGGTAGTTTTCTTATTTGCAGTATATTGTGCTTATTCTCTTTGGGAAGAAAGAGAATTGTGTGTAACTTTTCATGTATTTGAATCACACAAATCACTTAAGTATACAAATTGCTTTTCCAGATAATGACCACAGTGTTCTAATAAGTGATACTTTAAAATTAAATTAATCACTTTAAACTTTAGTGTTTATATAGTATTTTAGTGCTGTAAGCATATTTAAAAAACGCACAACTTTCCAATGTTGTCTTCTCAGTCTCCAACTACTCCATTTCACACCCTCTTCTTGTGTCAGGCATATTAGTCTCCCTGAATGTCTTTGACTTTAGCTTCAGCTTGAAGTGATTCAGAACTACTATTGTTACCATATGTGACAGTGTGATGCTCCTCACATATTGGGCCAGGTCTGATCTGCTTGATGTATTTATATACTTTGAAAGATATTTTAGAATGATTGTGTAAAAAGAAAAGTAATTTCTCATCTTTAGAGTTGCAGTGGAAATCATTAGCTGTGATCTAAACATATTCTGTTCAAAGATGGAATATTCAAAACATTCAAGAGGCTTAAAGCAGAATGTAGAAATAAAAAATTCTGTTTAATTTCCTAATCTCATTTAATTCCATCTTATGTAGTTGGCAAAGAAGCAGGACTACTCTCTGCACCCTTTATTTTGTGGGATAAATAAGTCAAGCTTATTTAGCCTTCTCCTAACATAGGCTTTCCATTCCCGTTATTATTTTAGAAGCCTTTCTCTGCATCTGTTGCACTATGAATTAATCGTTCCTGAATGTTATGATTTGAGATGTACATGGTAGTCCTTCTTGGGTTACCTTCTGTGTCTGGAAACACTTTGGTACATAATACTAAAAATTACATTTGATGTGTTCACATTAAGTGTGAAAAAACTTGTTAAATTCAAATATTTTTCCCTCTGTTTCCAACCAATGAACTACAAACAAAGTGTGTAGTTCTGCTTTACCCATTTATAAGCATTTATCCAAGCTCTGCTAAATTTTAGTTTTTCACTATGTTATTCCTTAAAGTTGTAATATTTCAGCAAATATCTAGATTATTGCAATAGGTGAAATAAGGCAATTCAATTTGTTAAGGAAACTTATACTTTACTGTACTTCTACGACACCATGTAATATAGAGCGAAGCACACAGAGAAGTGGTAGAACAGTAAGAGCTGCTGCTCCGTTGTTTTGCTTAGCGCAGGGCTGGTGCTGGTCTGCGTGCTGGAGCCTGGGCAGGAACCTCACCCATGTTGGCTGAAAGATTAAAGGGTAAAATTCAAAACTGACAAAACAATAGCCTAACCCACCTTCCCCTTCTCTCATTGTGCTCCTTCATGCTTACGGAAACCCTGAGCTAGAGGGATGTGGCTGAATATGTCCTGATGAAGGCAAAAAATTATTGTGGCTACTGAAAGAACCTAGTGTTTCCTTCTGCAAAGTGGACCTGTTAGCAATATTGTTACTCAAGGTTGAAAGCATAACTGGTATATGAAACTGCTACCCCACCTTTAGAAACCACTTTTAAAATAAGTAAGTAATGTCGACCTATCTGAGCGTGACACAGAGCTCCCTGGGTAGTGAGTCTCAAGGCACAAGCTGAAGCCCTGAAGTCCCCTAGGAAGAAAACCTTTTTTTGGTGTGCCTAAAAACAGAGTATTCCTTGTCTATACTCTTAGGTTTCTCTGTAGATTCTGCAGACTAAGTAAATTACTGTTCACTTACATATACAACATGTACAGGTATGCTGTGTAGTCCAGTTGTTAGCTGTGGGCTAGAACAATGTAGTTACGGTGCCTGTTGTAGTCAGGAGGGTGTTTGCATCCTGCTAAACCCAGTCTGAGCAGGTTCATATAGTTAGCCTGGGTGCGAGCCAGTGATGCTCTGGGGCAAAAAGCAGGAGCTACTGGGCGAGTATGCGTAATCCTAGCTCAAAGGCGAGGCTGCACCAGATGGGCTGTTATGCAAGCCAAATTGATAGAAGCCAGCCCATATGCAGTGCAGCCCTTTGCTGCAGGGCATGCATTTGCCTTCAAAGCAGGGGAATCCTGACCATCAGTCCCAAAGGAGTTACTTGCCTGGGTGGTCTGTCCCCCAGGGCCTATTTTCTCCTTCAAAACAATGGGTGAATCAAATTGCTCTTTTAAGATCTTTCTTACACAACGTTAGCTTTCTTACATTCGTTTTCTTGCATTCATTTAGGAGGAGAAGGTAATACCACGTTTCTAATAGTTGTGCAAGAAGCATAGTAGGGTCCTCTGCTTAATTTTGCTTCGCCAATAGGAAGAATTAGTTACAAGAGTCAAAATCCTAAGGTCAGGTTTAAACTCTCAGCATAACTTAATGTATTAACAGGGACAAATTCACATCTGTCAGTGCAACCATAACCAGGAGACTTTCTAGTCCTAAATCTTAATGTTTGTGTCCAATATCTGATACCTAATATATTTAATGTTCTCAGTGTTTACCTCAAACAATACCTCTGCTCTAAGGATATTTGCCCATGGTAGCATGTCTTCAGGAAACTAGAATTTCCATTATTTGGAACAGAAATGTGATAGAGGAACAAGGAAAATAGAACAAGAGGCAGATGGAGACAGAGAGAGTGATGTTGGGTGTGTTATGTGTGGAACCAGAGACTTGCAGTTTTCAATTGCTGAGCGTAGGAACTGGGAAAGGAGTGTGACTTAGAAATGCAGACCTTCTATTCTAAAAATTATCGTTTGTTTTGGTTTCTGATGTTTTGGAAATTTTCAGGGATTGTGGAACATATTTTTCATAACATATAGAGCCCTAGTCTGCTGATGGTCAGGGTCCTCTCATATATGTCAATTTGGAGATGCAGAGGTAACGTTTGTTACCTAAAACCCTCTGAAAATTTGGGTTTAAGACTTAAAAAAGCCTAGCTGCAAATTCCTCATTTCCGCTATGTGAAAGCCCTTAGCTTCATTCCTCGTTTCAGTTATTAAGGTTGCAACAACTTTTTCTGTGTTACAGCTGTGTAGTTTTACATATTAACTGATGGTGACTGACCTGGGTAATTTTTACATCTATAGTGTTTCCAGTTGTTATAAATGATGCCAGTAAGGAACGCTGCATCAGATGTCTAACTTGATGCAGGAACAAAATGACTCTTAATAGTGTGCCAGCATGAGGAAGAAGGTTGTAATTTAGACACCAAAAAGAGAACTAAGAGGTGTTAATTATCTCATCTCTTTGTACATTTGTCAGTTTTTAACTGGCCGCTATAGTTTTAATGTACAAAAGAACTCTGTCCCTTTTCTATGTTGTTACTTAACGCCAATTCATTGCCAGGGCTGTGGTCTTTTGTCATAGTATAACCTGAGAACGGCTTTCTGTGAGTGAACTGAAGACCATTTTTTCAGTTGTGTAAATCAAGATGTTTTAATCCAAATGAGCAATGAGATATATTCTCAATAATATTAAGCAGATGTAACTGATAAAGCTGTTTGATTGTGTTATCTTGTGTAATAACACAGTACAAGGTGAAAACTAATTGGAGGAATTTTGTCTTTAAAAAACCTTGAATCACTACTATTTTAAGTGAAAAATATTCTTTTTGTGACAAGTGACTATAGCGGGAGACAACTTCTTTGCCCCTCTTTCAGAAGTAACTCTGTGTGACTCAGCTTCAATAAATGAATTTCTTTTAGCTAGTTATAGCCCTTTAATCTGTTGCTTTAGTACCTAGATTGTCTGGCTATTCACTATTTTTATTTTTCATGGTAGGAGAATTAGTTTAGAGCTACAGGACAGATTTATGCTGGTAGCTGACTAGCGTCAGAAGTGTACGCTCAAAATTTTTTTAGAGTGTAAACTTCATGTTAACCTCAAAAGTAAGCTTCTGCCCCAACACTTTGAAAACAAACTTGAAATGCCCCGTAGCCCATACGTAAAAGAAAATTGATACTCCTGTGAGGAGAATGAAAATAGAAGTTTTGGACATTCTTAAGTGAAAGAACTAATGTTGGTATGCGTTACTAATAAGCTCATGATCACTGCTGTTGTGGGAATGAGAAGAGGGATGAATATACGATAGTGGAGAAATGGGAATTGCAGCGGGGCAGTGAACCCAAGTCAGGAGTAACAGACGTGACTCAAACATGAACATGTTTTTCAGCTAAAGGGTGCTGTGTTTAACTGTAGATTGAAGATACAGGTAATGTTTTGGCTTCATTTGGTGAATGTTTGGCATCCAGTTTCCTTGCCACCTGGGTTCCCTGCCGAACCCCTGACTGGCAGTACTAGATCTATGCCAGCTTCCAACATCTAGCTTACTGTTATGTAAAGTACATATTACGAACTTATGTACCTTGATAAAATTTGAACTTGAACCGATAAGCCGTGACAGTGAAACATGGTTTCCGTTATAACACAGTCTTACGAGGGTGTTGAAAGCTGAAGCATGTCAAAACTTGTTCACCTTCTGTTCTTTGGTTACTGTCCTGCACCGGGCTGTGGATGGATCTAAGCATTGCTGCAAACTTAAGGAGGTGAGGCTTGACTACAACAAACTTCTAAACAGAGCGTGACAAACAAAAGAGATTTGTTGTGTTTTTCCTACCTCATTTGCCTAACCTTCGGAGTGGTCTACCTCCACCTGTGCCTGAGGAATGAGTTTCACACTGCTATTTATAAACAGAAATAACTTGTTTGAGTAAATGGTGATAATGGCAATATAGTTGATCTCATAAAGGCATCAATTTCAGCAACAAAGTATCTTTTCCTTTTGTTAGAAAAAGGGTTATCACTTGTGTGCAAAGATGCTAGAACCTTCGTTTGGGGATATATTCATGTGGCTGCCTTCAGGTCAGTGGAATAGACACACAGAGGTCAGTGTATCTATTCAGTGCTTAAACAAGATCAGAGCAATGCTGTGAAGAGAAACAGTGAAGTTCATCAATTCTGCTCACTTGAATCTATGTGAGATTTTAACTTGACTTTAGCAGTCTCCTAGCATTAACCTACTTTAGCTTCATTGCGTGTGCCGGGCAGCTCCAGAGCCAAGTGCCTGAGCCATATGTTCAAGAGCCATGTGGCAAAGCTGAGCCATCAACCTGGGTGGGAGAGGGTGGCAAAGCTGAGTAGTGAGGCCAACGCAGCCTTAGGGAAAGGAGTGAGGGGGCATTTGGAAGAAGGAAAACGTTATCTTGTCCTCTATTGTACTTAGTAGATCCAAAATACAACTGTGACAAATCACTTTGAGATAGGTAATTCTGGGGCTGAGCCTGGGGGTTTTCCAGTGAAAATGTTCTCTATTGCTCAACACAACTCAGAGGACTCTGTGAAGGACTCTGCTGTTGGCAGTGAGGCATGCACAGTCTTAAACATGGTGTTGTTTCTGTCCTTAATTTTAAGGATTAAGGGATATATGTCTAGGCCTGCTCAAAAGATTAATGTAGAATTAGTGTATGACATGTATGACACATTAATCAGTACAACTTTAGGTTTAATTTTGTAAAATACTGACCATCAACTTCAGCATGTTCTAATACTCCATCCTCAGTTTTACAGCATCCGCCGTAAGCTAACTGGCTTAATGCATTACATTGGTAGGATTAAATGACATATAGTGTGATTTTTTTTTTTTTTTTAATGAGTAGATTTTTTTTTTTATTGGCAGTAAAGGACCAAATTTTCTTTGAAGAAATTTCTCATATGGGTACAGTGGAGTGCAAATAGCCATGCTTGTAAAAAATTGCCACATAAATATGGCTAAAAAGGCACAGATTTATTACGGAAGCTTTGGGAGGGGCAGTACTTTGCTTCCTTGCTCTGTTAGCAACTGCCAGTGTAGTATTCAGTCCTGTGCCATGAGGCAGTTACTTCTGCTGTTGCACAATTCTCTTGCTTTCTGGAGAGACAAAGTCTCAGTCTACTGCAGTAGCAGTGTGTGTACAATACTGTCATGGAAGCAGTCTGCTGCATTTTTGAAACACACAAGCTTAAACACTTTTCACTGGGTACTGCTCTGTCCCATACACTGCAGTTTAAATGCAAAGTATCGCATAGTCTGATTATTTTAACCTGAAGTTATAAATGTAATTGGGGGTGGGGTGGGGTGTGGAGGTTTAAAGCTTAAACTCTGAAGATAAGTTAAAGGTCAAAAAAAAATTTATCTCCTGAGCTGCAGAAGTAGAAATTTTTCTAACTAGATCAACAGAAGTAATGATTTTTTTTTTTAATACCAGGCTACAGTATTTAAGATTTATTTAATAAGCAGTTGTGACCTAACTGCAAAATAGGCTGAGAAATATTGACTTCAAGGAAGACGGCAAAGAGCACAGTATTAGTGGCAGTTATGAAGCATGACCTTTCACTGAACAGTTAAAGGTGTTTAGGATGGCTAAAGGGCAGACCAAACTATTGGTGTGAGCTTACTTTGCTGGGATATAAAAGAATTTATAGTGGTTGAACATCAGTCCCTAATTCTGGTGAATTCCTTTTATACTGATGCTTTGCTTATATGTTTTGTGTAAGCAGCAGCAGGACCGGTGTTCTGGAACATATGCCACCCATGGGTTTTGTATGGATCAGTACTATGGTTTTGATTTGCAGCTTTTCTTCAGCTGAAGGAAACTAAGCAGCAAGGAAAGATGTAAGCAAAACAAAAAGAATGCCCCAATTGAAATGCCTGATTGAAACACAGATGAAATAATCTAATATTCTCCTAATGTACAAATAAGCCTGTTCTGTGATTGCCCCATGGGTGCTGTGCAATAGCAGATGAGAAACCAAGTGATTTGTTGATTCTCTATGGGACTAAAATTGACTTACATAGTGACAGAAGTGAGAGAGAGAACGGTCTTGAAGAAATTATCCATTAAGATGTCATGCATGTTTAGTATTAGGCTAACAGAGTATAAAACCAAATGTAATCTGTGTTTGGGAAAGAATCAGAGATGTGTTTTTGCTATAGTTTGAGTACATTTGAAATTGTGAATTTGGAGCTACTGCAGAGATGGTGATTTTCTTTTAAATTTTTTTCTTTTTTTGGTGGAACTGAGGTTTGTTAAATGTGATTTGATATACATGGAAATCATCAGAGTGAAATCTCCAGAGACATTTAAATGTTGTACAGAGGGAAAAGTAATTAGAATGCATAAGAATTTCTAAATGTCAAGATACATGAGTAAACGTAACCTCATAATTTATAGAGCTTGCAATTATTTATATGTATTTATGGCTTCCTCATAGAATGCATATATGTATTTTTCCCTTCTATGATGGCATGACTGGCTGGGTAGTTGAAGGGAGAGCAGAGGATGATTTTACCTCAACTTCAGCAAGGCTTTTGGCACTGTCTCCCATAACATCCTCACAGACAAGCTTAGGAAGTGTGGGTTGGATGAGTGGACAGTGAGGTGGACTGAGAACTGGCTGAATGACAGAGCTCAGAGGGTCATGATCAACAGGGCAGAGTCTGGATGGAGGCCTGTCACTAGTGGTGTTCCCCAGGGGTCTGTGCTGGGCCCAGTCCTGCTCAACATATACATCGATGACCTGGATGATGGGATAGAGTGTAACCTCAGCAAGTTTGCTGATGATACCAAGCTGGGAGGAGTGGCTGACACACCAGAAGGCTGTGCTGCCATCCAGTGAGACCTGGACAGGCTGGAGAGCTGGGCCCAGGGGAACCTCATGAAATTCAACAAGAGCAAGTTCAAGGTCCTGCACCTGGGAAGGAACAACCCCATGCACCAGTACAGGCTGGGGGCTGAACTGCTGGAAAGCGGCTCTGTTGAGGAGGACCTGGGAGTGCTGGTGGGCAGCAAGGTGACCCTGAGCCAGCACTGTGCCCTTGTGGCCAAGAAGGCCAACGGTATCCTGGGCTGCATTAAAAGGAGTGTGGCCAGCAGATAACCACCAGGTTATCCTCCCCCTGTACTCCACCCTAGTGAAGCCACCTCTGGAGTACTGCATCCAGTTCTGGGCTCCTGTGCTGGTTTTGGCTGGGATAGAGTTAATTCTCTTCGCTGTGGCTGGTCAAGTGCCAATGGCACACTGATATGTTAGTTGCAGTTAAGTAGCGGCTCGGTGTCGCCAAGCAGTGCCTGCAGCAGTCAGGGGCCTTCCCAGCTCCCTGCGCTCTGCCACGTGGGCAGGGGGGCGGGGCCACAGCCGAGTCAGCTGACCCCGACTGGCCAATGGGATGCTCGTTCCATACCATGTGATGCCACGACCAGTACATTAATGGGGGCAGTTGGTGCGTGGGGGTTGTTGCGGCTCCAGGACTGGCGGCATGGTGCCCAATGACAGGAGAAGGGGCAACGGGCACAAGTTGGAACACAGGAAGTTCCACCTGAACATGAGGAAAAACTTCTTTCCTGTGAGGGTGCCAGAGCAGTGGCACAGGCTGCCCAGGGAGGCTGTGGGGTCTCCTTCCCTGCAGACATTCAAAACCCACCTGGATGCGTTCCTGTCCCCCCTGCTCTAGGTGTGCCTGCTCAAGCAGTGGGGTTGGATGAGATGATCTCCAGAGGTCCCTTCCAACCCCTGCCATTCTGTGATATTCAGAAAATATTGTATATGATAGCCATTGAAGCTGTGTAACTGCTAGGAAATCAACAAAGTTGAAATATTGCCAAGTTTACACTGTAATGAGAAACGGTTCTATCTATTACCAAATATTAATATTCTTATGATACAATGCTGGACTACACGGAAAGGTGTAGATCAAATGCATACAATACTATAAAACATTTCTAATAAAATGTATATAATGTACCATTTAGAGGCATTTCCGCCCCAAACAATGCATGTCCACAGGCAATAAAACACTTAGTAAGGGGAACAAGTATGAACGCAGCCTCTATCAGCTGTTGTCTCTTCCATCTTCCAAATAAGCTGGGCTTTAAAATATAACCCAACTGTAGGTAATCATAGGTTGTATCTCAGAGTTTGCTGACAAAATGATTTTGAAGTTTGGCCTGATTTATTTCAGTGCGATTCAGATGGCAGTACTGGTGAACACCCTTTAAATGTTCTCAGTGCTCAATGAGTGTGTCAGTTTTCCAGGTGCTCCAGCTGCCGGTGCAGCTAAGGGTTATGAGCACCAGAGGATCAGGATAATGATTGGGGTTGCACAGAAGTAAATTTCTCACCTATGCTACAAGCTGAACCTGGAAGGGACTATTACTCTAGAGGTTAAAGCTCTTGGGTTTTACAGACACACTGTCTAAATAAGAACAGTTATTTTACTAAGACTCTTAAGCCATAACAATGTTTATTTTTATTATTCAGCACTGGAGTTTCTACTTCAGCTCGATATGCATGAGTAAAGTGAAAATATCAATGTCTATTTTAACTATTTCATCCTGTTTGCAGGATGTTTATACTCCTGTTTTTACTACACCTTCTTGCTGCTAGCAAAAAGCTGTAGATCTCTCTAGGTTTCAGGCTCTGTAGCAGTTTCTCAAGGTGATGACTGGGTTGTGTTGTTTTTTGGGGTTTTGGTTTTTTTTTGTGTGGTGTTTTTTGTTTGGTTTGTGTGTGGTGTTTGGTGGGTTTTTTATTTTTTTTTCTTTCTTTGTATCACAGCACTGTGACCACTTTTCTAAGGTAAAATATAGGACTGTCTACTGGTTAGACCCTGAGTTTAAAAATACAGTTTTCCCCTAGATCATTTCCCACTGCTTATGTAAGTGTAGCAAGGGTTCCGAGTAATGTGGTACCAGGTTCTTTTCATTATTAAAATAGCTTATCTATAAATCCAAACACCAACGTCTCATGCAATTTAAGTCCCTATTTCTTGCTCGTCTAATTTCTTTATGTAACAATCCTGATGCTTTTCAGGATTTCAGCATTGTTTGGTGCTCAGCTTTGCAGATAACGTGGAAATAAATCCCAGATTCAGGGAGAGGAAGAATTCATCGCAGATTGGCTTTTTTTTTTTTTTGTGACAGATGTGTGGATCAGAGTAGAAACTGTAGAAACTGGACTGTTAGGCTAAGTAGTATGGAGGTGTATGTGCGGATTGAGCACAAGAGATGCGGTCAGAGCGCCTTGTTAAATGCTTTTATCTTACGGCACACTAAACAATTTCATGGATATTACTGTTGCAGATTTTGAAACCCATTCATTTGTACTTCCTAACTATGTTCTTGGGAGATGGTGAGGTAACACAGCAAAAACTTAGTTTGGATCAATAACCTGTAGGTATAACATTCAAATATTCTTTTTGTATAAGGCCAGGAATTTGGGGTTTGTGTGGAATTTTTCTAATTATAGCAATGTAATTGTGAAACTCTGGCTTACTTTTTAATTTATAACTACTTTCTTCACCCAGATATGAAAATCAAATGTGATAAACTCTGTAAGGAGGTTTTGATGGTTCCTGATTCACTTGAGCAGAATAATTTCATCAGAACAACAACAAAAAAAAGACTGCCCTGGTGTCTGAGGGCTGCTCCTCTGCCAAATGAAAACATCCATTTATAGAAAAGGGAGCTATTGGGGCTCTTTCCAAATTGAAAAACACAATGGGAAAAAAACCATATTATCAGAAAGCTTCAGGTGGTGGTGTTGTTTTTCCAGTAATATGCAGGCAAAAAGATTTAAAAATTGGAGTATTTTAGCAGGGCACAGTCATTCATGGCAGCCTGGTGTGAGTGAATGGAGATTAGTGCATTCTCCAGCCCTGTTAGGAATGGTCAAATCACTGTGGATGCTACAGTGTGGTGCCTACCTGTGGGTTTGATTATTTTGCAACTAAATGATGTTAAACATTCTCTCTCAGGCACAGAGGTGGTACTTAACTGTATCAGTTGAGTTTAACACCTTTGCTTGCTTGAAAGACTTTAACAGCTTTGTATGATACATGTATTGTTTTCAGGGAAAGCTATGGTTTTGTTGACATAAAAATCATAGCTATTTGTGGGCTAGTTTTAACTCCAGTACATAGAGATGAGTTAGCAGATGCAAACCCACTGCAGTCATTGGCCTTTTTTCAGGGCTGAAGTTATTGCACTTGAAGTTAACTTAACTTAACTTGAAGTTAACTGCACTTAACTTGAAGTTATTGCTTGCTCACCCTACCATTCACCTTGTTTCATATCTTATGTGTTGTAATGAAACAGATTGCTTTCCCCAGATCATTAATTCAGGATGAAACTTCAGCTGAACTCCAAAGTCTTGGGAAATTTAGGCAGATGAATAAATGTATGAAAGTTCCAAAGACAGAATTGCTGTCTGCCAAGTCACTTCCTTGAGATTAAAAGATGCTGTCATTTAATTGAAATAAATTATTGCTTAAAAATCACCAACCAAAGACTCAATAAAATGACTTCTAGGATTAGCAATCTTTGAAGATGACAATACACTCCTGAATAAAATCCATATTTATTTTATATGTCAGATTAAATGAGGCTATTGAAGAGTTTTTGCACTTTGCCCATACTTAATTTTGTTTCCGTGGCCTACTTTTGAACTTACTTTAATGTAGTTAGAACCAAGTCCTCTGAAGATAGTGAAATTACTGTAGCAAATAACTGCTGTAAGGAAGAGGAGGACCAGGCGTGCATGTGTAATATCAAAAGAATTCTTCATGAAACTGCTTTTACAAGGAACTATTGAAAATCCTACCTTAAAAATTAGGCCACAAGACTTTCAGAAATGTTGCCAGAAAAAGAAATCCCTGTTACTGTTGGTAGTGTTAATGGATACCACCCACTGCCCATTTGATGTGTGTGTGATTATGGGTCTGGTTAAAGTTACGGGTTTAATAATCTTTTAGTCAAGCTAAATGGAAGTGGAATTAAACGTCCTTTTACACAGTGACATGTAGATGTGATAGGAAGTTAGCTGGATGCCTGGTAAAGCCAGATTATTATAATTTTTGATTACAATTGTAAGCTGAAGGCATATGTTGAAAAGCTGTGCATGTGTGCGAGCACTCAAACAAAAAAAACTAGGGCAGGAAGAATAGAAAATCAGCAAATGAACAAGAGAAGAGGTGTGAGTATGGCCTTAGATGGAAAGACGTGCCCTTTGTTCTAAAACACACTGGGGAGGCAGCTTTGCAGTTATCATTGAGGGCACGCTTGTGCTGCGGCCAGCCCAGCTAGGGGTTTGCTGCTGCAGAAAGGGGGAATTCTTGTGCTTTCCCTGCATTAACCCCCCCTCCTGCCTCCTTGCCACTGACTTCAGGATAAGCTGATTTAACCCACTGATTGTAGAGGAAAAAATCACCTGTGTACGTTTCTGCTTTTTTATAATTTCAGTCTGTTCACTGTGGGATCAGATGACTGTCAAAACCAGATTTACTGAGAGTATGACAGGAGCAGAAGGTCAGGGCTTCTTGCTCTTGTCAGCAGCAAGATGTTACTTCAGCTTCAGCCACTGGGATAAGCCGTACCCTCAGCTGTGTTAAGGGCACGGGTGGAGAAAGTGTGCATGGATCGTTTTAACAACTTAGCTTTTAGGCTTTTTCTGCTTGCTGTAACTTCATAATTTTCACTAAGTGCCAAGACTTCTAAATAAGGGCTTAAAAAAAACAGCAGAAGCACTACCTTTACATGAGATGATTTTCATCCACAAAAAAGAAAAAGTGTATTTCTCCCCCATGGTTGAGTATGGGGGAGACTGTCCTCAGAGGAGATCTCTGTGACCTGACAATCTGCTTCTAGTTTGCCCTTTTTAGGACAGGCTCACAGTGGTTTTATTAAAGGTCTTGTTCTTGTGAGGAGAATGTTGCTGGACATGAGATGCTGAAGTGGCAGAAGGTAGCAGACACAGAGAGCAGGAACATAGATGCTGCTTCCCAGGTGTTCATGATCTAACCAAAGGCAGAGGAGGTGGCACTATCATGTGTTGCCCATGGTGTTGCTATCTGGTCCTTTCCCAGCCTGGTCAGGCTGTCACAGCACCAGCTCACTCCTTTGTGCACCTCCAGTGTGTACAGAGGTGGCAGGGTGGTAGTTTTTGATGGTGAGATTCAGTTGTCTGAGTCTACCAGGCTCCTTAGGCTGCTTAGTCTGCCCTCCCAGCATCTTTCTTAAAGACAACTAAATGGAGTGATGAGTGACAGTAGTTTACCCTTCTCATTCTTTGTTCATCACTTAGACTTCAAGCATCAGTTTTTCTGTAATTTCCCCTTGCATTCCCCCTTTTGTTTTACCAGAAAAGATTTGAGCATAGGCTTTGAATAGTAGCAGTAGATTTATTGTTTTGGATGTATCTAATCTTCCCTGTGTTTGTTGACTGTTCATAAACAATGTTGTGCAATAGACTGAAATGGATTTTTTTGTTACCTTGAACAATTCAGAGTGCAGGCTCCTGACAAGAAAGCATCATGTTTAGAAAAGAGATGCACAATACAAATCTTTACTGCCTGAACTAAGAACAATTGGTAGCAGAAGTAAGCTATTTTCTTGTGTGTGTGAGCCAGGATTAACTCTGGCAATGATTAATCACTACCATTAACTAAAAATGATAGGAACTGTAGAAGCTCATCTTCCACTCTGGGCCCAGAAGAATGTTTGTAATAGTGTTTGCTGTTGACAACCATGGGTCTAGCAATTAATTAGGATCCTATACCTAACTTTGTAGGACTTGAATCCACAGACTAGCAACCAAGGGCTGGATTTTAGCCAACTCAGAGTCTATCTAGAAATAAAATGCATGGCCTAATGACAAACTACAAGTCAATGTGAGAATCGGGAATGCAACAATATCCCCTCCTCTCTTGCAGAGACTAACTCAGGCAAAGCAATTCATACGCTGCAGTTTATTAGGTTGAGTTTTAATGCTGGGCTTACTGCACTCTTCTCCTGCCCATCTGCTGACTGGCTGTACTCCTTACTTGTCCTTTAATTAAAATTGTTAAAATCTTAAGTTTTTAAGTTGTACTGCCTGCACGAGGTGGGTGATAGGATGCTGGTATGCCAGGAATAACAAGAAAGTGCCAGTTATTCCGTCTCTCTCTGGTCTTATAATGTTTGCTGAAAACTATGGGGGATGGGAAGGATTGTGCAGAAGCTATTACAGCTGCTGCATGCTGCTGTTCTCTGCTGAGGTAATTGTCTGCTGACAGTTCTAAAGGTCCTTGTATTACAGAGGCTTTGTACTAGTGTGCTGATGCAAGGGCATGTATCCTCCTCTCTTCATGGTCAGTGGTCTGGGGCAAAGATGAGGAAGAAGCAAGAGGAGACATCTAGCGTGAGATACTTCTCGTGAAGCTCTTAAATTATCATCCATGGATAATTTATCAGTCAGATCAATAGAAGTATATTACACTCAAGAGTATTTTAATGTCATGAATATTTGGGACTGCCATCTCATTCATGTTTATTGGAAAACAAACAAAAAAAAAAGGAAAAGATCATGTTGATAGTACTATATAAAACATAGGGATAGCATGTCCTGTTTTTTTATCTCCTGATATGAAAAAAACCTTCAAATGCAAATTTCCTTAAAAATACGTTTTCCATACTGATAATGCCATGTGTTGGACAATTTCCTTTTTATTTGAATGCCAACATCTGAGAATGCTAGATCTGAAAAAGCCTTGTGTAAACTGCACTGAATAACAGAGCATACAATAATGAGGTAACACACATGATGTCCTCCCAAGTGAAAATGATGCTGAATGCTCAGTAAAAAAATTTTGGATGTCTGTTAGAAATCCAAGTTAACAATATCACACGGCTATGTTATGTAAGTATTTCATAAGTTCTCAAAAGTCTGTCAGAGAAGTGTTTTTTCAGAGGATATTTGCTGTATGTACATCCGCTGCAGTAGCATGCCCAGCCTCTCGTACTTATTTAGATGTCTCAGGTTGTACCCTTTGAAGAGGGATGCCAGTAATCAATGGGAGTGCAGGACAAGCACTGGTAATGTACCAGGAGTGATGGGTTAGACACAGATCTGAGCTCAGGATCAAGTATTGGTGGAGCTGGGAGGTATGGCAAAGACAGATAGTAGGATATCACAGGGAAGTATATAGAAGCTGTATAGGCACTCTAGCAGAAAAGATAATGATTATGCTTATTTTTAATTGAGCTCTGTAAATAATCATAGCCCTGGGGTAAGAGAATGCAGGAGGCATGAATGGGGAAAGATTTTCAATAGAGTGTGAAGGAGAAGGATTGGCGTAAAAATAATTGGGCTGAAAATAACAAGGATGTCTCAGGGCAGAAGTGGTGCTAGGGCTATGGAGTACTTGTGGAAGAGTTGGGAGCTCTACATGACAGTACGTTATTGCTCACACAACTGCCGCCTGCTGTTTCCCTGCCCATTTTCATCAGGTGGTAGGAAATGAAAATAATTTTTTATTTGATTATCTAAAGGAAGTCATTCAAATGAGACCTCTCCTTAAAGGACAAGGGCTCACAATCACAATTTAGACAAAGGGTATTTTAGTGCAGCTTCACTCGATGCCGCTCCTGTCTGCCAGGACTGTTTCAGGTCCCCTTACCTTTCCTAACTTTACCATCTCTCTCTTCCCACCTATTTTTCTACCCCAAAATCTTCCCAACACTATTTTTCCACACCCTAGCTCTATACAGTATAGTACTTGCCCAAAAGACAAGATCCTGATGCTGAAACACATGAATTAACGTTTAAGCTGTTCTCTTGTAGCTGCAGCCTTCTGTACGTCCCCTGACCAGTAGTAACTCCAGTGTGAAACACTGCGCACCCTACAGCTGGAGAGTGACATGATGGGGAGCAAGGGTTTGGTTACACACAGTGTTATCATAGGTTGGCAACTCTGGGGCTGGTCTCAGTTCAAGGAATAGTCCTGAGAAAAGCAATGAATGAATATTAAGAATGTATAATCTAAATTAGATCCCACTTTTCCGCTCTGTTTACCAAGATTAGCAGATGCCTTCTTTCTAGGAATATAGCCTAGGCAATCTGGTGTTTTCTAGGGGAAGTTGTAATTATGTTAAGTTATAAATACCTTAAATGATTATAGTATTTCAATATTTCATTTAAATTGTTACAAAGAAAATTACTATTGTTGCTTTCTCTGAGCTTCTGCAAACTCTGACTTGCAAGGAATTATTCTGGGTCCTCAGCAAAAGGTGACACATCCCGTGTTTGTGGACTAAATATTGTCATATTGTATTTTTTCCCCTCACCTGTTCGAAGTTGCTGGGTGAACATGAGGTAAGGCTGTAAAAACTGAAAGTACCTAGATATTACTTGTTTGACTAAATGATGTTTAAAAAAAAGAGTAGTTTTTAACTAGGCAAATTGAAATTCATCTAGTTAGAAAAATTGCAGCAAAACAGTCTGATGTTAGCACAAAGAAAACAGCAGATGATACCAATTGTCCAACTATCCATAGCAATTTGTAAATAATGTCCTTTATGCTAGCAGAGAACGAATCATGATGGAAATGTAATTTAAAACAGCAAAACAAAAAACAAGATTTCAAATAAAATTTCACATAACAGCCAGAGATCATGCTGTTGTTCTGTGAAAATTAACACCACCGTTCTTTCTCAAGCATTTTATATATGTTCTTATTGCTGTCTTAAGTAAATGCTAGCCGAAGTCATCTTCAGCAAAGTGCTTCTTATTGGTGGTGGAAAGGTGTGATACAAGCCTTAGCCTAGAAACCTTGCAGTCTTTAACTGCACAGCTTCATCCCCAAAATGGGAAGAAGACCTCCTTTTTTTTTCCTCTTCTCTTTAGACCTCATGGCTACTGGTCAAAATTTTGCAGACCTTGTTGCATCAATGCTGGAATTTCTGCTGGGTTAGCTAGAGTTAGCACTGCACTGAGGGCTGCTGTGACTGGGATATGGTGTTGTGAGGCTGATTTCTGTCTTTCTTGCTTTGCTTCAGCTCTTGTGGCTACTTGCTATTGAAATACCATAAATTAATTTTGATTGAAAAGGACCTCTGGGGGTCATCTGGTCCAACAACCTGTTCAAAGTAGGGCCAACCTTGAATACATATCAGGTTTCTCAGGACCTTGTCCTGTTTGATGTTGAAAATTTGCAAGGATGGAGACTTCCATGTCTCTCTGGGTAACCCATTCCAGTGCTTAATCACTCTGTTTGCCCTTTTTCCTTTTAAACCTAATCTGAATTTGTCTTGCCACAACTTGAGTCTGTGACCTCTCATTCTTGCACTGGGCATCTATAAGAAGAGTCTGGCTCTGTCTGTATTCCCCCTGTTAGGGACTAGAAGACTACAGTTAGTGACCCGGGTAGCCTTCTCTTCCTGAGGCTGAAGGAGCCCAGCTTCCTCACCAGTTCCTTATGCATCATGTGCTGCATCACCATTTCCGTGGCTCTCTTTGGATTCTCTCCTGTTCTTCAGTATTTCTTTTGTATCTGAAGGCTCAAAAATGAGCACACAACTTGAAATGCAGCTTTAACAATGATGACGGGGAAGGAATAGTCACTCCCATCAAACCACTGGCTATGCTTTTGCTAACGCAGAGCAGTCTGCCATTAGCACTCACTACTGCATATGCACACTGCTGACTCAGGTTCATCATCTTGTTCACCCAGCTCCCCATTTCCTTTCTCAAAGAGTGCTACTTAGCCTGTCAGTTCCCAGCCTGAACTGTTGCACAGGGCTGTTTGCTCCTATATGCAAGGCTTCAGATTTCCCTTGATGGAATTCACGAGGGTGCTGTCAACCCATACCTTTGTCTTGTCAAGGCCCCACTGAAGGACAGCCCAGCCCTCCAGAGTACAAACATAACAATTTGACTTGGCTAAGCTTAGGTAAATGAGCTGGAAGAGCAAACTGAAGTGCTTTGCTCACAACAACTTTCCTGAAGGAGAAAGCTGTATCTTTCAGAGATCTGTCAAGGTGAAGTTGTGGCCTCTGTCCTTTTCCACTTGGCTCCACAGTTTGTGGGGTTGCCTTGATGTTCCCTTTAGCTCATTCAGCTTTTGCCTTTTTGTATTTTCTGAAGAGTTCCTGAATCATTACTTACTGATTTCCAAGCTAATATTCTCTGCTTTGCTAGCTTCTTACAGAATTAATCAATGACATCAAAAGAGGGTTTTATGTCTGTACATCACCAAACTCTTCAGGGATCAATGGCATCAAGGAGTTACTGCATTTAGATTAGAGCCTAAAAAGTGTTTGTCTGACAAGCACTTGCTGGCAAGGGTTTGACTCAGCATAAAAGGAGGGTTAGCTGACTCTGACCTTTATGTTTACACTCTTAGCTGATATTAAGAGCTTCATGTTTGTGTCTCTTCTCAGCTCGGGGCAGTTCAGTCCTGCCACTCAGAAGACATTTTAACTGCCAGGCCCAAGATGGTCTGGACATGCTATGCACCTGCTTTTCTGCTAAAAGTGTCCTGAAATTATTTAAATTATTTGAGGTAAATTAACAGCATTACTCTGTCTAGATGTTCATGTGGAAAAAAGATATCTTCTGCTCAGGTCCTTGATGCCTGTTTTTGTGGTTTATATTAAACCGATACAAAATCATCCCACACAAAGCAAACATTTTTCATTAAGCAGAAGAAATACCTTTTTGAAGACATTACTCAATCATAAATATTTTTTTAAAGTTTGAAGTCCCAGACTGAGTAATGTTAATATGAGTGCTTACAGAAACTCTCTGAGGTTTCAAAATGGTGCTTATTTGCAAATGGCAGAGAATTAAATTATTTATAATGGTTTAAAGCTGTGCCAATACGACTTCTGTTTTATTATTTCTAAATAGAAAGGAGTGCTGTTTGCATTCTTTTGCATTATCCGGCACAACGTGTGTGTCACTTTTAATGCAGATATCTTATAGAAATGTGATTTCTTGGGAAAAAATTGTCTCTATGCTGAATTAATACTTCATATCAGATTAATTTCACAGGTCTTTCATAAAATAGTCCTGTTGTTTTACATGCTTTGGATTTAATGGCCTCTAGAATCAGAGCAAACTATTTGCTGGACCCTAAGAATTTGTAATTAAGAATTTATCCAATAATTACTGAAGATGAGAAAGTACAGGAGCTAATGCTGCTAAACGTTTTTTGAAAAGTCCAAACTAGACAGTTAAATGACATTTCAAGGTGTGAGTGCAAATTCGCTGACAGTGATAAACCAAGAATTGCTTTAGAAGGTAAATTATTTCTACTCAGTGAGGAGTACAAAGTTGCTAATAATACACCTGATGGAGTTAATGCACAGCCAAGTTGGAAAAACCACCAAGAGAAGACTCTAAAGAGTCTCTTTTAAATTGTCAGGAGATAGTCAAAAGAAGAACTAGTACTTTGTTAGCTGTGAGCTAATCTCTGTTTCCATATGTTGTGGTACAGAGCACTTGGAAGCTGATTATCAATAGTCTATGTACCAAGTGTTAAGTACTGAAAAGCCTTTTGGATGTTGATTTGAATGTTAAAATACAAACTTGAGAAATAATTTCTCTGAGTAACATTGCAAATAACTCTTGTAGCCTATCTTTTCTAAATTTGTCTTCTGTTGTGATCTCAATTAATTCTGTTCATATTAGTTTCTCATGTTTATGGCTGAACACAAACCGCTCATAGTTTATGAACAAAGTAAATTCACAGAAGTGATTACAACATGGCGAAGAAAGCAGTGGACAATTTTTTCCTTCCTTTAATAGAGTTTTGTTACCACAGTGAATTTAAAGCATGAGGAGCTCTGAAATCTGGAGGTGTAGTTGTTTTGTCATATCTGCTTCTAAGTGATATCTGTTGAAAAATTCTGGTAAGCTGAGCTTAAAGAAGTGAATAAGCTTTTGTGGTTAGGGGAGACATACGACACTTCCCCCCCAACTCAGGCACATATTTGCATGTTAACACACCATATGCCACCCAAATCCATGTTAATATTGTGCATTTTATGATTAATACGCATCTTTGCCTGTCTTTCTTCTTTGGTGTGGGTGTGAGTCTCCTATTTTCCAACCCATATAGTAGCTTAAACTACATTTTGAGCATGCTGGAAGCTGATATTCACTCAGTCTCCCATCAATCTACATCTAGTAGTGTAAGTAGAAGGCAGTGGGAGAACCTGTCCATTTGTTTCACTGGTTTTACTGTTCCTAGGGCATACAGTCTCCGCTGTACCTGAGGAAGGGACTGTTCCATGGTCTCATAAACTGCCACCTGAGACTGTATTTATCACCAAGTGCTTCTTAGTTCAGCAAGTTGACTTGTGCTTCCAGGTCCATTTGCTGGAGAGATCGGTGGGGTTTTTTTTTCGTTAGTTTGCTTGTGGGTTTCTTTTTTATGTAGAAGCCTGCTGGTAAACTGTCATATTCTTGAGGCTGAGATAGTTAGTGTTGAAAAGAGCATCTCCTTTTGACTACTGTATTGTCAGCAGTCAAATTAGTGCTGCAGGAAGATCTGTGGCAACGGGCAACGCTGTTGTCCTCCTGTCTGTCCCTGCTCCTGCATTCATGCACCAACACACACACATACATATGCATCCTGATTTGCCAAAGTAGAGAGGATGATGTGAAATTTTCTCATCCTTTTCAGTGTGAAGTCAGCTGACTTATTGTTGTCATTTAGCCCCAGCCAGCGACTAAGCCTCACAAAGCCTCATTCACTCCCCGCTGGTGGGATGGGGAAAGAGAGTCAGAAGGGTAAAAGTGAGAAAAACTTGTAAGTTGAGAAGAAACAGTTTAATAAGTAAAGCAAAACAGTAATAGTAAAAATGACAATAATAGTGAAAAGGAAAAGTAAAACCTGTGTACACAAGCAAAGCAAAACAAGGAATTCATTCGCTCCTTCCCATGGGCAGGCAGGGGTTCAGCCATCTCCAGGTAAGCAGGGCTCCGTCATGAGTAATGGCTACTTGGGAAGACAAACGCCATCACTCTGACTGCCCCCGCTCCCCCTTCTTCTTCCCCAGCTTTATATGCTGAGCATAACGTCATATGGTATGGGATATCCCTTTGACTGGTTTCAGTCAGCTGCCTTGCTCCCAGCTTCTTATGCCCCTGCCAGAGCACAGGAAGCTGAAAGATTCTTTGACTAGTACAGGCACTACTTAGGGACGCTTAGCCACTACTTAGCAATCAAAACATCATAGAATCATAGAATCGTTAAGGTTGGAAAAGACCCTTAAGATCGTAAAGTCTAACTGCCAACCTATCGCTGCCAAGTCCACCACTAAACCATATCCTCAAGCACCATGTCTACCCTTCTTTTAAATACCTCCAGGGATGGAGACTCCACCACCCACCTGGGCAGCCTGTTCCAATGCCTGACAACCCTTTCGGTGAAGAAGTTTTTCCTAATATCCAACTTAAACTTCCCCTGACACAGCTTGAGGCCATTTCCTCTTGTCCTATTGCTTGTTACTAGGGAGAAGAGACCAACCCCCGCCTTGCTACAACCTCCTTTCAGGTAGTTGTAGAGAGCGATAAGGTCTCCCCTCAGCCTCCTCTTCTCCAGGCTAAACAACCCCAGCTCCCTCAGCCGCTCCTCATAAGACTTGTTCTCTAGACCCTTCACCAACTTTGTTGCCCATCTCTGGACACGCTCCAGCACCTCAATGTCACCCTTGTAGTGAGGGGCCCAAAACTGAACACAATATTCAAGGTGCTGCCTCACCAGTGCTGTGTACAGAGGCATGATCACTTCCCTACTCCTCCTGATACAAGCCAGGACGCTGTTGGCCTCCTTGCCCACCTGGGCACACTGCTGGCTCATGTTCAGTGGCTGCCAACCAACACCCCCAGGTCCTTTTCCTCCAGGCAGCTCTCCAGCCGCTCTTCCCCAAGCCTGTAGCGTTGCATGGGGTTGTTGTGACCCAAGTGCAGGACCCACTGCAGGACACACTGATGACAGTGTGTCATCAGCACTGT
This sequence comes from Phalacrocorax carbo, assembly GCF_963921805.1. NCBI lineage: Eukaryota > Metazoa > Chordata > Aves > Suliformes > Phalacrocoracidae > Phalacrocorax > Phalacrocorax carbo. The sequence continues at coordinate 68,634,230 of NC_087514.1, read as the reverse complement.
TCTCATAAAAAATCTAAAACAGGGCACTGCACCAGCTACAGTGAAGACAATTAACTCTAGCCCAGTGAAAACCAGGACACTTATATTTGAACAACTATTGATATTAACTATAATCAGTCAAACTTGCTTTATCTGAAGTGGAAAGCACTCACTTCTCAGGGAGCTGTGGAAGGGTAGCAGCCAGGTGATGGTTTTTGACTGCACCTAAGTAGAAAATGTTTTTCTTGGCAGTACTGTGCCATCTGTCCTACGGCACTGGAGTGTGTCTGCTCTTGTATTTTCTCAAATCCTTGAAATCGTAATACAGGCTTGCTAGTGTACATTCTTGCTACTGTTTTTTTTAAAGAGGTGTTGTGCCTTCCTCTTGCACCAACACTTTCCACGGCTGTAAATTTTCATGCAGTTTCAGGTAACCAACAGAAAATCTATTTAGGTCTTTCTTACTACATGACTACTTTGTACCAGAAGGTTTAATGACAGTGACCTCTTTCCTCACCTTGAGGCACTCTGAATGTTGTATTTAAGACATTTGAAATCTATTAAGGTATTGAGAGCACTGGTTCATTTTAAGAAAAGCTTCCCTGGCAGGGTCATTGTCAATTTAATATTTCACCTGGTCAGGAATTATATGTTTCCCTTCAGTTTGTTGCCTAGAAAAACCACCAAGAAAATTTTAACTCATTCACGCCTTTTCTTTTACTTTTATGATGTGGTAGTAAGAAATAAAATTGATCCAGAGCTGTACAAAGTACTTTTTTTTTCACTTGACAATGTAGTGTCAGCCACGCTTGACAAAATGATTAAAACCATCCTATTAGCATTTTATACTATTTCAGCCTGTTAGGATTCTGGGTGACAGTCAGTACTTACTTGGAAAGGGATGTCAAGAATCCTCAGTTCTCTGTGCAATGTAAAACAATTTAGCTCTTTTGGAGTACATAGTGTAACAGAAACGAGGGTGTCTGAAGGAGCTTGATATTTGCATGATTTCTTTATTTATTTATATTAATCTCTGGGCAGGTTAGGACTGAGCGAGTCTGGCAGTGTCATGGAGATTTTTAAGGCAGGGAGGTCTTGTGGACAGATGGAAAAACTGGCCTATTTGTCTATCCAGGAACTAAACTGTTCTGAGAATTTTCCACTATGATGATTTAGTAGCCATTAGTCGTTTAGAGTTTAGCAGAGATTAGTCGAGCCATTTTTAGTAGAGTTTAGACAAGTCAAAAAAGTCAGATTACAGAGCTGTGAATTCTACTTGTGCATATGAGCTTTGCCTACGGGGTAGCAGTGCCTAGCAGAGCAGTATGTGCCAAACTAATAGCAGCAATCAGTGAGGTGCCAAATATAACCACAGTATGAAGGTAACTGGATAAATGACAGAGGATTTGGTGGTTTGGAACTTCTTCACGGTGCACGTCAATGAGATTTCTGTAGAGTTTGGTTATACACAGTCAGCAGGAATTACTAGATCATTGAGACGTGCCTGAGGGAGTTCATGTCGGGATTTTGCATGCTATTCTCCTTCATAATACAGAGACAAAAAAAAGTTTATTTTCTGGGTTACACCTCCTAGAGCTCACCTTGGCTGGCAAGCAGGCAAGGCGTCAAAAAACAAATGAGTTTGTTGTGAGTGTCTCACAGGCATATACCACATTTAACAAACTAAATCAGTAACTAAGAAAGACAATTAGGGTGACCTAATTAGGCTGAGATGGACAAGCTAGCAGGTCTTAGCTTCTGGTATGGATTCTTTGCAGTTTCCAGACTTGCACTGAGTGTATTTGCTTCTAAACATCTGGGAGGTTGATCTGGGGCTGACTGGAGGTTTGATCTGCGTACTCTGTGGGCATTTCACCTGTACACAGCCCAGCTCAATTTCACTTTTGTTCCACACGTCCTATGTTTTTCTGGAGCGTGAGAAGGGAATCCCCAAGGGTTGATACATCAAATGAGTAATGCCCTGCTCTTGGCAAGCTTAAAGATTCTCTGTAGGTGCTCCAAGGGGGAAGAGTATTGGTCATTCTGCTTGCAGAAATCCCCTGGTATGCTGTTGAACGTGAGTGTTGAGGATTTATTTGGCAGTCTGCCAGCCTGTCTTGATCTTGCAAAGGAGTAGCTCTTTGTTAACCAGGTTGCAATTTGCAGCATGGAGGCAACATCTTGCTTGTATAGCTTCAAAGTCAGAGAAGTTTAGTGCCCACATGTGAATGTGACAGGACCACAACCGTTCCATGTTTTTTGAAGTGGTTCCTAATATTATCTACTAACTAGTTTCCTGGAATATAAAACCCAGCTAGATCCAGGTGAGTCTTTAAATACGGAAAATTCAAATTAAGTTGGGCAAGTTGTTGTATAAAAGTCTTGAAGAAATACCTGTGATAACCCTGCCCACGGAGCTCATGAAGTTTGAATCCTTTTTAAACATATTTCTGTTCCAATATCTTCCTGTACTTCAAGGGCTACTCCTCTTCTTACCTTTGTCTCTAAGGCTCAAATTTGAGTCAGTTCCTTGTTGCAGCTTAGTTCATGACACCTCGGGTTTCTGTTAGTCTGCCATCTCCCTTCAGGATTCTCTCTGTCGCTATCAGCCTTCTTGCCCCATTCTTCACTCAGGAAGTGCTTGTGTGTGTGAGAAATGGGTAGTGCACCATCGTGGTAAAATGATGTCATGCATGGTGACACCATTTGTCACAGTGGGTTTGAACCAGGAGCACATTCAGTCCCTTGGGTGCTGCAGATCAATTTGCTGCTTCTTTTTTTTTTTTTTTTTTTTTTTAAAAACCCCAACTTTTAAAAGTTCCTCTTTTTCAAAACGTTCCCAGAAATGGCAAGTTGATTGGACTGTATAGTTCTCCCGTGAATAGCAGAGTTTACTGTGACAATTTGCACTGCATGAAATATGGTGGTCCATGGGATCAGGAGAAACCTTTAGAGTGCTGTAGCCATTGCAGGCATATTCCACCTATTGGAGAAATCCACTGTCAGGCACAACTGAGGCAAGCCCAAGTCACCATTCAAAATTAGGCTTTCAGCCTTGGGGAGGAAAAAGGTACTGTGGCTTTTGGGAAAAGGAAGCAAGGGTCCTAACTGATACTTGGATTTTGAGGGGTTTTGGTACCTGCTGACTGTGAAGCACAGTGCCTACTTACAGACTGAATGTTGTGCTGTCTGGGTAGTGGTTAAAATAAAACTGTGGTCTCTCCATACTGCCTCTTTTGCCAGGTATTAAGGGAAAAAAAAAAAAAAGTATGGTGTTTACCCATGCTGTTATGCACTCCATCCATTTCCACCCTGAGACTTCTATAAAGAATTATGGTAGTCTGGTGCTATGTTAATTTAAGCCAAATTAAAACATACCACAAATTTCATTTCGCTTTTATGGGCGAACTTAAATGGTAGCTTATCTAAATGATCACACATTATTTCTCATTAAATAAATTAGCTTAGCAGAGTTCTAGTCACTATAGACAAAGTTCAACTGTTTCACATTACAGACAGATTTTAATTAAAAATCATAGATGTGTGTTGAAGAATATTACACCAGATTTTCTTGACCTTTGGGTCAAGAAATTTATTTTTGATATTCTTAATTCATTAGATCCTTTTTAAACTTTCATTCTGTCAGTTGTATTGTTCTTCTAACCTGTGTCTGTGTCCCCAAAATTCTTGTTGGGGAATGGAGGAAAAAAAAAATTAAACAATATTGATTCAGAAAAAAGCCATGCTGGAAGGTACTTGTACCACTTAGCACTCTTCGTAAAGAACATTATCCTCTAAAGGAAAAGAGTTTAATCTTATTATCCAAAAATACTAGGTGCTTTCTGACCTTTTATTAAAATTCAAATATATTCTCAAGAATGCCACAGACATCCTTGTGATAGCTTAAAAGATCTTCTCACGTTTTCCAGGTAAATGACTTTCAGAAGCTATAAGAACAATTCTGAAGGGCGTTGGAGTCATCTGTGCCTCTTGTCATCCCCGGTAAATGTTTATTTAGAAAATTCTGTGGCTGTGTGCACTGAGAGACAGGCTCTGTTGCCATATGACCAAGGCACATACCAGGAGACTTTATTTCAACATGCAACTCTTAAGCAGAAAGCTACTGAAGAGCTCTTTTTCCATCTCTTCTCATGCTCTGAATAATGTCTTTTTAAATTTCATGGCGGAAAAGTATAAAGAAAGGTTTCTTTTTTTTTTTTTTTTAACCTTATAAAACCTAGAGCCTTCTTCAGAAGTGAGTAGGTCATGGGAAAGAATGAATTCATATAGCAGGCCTTCCCCCCGCCCCGAACTAATTCTTGCTGATTGCTGAGGGCAAAGTGATTTTTCAAAACATCATTGCACTCCTATCTTAGTTTCAGTTGCAGCTTATTACTCAAGATGGGGTTGCCAGGCATATTGCTGTTACTTCAAATGTTTTGCGCTAGTACACTTCCATTTTCTTCCACATACAAGAGCTTCCTGATTGTTATTTATAAGTTTGGATGTTCCCCTTCTATATTCCCTTATTTCAGTCCCTTCTTTTATTTGCTGCAAAGAGCGTAGCTGCAGTTAAAAGGAGTTTCACCATTTTCAGTCTACTGAAAAGAAGCAAGCCAACTGTTTGGAGATGGTGACTCTTCCCTGCATAAGGTGATTTTCCTTCTCAAAATGACTTGGTGTCATGGTTTAACCCCAACCAGCAGATAAGCACAACACAGCTGCTCTCCCACTTCCCCCGCCCCAGAGGGATGGGGGAGAGAATCAGAAGAGTAAAAGTGAGAAAACTTGTGGGTTGTGAGGAAGATAATTTAATAGGTAAAGCAAAAGCCACACACACAAAGAAAGCAAAACAAGGAGTGCATTCACTGCTTCCCATGGGCAGGCAGGTGTTCAGCCATCTCCAGGACAGCAGGGCTCCATCATGCATAACGGTTGGCTGGGAAGACAAACACCATCACTCTGTACATCCCCCCCCTTCCTTCTTCCTCCCCCAGCTCTATATGCTGAGCATGACGTCACATGGTACGGGATATCCCTTTGGTCAGTTGGGGTCAGCTGTCCCGGCTGTGCCCCCTCCCAGCTTCTTGTGCCCCCCTCGCTCGCTGGTGGGGTGGGGTGAGAAGCAGAAAAGGCCTTGGCTCTGTGTGAGCCCTGCTCAGCAGTGACTGAAACATCCCTGTGTTATCAGCACTGTTTCCAGTACAAATCCAAAACACAGCCTCATACTAGCTACTGTGAAGAAATTTAGCTCTACCTCAGCCAAAACCAGCACACCTGAGAAAACAATCCTCCTATTAAAACCAAGTACATAGTCAATAGTAAGAGGTAAGAAAAGAACATTGGTAAAACTCAGCTTTTTAAAGGCAGTTTCAGAAAATGTATTTTACTAAACATAGAATGAAGTACTACTTTATTGTTTTGATTTATTATTTTTTCATTGTTCATGCTGAAAGTCATATCTTTTGCAGTGCTCATGCTCTAGATCTGGAAAAGAAAATCAAATATCATATTTAAATGTGATCACACACATCTTTCAATTTTGTGACTTTTCCCCTGTATTCCAAAAAGCACAGCAAATGGAATAAAAGGAAATCTAACCAAAATATTCCACCAGAGTGTGACTAGATCTGGTATGATCTGTGAAAACATAGGCTATTTATGGTGGTGTAATAATAAATGGTAATGAATGAAGGGGAGATAAAGAAAGACAAGGAAAGTACAAAATTGACCAATTGACATTAGTGACTGTGTGTTGAGCCTGCCAAAATTATCTCCCCTAGCTCTTTATTTTGTACTTGAGCTGCAACTGGCAAATGCCTTGTAAATCTACTACAGCGCATGTCTTTCTCTCAAAATGAGAGGCAACAAAAAAGTAAGTAGTTTGCATCAATAAATTTAAATGATAATTATCTTGGGGCTCAAGTGTCTGAAACAATTAGCACCTTTTGAGGTTACTTAAATGCAAAAACACAACTGATTTCCTAGGGGAATCTTAAAAAGCCTTTTGATGCAAATAAAGAACAGAGATATTTTTCTCATTTGTTGAATAATTAAAATTAATTCTTTGTTTTGTTAGAAATCATTGTAACATTGAACTTTGGTTAAAATTGGAAAAGCTGTAGAAAAATAAGATAGTTTATTTTCAACAGCAGGGTATGTTGTTAGTTTTTCTAAACATCTTTGAATATATTATTTCTCCTATGCTATTCCTCTGGACTTCTTATGCTTTTCCATAATTCTAGTTATTTTCATAATAGCAATGGGGCAGTATAGATTTTGTAGGGAGGAAGAAGCAGAAGTGAGGAAGACATTGGTTTTCTTGTTAATACTGAATGTACCAAAATATGAGATAAGTGTTTGAGCACTGGGATATCAGGGAAAACAATACAGTACTAAGACTTAGTTTTGCTTTTTACACAATTTGCTGTAAAACTGTGAAAGTGAATGACCACATGCAGCTTTAAGGATATTTGGAAAAAAATTCTACTTCAAGATGATATTGTGTGTGAACATTCATTCATTTTAATGAATGCTGGTAATTAGAAAACATCTGTAAAATTGTCTTGTGTAATTTTACTGCATTGCTGCAGAAATGAATGAGTTAAGTAAAAGGGACTGTATGTTGTGGGTGAGCAGATATAGTGTGGATGTTATAAAATCCCTTCTGGCCGAGGAATATTTGAATCAACACTACTTTGATTGTGGTTAGTTGATGGGTCCAGCTGCAGAATAATCCAGGAGAACTCAGTAACTTATATTGGGGGATCTGACTAATTGCTCATATTGTACAATAGGAACTCTCTAAGGCCCAGATATTAGCTTTCCATTAGCGATCCAGAATGAGATGTTAATGCTTTGAATTCACGTCCACAAACTTACAAAAGTCCTAGCCAGTGTGACCTGAATTATGAATTTCATCAATGTACAGCCCTAGAACAACTTCTGCATTTCATCAGTGGTACAGCCAGAAAAGAAGGATACAGTGGACCCCATCTAAAATTACTTTGGCATGGAGTCTTCCATGGGCTGCAGGTGGATATCTGCTCCACTGTGGTCCTTCATGTGCTGCAGGGGAACAACTTGCATCCCCATGGGCCACAGGGGAATCTCTGCTCTGGTGCCTGGAGCACCATCTCCACCTCCTTCTTCACTGGTGTTGGTATCTGCAGGCTGTTTCTCTCACATTTTTCTCATTCCTCTCTCACAGCTGCTGTGCAGTGTTTTTTACTCTTTCTTAAATATGTTATCGCAGAGGTTCCACCAGTGTCACTGATGGGCACATCTTTGGGCAGTGGCGGGTCTGTTTTGGTGCTGGCTGGAACTGGCTCTGCTGAACATGGCGGGGCAGCTCCTGGTGTCTTCTCACAGAAGCCATGCCTGCAGCTCCCCTGCTACCAAAATCCTGCCATGTAAACCCAATCCAGAATCATGAAAGGGAGTGATCTTCATATCACAAATATGCAAAATGTTTCTTGATCATCTTCTGAACTTCTCTCTGTGTACCAGTTACAGGTCAAGGAAAGGCTTCAACGTTCTTTGAGGAAAGACTTCAACTTCCAAGCTGAATGAGAGTATACTGTGAAAAGAGGAAGATAATTTGATCTCTACTGTTACTGCGTGTTTAACTGTGGTGGAAATGTAGGCAGAGTCAATTTTGATTACACAGGATTTATCTACTCGCTACACTCCAACTTCATTTCATATTGGAGTTCTTAAATTGGAGTCCTCCAGTGTAAATGTTATAGACTCAAAGAAATAGTAACAAGAAAGAAAATATAAGCCATATAACAAATGGAGCAAGTATATATACTGTTCTTATAAGGAGAAACAGGACATTTTTGTTTACCTTGCTGGGTTCCCAAATAGTTCCCAAATAGTGAACCAAGAAAAAGAAAATGACATTGAGCAAGAAGTTGAGTCTTCACAAGGTGTTTAGAAGGTCTCTTAGGAAGTGAGGTGACAGAAGAGTGAGTAGTCATCCTTGCTGTGGAGGCAGTGACTTAAGAGGCAGGTGGCACCTGAGCTGTTAAATGGGATGCCAAGCACCCATACCTTAGTGGTAGCACTCTCTGAGCTATTCCCTGTACAGCAGGCAGGACTAGATAAAGAAGTTGCTAGGTAAAGCCTCAAAGTGTGTCAAGAGATGTCAAGGTAGAGGGTTAATTTACTGGGAAATATTTCACTGAACAGTTCAAATTCTTCTCTGCCGTGTCTGTTCCTTCTAAACCAAAATAAAATCTGATTGCTAGTAGTTAAGAGATGAGAGCAACATACAGAAAAGCCCACAGTTTGGGGTGAATAAGCTAAAGCTTTAAGATACAAAAGTTTGACGTAGTTGTTGGAGGGGGTTGCTTTTGTTTTTGTTTTTCAAATATAGAACACAAGAATGGCTACAGTGGTTCAGACCACAATTTGTTGCAAGTACTCAGCATTGTCCTGGAAGACATGATCTGTCAGACAGGGCAGGACAGGGCAAGTATTTAATCCTGCTTCCCCACACCACTGGCCTAGCCACTGGATTTTTGTGATTCAGGAGGTTCCTGAGAAAATCACTGTCTCTCTTAAGAAGTTTGGGATTGTTTTTTGATCTACAAACTAGTCCAATTTCTTGTCATGTATTTGTGAACTTTTAACATAACATCCCCTGGCAAGACGTTTCACACCTACTTTGCATGGTGTGAAGAAGTTTAGAACAAATGAAAGGAAGTGCTTTTTCTTTCACTGGGTAATTACATTGTTACGGCATGTTGTGGTTGTCAAAGTGGTGGCTCTAAGAGCAGTTGTACAAACCCATGGACAGAAAAATCCAGCTACAGTGATTAAATGCAAAAATAGAATTGCTGGCTCTGAAAGTACCTAAGCTGCACACCTAAGCTGCACCTGAAAACAAAGAGGATACCTCAGGAGAAGCATACCCTGCCCACAAACCCAGGCACTAGACATTAACCTGATTGACCTTTGTAGCGTGGAACAGTTGCCTGTATGTTCTTCACTGAATTGTCTGTATTGCTTAATGACTCTAAAGAAGTGAATGAAAATCAGACAAAAATAATTTTGGTATTCCTCATCTCTTATCTCCCTTCATACTCGTAGTCTAATGTGGAGTTAGTTCCTGAGCAAGATTTTGCAGATAGGAATAAGGCTTTGTACCTCTGTTCTCTCTCTTCAGGGAAGTCTCATCATATATTTATGAGCATTTGCTTCTCTTTCCAATGATATTCAGTGCAGAGTGCTGCTGAAAGCTCTCATATCACTTCAGAAAGTTTGATATTTCATTATGCAGATGACAGTTGTTGGTTATTCCCTCTTATCATAAAGGACCTCTGACCTCAGTAGTCAGTAATTCAATAGATACCAGAATGGTTCCTCAGGTTTACTTTTACTCAGACAAGTAGAGTTGTGCCAGAATATAGCTAACTGAGAAACAGCTGGGCATAGCTCTCCAACACATAGAAATCTAAATATAATCATGCACCTGACCAGTGCATCAATTCACAACAGTTCTCATTGCTATGCGAATCTAATTAGATCAGTTAAATCCCAAGTATCTGCCCTCTGCTAGTCCTGTAATTACTCAAACTTGTCAATGTTCTAGGAGTCAGCAAAGTTTTACGTATCAGACCCATACGAATTTCCATTCTGTGCACTAAGGATTTGCATTGTGTCACGCTTATGGCCCTGAGGGTTTGAGTACACACCCCGATACCTCTCTCGGTGCCTGCCAGAGAGCCTTCCTGGCAGCCAGCAACCCTCGTGAGTCAGTTATGCTGCTTCTCCCGACTTCAGTGATGTGTGTCCTTCACATGGGACATCCTTTCTCTCGGCTGCAGTGGGCCTTTGAAGAAGGTCTCGCTTGTGTATTCGGCTGCTGCACTGTTCTCTCCAGCAAGGTTTCTTGTCCTTATGCTTCAGGCAGTACTTCCTCCCTCTTCGTTCAGGTTCCTTTCTTGGTGGAGGATGACAGTTTTTATTTGCCAGCCTCTCCTTTGAAGAGGGTTCAGGAAGTTTAACGCTTCAATCCCCAAACTCATTCAACCCCTCTCCTATGCAGCAGATCATCTGGCTATTTATCTTCATCAAAGTAAGTGGTTCTGTTTCCTTGGAAATGGAAACTATGCCTTTGTCAGGTGCCACCTGTGATTTTAATCGGCTGTTGTCAGAGTGAGAGGTGGGGCTCTTCACAGACCTTTGCTTGATTTGCTGGTATTTCTCCTTGTGAATTGTCCATATAATCTGTATCAAGTCAGTGTGTTAAGAGCTACATTTAATGTAATTATTTCATTAATATGTATGTTTGCTATTTATATGTGGCTTATTACCAGTTTTTAGCTGAGACTAAGCACTGCAATTACTGTGTTTGGGGTGAGTAGTTCTCAGCCCCTTCCTCTGAAGAAAGTCGTACCATATACCAAATTTACCAAATGTATGGTAAAACTACATTTCTCCAATGAAAGGTATTGCAGCCATCCTCAGTGTTTCAATATGCATTCAAGATCAGCAGCACCGCATGGCTGTCTGTTTCCATATATGAGTCGAAAGTGAGCTGGCTGCAGTTCAGCTCAGTAAAATAGAGATGTAGATGATAATTTCGGTTAAAGAGCAAAACTATCTAGCAGAAACAGCGTTGGCTCCTTGGGGTGATATTTTTCATCGTTTAAGTTTGTGACTTTTTATGAGGGATTCTTTCCCCTTCATTGCTGTTAGTCACGCTCCAATTAATAAGCCAGTCAGCTTCTTGTCATCCCCATGTGGCCAGGACTTTCTAGCCTCTGCTTTTTAATGTGGGTTTTGGTTCTTATGGAGTCTTTTGTTGTACTGTAATGAAATTGCTGCATAGTGTTGCTCCCGGACCTAGCTGTAGTTATGTGGTGACAGCGATTCAAGAACTCATATGGTTATTATATGGTGGGAATTTAAGTGGTGTCTGTGCTTGTCTTTCAACAATGTTGTCCACTTTTAGGGTTATGTATGTAGGGTTTGCTGATAGAAGATCATGAGCAGCAGTGGTGGCTTTCTGGGATCTCTGAGAAAGTCATGTTGTTAAAAGGGCTTTGGGGACTTGCTGAGGATATGTTCATTGGACTAGAGGCAGGAAGAAACCTTTTCTAACTGCTTGTCTGTCTGACTTGGTAGGGCTATTATTTTTACCTGAATGTTTATTTTTTAATGCTTGTGACAGACTGTTCTGTTGCTTGCAGGGAAGAATGTTACACACAGCGTATGTTGTGAAATGTGATATTAAACAAATGTGAAAGTCTGCTTTCTCCCATCTTTCTCATTTTTCCTTTCATTTCTGTTCAGTTGTGGCCAGCCAGAGTAGTAAGTTCTTTATCTCTGAGACACACTTTGGATTATTTTGGCAGATTTGCTCAAGGAGCAGACTTGAGTCCTGTAATTATTTGTGGTGGCCTATAAGAGAGAGAGCTGAGACTAGTCAGGAAGAAAGTATGAAGCTGAAGACATGGTAGGCTTTCAACTGAAGAGAATCCCACAAGTTCTCGTGCATACTTTGGATCGATCAGTAATGTATCTCAGCAGTGTGATCCTTTCACTTTGGGAGAGACGAATAAAGCTTTCAGCCTACCTCCCCGAGAGATCACCGTGATTGAAAAAGTGTTGTTTTCATGCAAGTAACTTTATAAACATGAAAAGATCAAATAAACAAGAAGGAAAAAGCCTTATCATAATAGTAATTCTGGACCTCCCAGCAAATTGACCTACTGGGATCCTTCACTGCATAAGATTACTTTACTGCAGTGAGAAACAATTTGTAGACAAATAACAGTTAAAAGATGCACCAGTGTTTTTTTGATGTAAGGGTGAATTTGAGTATGAATTTTACTTCAAATAACAGACTATAGGTCTTTATCATTTAGAACACAGAACTTAATTTCCCCATAACTTTTTACACATGTAGCACTTCATGGGCTACAGCTTCTGACTGTTACTTTACTATCAATATCCTCCTTATTTCATATATGACTTGTATGCTGCTTAAACTGTTATTCAGTGATGAACTGAAAATGTGACATAATGCAAAAAAATAAATAATTACATTATCTGGTTTTAAGTTGGTATGAAAACCAGTTCAACAATTTCTGTTGCTGCAGCTTGAAATGGCGAAGTGGATGAGGGCAAAGGCTTGGCTAAATGTCAGTTAAGTTCAGGTACTGAAAGCTCTAGTGTCCTTGGCTGCTTATAAAAGTAAAGAAGCAGCTGAGCCTTCTAGTTTTGCTTGAGATAAACTGATCTTTAACTAGGGGGTGGAAGAGTAAGACTGCTTATTCCAGTAATCACAATCTTAATACCTCCACAACGTGAGTTTGCCACCAATCCATCAAACTGGCAAGGGAGCCTCTGCCATACTGAATGTTTGGTGTGTTTTTGTTTTGTTTTGGGTTTTTTTTCCTCTTCTTCCTATAATAAGGATTTTTTTACTATATTGTGCAATTTTAAAAAGTCTGTTCAGTAAAAATCTGTATCCATTTGAATAAGTGGGCGCAATCATTCTATTCCTGCAGATAGAATGCAAATAGAATAATTTTTCTTTTAGCATATTAATTCAGTAAGAAGATTAATATAAGCTTGCAAACTTCTTAGTCAAAATCTTTATTATCTCAGCAGAATGCAATACAATTACTACTTGGATGCTGATACTAAATGAACTGTTTTATTGAATTGTAGTAATGAAATGTTGGAGGCTGGAGTATGGTAGTTCTTTGAAAGACTACATTTGAGGAAGACTTTGTAAAGGAGACAAAAGAGGGCAGGACATTCTTTTTTTCCCAGAAAGAGAGATAACGAAGTGGCTGCTAGAGGAGTAGTGGCAGATACCATTATACCTTGTTGCCATTCCTGACTTCCAGTACAATTTGGAATCAAATTCTTAACTTCAGGTATATGTTTTAATAATACTCTGATGCAAGCTCAGGAATTAAGCCATGATCACATAAGTTATTATGAATAATTGATACAACTCCATTCAGGGATTGATATTCATATATTTTGCAATTCTGGCTAGCATCACCCTTCGTTTCTTAGTTTTCAGTCCTGGTCCCAGTTTATGCTGATATTCTTTACACCTGAAATAATGATCAAACTAATTATCAGAGAAGCCCAGAGTAAGTCAGGTTGGAAGGGACTTTAGAAGGTAATTTAGTGTTCTGCCCAATGCAGGGTGAGCTATGAGAGCAGACCAAATAATTCATAACACCTTAAACGAATATTTTTTTTAATACATTTTGAAGACTTCATGCTGTCCTAAATACATTTTTGCACAGAATACTGAGGTTGGACCTTAAGGAGAGGTTCCTTAGGAGCCTGCATTAGAGGCAGAGCTTTCTTTACAGAGACCATGAGTAGTGTCAAATGTTCCTCCAGCTGTGGTAGTCCTGCTGATGTCTGGTGTTAGCTTCTAAATTTTGCTTTGGGAAATGGTAGCTCTGAATGTAGAAAAGGCTTCAGTCAACAAGTTTCTGCTAGGGCTTTTTTTAGTCTTTGACAAATGTTGTTATCAAAATTCAGATATTGTAGCTTTGGCTTGCAAGGAACACATAACGGTTTTTGAATGATGTAGGAAGGGATTTTCCCATTCTTTTACTACAGCACATTAAGGGTCTAGGACAGAGTGCTCCAATTTTTCATGTTTCGTTCTTAAGATGTTATATATTGTACAAGTTTTACATCAGTGCAACCCCTGATTTTTTCCTGCCCAGTAGTTTATTTCTTAATTATGTTATTTGTGTCATTGAATATTGCCTCCTTTTGTTTTTTTCAGTGTGACAATGCAAAAGGACTCAAAGCCTTCTATGATGCAATAAAATACGGACCTAATCACCTGATGGTTTTTGGTGGCGTATGTGCAACAGTTACTTCTATCATTGCTGAATCTCTAAAGGGATGGAATTTGGTTCAGGTAAGGCACGGAATGGAATATATTTGGAATATATTCAAATTATGACTATCTTGTATCTCTTTTTTTTTTTTTTTTTTTAAATTTAAAAGCTTAGTATTTGATACTTTTCAAGCTTAACATTTTGTGTCATTAGCATATCTCAGTTTTGAAGGTCAGTGAAGTTGTGTGTAAAGAAGAACTGCTACTTCTGTATAGTACTAGATTTTAAGGCTTGGTATTGTGCTCAAATGCGTTTGAGTGTAGGGCAGCAGTTTTGTGACTCAGTAGATTAATTAAATAAAATTAATTTAATGTATCTCAAAAAGCAACCTAAATGAAATGAAGTTCAGTCATGGTAGGTGAGCAAATCTAGGACTTATCCAAAGTTAGAGGAAACAACTTGTCTAGCCTTAAATTTTGCTGGGGTCTTGAATTGGTCTAGACTCAGTCATAATGTAATAAATTCCTGTTGACTTTAAAAGTGTTGGAAGTGCATAAATCTTAAGTAGTAACTGGGTACGTATCTCAGTATTGAACTCACAAAGCACATTTATTCCCAGCTGTTCTTCTTTCTGACTTTCTCAAAGGTCAAATTTGTGGAAAGGTTCCCTCTGCTGGGGAATCAGAGTTTATTAATGCTAATGTTTAAAATGCAGATGATAACAGCATGATTTTCTTCATTTGTTCAATCATCTGTCCAGTGATGATCTTTGAATTGATGGCTGTTCGTGCAAGGTAGCCAGCCAGTGTTGCTTTTCAGCTGCGTAAATGCCCCAGCTTCCTACTCAATATTCGTATTGCCCCAAAATTAGTTTGTATCATTTTTATTAAAATAAACAAAACAATCTATAGCAAAATAATAAAATAATAATATATAACAATTACCTAAAGTTTCACTTACAGACAGACTCCTCTTTTCCACCTGGAATACTCACAGAGATTAATGTAGATTGAACAAATGAGGCATAATTAAGTTTGTGAAGAAGGTGATGATCAGAGCACAAATGGGAAAATCTTATGAGGATAATTACAGTAGTTTAACTGTATTTGCAATGCTTGTCATACCAGATCTTTTTTTCTTATGCTTCAGGATTTTTTCTAATGTAAAAAACATCAGTTCTACTGTGTAAACAAAATAATAGCATATCTCTGTAGATAATGGAGAAAGCAACAGAAAGCTTGAAACTCTTGTTTAATGCTCTTAAAAATTGCCTAGTCCATGGCCTGTAATGAAGTATGTGGCTGGAGCTCTGTTTTTTTGGAATTTGTCACATGGAACTTCCAGATGATGTAGGATGTTTCAAGGGGTTGGATTTCATTGTGCTAAATCCTTTTCATTTGCACTCAATTTCTGCCCGCTAATGTCTGAAAATCAATTTGTTAATGCAGTTGCTCAGTCAATAAGGAAGGACAATTAGAAAGCTTCTATTTGCTTTTAAATGCCTGAATTTGTCAATATATGTGTTAACTTACATAATGATATGAAGCATTGCTACCAGACAGCATCTATTTCTTTGTATTTAACAATTACAACTGCGACTAAGTCTTACACATTATTAATGATATCAGTACATCAAGGGATTTTCTGCTGCTTGGGCTTAGCGTCCTGCAGGCACTAGATAAATCCTCACGTGGCATAACTCCACTTTGCGTCAGGTTTTTATACATTGGTTGTCTGAATGATGAGAGAACACATGACGGCGTGGCCGGTAAGTGTGGTGAGGCTTAGTGGATGGTATAGGAGGAATGGAAACAGTCTACAGTTTGTGAAAGTGTTATGTCATATGGTGACAGCAGTATGTGTATCTGCAAATCAGCAGACACAGCATGTGTAAGATAGTGGGGAAACGGAGTACAGATCTCTCTGATCCTCTAGATCCACTGTCATAAACATCTTTGATTAAAAACATGAATAGAAGGAATAGATAGAAATCTGTAGTTCTCAGAGTTGGAGCAATAATATTCAGCCTGATAAAATACAGCACTTTCCTCCCTCAAAACTTGAAGCTTCACCTCAAGGAATCACAACAAACTCACATAAATAGTTATATGAACTTGTGATCATGATGAAGTCATTTTATGTTCCAGTCAAGAAGAGGGAAAACAGCATATAGACAAAAACTAGCCTGACATTGTATTATTGAATAGAGGATATCCATGTGGATGTCTGACTCCCATGTTTTTTCCCTGTGGGGCAGTCATGAAAACAGAGCTCTTAACCCTAACAGGAATATTTGATTTGATTTACACAGGTGTGAGGTGGTTAGGCAAAGTGATGACTGCCTTCCACACAAGAAAAATGCAGCATGATACTGATAGTACTGGGAAGAATAGGAAAGAAAATAAAGGTAACAGAATATAACTACTGAAAAATTACTTTCCTTAGCAAATACGGTGTGAGGTTGACTACCTGAAAAACTTTTCTGAAAGCCTTTTAGCCATGAATTCAAAGTTTCTGTGCGACTGCTTTTCCTCTGTTTGGGACAATTTTTCGTCTCTGCCTCTTCCCCATTCTCTCTAGTAAAGAGTCTCTAAAAACATGCAACAGAGTAAAAGGCAAAGAATACAAATATGCTGGAAATCATCACCTTGCATTTGCTACTCAGACAATGTTATAGTAGTGATTGGGAGGGGGGGAATTCTTGCAAGACACCTTCAGTCTCTACTGTCCTTACTTGTATGCTGTTGATAATGACACTGTCTTTTTGACTTTTACTTCACTGGTTAATTCAATTCACTGATGGCCTGCAAAATGTGAAATAGGGAAGACTGTCAGAGGTCGAGAAGAGTCTCAGTCTGAAGGTGACTTGCCTTATTTCTGTACCATATCTAAGCAGAGGGCACTTTTCTTCCCCCATCTTGACAAATTTTGATTTACTTATGATCAGCAACAGAATGGGAGATTCTGTTCTCATCTGGCTGTCTTCAACTGCTGGCTGATTTAATTATCTCTTACTGTAACAAAATTAATGATTTTTTAAATGGACCATTTTTTATCTGTGGAAAGGCCAAGTTGTTTTAGCCTGCAAATACTTAAGTCATCCTTACAGGCTTTCACTGAGGTATGCTAGGTGACACAACCTGCAAACTGAAAATATGTGTTTTGTGAACACACATTCTCAGTAGGATGGGTGCGCAGACATGCATTCCTTAGCTTCTCAAATCCAACAAATGAAAAGCTTCCCTGTGAGTAATCTCTGTGTGCCAGTAGTCCTTACTTCGTTGACTGACAGTCTGAGCATGGGTTGAATACTTCACGTGTGGCTTTGATCTCCAGTCTGTGGTGTGGAATCCATCTGAACCTTTGGTATTTTGGTTAAAAAGTGTCAATAATATTCTGTGCATCTGACAGTGGGTCATAAAGACATTAAGGTATAATACTGGGCAGTTGCTGTGCTGTAGGGTAGACTATTTCACTGTCAAATTCATCCAGATTCATCTTATCCCCATTCCCTTTCACTGTATATTCAAGGCAATTAAACAGAGTGAAGAAGAATCACTAATAGTATCTACAATATGTTGTGAAAGACCAGTTATATATTTTTATTTTGTACACTGGAGCATTCCTGCTAGTATCCAGGTAGTGCAAAACAGAGATGATGGTTTGCAATTCAGTCTTTCTCTTCTATTTCAGGATACCATCAACTGTTTACCTCTCCATGTGAATTTTCTTACAGTGGCAAAAGCATGTAATTTGTGTAGGTTGCCGTTTCTCCTATTTTCCATTGTCATCTCTCACTTTTCCTGATTGCCATATTAACATAAACATTTAACCAGGATGAGGATTTTGACCAACCTGGTCATCTTTCTTAATTTGTATAGAATCATAGAATCATTTAGGTTGGAAAAGACCTTTAAGATCGTCAAGTCCAACCATTCGACTTGTTGTGAAACACTTTTTCCGTTTTGGAGATTTGTCCTTGTATTTCATTGCGTTGTTTTCATTCTCTTACAGCCTGCTTCGCTTACAATTTCCTTTAACTCTGGAAGTAAGCTTCTGCCAGGAACAAAGTGTAAATGTTACCGCTTCATTAGGATATCCTCTGTTTCTACATATTTAATGTAATCTAGTCATAACTGCTGGCTTCTAGGCATGTACTGCTACAAGTGATCCAGTGATCAGATCATTCAGAACAGAGAAACCTTGTTTTAGATTCAGCATCTCATGTAGGAAAGTTTTCTAAGAAAACTATAGGTACCCTAATTATGATGTGGGCCCATCTTGTGGGCTAGACTTCCAGCAAATGTCTCTCCCATATTAATATAGGGCAAGTTCACATGTTCCTTTGGTTCTCTAGCTCAATGTAGCTGAGTATTAAAGAGCCACACCTGATATTTATTATCCCAGAGGTCTATAGGCATTCAAGATCCCACCTCTGAATTACTACAAAGACTGCTGATGTCAAAGAAAATCAGTGATGTTTCTAGTCCTTGGTTTCCTTCTGAAACAAGGCTGATGTGATTGCACTGTCAATTCTTCCTAACAATTTCTGACCCCTGCCCAGTTGCAACCAAATTTTAACAAAGGATTTCCCAAAGATTATTAGCTTCTATACATTTCTGTGAAAATGAGCTGCTGAGGAGATAGATCCACATGA
The DNA here is from genome assembly GCF_963921805.1 of Phalacrocorax carbo. NCBI lineage: Eukaryota > Metazoa > Chordata > Aves > Suliformes > Phalacrocoracidae > Phalacrocorax > Phalacrocorax carbo. The sequence continues at coordinate 68,615,756 of NC_087514.1, read as the reverse complement.
ATGAAGCAGAGGCTGTAGCGTGAGCACAGCCAGCTCATGGAGTGAGCTTGGAGCCAGCCGTGACAGGCCGTGCTCCTTGTCCTGCTGCTGTTTATGGGAAGGGGACTAACTGCATTGAGAGGAGAGTTAAAAAAGCAATGGAAAGAAAGTTGGCAAAATGCAGAGGAGGGGTGAAGCCTGGAAGAATATGAAGTAGGAGCTGGGGTGTGTGTTTGTGTGCGTGTGTAGAAGCTTAGGACATGTGCATCTATAGGAAGCCAGGTTTGTTAGCTGGTTCTGTTACTCATCAAAATTCTTGTTGATACAGAATTTCACAACTATATGCAGGTTATAACCAGAGTTTTTTAATGCTTAAGTAATGCAAGTCAACACAGAGGTTAAATAAGAAATTTATTTATATAACTATAATATATAAATATATTGGTGTGAAGTGTGGTGGGGTTTTTTGTTTTTTTTTTTTGTTTTTATTTTAACATTCCTTGTTATGTTTGTTCCAGCACAGTAAGTTTGTGCTACTTTTGCCTTCACTGCACTATTTCCATCTGCTATTAGTCTGAGCAATGAAAAGGGCATTTAAACTAGTCTTTGGCTAAGAAGATTAGCTACTTCTATCTATAAGATGCAGGCGGTCCCACTTGAACAGGCCTTTCCCCCGCTGGCATATGACCCAACGCACCACAAAACTGGAGCCTTCAGCTTCTTGGCCCACGATTTGCCATCATAATCTTTTTTTTTTTATTTTCCCCCCCCTATTTTATCTCCTGGGATTGGAGGGATTTTGTAGACTTTTTATACTCGTGTTTTACTTCTAACAGGCAAGGTGTGTGAAGGGAAACACCTCTTGAGGTCTTATCATATGAGGTGCAAACCTGATGACATTCTGGTCTTGCCTTTGGGAGTTAGCTGAGCACGTAAGGAAGTTTTGCTCACTTCACCGTAGGCATGCCCAGGAGCTCCTGAACAGGAAGAAAACACAGCAGGACTGACCTTCAGGCAGAATTTCGTGTGAAGCTTCTCCTCATTTGGGAGAAGCTTTGGTGAATTTTGGAGGGAGACAGACCTTTTAGTTCTGCAAATCCTTCTCCTGATACAAGCTGCCAGCAGGAGCTCTGCTGTTATTGATGTGGATCTCCTGAAGCTCTGTGGTTGCTGCTGGGGAATAAAATGCATGGGGAGTCAAAACAGATCAGCAGTAGCGTACATCCTAATTAGACTGTGTCTCTCTGTGTGTGGATGGATGTGCACGTGCACAATGTAGAGCAGACATAGGCTTGGAAAGTTGGTTGTATATTCACCTTGAAACTTAGAGAAATTAATGTTGCAGTGCAGCAGGGGAGACTAGTCTAGGGCAGAAGAATTAATTTAGTGGCAAAAGTTCCTTCATTGTGATAAAACCACTGACACTGATTCCCAGTGCATTATTTCAGTTGTACCCCAGAGGAGAAGACACTAGCATTACATTGCTGTTAGTAGCAGAAATTTGGTCCACAAAATTTAAATTGAAAATTCAGAAAATTTACAGGCTGAGGTATGGGAAGAAATGCACAGCCTATATTCCAAATGCACGGCAAGATTTAGTAGGACCTTCCTTTCCCTTCTTTCCATTTTCTGTTTAAATATAGGAAATTGATTTATAGTGAGATGAGTTGGTTTTACCTGGCTTTCCGTCAGTTTGAAATTGGCTTCTGTCCAGTATTTGCTTTGTTTAAATATGACTAGCTGTCCTTTTTCCTCTCATTTGTCTTGTATTTCTACTGCTGGAGACAACAGCAAAGCACAGTATACACTCTAGTTTTTGCCTTTGATCTACCGTCAGCAAGTTCAGTTCATTACATAAAGCATGAATAAAGGTATTTTTATATGGCTCTAGAGGTAGGTCAAAGCTGCTGAATGCTGAACCTGTATATTTAATCTAAATATGATCTGCATGTTCTAACAGGAAAAAAAAAATCTTTATTTTTGTTCTTCTTAGCTGTTTTTCCGTACGCATTCATTCACTTCTGTTTAGTGTTGTATCAATAATATGGAATGAATGGTGGTCTAGGGAACAGACCCAGACTGGAAAGGCAAGGGTGTCACTTTGTCATGCATTATACTTTTTGGGTTTGGGAAAATAAATTTAATTCTGGACAAATCAGATATTGCCCCTTCTCCACATACTCCTCCCTTGAATATGAACAGTCTCTTGAAGGAAAATAAGATACATAAAAAACCTCAAACCCATAGTATAACATACAAGCATTGATGTTTTTCCAAATACAGAGCCTTGTGTTTTAATGCTAGCTCATTTTATTGGTGAGGTAAGGTGTTTACAATAGCCAGCTTTATTTATTACCAGACTAAATAATGGCTGTGTGTTTGAGGTTAACTTTTTTTTTTTCTTGTCTCTACATATATTTCCCCCCCCCCCTTTTGGTAGTTGCTGTAAAAGAAAGCTGAAGTGCTTTTCTTGTGTGGCTTTTGCAGCGCCTCAGCTAGGATAGACCTGCCAGGTCTAACATTTACCAAACTGTTTCAGTATTGCACCTTACAGCTATTGCTGCAGTTTCCTTCACTGCTACAAAAGGTATTCCTTCCTGTCCCCTCAGGCTGGTTTATTACTATTTGCTGCTGCTTTTTCTGGAGGTGGTTTTGAGAAGTAGATGTGTAGCTTTGGTTGCCACCTCTTCCTTTTCTCCTCTTCCCTGTCCTGATACGATAGGCAGACTCAAGGTTTGCGTTTTTGGGAAATAACTTGTGGTTTGGCATCTTCACTCTACTGAATGAGGAGGACTGTGATATATGCTGATTTATTCTTCAGATTTGAGATTTTATTTTTTTTTTTCACGGCACACTTTCTTGTACCCTGTCTAATGTCTGATCAGCGTGTCTCCTCTCAACTTCCTCTGGGACATATCATATGATTTGTGGGGATATACCTGTGTGACACTAACACCTCATTAATGATAACCTTTGGTTCTATCTACAGTTCTGCCACCCCAAAGAATCATCCTTTGATTCTTTAATCCCATTACTTTCATTACTCTGTGACCCACAAACCTGGCTTGAAACCTCCCATTGTTAGGTGGGACCATTATTATAGTTTCTCTGCAATTGCAGCACTGAAATTTAGGCCCCCTTTTCCTTTTCCCTGTGCCTGACTTTACACAAATCTTGTTTTTGTGTTTCTTATTTGAAAGCTAGCTCAGGGAAATCAGACGCTAATTGGTTGCCCAGCTGTATATGATTTTTCTGCTTTAAAGGTTATCTTTGATTGAAAACTATCTCACTTCACTGAAAATATGATAACTTTGTCGTGTTTTGGTTGGGGTTTGGCAGTTGTTATTAATTTACTCCAAAACGTTCAGATTATAGTATTGTATTTCTGTGAAAATGAAAATGTTTAAAATATTCTAGAAAACCGGTTTCAAGCTTCCTTTACCACCAGTTCCCAAGATATGGTCCTTCTGATTATTTTCACCTTACCTATAATTTCTGTAAAGCTGGAGTTGGTTATTTTGGTATACTGTTTGCCAGAGTGATTGCTTTAATTTACTTGTGAAAGGTAGCACCGAGTGTGTTCTACAAGACCAGCTTGCTGACCTATTTCTCAAGAGCCACCTTGGAAAGCCCTAGGATTGCTTTCTCTCCAGTTGCTTTGACCAGCCTAGATTGAGTGGCCCTATATGAAGTTAAAAGCACCCTCTGCCATAGCTGTTGCTGTCCTTGGAACATACAAACGTGGCCACAGTAAGAAGGTAAATAAAACTAGGTCAAGGCAAAATTGGTATGATAAAATTTGTTGCTTCATACCATTAATCCTCCAGTCTTAAATCCACTTCTTCATTTTGTTCTCTCTTACTCTGATGTTTTCCTTCATGTCAGTGTCCTATTATAGGACAAGGAAGGCTTTCTTGTGGTAAATTAACCTGCTTTCCCCTGAATGGTCTTGTGGCAGCAGTTACTTAATTACTTATTTTGAGGGATGGTGTAATTCATACGAATTCAGCAACAGCAGCTTCTGGGTATAGACTGAAGAACAGATTCATAAACCAAGCAGTTGCACAAAGAAGCCACCTTTACATAATTTTGAAATTGAAATAAAATATTTATTGGCCTTTAAAACCAGAAAAGGCTTAATTATGCTCCATTGAAGAAGTAATACATTCCTGATATCTTATTGAAAAGTATGTGCTGAAGTACAAATCCTCATAGAATAGCTTTTCTGAGGGCCTGATTCTCAAGTGCACTGTAGTGTTCTTGGTATATGATTCTTCTAGCATTACGACCAGTACAGCATTCATCTTAATTCTTTGTATTCTCAGTAGTCCGTACCTCTAGAGCAGTTCCTGGGGACTTGCAGATCTTGCTGCATGCTTTCTGAAGGCATCGGTTAGGTTGTAACACAACTGGAGAGAAATAAGGCCTATAAAACAAGGGGTAGTTGTGTTTTAATTGAACTTAAAGTGATTTGGAAACACATTTATTTCCTTTAGCCTTAGTTATCACAGAGAGCAAAAACATAATACCAGTGTCAGGGAAAATAGATCTGAGCTTAAGAGCCTCCAGGCTCTCTTGGAAAAGCACTAATAAATGCATACAAGATTGCTGCTGAAACAATCCATAGTTGGAGCAAGAAGGTTTGGTCCTAGGATCACACTGCATACAGGAATGTATTGCACAGCTCTTAAGCATAGACTTCTAATAAGGCATTTTCTTTTCCGTCTCATCACATTCAAAACTTGTAGCTAGAGAAAGCTTAAGTAACAGAGTCTAAACTTTTTTTTTTTAGCTGAAAAATAGCTCCACAGTTGCACATTTCTGGTCTTTTGGAATCCATTTTTGGCTCTGTGTGTTGAAATTCCTAACTGTGGTTGCAAATCCAGATTTACTTTGATTTCATGTCTTGCCTTGTTTTCATTAATTTTTAGATGAGTAGCTTGAAACTTCTGAATTCTGTGTTAAGCTATGACATATTCTGCTCCTAATTCTCAGAGAAAAAGAAAGCATTTCCCCTGTGAACTAGTCCTCATCTTCCCTTACTTCACAGAAGTCCATTAGACACTGTTATCCGATAGACAGCCTATCACAAGCTGATTAATAAGCTACAGCGGGACTGACAGTGTAACAGCTATGAGCTTTGTTTGTATTATGCTACATCACTGAGCTTGGAAACTTCTATGATTGTTTATAATTAAGCTACTGTGAGGGCACAATATCTATCAGGATGTGGCTTCATTATGTGGGTTTGCTTCCTGAAAGTAAAAACATTAGTGGCACAGCTTCTGAAAGGTGTGTTGAAATCCTTCAATATTCAGATAAGGGAACAAGAGTATATGTGATCAGGGAGTGAAAGACCTCCAGTTCAGCAGTCTAAAGTATTGCATGGAATGCTTGGGAGCTACAACTTTGTATTCGTTGTTAAATGTTGCCATGTTGACATAAAGTTTTAATGTGTTCTTTAAAACAGAGCAAGAAAGTTCTTTGGCATAACCCTTTTGAAAATAAGAGCTTGAAAAGAGTGATGATTGATAGTCTCAATTTGAAATAGCTTACAGTTATAAATCAAAAGCTGGATGCTGGGTTTTGCATTTGTAAGCAAACCCCTAAACTAGATCTACTGTTCTGTTTAAGAATATCTGTATTTGCAAGGAAAAGACCGGTTCTGGGAAAGTGGGAGAGACTTGCAGCATTGATGATAATAGGGGGTTTTGCTATAAAGACATACTCATGCTAAAGAGATTATTTTCCTAATGTCTCTTGTTTAATTTGAACAATCAATGCAAAGATTTGTTTAGGTAAGCAGACTTATATTGATTGTCTTTTGAAGGCTCTGAATTCTCCTGAGGAAAGCAGAGTGACTGAGCAAGCAATTGAAAAGATCACTATTATGTTTAGCTCTTATTAATGAAATGAAAATCAAATTATAAAGAAAGGTGTGAAGACTAAGGTGCTGATTCTCTCAGGTGTGTACCTGCATATACATGTATACACACACATATATAGTTAGAATGATCTAAAACTGTCTTCAGTCCTTTTTATGGCTCAGTCTGAAGCTGATGGGGCACTGTTACATTTCAGATAAACGTCATTGCATTCTCTTACATTGCATCAGGATTAATTCTCATTCAGAAATGTGTCTGACATGCGTAGGTGGGTGCTACATAAGCAGCGTGCTTTGAAAATTTTTTCCTTTGACTTTTTGCTCTCCAGTTGTTTTTGCCCTTCACCTGTTTTGCATTATTCTGCTTGCTTATGAGAAGTTAAAAATACGTGATCTGCAAATCTGAAAGAGAAGAAGAGACCAGAACCAGTAGCTTACTGTTATATAAAGGTCCTGTATGTTATTAGTGGACATTGATACAGGAGTTCAGAATTACAGACTGTAATCAGACCAGTCTGGAAAAAAATTGGCGATAGAGACAGAAGTTTAAGAAACAGTTTTTACCTAGCAAATTTCATGGTAGGTAATTTCATGCTTTTCAGATCCTTGTGCCTTAGCTATTGAAATTCAGTAATGTTACCGTTGCCAAATCTGATAATGCTTAAGGATGTTAACATTAATGTTGATAATGAGTTCTTTGAGTAGTCAGTGTGAGAACTCTTGTGCTCAATGGGATTTTGTCCTTGCTTTCGGAAGTCTTTCTGACAATGTGATAAACTCCTATCTTTATGCTAGTTTTGGCTTGGGAAGAAGAGAGAAAATGCAGAAAATTGTTTCTTTTCTTTTCCCTTTTTTAGAGCGAAGGGCAGAAAGTTGCAGCTATGGGGCCCTGAGTTTCACTGACACATCCACCTTTATTGATCAAGACCTCAAGCTACTGTTTTTGCAGCTATAATTATCATAGAGTCACCTTATGCATAGACTGTACTCAAGGTTGCATAAGGCATATCCTCAGTTATAACACAGATCTTCCGTCTTAACAAATGTGCTTGTGCTGGCTTGACTTGTCTCCTATTCATTGTCTACTACTAGCTAGACCACAATAAGAGACTTATGATTCTGCTGCTTACGTTGCCTTAAAAGAAGGTGGGTTTTTTTTTTTCCAATTTAAATCATCAAGACAGAAGACAACAAAACTGAGTAATATTCTTTGCACAAATAATTCTGTGGTTTGCTCTTTCTGTTAGCCTCATTCTTAACTTTTCAATTTCTCATTGCCACAAGCGGTGCTAGGAGGACTTAAAGGCAACACATTGCCAATTAGTCATGGCTTGCAGAGTGCTCATTTGAACAGCAGGCTTTTATTTTTATATCCAGAAGTCCACGTTTATTTCTGCAGATGAACCAATAGGGTGTAATTCTGTAGTTAGTTCAATGGTCTAACTGGTTATGTGAACCAGGAAAATGAAACTTTAAATGTTGTTGCCCAATATTCCACTGTTTTACAGACAGATCGTTATAGTATTATAATCGCCTTGGAAAGGCAGCTTGTGTCTCCAGTCACAAATGAATTCACACAGAATATGACATTCTTAGCATAGTTGTAAAGGGGAGAGGGCACTATGAAGTAAATCTAATGATTCATGTTTACTGAGAATAAGTGGATTGAAAGTGCTATTTTGGAAGCCTTGACTTCCTGTCCAGAGACTATGTAAATCCTACCTAAATGTGTTCCCCAAAAGCTGAATTTGTAAGATATGTGGTCCCAGAAAGCAAATGTTACCCTCAAGTGTAACATTGCCTCAGCTCCCTAGGTGAATAATGAAATGTGGATCACATGAATTCTACAGAGCTTCAGACTTGTCCATGTATGAAATGAGTTTTGGTAACCCCACTATATAAGGACACCTCAAAGCTCAGACCCAGCATTCATCTCATAAACTTGTCACCAGACTTTGCACTTGATCCTGCTTCAGACTTTATATGTCTCTTATTCTGTGTGTCTTCTTGGTAGTCAGCCACAAGGGCCTGCATGGCACTGCAATTTCTACAGTTACCATTAAAAAAGAAATCAGAAAAGAGATCAAAACAAATGTCACTTTTCTGAATTGTCATCAAGATTATTGTGACCAATATAATGATTTCTGGTTTTATACCTCCTTTGCTTTTTGGCCTTTGAGGGAGGCAATTCTGTCTTGCCAGAAAACGTCAAAGGTGCAGTGAACTGTCTCAATGGTCTGAGCTCAGTGCTTACCCTAGTGAAATTAATGTTTATGGATTGGAAGTGTCTCAGCTTCTTGTCTGGTGATTACTGATGTAACTATGCTCTGTGTGTGAGTACCTGTGTCACCGAAGAGAGGGGTGGGTTTCTACTTCTCTTTGGGTGCTCTAACCAATTTTTTTTGTTGAATAAGAAGTCTTGAAAGCCATCTTTCAAGTTCATCTAAAAACAGAAGAGTGAAGAAGAACAAAGCGTACCCATTTTCAGAGCGCACTTTGGTCCCAAGAGCATGGAGTTACAAAGTCTACTGCCTAAGCCCTGTGGAGGTTGGGATTGCAGATGCACTCCTCTGCTGGGAACGGCTCATTGCTCTAGCTCTAATATCTCCATGCCCAGCATGCCTGATGCGTTTGAGTCCCATCCTGAGGCACTTAACTCTCCCTGTGTGCTGTACAGTGAGCTTAAGAGCCTAACTTTGTATTCCATTACTCTGAAAAATCATTGATGTTCTCAGAGTATGAGTGTTTGCCAGGTATTTCTGAAACTATGTCTGTCTTTCATCATACTGCAACTACTCGCTATGTTTAATCACCATATATAAAATTGTAGTTCTAATTTTAACATCACAATTGGCTGCTGTGAAAGTGGCTGTAATGAACAAAATGAAAAGTTGTTAGCCAAATCCTTTTCTCTGCTCTGCAATCTAATAGTCATCTGGAGAAATCTCTTCAAAGTTGTTATAACAACTTTATGGGCTCAGTACAGAGGAAGTTGTATGCCTCTACTGAGCTTTGAAGCAAGCATTATACATTGAAGACCAGCCCACTGATTGAAAAAAAAAAAAAAAAAAAAAAAAAATATCGCCTTCATGGAGATTCTGCACGATTTTAGGAATGCCTAAATGTACAAGGCAGCTCCCTTTTTTTCTTGGATGTGTTCTGGTTTTGGAAGATAGGGTTAAATTTCTTCATAGTAGCTAGTATGGGGTTGTGTTTTCGATTTGTGCTGGAAACAGTGTTGATAACACAGGGATGTTTCAGTCACTGCTTAGCAGGGCTCATGCAGAGCCAAGGCCTTTTCTATTCCTCACCCCACCAGCGAGCGGGGGGCGGGGGGGGGGGGGGGGCACAAGAAGCTGGGAGGGGACACAGATGGGACAGCTGACCCCAAGTGACCAAAGGAATATTCCATACCGTATGACATCACGCTCAGCATATAAAGCTGGTGGAAGGGGCAGGAGGGATTGTTCGGAGTGATGGTGTTTGTCTTCCCAGCTAACCGTTATGCGTGATGGAGCCCTGCTGTCCTGGAGATGGCTGAATGTCTGCCTGCCCATGGGAAGCAGCGAATGCATTCCTTGTTTTGCTTTCTTTGTGTGTGTGGCTTTTGCTTTACCTATTAAATTATCTTCCTCACAACCCACAAGTTTTCTCACTCTTACTCTTCTGATTCTCTCCCCCGTCTCACTGGTGGGGAGCGAGTGAGCAGCTGTGTGGTGCTTAGTTGCTGGCTGGGGTTAAACCACGACAGATAGTTCCAGGTGATGGCTATGTATGAATTTGCTTTTATGCAGCATACCTAGACCTGCTCTAGTTGATGCAGGTTGCTGTCACTTAGCAGCAGAAATAGGCCTTAACAAAATATACTCATTTTATTTAAGATGTTTCCAGAGGATAAGGTAGTAAAGGAGATGCTGGTACTTATGACTGTTAAAATGATACAGTCGGAACACTTGCCCAGGATTTTGAAGGTTTACAGTTCTCCTCTAAGATAGTCAAAATCACATCCGAGTTCCATAACCAGTAGATTACGGAGTTATTGTTCCTCGCATTCTCTGTTTTTCTGGTCACGTGAACCTTTTACTTTGCTGTGCAATGGGGCATCACTGACATGAGGTAGGAGAAGACTGCCCAGGGTAGTTGTCACCCTGAGCTTAGGATGATGGTGAAGACAGCTCCAGTGCCTCAAGCTGAAGGAGGCACCCGTTCTACACTTCCTTTCTCCTGGACAAGACTTACACCATTGTATTGTCTCTAAAATATGAGCGTTCCTGCACTCTGGCACTCAGTGTGTATAGATAAAATAATGAGCTGTAGCCAGCTGCCTTGGCAGAACAGGTGTCAGTACTCTCCTTCAGCCTGTGATTTGCAAGGGTGGATGTAGGGATCTGCTACCTCGACTGATACACCTGGTGTTTGAGGAGAGAGGGATTTGGCACTCACCATCACCTTCGGCACTCCTGTCAGCTAGATATGCCCTGTTTAGTATATGGCTTGGTTTTGGCAGTGTTTTTGCACCACCATCATTTCCAGCTCATGTTGTAAGGAAGAAAAATGTGCACAGGCTCCTCTTCTGGGACCCAGCTCCCACAGGTTGTGTTCTGCAGTATTTAACTTGTCGGTACTGGGATACTTAATTTAATCTATAATTGAGTTCATATTCACTATGCTACCTGAAGTTACCTTGTACAATATAAACACATGGTACAGATAGAAACAGAAAATAGCTGGTTTATTGATTATAGCTTAGGGCTCATTTTCAAAGATTCTAGGTATGTATAGAGGAACACTTCATTTCCTATTCTCCCCAAAACATCACTTAAAGAGTATATGACTGGTCTTGTTAGCTTTAATTTTTGTTAAACGTAAGGTGTGATATTTGGTATGTCTGAACTTATATCCATGTAGAATATTGTCAGTTCTTTGGAATCAGTTCAGGATAGGGCACTCATCTATCTTACAGGAACAAGTGACTGGAAATTTTTTTTATGAAGTAAGGGAAACCTTCAGTTTATCTATAATCTAGTGGATAACTTTCAAATATACTCAAAGGGGAAGAATATTATGTAACTTAGGTATTGATTACACTCAATTTTCAGAACTTCAGAGCAAGTGTTTTCCAGAGTCGCTATAGTGATACTTCACCACCTTAATACACAGATCACAACGTTCCTTATTTTATGAAAAGTTGTGGCTAAGGAAGTCATGATGTCATATATGAAAGTACTCTACATGTACCAAAAACTGTAATCTTCCAGTTCTTTTAGTTCTGCACACAATCTAGAAATACAAGCTCTAATATTTCAAAACCTACACTTTAATAAAAATTAATTTTTTCCAAGCTTTCTTCAAGCAAATTCAGAGACTAAGTATCCTCATATTTTGAAGACACTCGTTTCTGTGTGCTGATTCCTAGATCCGATGTACTACTTCAAATATTATTCAATATGATTCAGTGACAATGAATTGTTACTCAATTCAATATTTATGAACCTCCAGAATTTTTTCCACGGCAGTATCGCAACTTTTTTTTGAATCATAAGAAATATAAGATTCTGCACTGTAAAAGTGTGATAGTGCATGCAGATCAGAGCTAAAAATATTGAAGTTTTTATTAAAATAGGTATAATTTAATAAAATTGAGCAGAATTAAATACTGATATCTGTCAGTATTCCTAATTCTGTGTTTTGATTAGTCTATGTAGCTTTCTCTTGGATGAAGATGCAAATTCTTAACAATTTTCTGCATAAAACAGTTTTGGAAAGACTCCCCTTCAGGAGAAATACCTTAGTATTGTGGTTGGAGGTTACAAATATTGTACACTGATGTCTTATGTCTATCTGACCCGAAGTTTAATTTTCTTTAGAAAAATACTCGACATATCTGGAGTCATAAAAATGGGAGCTGTATTTGCAGTGCACAAATGAGTTCCTTTTTTAAATTTATTCTCTGGTTTTAGCATAAATATATTTCCTAGTCTGGATACTTTAATGCTGGAACATCAGAACTTCTGAGTAGATAGGCAAGAAAATTTTCTTTATCATGGGATTTGTCAAATACTGGAACAGGATTCTCAGGGTTGGTGTGGAGTCTCCACCCTTGGAGATATTTGATACCCTGGGCCTGACCACACTGGGCAGACTGTAACCAGCAGGTTGAGGGAGGTGATCCTTCCCCTCTTCAAAGCCGTGGTGGGAGCACTTCTGGAGTGGTGTGTTGGTGTGTCCAGATCTGGGCTCTCTGGTATAAGAGAGACATGGACATGTTGTTATGAGTCCAATGGAGGCCCACAAAGATGATGAAGAGATTGGGGCATCTGCCATATAAAGAGAGGCTGAGAGAGCTGGGACTGTTTAGCCTGGAGAAGAGAAGGCTTAGGGGGGATCATGTCAATGTGTATAAATACCTTATAGGGGGTGAGTGGAGAAGACAGAGTTGGACTCTTCTCAGCGGTGCCCAGTGAAAGGGTAGAAGGAAATGGGCACAAACTGAAATGCAGGAAAGTCCATGTCATTGTAATGGTGACCAAACCTAGAGAAATTGTGGAAAGTTCATCCCTTAAGGTATTCACAAATGTGACAGGACAGGGTCTTGAGAAACCTGCTTAAACAGACTTTGCGATGAGCAAGCAGGTTGGACTAGACAATATGCCGAGGTGCCTTCCTACCTCAGCTGTTCCACAATTCTGTGAATGTAGCCTTCATTTTGATTTTTGTACTGTAGACTAAAAAACCAGAAGTAATAGCAGTGAAATTACACTGATAGGCCGAAATCACTACAGATACCCTTATCAACTAAAAATGATGAACAGATTTCATTTTAATCCTGTTTAATTCAGTATACATTTGTTGTAACTGTTTTTTCCAAATCATCCTTCAGGCTTTAAAAGTAATAACAATGAAACAAGAGAGCTATAACCTATGAGTTGAATTGAATATGATTCCATGAGCAAATAAATATTTCTGAAAAACAAAGTTCTTAATAACAGAAATAACATTGGTTTGACCGTCCTTGAGCAGGAGGTCGGGCTATTTGATCTCTCTGTTCTGTGATCCTGTGATTCTGAAACTGCTGAGCCATGGCTGTTCCTGTTACGTTTAGAACACTAAAGATGGTTTATCTTTCACTCATAATTCTGAAAGAGTTGGCATTATTAGCAATTGCAAGTGCATCAAAAATTTTAATTTTGAGTTCATGTATTTCTAGATGATAGCAGAGTCTTTGCAAAGTGATATGTTTCCTTTTTATTCCTGATGTATTTTATCATAGTGCTACAATTCAGGTTGTAGGCTTTTTTTGGCTTAGATTTTGTTGTTGTTGCCTGTTTGTTGTTGTTCCCCCACCCCCCACCCCCGTAGAGGGTGTAATGATTTTTGTAGTGACTGTACTAGGGAGAGGGGAATAATCTCTAAACTAGGGATAATGTCAGTTCTTACATAGAGCTTTTCTGCAGTAACGAGCTGCCATCAGATCCATGAAAACTTTAATCTGGTGCTGTTTTCTAGATAACTCCTGAAGGTAGTTCCAATGGAGAACTCCTGCAACAGCAATGCTTTCAAGAAAGCAGAGTGTCTGTTGTGAAGTCACTTTTAGTACTTTTCTTGAACTGTGGAAATGATAGTGCTTTACCAGCAGTTAAGTGCAACTCCTATCAAGTATTCCAACTAGTGATTTACACTACAAAGAAACGTGAAATTAAAATAGGCATTTAGAATTGCTTATTTTATGATCTGCTTTTGGATCATATGGAAAGTATTTGTTTGCCTCAGTTGCCTATGATCTTTTCTGGATACAAATGTGGTCTTCTGTGGCTGGATGTGGAGGGTATAACTTCTTGCTGAGTATACTGACAAGAGGACTGAAAAGTTGTCAGAGTAAATGGATTTCAGAAAACTCCCAGTGGCAGGTAGACATTAATATTAAAAGGTGTGGAGTGTGTGATTTGGGCTTATGTAGGCTTAAAATCATTCTCAAACAAGGAAAAATTGCTTTCCAGTAACTGTGTAGTATTGAAAACATACCGCTTTCCAGCTGATAATAAGCACTTTTCCAAAAACTGCAATAATAGTGTTTATGTTTGGATAAACAGAACTTACAACATCTCTTGCCATAATGACGTTTGATGGTTACCAAAGTGTTAAAGCCATTGTTCTAGAAGCAAAGCTCTTGGGCCTCTTATTTTTTGATCTTTAGTATCATTTAGTAACTACGACAGGCAGTAACTTTCAAAGATCTTTCAAAAAGTCTTGTCAAGCTCAAAAGTCAAAGAATCAAAATCATGAAGGTTGGAAAAGACCTCTAAGATCATCAAGTGCAATTGTCAATGCAACACCCCCATGCCTCCTAAACCATGGCCAGAAGTGCCACGTCTACACATTTGTTGAGCACCTCCAGGGGTGGTGACTCCACCACCTCCCTGGGTAGCCTCTTCCAATGCCTGACCACTCCCTCCGTAAAGAAATGGTTTCTAAACTTCCTCTGATGCAGCTGGAGCTGATTTCCTCTCATCCTGTCGCTAGTGACCTGGGAGAAGAGATCAACCCCCACCTCGCTACAACCTCCTTTCAGGTAGTTGTAGAGAGAAATAAGGTCTCCCCTCAGCCTCCTCTTCTCCACACTAAACAACCCCAGATCCCTCAGCCGCTCCTCATAAGACTTGTTCTCTAGACCCTTCACCAGCTTCGTTACCCTTCTCTGGACACGCTCCAGCACCTCAATGTCCTTCTTGTAGTGAGGGGCCCAAAACTGAGCACAGTATTCAAGGTGTGGCCTCACCAGTGCTGAGTACAGGGGCACGATCACCTCCCTGCTCCTGCTGGCGACACTATTCCTGACACGAGCCAGGATGCTGTTGGCCTTCTCGCCCACCTGGGCACACTTCTGGCTCATGTTCAGCTGGCTGTCAACCAGCACCACAAGGCCCTTCTCCGCTGGGCGCCTTTCCAGCCACTCTGGAAGAAGTGAGCAGGCAGAAATGTACAGAAATAGTGTAACAAAACTGTGGCTGCCTTCTATCCTGAGCAGAGACTGAATAAATTGTATGGCTTCCTCTTCACTAAAACAAGGATGCAAACTCTGGGGGAGGTAGGTTGAACAAGATGGTCAGAAGATCACTGCACTGAAAGTAAAAAAGAATGTAGGGAAAAGAGAAAGTGTACCTATTGAATGCAAAATTCTATTTTGCACAGCTGGTCAAACTGTCAAAGATCAAGACATTCTTTACTTGGTTGTACTTGAGTTTCAAATGAGAACAACTATAATTGCTCATCTATAAACATAAATTCAACATTATGTGTTACTGAATCCTGCTGGAAAGATTGACATGATCAGGGTGTTAAATTCAACAGTCACAGCCTCTTTAAGATGAAGTGGGCAGAAGTCAAGAGGGAGCACTCAAATATAGCATTTCTTGTTGCTGTGTCAGTGACCTCTTGAAAAAAAATGAATATTTAAGGGATTACTGCCAGATTAGAGAAATATGAAGCAAGTAATCATTATAAAGATATTTCCTGATGTTTGCATAAGACTATCAGATGACACTAGAAAGCAAGATGATGAACTTGGGATGCGCTTATGATATATACAGGGGAAAATGAAGATGTTTGATAGAGGACTTCAGTCTGGATGAAATATGTTAGAAACTTCTTGAACAACAGAAAAAAAAAGGACTCTTGAATACAGAGGTTTATTTTTAAATTAACACAGTTTATAATTGTGAATTTTTAATATTATTATTCCATATCCAGACATCTACAGGCTGCCCTGATTATAAAAAAAATCAAAAACCACCCAACCAAATAAAACCAAATGAAAAACTAACTTGCTCACTGTCTGACATTTAAAGCAAAGAAAATAGAAGAGGAGAAAGTGATAACAACTGATGGAAATCAGAAGGTAGGAACATTTGGAACGTAACAAGGTCCTGAGCAATCTGATGTGATTAGCACTGCTCTGGGCACAGATTTGTTCTAGACGACCTCTGGAAGTCCCTCCTCACCTAAATTATTCTGTGATTCTAGGATGGTAAGAGAAAGGAAATAGCAATAAGACATGTTTAAGTATATTGGGAACAAAAGGAAATCTAACAGTGATACTAGTCCATTGTTAGGAAGAGACTGTATTGTCAATAACAATGTATAAACAGTAGAACTGTTGATTTAATATTATTCTACTCTCTGTGTCTGTTTTGGGGGACCAGATGACGAAACAAATGCTGTAAGCTTTTATGCAGTAACCTTCGAGGATGATTATCAGATATTTTAAAACAAGTTGTTCTAAATAATTTTGTATTTAAGTTTTTGACAAATCAGTCAAAGAACCTTGTGACTGTCATGAATTCTTATCTTTGGGCCACTGAAGAGCTTCAAAGGAATGAGAAGGAACATAACACTGCAGTAGTAAGTTAAAAGAGTATAAAGGATAGTTTGAGTTGATATAGGCTGAAGTGAGTCCTACAAAATGGAACAGATGATACAGGTTTTGACTAATAATGAGCAGACAGAGGGAAGAGAAAAATGACCCATATGGATTTATGAAAAATTACCTCCTGCCAAACTTGTCTTGGTTTGATGAAATTATAATTTCTGTTGAGAAAAAAATAATCAATTTTTATAATTTGAGTTAGATTCTAAGTAATGTCTCATAAGGCATTTGCCTTGCAAAGGTTATGGAATTGTAAGTCACTAGTACAGAGTGAATCTGGTTTAGTGAGAGAACAGCATGTCTTAATACATTTCATACTCCTCTCTTCTGGATCATACTCATATCTTCTCAAAAGCAGTGCTCCTGAAAAGAACTGTAACCTTGGTAGATAATTAGCCTGTCATCACAGTGTGATGCTGTACTCAACAAAACAGGATTCTGTGAATGATAGGCAAATAAATAGGTGAAATTTTAGAAGAAAATCTGTGTGCCCATGTCAGAAGTTAATAAATTCCAAAGTTTTCAGAGAAGAGCTATGCAAATAGCTAAAATGCAGTAAAAAGTTCTCCTTTTAAGGACAGATTCCAATAATTCTGTTTCGACCCCCAGACAGATGATGGTGAAATGTTGTCACCTGAAATATATAAAAAATTTTGCTAACTGGTTCAGACTACAAAGAAAAATATCAAGAATAATTCGAGGTGGAAGCTAGACAAAATAAGGCTAGAAATAAGGTATACATTTTTAACAGCAGAGATATTTAATATAACAATTTGCTGAATCTTTAATTCAGTTTTACCTTACTAGCAAGTCAAGAGCAAATGTTTTTCTAAAGCTATGCTGTAGGTTAAAAAGAATGCAATTCAGGGCAGTCCTTTGGCATGTCATGCATATGAGGTCATCCTAGATTCTCAGAATTATTTGGTACAGTCTTATCTACAAGTCAGCTGAACACAGATGTTTTTACAGGAAAATTGAAGTGTTATCATTTATCGTATTAAAGCATGGAAAATGACCTTTTAAAAAAAAAATCAGAAAACCTTCCTTAGATAATGGAGAAAGCTACTTATTGTCTTAAATTGATGAAATAGTATTAGAAGGAAATTATTCATCTGGAAATTGCATGAAGCAAAATTGTAGTGAATATTAACAGTTCATTGTACACAAGATAAAGCAATTTAAAAAAAATAATAAGCATGACTAACAAAGTTCTTTGCTCAGATCTTTTAATAATTTGGTAGAATTTTTTTTGGTCAGAAATCCAAAATGAAAAAACTGAATGACTCTCTTCTGATTTTTGAAAACGGTCTAGAGGTAAGAAAATGTCTTTCAGTAAAGAGACAATATTTGGCCTTTTCAGGGAACAGAACATTTTTCATTTTCAACTGGAAAACTTGTCCATGTGAATCTGTTGTCTGGGGGAAGGTAGGAAGGAAATAGTGTTCCAAATCACATTAGTTTTCAGACAGGAGAAGGAATTATATACACTTATTTTTTACTTGGCTCTTAAATTAAAACAGAAATAATCTTATTAAATTTTGAACACTGGTTCCTTATATCACATAAAAAGATAGACTCAATTTTCATCATTAATAATTTCCTAGCTTTTTGTATTGTGAAGAAAAGTTTGTCACTATGCCCCGAGACATCAGAGATGTAACGTTCTTTTGCAGCTATGAAGCCATGGAGGCACTTAATGCTTTCTTTGCCTCAGTCTTTAATAGTCAGACTGGTCATCCTCAGGGTTGTCAGGCCCCTGTGCTGGGAGATGGAGATATTATGCCGAATGAAGTCCCAGTTGTTGAAGAGGTGGCAGTCACTGACCTGCTCCTTCACCTGGATGTTCACAAGTCCATGGGGCTGGATGGGATCCACCTGAGGATGCTGAGGGAGCTGGCAGTGGAGGTCGCCAAGGCACTGTCCATCATTTATCAGCAGTCCTCGTCAACCAGGGAGGTCCCAGATGACTGGAAACTAGCGAATGTGATGCCCCTCTACAAGAAGGGTTGGAAGGAGGATCTGGGGAACTACAGGCCTGTCAGCCTGACCTCGGTGCTGAGAAAGGTCATGGAGCAGATGGTCTTAAATACCATTACGCAGCACATGCGGGACGCCCAGGGGATTGGGCGCAGACAGCATGGGTTTATGAAAGGGAGGTCCTGCCTCACTAACCTGGTCTCCTTCTATGATAAGGTGACCTGCTTAGTGGATGAGGGGAAGGCTGTGGACTTTGTCTACTTGGACTTTAGTAAGGCCTTTGACACTGTCTCCCACATCATTCTCCTGGAGAAGCTGGCTGCTCACGGCTTGGACAAGTGCACTCTGTGCTGGGTTAAAAACTGGCTGGACGGCCGAGCCCAGAGAGTGGTGGTGAATGGAGTCAAATTTAGTTGGCGGCCAGTCACGACTGGTGTTCCCCAGGGCTCAGCGTTGGGGCTAGTCCTGTTCAATATCTCCACTGATGATCTGGATGAGGGGATTGAGTGCACCCTCAGTAAGTTTGCGAATGACACCAAGCTGGGTGGGAGTGTTGATCTGCTGGAGGGCAGAAAGGCCCTACAGAGGGACCTGGACAGGCTGGATCGTTGGGCTGGAGCCAACAAGGCCAAGTGCCAGGTCCTGCACTTGGGTCACAACAACCCCATGCAACCCTACAGGCCTGGGGAGGAGTGGCTGGAGATCTGCCTGGAGGAAAAAGACCTAAGGGTGTTGGTTGACAGCCAGCTGAACATGAGCCAGCAGTGTGGCAAGAAGTGGGCAAGAAGGCCAACAGCATCCTGGTTTCTATCAGGAATAGTGTAGCCAGCAGGAGTACGGATGTTGTTTGGTCTGGAGAGGAGGAGACTGAGGGGAGACCTTATTGCTCTCTAGAACTACCTGAAAGGGGGTTGTAGCGAGGTGGGTGTTGCACTCTTCTCCCTAGTAACAAGCAATAGGACAAGAGGAAAAGGCCTCAAGCTGCACCAGGGGAAGTTTAGGTGGGATATTAGAAAAAACTTTACTGAGAGAGTGGTCAGGCATTTGAACAGGCTGCCCAGGGAGGTGGTGGAGTCTCCATCCCTGGAGGTATTTAAAAGAAGGGTAGATGTGGTGCCTGAGGATGCGGTTTACTGGTGGACTTGGCAGTGATAGGTTAGTGGTTGGACTCGATGATCTTAAGGGCCTTTTCCAACCTTAACGATTCTATGATTCTGTGGTTCTAAGTGCCCTCTCAGGAAAATTGTCCTTGTGCTTTTCTTGTATTTTTCAACTGCCTCTGGCTCAGTTGGCCTGTTCTCTAAGGCAATACTTACATTAGCATTTTAGTTCAGATCTGGAGTGTGGTTTTGAAATAAATCCTACTATTGTCCTTGCTTACCATGCTTTGATTCCTGCCAAGGGGAGATGTTCAAGTGCATGACCCAGCTTCAACAAGGAAGAACCAAGAGCTATGTGTGCCATAGGAACACAATTAACTCTTCTTCCTCTAGAAACTGGTGCTTACCCACAGGACCAGTTTACAGCTAATCTGTATGATGTGGTGGACACTGGGTCCTCAGCACCAACTGTTGTGCTAGGCAGGTCAGCTCTTCTTTCTTTGCACTGCCTACCAGAACTGCAAGTATGCAGCAGATCCTTTTGTGCCATCCTTCTGTGGCAGAAGGAGCAGAAACTACTGAGGAGGAAAGGGTGATGCCTTCTGCTGTCATCTGTGGCTGGTAAATATTGCTCCTGAAAAGCTGTTGGGCGGCTTTTTTTTTTTTTTTAACTCCTGCATCTTTAGAAGCCTTGAAAAGTCATCTTGGCAACCAGAATCCCAAATATTCACAGGGCTCGGACATGAAACCATATGGATGACATTATCACACAGAGCTTATCCCATTGTATATCTGAGGCCTTCCATACTCTTACTCTGGGCCTTACAAACTTTTATTGAAACTGCTGTTTTGTAGGAGTTTAAAATAATGTATTTGCAGAGGCCAAAATTTTGTGTCAGAAGAAGCAACTACGACGTTTAGTTTGACATCCAATTAAAACTCAGGCCACATTTTTTCATCTATTGTGTATCTTTGTACAGCCTAGTAATTCATGGCTAACTTAGACCATATCTTTATAAAAGACATTCATTTTTGATTTTAAATATTCTACAGAGAATCTAACATACCCAGCATACCCTTAAGTGAGGTGTTCCATTGATTAATTGCATTCATTCTTAAAATATTTCCGGTCAGACTTTGCTTAGCTTCAGACTCCAGTCATTCGTCTTTGTGCCTTTGTCTGTCAAGGAGCTGCTTGCCACTGAAAAATCTTTTAACACATAGGTACTTACAAACGGAGACGTTGCTGCCCTTGGGAAAATAGTTCAGTAAAAGTGGCATGCATTTTCAAAATCCTTTAAAAGAAAAGAAACCAGAACTTAAAACACCACATTGTTTTCAATTATTTCCAATTACAGGGGAATAACAAGGAAAGGAGAGGTACCCTTTTTGATTTTTCTATATAGAATAGTTATACTGAGCTTCAAGAGATGGAGAGTGCTTTTTTTACCAAACCATGGCCATGAATTGAAATGGAGAAAGCCTGTAATAATATTCCTTTTTGTTACCTCACAGTTGTCATCATTTTCAGAGGGTATAACATAGTTGTTTGTTTTTTTTTTAAGTGAGTTGTGTCTCAAATTCATTCCTATTGCAGCTGCTACTAACTAAAATCTTTTTTACTAACTAAAAAGACTTTTTTTTCACCAAATGATAAAATTAGAAAGACCTAATGGGAAGTGTAGAGAAGGTGGAGCCAGGGTCTTCAGCTTGAGGTGTACACTGGTAGGACAAGCGGTGATGGACATAAGTTGCAATACAGTGAGATATAAAGAGATTTATTTTATTTTTCACCTTGAGAATGATCAGAGACTGGAACAGGTTCCCAGAGAGGTCTTCGCATCGTTGTCCACAGTGATGCTCAAAATTTGACTGTACACTGCCCTGAGTTACCTCATCTAGAAGACCCTGCTTAAAGCAGGGAGTTGCCCTGGATGATCTGCAGGGCAGGTCCCTTCCACCCTGAATTCTTCTTTCATTGTGTCAAGTAACACCACAAGTGTGGTTACACGGTGTTTCAGCCTTTCTGTCATTGAGAGAACCTGACAAGGACTCCCTCCTCTGCGTGATTGAGGATGTGTGTGAAGCTCGTTGAAAACTGCTGTCTTTGGTGTTTGGAGAACACCACCACAAACAAGTGGCTGGGCCAATGAAGCTCCATTTCCTTTGGCACCTAGGCCCAAAACAGACAGCAGGTCCCCATTTAACCCAATCACCTAGGCACATGTTTGTGAAGCAGTATGTTATTGAACTGGTAGTCTAAACTGGTGACTTCATTGACATGCGACAAAAGAAGTATTTTAATTAGGTTCAAGATTTGAACTACCCATGTTCTGTATTGCTGGTTACTAAATCTCAATTTCACAACTCAATATTTTGACAGACAGCCACATCTGGGTAGATGGTGATTCCTAAAATTAATTCTACTGGTGTTTTGTAATGAGTAAATTGAGGCATGGCGTTTGGATTTATTGAAAATTACACAGAAAGACACTAACAATCAGGAAACAGAACTCATTTTTATTCACTTGCAGTTTGTCTCCCAGTTCTCTAGCCATTACAAAATATTGCCTCTATCAGACAAGCCAATGTACAAGCAATGCAAATTAATAGCTAAAAGAAAAATGAATCTCTAGTTCTAGCACAGTGTATTGTGTCACAAAATTTAAACAGTATTATTCTATTACCTAATTATTCCCTTTTAATCAAACAAAGACTATGCCTGTCTTTGTAATTTTTCTATAAATAAACCATGGAGTCTGGAAATTTTTAAATCAGGGAAGCCAGGCTGTCAGCATTCAAATTCAGAAATGTCTCTAATATTATACTCTTTGATATGTATCTGATAAAAATAAACTTGTTATATAAGGTCCTGATTCAGCTAAGAAATTAACTACATACTTAACTTTTAGGCATATAAGTGAACCTGGTAGTATTCAGTAAGTACACAAACGTTTTAATTAAAAATTATTGAATGTCAAGAGTCATTGTCATTGTTAGGAACATAACTGCATTTCAGCTCTACTGATCATTAACAATATGTTTGGTAGATTGCTTGGTTGGCATGATCGTTTTATCAAGGTCAAATATTTCAGTTCTTATGTATTTTCAACAACTTAATTTCAACAAATTTTTAACTCCTTAGCTAAGAGCAGCAGTCGGATAATCAACATATTTGATCAAATATGTTTACTAAAAAACCAACACAATTCAACTGTTTTAATTCCATGACCTCTTTTCCTTTGTGCTCTCTATGTGCAATTATGAATCATGTTTCAGTTAATTCTTGCTAAACTCCTCTTTTCTCTTCCTCTGGTTTTCCCACAGTCTTCTCAAGATTACTATGACTAAAGCTAAGCCAGTATTTTCATTTACATTTTCATCTTTGTCCCTTTTACACTATTATTACCATCATTAACATCTATCTTTTATACAGTATTTGCTTATTTGTATGTAGGAACAAAGCAGTGGTGATTTTTTTCTGAAAGAGATGTTTCTGGTTTTTTGTAGCAGTCTCAATTGAAAAAGATCTCAAAAAAATCGTAATGCTTGTCACAATTTCTGATGTGTTTTCTATATGATGGGGGGGTGCAGTTCTCTTTTCTATTTTTATGGTTTAATTTTTGTATGAATTTGCTTGGAGCATCACAAAGACAAAAGCTGAAGGCTGTTTGTATGCTGGTTATACACAGTTTTCTGTGTGTGGGGAGGTAATGTCGTTGTGTTTTTACGCAGAATGATCTTCCAGCTTTTTGACTAGGAAATATTTTGATTTGAATGATGATGTTATTTTCATAAATGAACTGGCCAGAGTATGGTCATGCACATGTGTGATTTGAAGGTCTTGCAAGTGATTTATGAAGTTTTTCATACAAATAGTTGGAAATGTGGCTGAAGTCGTCTATATTCTGCTGCACAATGGCATCAAATTATCTGATAGCAACTTCTGTATTTTGCAATGGCAGCCATTAAATTCCATGACAATATAAATTTATTTTAATACTAAGTAATACACTTCTTTTTCCTCACTCTGTCCCTTGCAAAGACGCAAACTATGACTCACAGCTGAAAATACTGAACAAATTTTATGTTGGATGAATACTTTCAACAGTTACTTTTGCATGCTTTCCAAGCAGTATGGCCACATATCTTAGGCTGTGATCATGGAGATCACGCACAGTCCCTGCCTGAACCTGCTTTTTCCCATGTGCCAGAGAGGAGGCTAAGCTTGAAGCCTGCTAGAGCAGCTTTTCTTCATCATTTCCACAAGTCTGTACTGCTGCTCTGTTCATTAGGTTGTTTTGAGTCTGTGGTGCGAAGTGCAGTGTAAGAACTTCTGTGGAATAGGCAGCCTAAGCTGAGTGGCTGAAACTATTGGCCAATGTTTCCAGCTCTTCCTGTTTCCTCTGCAGACCTAACACTAGTGTTTGCTTCCCATCTTTTTGAACCATTCATTGTAATCTAGTTAGAAGTGCTCAACAGACAAGTCTTCAGCAGTCAGCTGCAAACAGGAATGGCTGATTACTTTCTCTACAGGATTTGGGAGGATAAGCCACTATCCTTTAGAATGCACAACTTCTTGGTATGTTTATGTTGAAATTGAGGAGGTTTGTCATCAGCAGAGTAGTGATGCTCTGGACCTATCTCTCAGTAAGAGCAGTCAGACCTGTAATAGCAAGGGACTAAATTCTGATTTGAGAGGTCCTGTCCAGCCTATGTTTTGGCCAAATGTTGAAATCAGAAATTACCAAGTCAACATAATAAAAATTGAAAGAGGCAAGGAGAGAAAAGGCACCATTCAGAGCTGTCATTCTGGCACATATATGCAGAGCACACGTATCAGTTCTTGCTACAAATTTAGTCTCTTCACTGCTATTTATCTTCCTTGTTGCCTGTTGATTTTAGTGTGCGATTACAAGAAAGAGAGAAATTAGATACCTGCTGAGCTATAGTCCAACATCATGGGACTTAATTTTTGATGAAAGAAGAAATTCTGGTGTATCATTCTGTGACAGAAGATGAATTGTGAAAGGAAATGCCTGTGATCTTTAAAACAAGAGTATCCCTCTTTCATACTGAAGCCAATGCTAAAAGTACATTCTTGAGCATTTTATCTTTTGGTCTTCTTCATAATGTTAATTTTTGTCTTTTCAAATCTGTTTTAGTCTTTCTATAGCTCTTTATATCATTGCCATTTCCATTCTGTATTATGGTAGGTTTTCAAGTCTGATTTCCTTTCAACTTCGTCCACATATATGGGGTCTAGAATTATAGGGTCTAGAATTTCTTCTTTAGTGTAAAAGAAAGGGAGTTTTACTGAACATGTAATACAGTGGTGTAGAAAGCTTACTTTGGAACAAATGTGATAAAATAGATCCTAACTTTATATAAATTTTGCATATCAAGTGTAAAGACTTGCAAAGACTAATGTCAGTGAATTTGAAGTAATTTGAGTAATCTTGGTGGATGAACTGAACACGTGGTTCCATGGGTTTAATAAAGCAAATGCAAGAAAATACAGAAGAAAGAAGATGGGTTTACTTCTAACGCTAGAACATGTAGAACTACTGGATTATGTATTGTACCTATGTTGCAGAAACTGCAGGAAGAATAGTTTGAGGACTCAAATATTACATGTATTAGAAGACTTTAATAGTTAAATTTATGAAAATGGTGCTGTAAATGTTTGTGAATGTTTTGGCAATTTTTTTCATGTTCTTTCTTCAAACTAGTTTCTCTGAGATCAAATGAAGATTTAGGGAACTTGATTTGTATACAGTGAGTTGATTTATAATGTTACTGACCTTCTCTGACTTAGCAGACAAACATAATGTGATCCCTTGCTCAGCTACAAAAATTCAAATGCCTGTATGGGGAGACATCATCTTTCTATGCGATGGCCAGCTGCAGTTTCCAAAGAGTTGTGGGAGCTTTGCTGTTACTGGAAGTCGTCTGAATGGTGTTTTCCGGGTGAAGCACAGGTGGTTGGAGGTTGGTGTGGGAAGTGATGAACGATCTTCTCTGGACTGTGGGTGCTCCTCTGGGCCTCACACCCTACATGTCCTATCTGTTAACCCTATAGGGACTGTTTGCTGCCATGCTGCTGATAGATAGAGATGAAAGCTTGAAATTAGGAAGGGATGTTTCTGTTTGCTTGTCTGTTCCCAAAGCCTGTCACAACCGTTGTGACAGCAGAGAAGGTGTGTTGCTCCTCGTGCTCCCTCTTGGCAGCATTAGCGGCTTTTTAAGCCCAAGTTACAGTGGTAACTCTCTGTATGATTTTTCTAATGGTTACACATAAAGAAAACTGTCTAGACACTGTTAACTATCTTATAGATGAGGGCTTCACAAACAGTGAATTATGTATGCTATAAGGGGAAGATTTTAATGTCCTCTGTGCATTTTCAGCATCTGCCATTAAAAAAAACTGTGTGGTAACTATTGCAGGAGGGTTCGGCAGGTATTGCTATCCTTCTTAGAGTGAAGACAGAGTACAACAAGAGCTTTGTTAGCAAGCAAAAAGACTAAAAAGGAAAAGCAACTTGCTAAGAAAACACTAGAAAAGATAATGGATTTACTTTCAAAGACTTGCAAATGTTTCTTAGTAAGTTGTCTTATGCTATATAGCTTTATGGCAAATAAAATCAAGTTAGAAAAGTAATATTAGCTTCCGACTGACTGCTGAGGTACCCCAGCTGTTTTATTGGTATCGATGATTTATTTGCTTTACTGGTAGTGTGTTTAGGATAACCAGAACAATAGTTTTAAGGTTGACAGAAAATATACTGAAAGTGATATAATTTCCTTCTACGAAGTTTATAACTAATTTTTACTTAATTTATTAAGTTAGAAGACATGTTTTCCCTAGTGAAAAATCTACTGCCCTTGTAAATAATAAATACATACTTAAAAACACACAGAGATTTCTTACCAAACTGGTTTTGGCACTGTAGACTAAGTCTATTTTATAGAATGAATTCCTGATAAACAAGCTTTGTCAGCTTCTTGGTTATTTAGTGCAAGTGACTTTATCCTTTTTGCATTGGTTTCGCTTTTCATGTTAGTTTCGTTTGTTTAGACATTTTTATTTTTCTTGAGAAGAAGGCAGCATGTGTTTAAATACGGTATTTTCATTTTTTGCTTTGTTGATTTTTTGCAAAAGAGGCTAAAGAATGTGTGGGGTTTTTTAATATGTCTCTCCTGTTCTGACCAGAGAAATACTTTGCCCATTGTGATATTTGAATCTCCTCTGACAAAGTGACTGGAATCACTGCATATCATTTTTTTTTTCTTCCAGCTTTCAGTATTGGTTTATGGGAATCTAATTTAATTTCAGTTATTTTAACAAAACTATTCTCACTGTAACTTGGGATTTAGCTGGGATGACTCTTGAAATCAAAGGGCCAAGCTACGGTAAGATCATAGTAAAGGAGGAAATCTTTATTGATGCGTATGTTTGAGTATTCAGTTTTTATTCTTCTGGTTCAAGAAAGCAAAATACAACACACATACTACAGCTCTTACTATAAGGCTATTTAAAAAGGTGTCAGTAAAGTTAGATCTCTCTGTACACTCACAAAGTTTGAAGTACATTTGCTTTTTTAAAAAGTTGTTAAAATTACATGAATTTAAGTAATTAGATATGAATCAGTGTAAATAATAACATGATGTTTTATAATCAGATAATTCCGATGGCCTTTGTCTAACCCAAAGTATTTAGAAATATTTTAATCATACCTGTTTTCTAAAAAGTAACATGTAAATATTAAATTTAGGTAAAGAAAGTCTATAGACTGAGATCCTTATGTAATTATACACTTCTCATGTATGAAAATGTTAATATTGATAATTACTTTTTTCTAACAGTAATCCAATTTTTACCTTGATGAAGTACATCTGTCTTTTTTGCTCAGCCATGTTTTCAAGAGATAGGGTATGTCACTCTAATTCAAACACCTTATTTGCTTTCATTGCCATAACTTAATTACTTGCAGCAGAAGGTTTCCATTTCTGATATTAAAGGTACCAAAAGATATCCCCTTGATGATCAACACTTTATTTCTTTACAAACAAGATGAGCCCTGCTTTTGCTGTCATTCACTTTAATAATCAGCAAAACTTTGAAGTCAAGAATATTTTTAACTGAATGTCAAGTGAAGTGTGTTTCATTTATCTCTGCAATACTTGGTTAGGGTTTGTTTTCTGGAATGCCTTTAATTTCAGTCATAAAAAAGGAATTATTTTTATGTGTCTAGCATTCAGTACCTCAGTATGTTAGAACTGAAACATGCCTGCAACCCCACACCTTTCCTCACAATAACATAATACTTCTGAAAGATGCCCGCTACTCATTTAAATTAAAATCCTTAGCTCAGTTTCTTCTTATTGCTTAATGAACAGTTGTCTGTGTTATTAAGTGGTGTTGATTATTCTCCAATTTGTGCTGTCAGCAGTGTCAAAAATAAATTTGCTGGCAAATAAGTCCTCTTATTGTTGTACCAGTAACATGGCCCAATATGCAGGGTTTTGCACAGATGCCACAAACCCGCACCTCTCCCCCACCACTGTTTTTTTCCAATGTAAGTAATAACAGTGTAAGTAATAAAGTTTTCTACTTTCTTCTGCATGTCATGTCATCATGGATAACTGAGCATTTGTTATTAAACAGTTAACTTGCCTCTAAAAGCTAAATGCATATTATGCCTTCCCTGCTATTGCAGGTTCTAGACAAGAAGTTATTTTTGTTCAGAAAAGCACATATTGCTTGAATTGATGACCAGAGCACTGTAAACATTTGAAATTTATTTTGCATTTAACAAAAATTAAAATGCCCTTCTGCATCAGATGGATTAGATAATCCCAACTAGAATTTGGGACTGAACACATCCTCATGAGAAGTCCACCTTCCATCTCTGTATACAGCCTGTGAACCAACCACTTCCCTTCACCCACCACAGATTTCCCAGTAAAGTAAGTAAAAAGTTCTTAAGAAGCTGAAATAAATAAAAATATTTAAATGTACTGCCGGTACATTAAGGAAGCATCTTGGTGAGACTGAATGTTACAAAGAGCTGGAAAGCCAGTTTTAGAGCTGCTCTTTATTGCCTTTCTCTCTCTTTCCTGGCATCCTTAGCATTTTCTTTCCAGTTCATCCTCTGTTTCTCATTTACTTTTTCCTTCTGTGTTTTATTGCTTTTGAGAACTCCCAGCTGATCCTCCTGTGCTCCAGTTCCACTTCTTCTCACAACTGCTTTCCAAAACAGGATCATTGAACAGTTAATGCTGGCACTTAAAATAAGTGAACAACCCAATTAGATTAACCGAGGGTAGGGAAATTCACGTCTCAGGCTTCTATTCTCTGCCAACTCAGGAAGACAAAAGAACATCTAACAGCTCCCAAGTTCTGCCAGGCGTAGCAGTGCAACATATAATTGGGACCATAATGTCCGTGCTGGTGATGATGTCGCTGTTTTATGCCTTTAGAGGATAAGGACATTTGCTGTTTGCTGGGGTAGAATTAAAAAGAAGAAATTAGAGAATTTCACAGGTTTGACGTTTCAGATTTTGGGTGTGAACGGATGAAGGTAACTATTTAAGCCTTACTGGAAGTAAGACAGACACCAACCCTTCTGTTCCGCTTTGCGGATGTTCACTAATTCATCCATACGTATAGCTAGCTTCCTATGGATCAAGAATTTGCATTTTTGCTCCTTAGTAACGCAGGGCATTGGAGAGAGAGCAGAGTCATGGTGCTTGGTCTCAAAAGGTAATAAAACATCACTAAAATGACTTTTCTGTTATTTAGCCAAAGTGGCTGATGCAGAAGGAAGGTGACTTGGCCAGCCTAGAAGTGTGGGTTTTCCTTTTTTTTTTCCTTCCTAGCCTTCCTGATCAAGTTTCCTATATTTCTGAAGGGTTTGTGGCTGTACTGCTTATGCTTAAAGGTTTTGCTTTTGTTTTTTCTTTGAAGCTCTAAGATGAAGTTATTATTGAAGTGTTGGTAAAATACATTTTTATATTTACTTGCATATATATAAAATGGGTGTGTATATACTTATATACACATATACCCCTCCTCTTCAGAAAAAATGCTGGTAGGACCAGTGTGTGTTTCAGAGTTGAATCCCACTGCCTCAGAACAGAGGTCAACACCATTACCATTATGGGCTGGCATGTTGATAACTTGGTTTCAATTCCCTTCCTTCCTCTGCTAAGTGATGATAATTTTCAGTGCTAGCCAGGACATAGGCATAGACTAGTCTACCAGAGGTTTCACACTGAATGTGATTTGCTCTTTCCATTGCTTCTCATTGGCAGAATTGAGATAAGTTGCCCTGTTGAACTTCTGCGATTAATTCTTACATTTGACTATTTACTGTTCTCTGTATCTTATTATTGCATTTCACCACCTTCCTTTAGTCCCTCCCTTAATGAAGGGGATGGCACCAGTTATTTCTGCCTACAGCAGTCCCCCAAAAATGCAAAGTCAGTTTATTGCTTGTTTTTTATTTAGATGTCCTTTATTTGTGCAGCAAGGCAGAAGATAAGAGCTAGTGAGGATATACAACCTTAGTGCAGGCTGCTATTTTGGCAGGTTGCCAAATTCCTGACACTGTCTCTCATTTGCTCAGACCAGTTTGTAAGTAATCTCCTCTAGGTTTAACTCTCGTTCTGAGTCAAGAAGCTAGTCAGACTTTGTTTTAAATGTATTCTCTCACTTTAATCTGCATAAATATCAGAATCAGTGGTCCTGAAAGAGTGTTTCTCATTGGAATTTTACAGACTTTGTATATTTATAAATTTTTTTTTTTCAAGATAGGATGGTATGTGTCATGTAAAATTTTCCTTCCCACACCTTCTTAATTTCATGTTTGAAAGGCTTAATTGAAAATTGTCTGCAATAATAATTTCTTACTGGCACAGTAGTTCATTCTTAAGAGTACTTCTGTAAGTTTGCATCACTTTAGAAAGCCTAAACAGACCTTTGCAGTAGAATTCCTATAAGGTGATTTCTAATGGTTAGTTTGGTTTGTCTTAAATAAATTTCAAATGATAAATATTTGTCAAACATAAAGACAAATTTCTAGTATTAGTTTCTCAGTAAGAAAATAGTTTCACTTTGTTTTAGTCACTGTTTAACAAGACATGTCACTGGTTAATCATCGTGAAAGAAGCCTTCCAACCTGCTGCGGATGTTGCATTAACAGATATCCTGGGTTCTTTCTTAAACTCAAAACAGGGCTTTATACCTGGGACAATATTTAATTCCTCCAAGTAATTGCTCTTGCCAATCTTTCCACACACCAATTTAGCATGGAATAAGGTTCTTCACAAAGGGATATTGTTAATTTCTAATCCTTCTAATGTCTTTCTGTAGTCAGTGCAGAAAGAGAGCAAGAGGCTGCCCTCTAGAGAACAATATCAGCTCCCAAGTTCGGAGTTGCCTTCAAGAGTCTTTCTCCATTGACTGCAGAAGAAGGCTAGAGAAACTAAAACAGCTTGTGTGACTAGCCTGGATTTCTAACTCATTAGGAAGGCTTAATTATATCAACATTTTGGAAATCTTCTGTGATATAAATTCACCTTCCATCTGCACAACCTCTTCATCCTTAGTTTTTTAGCTTTTTAGCTTCTAGTCAAAATATCTTCTCCATGAGTGCCTCAATTAATATGGAATGTCACTGAAAGCTGTTTCTGAATTTGTTTTTGAGAAAAATGTAGAGATCATTTGCATGGGAGGCAGTAAAACACTACATGGCCCCTTACTGCACGTTGTTCATTTTAAAAGGAATTTGCAAGGAGCTTGGCGCTCTTTCTAGCTGCATACCCAGTTGATAGTATTTAGTTGAAAACAATCACTGAAAGTACCGCTTAAAATGAAAGCTGTTTGACACACATGTAGAACACCTACCTTGTAGACCCATGCCCAGTATTATTTGATAAAGATAAGCCATCACTCACACATAAAACTTGAATTTTCTAAAATAAGCTAGGTATGATGTATTCTTAATTCTAACGAACTAGATTTCACATACTTGCTTTCACTTGTTCTGTAGAAATATTTCTGTGTAGTTGTTTACAAGTTTTAGCTTTCGATCATGAAATTTTTTGTTCTCCTCATTCAATTAAAATTGTTTTTTTAAATACAAACCACAGAATTTCATTCTTTGTACTGTGAAGTTGTGTTAAAAGTTTTCCCTTATCATGCTACGATACCTATTTTGAGTTGATGCTCTGTTTATTAACCATATCAGAACCCACTCTTTAAAAACATTACAATTTTATATTTTTTGACTATATATTTGTTGAGGAACCCAAGGAAATATGGCCCTCTACTTTCAA
This sequence comes from Phalacrocorax carbo, assembly GCF_963921805.1. Lineage (NCBI taxonomy): Eukaryota > Metazoa > Chordata > Aves > Suliformes > Phalacrocoracidae > Phalacrocorax > Phalacrocorax carbo. The sequence goes on along the minus strand of NC_087514.1, from coordinate 68,584,051 downwards.
CATAAGAGTCTTTTTTGTCGTCTATGCGCTGACTCTTTAATACTTGTTTAGCTGAAACAAATGCGTCTAGTAGAAAAAGGCTGGAATTTCTGGTTGAAAGTCTGATTTTGCAGAACTGCCACTTGTTTTGTTTATCTGCAATTGGTCGTTTTTATTTGCTTATGATTGTGCTCTTCTTTTTTTATTCTCTGGCATGCTGAACTTTTACCTATGGATGTTTCCATTCTTCCTCTACATTTAACTGTTTTATTTTCATGTACCTTTCAAGTACACGCTCTTATTGCCAAGTCAAGTTTGCTTCCAGAAGTAACCTTACTATACTCTGATTCAATTTTGTCATAAATAAATTTCATTTCCTGTTAATCCACATTGATGTGACTTAGCTGCATTCCTTAGTTGCTTACTATAACTTAGGGGCCTTATGGTGCAGCTGATTTCACATAACAAAAAGTGGGTTGTGTCCTGACTATGAACTTCCAAATCTCATTGAGTGAATCACTCAGAAATTTCAAACAGGCCATCAGTTTTTGGAGGGCAGACCGGAGAACTTATATTGTTGGAGCAGGCAGTTGGGCTGAAAATAAATGGTTTATGAAACTGGAGGAACATTATAGGAGCCTTTGTGTGAGGTTTTTCTAATATGGGGTTTGGTTTTTTTTAGAAAAACTGGCAATATAATTTCAGGGAGATCAGAATGGGTAGACCAAAATTAGTAACTTAAACATTTATAAATAAGAAGGTTCACTGTCATTTTGAAACTATTTTGTTTCCATTCTTTTGTTGTATAGCAATGAAATGCAAAAAGAGGAAATTAAAATAAAGAGTTTTCAGTTAGCTCAAAATAAGATTTTGTACAGAATTAAAAATTTTGTTACTTTGCAGTTACCCCAGAATAAGCTCATCTTTTATAATTCACCCTCTAAATTCTGTCACTCCATATAGTTGTTGTTTTCCACTGGTATTAAATGGAGACTTGTGTTTCTTGGGATGTGGTAAGAGGATGTCACGTCAGCTATCCTGGAAAAGAATTGGAAGGTAGGAAAATAGTGCTCTTTGGGCTAAAAAATGCAAATGGAAGTATCCTATTTAGAAGTGCTCGGTTTCTGTCATCATGTAATTAGCACACAACAAATGAATATTAGAAAATGGACTCTGTGTCTTGGTGTTAATCGCAGTGCAGTCAGACTGACAAGTAACATTACTTTGGTCACCTGCTGGGCAGTTAGTCACTGACCTTAAGACTGCAATGAGCAAAAATGATTCTATTTTAAAGCCTAGACTGTAGCTTATGAAAGTGAAATAATTTTCTCTTCAAACTGTTGGTTCAGTAAAGCATATTGAGTTATAGGTATTCTTTTTAGAGGTTTCTTTCATTTTAGAGAATAACTCAGAATTAGGAACTGTCATAGTTAGATGGAATTATTAGTCCCTCTGATGAACTTCATGAATCTAGAGAAAAACCTTATTTGTTAGGTTCAAGTAATTTACAAAGCTCCCTGAATCTGAAGACTGTTGCCCAGTGTTGCATTGCAGGAGTTGAGACAAGATTTGATGTTTCATGTAGATGTATCCAAAAGTGGCTGCATGTTCTCCAGTTTACTCTTACTTGGGTAAAGGATCTACAAAATGCTGTCCTGCATGTTTTCAGCTACTTGTGTATGTTCCCTTGCAAACTCTTTTCAAGTCTTTCCATTTTAATCTCTAAAGCCTTGATATGTATCACAGTACTGGGAAAACCTGCTTCCATTCCTGAGTTTCATAGTGTTGGTGTAATGGAATAGTTTTCTCTGGTTTTAGCTTGTCCCTAAAGAAAATGGAGGCATGCTTCAGTGTATTTTATTATCCATTTTTGGGATCTATTTTCTTATGAATTAATGGCTCCAGTTCCTCAGGTTATCCATTGTACATCATGCCACTTTATTTTCATAGGAATTTGTTAAACTTCCCCTTGCTCCCCCGAGAATTTTCAGACATCTGCCTTTCCCTGGGCATGGAATTTACTTTATCTTAGTATCATTGATACTACACTTTGACCTGCTTTTCTTGGATGGCTACACTGACCTTTTTTCCATTTGCAAATCTTTTTGTGGCAGATTTTGTTGGGTTTTTCCATATTTTTAGTTCCAAATTAGCTTGCTACATCCAGATCCACCTCTAGTGGAACATAATTAAGCCCCATGTGATAAGAATATCAGTCAGCTCGTACTGTGTCATACATACTATTTGCATCAGCAGTTTAATTTTGATATATTATAGCTGCCAAGTAATTAATTTTATGATCTCTTTTAGAATAGAATACATAATTCTAAATTCCATTCTTGAATGAAATGCAAACAGCAAAAACTCACCAAAAAACCTCTAAAAGAACTATTTCAGGTTACCCGGGCCAGGTTAAAACCAGATTTTAGGAAGTTGTCATTAAAATTATGCAGTTACAAAAGATGCTACTAAACTGTAACCTTTTGTATGGTCCAGGCGCTTCTACTGAAGTACATTATGGGGAGATACAGTCAGACTTCTACAGAAGAGGAGTCTAGTACCTTTGTTGTACTTATTTTTTCAACGATTTAATGTTATAGTGAATAGGGATGGGGAGGTAGCGGATGTTTAGACTATACATTTGGTCAGATGAAGATTATTCCTTTCGTGTTATAGATATCCTTTTATATCTCACATGATAAGATACAGAAAACAGAAGAAAATATATTAAGAGATGCAAGAACAACATACCGGACATTTGCGTTATCTATAGATAATGAATTAAAACTGTTGACAGCACTTCCATTTTCTATTTCAGCTGTTTTTAAGGGTTCATTTATAAGGAGCTTTCTGTCCCATTTGGCTGACAAATACTGACATCTGAATCTTGATGCAATCGGCATCTTCTCCTCTTACTAAATCATTCATGAATGTTGCACTACTTTTAGTCTCTTTATTCTGTCAATGACTTTGTGGTAAAAATAGAAATAGAGCTTTTTGATTTCAGTGATTTGATGCATTTGTAGTTGATGCAGCTTTTTTAAATGCATAAATCATGGACTCTTAATTTTACAGTCTCCAGGCTTTTAATCTTTGGTAGTGTTCGGTCTCTTATCTTAAAGGAATAACATACTTATTTGTACTGAATGTAATCAATGTTTCTACAATAGTAGATACATACCTACAAGCCAGTAGTTAAATTGGAGAGGGTATCCAAGAAGAAAGAAGAATTATTAGCTAAAAACATAAGCAATTAAAAGATATAGTATTATCCAACATAGAGAAAAAAAGATAATATATGATAATGTCAAATACTATAGGGAACTAAGGAAAACAAGAACTGTCTTCCACATCCTTAAGTGACCTTCAATTAAGAGAAAATTAATATGTGTTTATAACTAGCTTCAAGATGTGTGCTGTGTAAGAGCTCCTCAGCTAAAAGATGGGAAAAATGTCAACCAGAAGAAAATTTGTTGCTGCAAGTAAGCCTGTTGTGCTGCACAAATGTTTCTGCAGAGTTAGTGAAGACAGAAAACCACAGGGAATGTGGTAGTGCATGCATCTTTTTAAATAAAGAAGAAAAAAAATTGGCTACAAAGGAAAGCGTTTGTATGGGGAACAACGAATCTGCAATCTTTCCAAACTTGAATCAGGCTGCGCAGTTGAGGAAACAAAGATCTCATTTATATCAAACGTTTCTGACATTCAAGAAACCCTTTTGGGCCTTGAAAAGCTCCATGACAAATAAGACACGTCTACCTTGTTTTTTTAAAGAGGTTTGCTGCACTGCTGGGGCTTTGTATTGAAACTGCAAGAATTGTACCAGTCTTAAAAATTTGCTCTAGGATGTTTTAGCAGGGATTGCCTTAAAGTTAATTGATAAAAATAAGTAGATAAAGACAGCAACAGATAGATATCTACCAAATCACTTCAGTGTGTGACAATATATAAAGTTTGGTTTCAGGTCAGTTAACTTTATGTATCGAAAGTATTTTGTCTTTTTCCATTGTTAAACCACTTACCATGATTGTTTGTGTGGAAAATGGAACATGTTTGGTTTCATTTTAAATCTATGTTTAGTGCTAAATGAGTTTAAGATGCAAGTCAAGAAACAAAAATGCTTATGTAGCAAGAAAAACAGAATTTAGATTAGGTTGCAGGTTTTTGCTCTTGAAGAACAGGCAGCTGCTCCTTAGTGATTTTTTCTTTTTATAGAATTGAAAGAGAAGAGATGAGCAAACTCCAATGGAAAAACCTTAATTTGAATGGTACGAGAGTGGCTTTCACAGCAGAGGAAGCAAATTGTTATGTGCACTGTGTTTATTTTACTCACATTTGTTTGATGAGAACTTGCACTTCATTTGAAATTCTGTAAAGCATTAATGCAACAACTTATCTCCTATGGAGAAGGCTGTAATGAGTGACAGTAGTCACTTATTTCTGGGTCGAAAGGATCTGATCTACTCGGGGCAGTGAAGGACTCCACTTGGCTTTGGATTAGGCTTTTGCACGGGAACTGGGTGTGGGAGGCCTGTGTTAGAGAGTGCTTCTGAAATGAACTTGGGTAACTACAGGGATGTGGCTGAAACAGAGGAGTGGTGTTGTGGTGTTGTCTTCTGGAAACGTCTCTCTCCGGTTTTCTTTGCTCTGAGGGGCTGCATCTCACAGCTATAATGGTATCTTATGCTATAAGATGATGTACTGGAAAAAACAACAACAACAAAGTACAGTGGAATGCCACATCATCTGCAAGATTTTACTTCAACTGTTTGATGCTGGATTGTATGGTTTATCTTTACCCCCCACCCCCAGTGGGAGTCTAAAAGCATGGGAGAGGGGACATATAAGCAATGGTCTTTTTTGTTTAACCTTTTTTTTTCTGTTTCTTTTTCTTTTTTTTTTTTTTTTTTTTAATTTAACTTGCATACTTGAAAGATCAGGTCTCTAAGTACATACCGGAGAATCTGGGGAAGTATCGTCCTTTTCTCACTTTAACTCCCCCCCACCCCCCCTTTCTTATCGTCTTCCCTACTACTATTTATGTTTTCATAGCTCCTTTGTAAACTCATTTCTGGCTCTTGCTGTGTTCCTTAATGTCACATTGTGGGAATTATTCCATTGGCACCCTTTTGCTGTACCTACTTTGTTTCTACCGTCTCATTTTTGGAGTATGCAAAAGAGAGCTGGAAACAGTGTTCTGGGCAAGGTGACATCATGGATGTAAATACACTGTCATAAGGATGTCCTCTGTTTTGTGCTGTAGTCGTCTTCTAGAAATTCTTAATATTCTGTTGAAATGTTTGGCTACCATTGAACATTAACGTGATGTCTGCAAAGGCCTGCCTGTCATAACCACATGATGATTAGTGCTTTAGAGTGCAACTTTGTATACAGCTAATCAGACCTGCAGGTTTTGTTTGGTTTTACTACATGGGTATGGCTTCCCATGCACGAATACTATTGATGTACAGATATACTGCACTTATATATCCACCTTAAGCTTGCTCAGCTGCCTGTAGGACATAAAAATATTTATGGCACAATGTGATGTCTTAGGTGGACAGAGAAGTCATCAGGGATTATTCATCATTTTCACAAATTCTTGAGAGACCTGAAACACTGATGTGAAACAATTTTCAGTGTAGTTCATGATGTTACGTGAAAGGCTACGTTTTTAAATTGTGGGCAAATAAGGTAGCAAAAACCCCCCAAATCCAATATAAAAGATCTCTGCAGCTAAAAGGCAGATGTTCTCACCTATTGCAGTCTTAACTCCAAAGGTGACAGCTGAAAACTATGTGTAACTTTGAATACAAGTGATAATAACAACTGAGACAGTAAAATGTAATTATTGCATGTTATTATGCTATCACCTGCACAGCTGCGAGGTGTAGACTGAATATTTTGCCACGTTCAATTAGAAGAAGATAAAAGTAGCACTGCAGAACCGAGTGAGTTAAATGAGAATTTAAATCACTGCAACTGAAGTAGCAATTGTAAAATCATCCCGCTTCCTAGCCAAAAAGACATGTTTCAAGACGAGCAAGGTGTGATTTTTGTGGACTTGGATCAGCAGGCTGGTAGTTTGGATGGTACCTTAAGAGAGTGTTTGACCTGTCAGGCATGTGTTTGATTACTTAATGCCGCTTGAGACGTGACAGGAAATGTATTGTCCTGGCAAATGGAGCAGAAGAAAACTATCTTCCCACCATGTTACCAATATTGTCCCTTTGCATTCATCTTGGTGCTTGCCATACTCTTCATTCTCTTATCCAGTCTTTAACCAGTAAACTAACCAGCATAGGAAACTGCATCTACCTACTCAGTTGATATATTTGTCATTGCAAATGGTTCCTGTGGGGCTGCAGCACCTTCTGTTTTAAGATACAAGCCATAGAGCAGTGACATGGTCAATTGACTTCTGTTCTAGAAAATAAATCAGTTATAGTGATGGTTAAGCACCCTTTTTTTTTGTTAGGAATTTATTTCATACAGGTCTTAAGACTTTTACCTTTACCTTGTAAAGGTACCCACTAGTCCTGGTGGTTGTTTCTGTGATCAAGCAACCACTGGAGTCATAGGATATGATGAGTTTTAAAAGCTCAAAAGTGAGAGTTTAAAAGTTGCTTAGAATTCCAAAATCTTAGCCACGTGTCAGATGACATTTTCTGTAGTACCTGTCTTTGACTAAATTGACTTCTGATAAAATAAAGGTTTGGTTGGAGTAAATTAACTTGAAACACCACCTAGAAGGTCTTTAAGGGCAAAGAAATTCATGCATTTCTATTATCATCATTTAGACTTGCCTTCTGTGTAACACAAGCTATTTAATTGAGTAATCCTCATAACACATCTATAGCTTCTCTTTTAAGAATGTACGTACCTCCCACCTACTGATATATGAATGAATATCAACTGACTTACTAGCCTTCTCTTTGGTACGAGCTGGTAAGTTTCTGACATGTTGCTGTCGGGCTAGCATCTGACAACTCCAGTCACTTTTGTGGTATTCACAGACTAGTTGAGCCTGGAAAGCATATCTGTAGACTGACTAGTCCAACCCATCTGCCCAAGCAGGGCCACATAGAGCTGGTTGACCAGGGCCATGTTCAGGCAGCTTTTGAATATCTCCAAGGATGGAGACTCTGCAGCCTCTCTGGGTAGCCTGTGCCAGTGCTCTGTCAACCTCATAGTAAAAAAGTGTTTACTGATGTTCAGAGAGCACCTCCTGTGTTTCTGTTTCTGTGGATTGTTCCCTGTCCTGTCACTGGGTACCACTGAGAATAGTCTGGATCCTTCTTCTTCACTCCTTTCCATCACATATTTATACACATTGATAAGTTCCCTCCTGAGCCTTCTCTTCCCCAGGTTGAACAGTCACGGCTCTCTCAGTTTTTCCTCATAGGAGAGGTGCTTTAGTCCCCTAATCATCTTTGTTACCCTTTGCTGGACTCATTCCCCAGAGTTAATATCTTCCTTGCAGCCCAGTTTTTCAGAAAACTTAATTTATCTTCACTCTCTTATTTGACTCTTAAGTGGAATTTTCTAATGAGTCCTCTTTAAGATTGTCATTTCCTTATTGCAAACACAATTCTAGGATCTGTACTGGTTTTACTCTGATGCTGACTGATGAATAAATTTGGAGTCTCCTTTCTATGATTCTGCAAATGCACATCAAGTGAAATGGAAAAGTACTGGTCTTAAAATGGGGACTTCATGTCAACCAAGCCACAGCAAGCCAGACTTAAAACTTGGTGTCTTTTGTTTGCTGTGAACAAAGAAATTGGACAACTCCACTCAATTAATGTCAACTGAAAGAAGAAAACACTGTCCTATATAAAGACTAGGCAGCAGTGCTTTCTTTTATCAGAGAATACCAGCTTCCTTTACCTAAAGAAAATCTTTCTGAATCCCTCCCACTCTTTAAAATGTGACCTAGAAAACAGCACCCATACCCCCACCAACAGCACCAATTCCCCCCCGCCTTCTGATTCCCACCGTAAGTGCTTATTTATATTACATAGCTGGGCATTGCTGCCTGGGTCCAATGCACCCTCCTTCAGCTTTAAATTTTTCTTTTGTGTTAAACACTCAATAAAACTTAGTGATTCAAAATATAAATAAAAGCAATCACTTAATAGAATTTTTTTAATATACTGTTTATTTGAAACATGAATACAATTTTACATGCTTCAGAGAAGAATAAAGGTAAATGCTAAATATAGGTGATGCAAACCCATAGATTTCAGGCCATAAGATGTCACTAGCTGGAGTGAATAAAAACAAAATTAAAATAAGCTTCATGTATAGCCTGGTTTTGAGTTTCTTCCATCATCTTTTGATGATCCAATACTGGTCTTTTTCAGGCAGCAGAGTAAACATTATTTCTTGGATTTTTAAAATCTATTTTGCATTTTTTAATTTACTTGTCTTGCATACTGTTATATTTGATGAACATAAAGTGAATGCTGAATGGGAAATCATAGTAAGGAAATTTATGTCGTGTTCTCAGGTGGAATACTGAATAAAATCTAACACATTGAATACAGAAATGTTATTAATTGGGGGATAGTTTGTGAACACAGAGTAGTGATAGAGACTTCAAATGCATTAATATTTATCTCGTGCCATATCCTCGCTTTAGAAATTAAATAAAATCTTAATTGTGACCTTCAGGAGAGAATACTCCAGGTGTAGCAGATGGAACTTTGAAGTACAATTCACAGTGAGTTTCTTCTTATCCATGTGGAAAAATATGAAAGATGCTCCCTTTAAACAATAGTTTGTTAAATAGTTTGTAAAATAGAAACAAGTTTCAGACGCTGTGTTAACTTAAGAAATAAGTGCACAGTACTCTCTTCTGTTTCTACAAAGTAAGGACAAGTCTTGTAACTGCTGCAAGCCTAACAGTCATCCAGCCCAACCTATTCAGGCTGGTCCTTCCAGAAGAATGGAAACCACTCAGAGGGCTTGGACTTGGAAATCTACCTGAGTGGAAAGTGAAACTACAACAAAAATAACTTTTCTGAGCATCCCTGCTACCTATATGATATGTCTGGAATAGCTGTCAAGTGGAAAGGTCTTAAACTACTACTTCATTCTACATCAATAGCCAGTTCTGATGACTCTGTATTTTACAAAAATGTTTTAGCTCAGGGAAAGACAGGCAAGGGTAATTGCAGCATGACTGCAACCAGAGGGAGATATCAGAGTAGTGCTTTCAACATCAGATACTTTAAGCAGAGATAGCAAAAGAAAAAAAAAATCTAGATTTACCTAAATGAAGTATTGAAGACAGAAATAAAATCAATGAATAACAAATGGCATAATAGTAAATTCACCAACAGAGCTGAGGAATATTTTATGACTACTGTTTTTGTCCCCAAAGATATGTGAGACAATCCATCTAGAAGACTGTAACTCCATGTTGCATAAAGTTCCCTGCAGACGTTCCCCTGGAGAACTGCCTGCCACTTTTTCTTCCAATGCTGTCCTCTCTCCACACCAGCTGTGTCCTGGCAGCTCATCTTTCTGGTCAATGAGATTTCCTCAGTCATAGATTCTAATAAGGCACAGCCTCTGCTCTCTTTCTGGGTTGTTTTTTTTTTTTGTTTTGTGTTGGTTTGGGTTTTTTTTTTCATGTCTTGTTAGCTTGACTGTCCTCCTGTTCCTCCTTCTTGGTGCAGGTTAAAGAAATGATACAAAAATTAAGGACTTGCCTCTGCATCTTTCTCAATTTCGTCACCTTTTTTTTTTTTTTTTTTTTTTAAAAGACACTCTCTGACCTTGCCATTTTGGAGATCCAAAAGTCCTAGGAATACAGCAACTAAGCTAATTCTGGAGCAGGGAATTGCATAGCTGCTTGGTGGCTGTTAGCGTGCAGCTCTCCCCACAAATTATTTCCTATTGAAAGGCAGGCTAAATGAGCTCAGTGTCGTACGGGGATGGTTTCAGTGTGCTGGGGACCTGAGCTAAAACTGCTGCCTGGCACTGCACTTGCCTGTTCAAAATGAGCTCATGGTTCTTAGTTCCGTGCTCTTGTGCATGCTGCCCACGCCGGGGGTAATGAGGCGTATCAATTAGGTTATACCTCCTTGTTTTGTGCATCTGAGAGTGGCTATTTTCCACACAAACACACACATGAAGCAAATTTAAATCGTGTTAACAACAGTTTTGTGGCACGCAGTATAAATCTGAGTCCTTGCTCGGGTCTATGATTTTTTTTTTTTTTTTTTACAGTCCAATCACATTATATTTCACTCTGGCTTTTCATGATGAATGTTGCTTCTAGCATCACAGCAATTCCATATTGGTGTCTTTCTTAAAACTGAAACATATGTGTGTGTTAAAGTCACTAAAATAATACTACAGTGCAAAACTTAGAGTAAAGCTTTTATATTTTGTACAGTCTATGTACTAGCATCTCTTCACTGCTCTAACAGCAAGGAAGGAATTTCATGGAAACTGTAGATTTTTCAATATAAGCTTAAAAATAGTCTGTTTTAGACAGAAGAGAGGTTTGGCAACCTTAGCAATGCATCAGTTTTAGGACACTTGAGTACCTGCAATGCAACATGGAGTAAGGCACTTCTGCCATTTATTAGCATTGGTATCTTTATATCTGATGATCCTACCATGAGATAGATGGATATATATACACACATATGTATATAACTGCAAAACAAATGCTGGACAAATATGAGTCCTTTCAGTTGCATAAAGGTAGCTAATGCAATATTTTGCCTTTCCTCTTATTTTGGTAGAAAGTATCTGTACATTGGCCAGAAGATGATAATTCTTCCCCTCCCTCACCTCATCTCCCAGAATCTTCAAGTAATGAATCTGTATAGCTTCTCAGAGCAGTTGCTTCTTATAAATAACATTTTCATTGCAGTGAAGGAAAAGCAAGTAGCAGTTCTGTCTTGGCTAGTCTTGCCTTGAAACTCAAAGACGCTTTCTATCACATGCCATTTGATTTGAAAAAAGTAAAAGGTATGCTTTAGGGAAAGTATGTTCTTCAAAGTCCACAATTTTCTGAGGTGCTTTTCAGAAAATTTCCTCAGTGATTTTTAGAAAGCTTTTGTCATTGCACCCAAGAGTAACCAGATATTTCTGAGCCCTTGTGATTCAGAAACACTGAGTTTTGTCACATCCTAGAGAACCTCCACAGTTCACCAGAATTGTTCTTTTTGCAGCACATGTACAGTATTTTCTCCCCTTTAAAAAACCCTCTAAAATAACTTAAAGTCAGAATCAGGATGGCAGGTATCTGTTTAAGTGTCTATGCCTAGTATTCTTGTCTAAGCTTATTAGCTGATTTTATTCTTGAGAGTATACCCTTTACAATGATGTCCAAGTCTTCAGGAAAAGAGAATGTGGAGTAAGAAGTTTCCTTTCATGCTGAATGAAGTATTTTTAGGAATTGCAATTATTCAAGCTGGTTCAGAAAAAAATCAACTGAAACTAATTTGATTTCTGAAGTTGAAGAGTTCGCCTGGTCCTCTACTCAGTGTCATTATGACCAAGAATGCCATGTCCTCTCTAAATCAGTTTAAAAAGCTTCTGCATTTTTCCTGTAATCTTAGGTATGAGTACAGTAATGTAGAGTACAATATAATATTTGCTTCATCAATGTACCTATTGAGACATTACTCATCTACGGCCTTATAAGTGCATACAAAGAAAGATGTTAACTAAGGCCCTTAAAACTATCATGAAAAATATAAGTACCCAGTGTCTAGAAAGTAAAATTAGCAAATTAAGAATTAGATACAAACGATTAACAGAAACCACAATTAGACGCTGGAGCAAGCTGTTGTTTTAAACTCAGCATCCCTTGGATTATTTATGAAGACTTCTCCAGCTCCACTAGAAACTCAGTGGAGCTGGGTGTTATACAGATGATCTGACAAATTCATGTTATTCTTTTATGTTAAAATTCCAGTAGTCCATCAGCCAGTTTAAAATGTGATGCACATTGTTCTATGTTACAAAAAATGTGTAGTCCTGCAATCATGCAGATATTGAACACAGTCTTCTTACATGATCCTCTTTTGCTCTCAGCTCTTACTTTGCTTGGAAAGCTTGGTAACAGTGAAAAATTGACAAATACATTAGGAGGTGGAGGAAAGTTATTCAAAGGATCTGATAGTAAACACAATACAGAATCACAGAATGGCAGGGTTTGGAAGGGACCTCTGGAGATCATTCCATCCAACCCCACTGCTTGAGCAGGCACACCCAGAGCAGGGGGCACAGGGACGCATCCAGGCGGGTTTCAAATATTTCCAGAGAAGGAGACTCCACAGCCTCTCTGGGCAGCCTGTTCCACTGCTCTGGCACCCTCACAGGAAGGAAATTTTTCTCATATTCAGGTGGAACTTCCTCTGTTCCAACTTGTGCCCATCACCCCTTCTCCTGTCATTGGGCACTACGGAAAAGAGTCTGGTCCCATGCTCTTGACACCCGCCCTTTAGATATTTATAAGTATTAACAAGATCCCCCTTCAGTCTTCTCTCCTCCAGGCTGAACGAACCCAGGTGTCTCAGCCTTTCCTCATAAGGGAGATGCTCCAGTCCCCTGATCATCTTCGTAACTCTCCGCTGGACTCTCTCCAGTAGTTCTCTGTCTTTCTTGAACTGGGGAGCCCAGAACTGGATGCAGTGCTCCAGATGTGCCCTCACTAGGGTGATACAACTCAGTAAAGTTATAATAGACCATTTAGATGCTAATATGAATTAACTGTGCTCCTTTTTGACGTGACAGAGCACAAAGTAAACACACAGTTTGAGATAATTAGCAAAAATATTGTTCTTCTGGAAAGTGAGAGTCCTAAATGAAAGTCACCTGAAAAGGGAGTACAATTTTTTTTAACAGTAGACCTCATGATGTTATATACTTCAACATTATAAAAATACATAACTGAGAAACGTGTAAGCACAGAGTCACAGAAGGGACCTCTGGAGGCCATCAGGTCCAAACGCCCTGCTTCAAGGCAGGGCCACCTAAAGCCAGCTGCCCAGAACCATGTCTAGACATGTTCTAAATAACTCCAAGGATATAGGCTCCACAACCTCTCTGGGTAGCCTGTGTCAGCGTTGAGTGACCCTCAAAGTAGAAAGTGTTTCCTGATGCTTAGACAGAAGCTCTCTTATTTCAGTTTGTGCCCATTGCCTTCTGCCTTGTCACTGGGCGCCACTGAAAAGAGCCTGGCTCTATCTTCTTTGCCCTCTCTTCAGGTATTTATAGAAATCAATGGGATTCCAGCTGAGCCTTCTCTTCTCCTGGCAGAACAGCTGTCTCAGCCTTTCCTCATGGGAGGGACGCTCCAGTCCCTTAATTGTCTTCATGGCTCTTTGTTGGACTCTCTCCAGTATGTCCATGTCTCTCTTGTACTGGGGAGTCCAGAACTGGACGCAGCACTCCAGGTGTGGCCTCACCAGTGCTGAGTAGAGGGGATGGAGCATCTCCCTCAAACCACCTGGCAGCAGTCATGCAGCCCAGGATGCCATCAGCCGCCTTTGACACAAGGGCACGTTGCTGGTTCATGTTATGTTTTTCTTTAATAAACAGGGAAGTACTGCGTAGCTGGTTTGAAATATTTAGTTATGTATTCCGAAAATCCTAGATATTTTCTGCTGAGACTGCAGTATAGATGCCACCAAGATAGAAAGGCTGCAAGTTGCACCACAAGTAGTTAAGTTTGTAGGAAATATTTACGATGATCTAATAGTAAAATATTGTTTAAACATGTAGCCATTTAACGGCGTCTGCTGAAATATAGGATCTTCACAGAAGGAAATTCAGATAAGTGAATACATTTAATCTGTATTTGTTTTCTGGCTATATGGTCTTGGTTGTATTGAAATAAAGATTCTGAATTAAGCAGTAAGATCAGCTTAGGAATAGTGATTTTTAAAGTCCTTATCATGATAGATAATTTCGGGCATTTCAAAAATAACACTGGTATAGCAACTGTGCACAGCAGAGCCCTCATCGTTTTTCTGTTGACATATCAAAATCTGTTGCAGTGAGCAAAACCTGATCATGGATGGCCTTGGAAAACAAGGAGGGGGTATTGCAAAGAAACAGCTTGGGTGGGGGAAGGAAAGGGGAAAATAAACTCTTTCAAAGCAGCTCTTTACCACAAACAACAGTTTGTCATTAAATGACAAGCATGAGGACCTCTCTCAACTTCTATTTATTAGCTTCCAGATATTTTTCAACCTATCAGCTACTGTTACAACTTAAAGGCGCAATTAATTCTACTGCTCTGTTAAAACCTTGTGCCCAGAAGAGAGATTTTAAGAATATTTTTTTTTTGTGGATATAGAACACCATTCCTGTGATGCAAATTGCAAAAGTGGGCTCTGAGTGAAAGCTATACTATAAGAATGAGAGATATCCTTTGCCAAACATAACATCTATTATTAAAAAGGAGTTAAAAATCATTCTCACATAATTAACCGGTATTCAAAAGTCTTCTAGGAAAGAAGAAAATGTACATATTGAGGTTGGATAATCTTTGGAAAAAAGTTATTCAGAAAAGGAATAAGTAAATCTCCAAAAGCTCTTCTTTTGGGTTTATGTTTTGTTTTGTTTCAACAAGCCTGAATTTCACAACTGCTAATGACATTTTAAAGTATAGTTTGAATTTACTGTACCATAAGTGACTAGCAACTGGCTGTGCCATAATGTCCATTAAGAGGAATGAGGTGCGCACCAGCAGCCTGCCTAATGCACCTGTTAGTTACTTATTGATACAGGTCCTTAATTTCCACATAGACTGGGCTTCCAAAACTGCTTAGCATGTCTGCTCCTCTCTTCTGCATAAAAAGAAGAGTTGATCCATAGTTTTCCGCATATCTGACATTAACAATACGGAGGGCATCCACACTAGTACATCATTTCACGTGTGCAAGTGACAATAATCTGACTGGTTCAATATGTTAGTAAAATGCATCACAGGCCTGTGAATTAACCTTTTCAGGGACATATAAATCCTACGTTAAAGGGATACGATGCAAATGGGATTTTAAAAAAAGCCAACCAACTTTAACCATAACAGTTCTATTAAACACTAAAAAATGGTTTGAATATTAAAGTGTAGATAAAGTCATTGTATTTTGAAAAGGTTGACTGGCATGCATTCTTACAGAAAATGGGGAAGACACTAGCCACAGCCGTAGTTTTGGTAAGGTAAAAATGTTGAGGCAACAATGATTATCACACCAAGCATTTTTATATTTCATGCGGTTTGACATATATTAGTTTAAGTTCGCATTCAGATACCTCTAAAATTGCTGCTCTATGCCCAGTTAATTAGATAGTGATTAAACGTTGAACAGAATATTCATTGAGGGCCTGAGCTGTTGCAGTAACAGCTCGCCTTTTTCCTGCACCTTCCCAAACTCTGAGGAGAACTGTGTATAGTTTTTGTTACTCCTTCTTTCAAGTTCTTCTTAAAAGCATTTACTCTAAGAGGAGACAATGCAGATCTGCCCAGCAGTGTGTTAGAGGCGGTACTGTATGCCCTATGCTCCTAATGCTGTGAGAAGAGGTCTACCTTCTGCTTGTGCTACCTGGGGGAAGAGCTGTTCTCCAGATACCACGTCTAGCAAATCCTTGCTTGGCTGGGGGGGAGGAGGAGTATTCTGGCTGACTCCGATGAATTGGTTGTTTCTTTCTTTATCAAAGGTGGCAATGTATACATGTACAGGGGTGCATTGCTCAGGGGAATCACGTCTTAATGGTTTTCTAATCTGTTTTGTTCTCATCACGGAAGCAGAAGGCAGCAGAAGAAGCTGCTTTGTTAGTTGAGACTTATCATTAATCTTCGGTTAAGGTCTTTCAGTCTTTCTGAAATTGTCTTGAAATTCATTGCAGTGAAAAGGCAAGACTCCTGGAGACAGACTCTGCCTAAGTCTGTACGTTACGTATTTAAATTTTGCGGTCTTGCGTAAAGTTGTTTGTCTGCTGTGAATAATTGTTCCAAAAGGCAATTTCAATAGAAATCCATTAGTACTTTAATCCTGTAGACATAACTGAATATTTAATTATTTCACTATGAAAACAAGTTTACAATATCACATTTTGTCGACTTTGTTCTCTAAGTCATCAGTAACACCCCTGCCTACGTCATGAAGGACGCGCAATATGACTAGAGATTTACAGAAGAACAAGTGCGCACTCATTTTTTTTCTGCAGTCTTTTCAGGGATAAGTGTCACAGGCAGCCTAGACTCCATCAGCACACTGAGCGTTTAGTCATGCTGTAGTACAAAGTGCAGCCATATGGTGACCTTCAGTGCTTAGTGTTCTTGTACTTCAGTGATGAGGGACCGGTGTTTACAAAGTGTTTGCAGTGTCGGACTCTGTGTGTGTGTTATGTGTATATATCTATACATAACTTCTGCAGACATTTATTTTGCTTCACCAGTAGCTAATGACAACACACAGAAGGATCTGTCTTTGACAAATATCAAAAGCAATATGTGCCCCATATGCATCAAACTTGGAGGCTGAATCAAAGCCTTTATCATGACTTTGGCAGTCATTTTTGGCAGAAAAATTTCCCAAATCATAAGATGCCTGAAAGTTAAATATACCAATCCTGTTAGAGAGTTTTATGCCAAAGAATATGAGGTCTTGGGAAATGTGGCATGTTGTGAAGTAACATATATTTTGCTGTTACTTGTTGAAAATATCAAGTACATTGCAGGCTTTAAGGAAATAGAATCACAAAAGTCTTCCCCTTAACAAAAATGGAGCTTGGGGTTTATGGACAGTGTAATTCCTCATTCTTAATGGACAGACAACTTCACTTTTGCCCACTAGTTTTAGTAAGAATTTATTTAAAAAGCAGATGAACAAGAAGCTGGATAGGGAAAATAAAAAGACCTGTGCTATCCCACTCCCCGTCTCCTGCAGAAACACACAAAAAAATTCCCTGACTGGACTTCAATGGGTTATTTCCTTGTATGTGTGTTTATTCATTTTGTATACATTTATACAAGTATCATCTTCAGTTTTGCTATTTTTAATTAAAAATCTGGTTGCATTTACTCTTGGCCTGACGTGACATAACATCCTATGCAGTCCTGATGGCAACTCAGTAGGCTACCACAAACACTGCGGTAGAGCAAATGCCAACTCACGCCTACAGGCAGATGGGAAAGTAAAACACGCATGTTATTTCCAAACCACTTTAAAAAAAAGCAAACCTTCTCTTACACTATCAGATAAAAACATATTAAAGAAAATCTGTCTTTTTACACATTTAGATAAACACGTTCTGTAAGACCAATTACATTGGGTAATGTATTTGAGCAAATATGCAGCAATTAGGATGTTTTGTTGAGTTTGTCTGCTGTGACTACCAATCATACTAAAGATATGTTGGTAGCAATCTTTATTCTTTTTCTTGCTTAAAAAGAAATTCAGATGTGAAAAACTGGAAGGTGAAGGAAATACTTGACACAATCATTTTTTAACCAGTTCTATATATTCAGTTAAATTACAGTTATTACTCGCTAAGTACTTTAAAACCCATGGCAGT
Source organism: Phalacrocorax carbo (assembly GCF_963921805.1). Classification (NCBI taxonomy): domain Eukaryota; kingdom Metazoa; phylum Chordata; class Aves; order Suliformes; family Phalacrocoracidae; genus Phalacrocorax; species Phalacrocorax carbo. Next base: position 68,566,516 of record NC_087514.1, on the reverse strand, counting down.
TAGCGTCTGCTCTTAGTATTGTCCTTGTGCCATGTTTCAGTTGGGATAGACTGACTTTTTCAATATCACACAAAGAAAACAAACAAGTGAAAAAGAACCCAAAGCTTACTGTTCTGCTTCTGACCACGGGGAATGTGCCTTTGCTTTGCTAAGATGCAGAAGTGCCTTCTGTATAATCAGGTAACTGTCATTTGCCGTCCCCATCATTTCGGGACTTGTACATTAAGACAATTTTTCAGGCTTTTCTGTTGTTCTTCATCATAAACATGCTTCTTTTGTGTATTTTCTGAGTATGGGTAAACATTCAGTTCTTTCAGAAGTAGTTTGACTTATCCAGTGATACAAAAAGAAAACCTAGATAATGGAAAATTTGTTCAATGCTGCCAAAAGTTGAAAAAAGGTGTAGATAATTAAAACCACTGCCCAAAGATTGTAAACTCTGTATTCAGTTGGGGAAAACAAAAAATAAATTTTTATATAAATTAACTAAGCTTATAAATCTTGTTTCATATACTGTCAAAGTTGTTATGCTTAGAAATGGAAGTGATAAAAATATAAATCTTCATACACCTGTCATGTAAAGATATAATATTTGCCTGGCTCTCTGCATACAACTTACGTAACAAGAAAAATAGCAAAAATATAGGATAAACAATATATGAAAATGGAAAAGTAGGAGATTGAGAGGGGGTTTTTTGGTACTCTATTACATCAGGTTTAGAGTGGAATCAGTTGAAAATATTTCATATTCAACTTTCCATTCATATTTAGTATGTTTGTTTCAATTCATTTAACAGTTTCTCGCTTAAATTCTTTTAATTTTTGAAGATAGCACAAAGTTTGTTTCCCAGCTCAGAGTGGGCTTATGGGAGTCTGTATGGGACATTAATTAGGGCACAGGGATAAACCCAAATTTTCAGGCTGTGATCATCCTGTGAACCTTCAGCATAGGTCTGAAAGGTAGAGCGGGTCACAGAATTCACTTGGTCATAAAAACCCACGATTTTTCTGGTGTTTGGACACTTTAGCTTCTGATTCATTTTGCAAGCCACTGGGACTATATATACAGTGGAATATTTGACCTTGAATAAAATTAGTTTGATTTCTATATTTAACCTAATAGTCCCAATAGAGAAAAAAAAAAATCAGAAATCATTGTCTTGTCACTGTGGCAGTCCTAGCTGGAAAGGACTTTGAGTTAAAGAAATTCTATCTGTATCATTACTGGCAAAGTTCTTCTACTAATCTGTTTTTAAAGATTTTCAAAATGGTGATTGTGCAACCTGCCTTCTCCAGTGCTTGGCTAGCAGATTTATTTTTTCATCAAATCTAACTGACATCTTTCTTGCTGCAATCTAAACTCATAATGTCTTTCCTTTTGAAAAAGAGTAAAGATTATTCTCTCTTTATGAAATGAGCCTGTTATATTTTTGAACACTCCGATCAGTTCCACTGTCTCTTTTCAGCAAGGCTGAACCTCCATTTTTCCCTAAAGGTGTTGTTTTCTGGGCCTCTGGTCATTACTCATACTCACCTCTGGGCACCCTTTCTTTGGTCCACAGCCTACTTGAAGTATCATTCCCTGAACTGGACCAATGCTCTTTTCTGAAAAACCACTCATTTCCCATTTTATGTTTGTGTGGGTGATTATTTCTGCCTGCATATGTGATAGCTTGCTCATATTTCTATTGAATTCCTGATTCATTATTTCTTCAAATTGTTGAGATTTTGTTTATTAGTTCTATTTGCTCACAGCCCATCTTTACCTAGTGTTATCTGATGATACAATAAGCGTGTTCTGTGTTTGAAGGGTATTGAATTGTTAAAGCAATAATCCCATACTCAAAGATAGCAGTGGAGTAGCAGTGGCACAAAAAGAAATAGAGCTCTTGAAGGATCTCTGTCTCCTGCTATCTCATGGTTGTGCTCAGAAATACAGTGTAGCCTCACTGTCCCTCTGAGTTAGCTTTGCTTACTGGCTGATGAGTGGCTTGGCACTGGGAAGTTTTCTTTGGTTTGACAATTTCTCTGACAGGAAAGGCAATTCTGGAATTTGAAGCATTTAAAAATGGGAAGAAAAATGCCAACAAGGAGCAAGAAACACAGTGGCTTTTGAAGAAATGTGGAAGAATGTCCTTGAGTAGTCCAGAAACTAACAAGTTCATGAGCTTTTTCAGCTCTGTTGTTCTGTGTTCAGGTAGTTAGTACAGCTTGAACCACAAAGGGCTGTCTGAATTTTGACCCTGTTGTTACCTTCCTAAAGGAAATAACATAATAAAGCCCAGAGAATTAGCTCAGCTCTCTGACCAATGGGAGAAGTACAAGGGGAAGTGTGCTAATGGGATAAGCACTCAACCCCGGTAAAGCCTGTGTCCACTTCTGGGCATGACACTTGAAGATTACGTGCTCAGAGGTGAGCAATGAAAGTGATTATAGGTCCAGAAAACTTGACCTGCAAAGACAGGCGAGAAGAGCTGATGTTATTCAAGGAGGGGTGGGAAGGAAGAATGGAGACAAGCTTGAAGCACAAAGGAGGTAACTACCAGGAGGAAGAGAGCAGAGGCAGGATTTTTCCTCCACCACAGTGAGAAAGATTCAGCTCAGACTTCAGGAACAACCTTCCAACTTTATTAAGTGTTTGTCAGATTATCTCAGGAAATGGAGCAGTCTGTCTGCCAGAAGAGCTTAGATCCCTTCCAGCCCGCTGTAGGATTCTCTGACTTGGCTCCTGCTACACCGTCCTCCCATACCTGATTTCATGCCCTGTCTCGTTCCTGCTGTTGCATGTTTAAAGGCTCTTTCTCAGCTTCTTTTTCTTCCGTAAATGCATATGCGTATAGATTTTAATTTTTTTTCATCATGGAAAAATACTTTTTAAACCTCTAGGCTCATTTAACAGGAAGTCTGCAATCACTGACTAATGTTCTTCAGAAATTAAGTTCTCTGATTATCTCCCAAGCGTTTTCTGCTTTGTGTGCTGTACCAAGTTCCCATTCACAGCAAGGAAATACAAACAAATCCCTCTTGGCAAAACAACAGGTTCTTTATTCTGTCTTTACCCTTTTATAGCATTTATAAAACCAGCTAGTATTCTTCCTGTGCTATCCTGGTTCTTGGGTTATCATTGCATGCCTGCCTTCTGTCTCTCATGTAGTGTGTATAGTCCTCTTCCTCCAATGGGTAGAAATTTTCTTCTTCCTCGTAGACATGTTTTTCAGGTGATGTTATCTGTAGCTTTTATACTGACAGTCAGCTCATGTGTATCTCTATATGGAACTATTTTAAGTCTATTAAGTCAGAATCTCTGTGGGTCTTTCTAGTAGTACCTGAGACAAAAAATGGATAAAAATAAGCTTAAATTTAATTTTAGTGGTATTAGAAATGCCAGCTGACTCTTTTTTTTTTTTTTTCAAGTAAGTGTAGTATTCTGTGTTCCTCTCAAACCTCTCTTAGGCACGGAAGAGCAATGCAGTGGCAAAGACTGAAATCCTCTGGGGGAAGATGTATTGGTGTACATTCTGCTGAGTATTTATAAAGTTACCATTTTGCTCAGTTTGCTTAATCACCCCATGAATTCATGGTTCTAGTTTTAAGATCACAAACAATTGCTGAGGAAATGGCTGACACAAACCAAACGGAGAGTTAGTGGCCAAACCCGTCTCTCTGCCCCACTGCATAACTAGTTAACTCATAAACTCTCCCGAGGCAATAGAGACCGCTTTATTATATGAAAGTTGTTATAACAATTCTATGGGATAATTCAAATATGGGGTAGTGTGTGCACCTAATGTTGAATGTAGGAAGGTTTTAAGCACCTAAAACAAAAGCTGTAGAAACTGAATTTTCATGGGTCTCTGCCTACAGTTAGTTGCCATGTCCCTACTTAAAGGTCTGCCAGTGCTGACACTTACGCTTGTACGCACGCCTGAACTGCTGTAATCTGAGTGGTGTCAACCTGGCTCCTGCTTAAACCTGACTTTTTGCATAAATCTCCCGCGAGCATTGACCAGAAATCATGTTGTGAAAGTGTCTGTGCCACACCAATGCGGTCAGGCCTATTATGAAATTCAGTGACTTCCGCAGTTTCTTCTTCTGAGGAGGAGATTGGGCCAAGAAAGGGAGGTTTGTGATGACCTTCTACTGCGTGGTGCAAGTGGTGTGCCCTTCCTTGGTGTAGTTGTGATTATGGTGATATCCTGGATGGTGGGAGGGGAAGATGTGAACACCTGGAATTAAAGGGAAGCACGTGTCCTGGAAATCCTGGCCACTAGGCTTTTACAGAGAGGAGAGACATAATCTTGGCAGAAAGCAGAGTGTCATACCTGCTTTCCTGCTTGCTGTTTCCCTCTGGCTACTGACAGTTACACAAACGAATGTTCTGAGGCACCTGACTGTTCTCATGTGCTGTCTACTGAAAGCCAAAGGCCACACACATGTTCTGGCAAATCTGCCAAACAGGATCAGGAACTGCTAATCTGAAGGCACCCATGTCTTTTATTCCTGGGTCTCCCAAGTTCTGAGGACACTGCAAACGAGGAGAAGCGATGAATGGTTCCTGACTGAGGGTCTTCCACTTTGCTGCGATTTCCAGCTACCCCAGCAGAGTCTGGAGGACTGTTAGAATTACTTTAAAATGACAGTGATTTGTGATTGAATCTGAAAGAGCCACTGAGGGATCCAGGCTTTGGGAGAGGTGTGAAGAAAGCAGACTCTTTCATCTGCCAACCCTGCATGATTCAACCTGATGGTTCAGTAAGCTCACAAACAGGATAACCATCCATGGAGAGATGTTCTTTTAATTTAATTAAGATACCTCTCTGAAATCTAGGTAAGTGATTTAGGAAGATAAGGGTTAACTTGCAATGGAATTTCATTATTTAGCCAAGGGAAAAAAAAAGCCATGCTTTTTTTAAAGGTAGTTTTTTTTATTCAGACATAGACATTAGGTTTGTAATTTGGTGACTGCTCGAAAGCCATAAATCCACATTCACACTAACTTGTTAATTAGGGCCTTATTCTTAGTAAGTGATTAACAGACTTATTTGAGTCATCACCCACAAGCTAGTCCGTGGGTACATATCATCAGATCTTCATTTGTACACAAACTCCCTCATTTTCAGCCCCAGCTTGTCAGCTGCCACTGGCCCTGGAGGCATGGACTGAACAGAGCTGTCAGCCCTCAGGATTCAGTTGCAACACTTGTGATATTTGGTGTTATACTTAATGCCTCAGTTCCTGCATTGTTATTGTTATGCAAGAATCTCAATACTCCCTAAAAAATATCTTTTTCTTTTTTTAACCCTTAAATGAGTAGGTCAAGCTTGAACTATGAACCGAGAATGGAAGGGGAGAAAAAGATAATGCCACTGTGATTTCTTTTTAATCTTATTTTAATTGGGGAAGGGAATAAGTGGGTTTTTAAATGCTTGATGTTGGCAGTACTGTAAAAATCACTGAGGTTTTTTTTTTCCCCTCGACCTGTTTATCAGCAATAGCAGACATTGTAATAGGTTAACTGCTAAAATGGGTTCTTTTAGATAATACTTCTGTTAATGAAAAATACCTGTTTTTTCAATGCCAGTCAATATTCATTCCACTCAGAAGGAGCATTTTGCTATAGGCATGTAGACATTGTGACCTATCTTCAATAGTCAGCTTCTCTTTCTCTAAAAGCCCTTCTGAATATAGTTGGAAATGCTTTGGTGGCATTATGCTGCATTGGTGCCATGTCCTGTCCATCCATTCAGCGGGGGATTAACTCTGTGATAAAGTTCTTCGCTGTCATCATAGCTTGGTACTTTAGGACTATCCATATACAACAGGTATGCCAGATCCTGGTGTACCTTACAGTGATTTTTCTCCTGATGTAATGAAGAAAGGTATGTTGCCTCTTCTGAGGCTACCTGGCTCTTGAAGGAGTACTTTTTGAAAATTTCTGTCACTATAATAGGACCTGAAATACAAGTTACCATTCACGCTTTTTGTATAGAAGGGCCGCTATCAGTACAGTCAGTTGTTTCTCCAGCTAAAGGGACCTCAGGGAAGTACTGACAGCCTTTAAGTTATGTGAACTCACAGGACAGTAGCTCTTCTGGTTCTTAAACTGTGATGTAATATAAAATGCTCAAAAGCATATTTTACACATGAAATAGTATCTGCGGGGTACTTCTACTAAACTTTAAACCTTATAAGCTATTCAGCCATTGTGTTTTTATAATGTGTAGGTCTAGGGTGGTTGCCATTATCTTGAAATGTAACACAAGCCTGTTCTTTCACTGTACTATTCATATTTCCATTCTGGTGTGTCTGAATGTCTGCATCATTGTACTACGTGAGTGCATTTTTCATACTTAAAAATAGACTCAATAACCATCTTCCTTCTCTTCCTTTCATTTTACAACTGCAGCAACAGCTACATTTCCTGTCTCAATAGCACTTGTGAAGCAATTAGGCAAATTTGGGACAGATCTTGCCACTGAATGCTAGACAGATTTCTCTTTATCCTTGCTAGGACTTGTGTGTGTGAAAGCTAACAGATTATACCCTAATGGCCTAGTTCTTTTCCTGCCCCTGCAAGAAGCACTCTTCTCATTTCACACACAGGCCATTTGATTTGGTGCCACAAAATTAATTTAATGGATCCTCTAATTGGTCATTTGTAATTAATTAGTATAAAAAATTATTAATCTTTTTCTCTGTTGTACCTTCTGTTGTCTTCAGTGACTACTTCTCATGATTATATTGCCAAAGGAAATTATTAGCACGCAAATCAGAAATACTTATAAAAAGTAAAATAAAAAGATTAAAAAAAAAAATCAGAATACCTCCAACAGTAATTTTTTTCAGTATTTCTGTAAAATCTCACTGCTTCAACTAGATTGAGGGAGAAAATAATTATTTTATTATCAAGTAAAATCAACAGCTCTTACCTAGCACATTGATTAAGTGCATATTAACAAAGCTAACCAGTCTGTAAATTTCCTCATAAAAGATAAATATAAAAGGACACACAAATCACACCAACCCATTGCTGTATTTATGCCCTGTAGTAAATAACAAAAATGGATAAGGCAGAATATCCCCCAAAATATAACATTACTTCGACCATCCCAATAAATTACACTTCCTCCACAAAAGCAATGCATATCAGTAAGTTTGTCCAACATACCTCAATGTTTCCTGTTATTACTCCTCCCCCTCTGCTCATGCACATCTACTTTAAAACTGTTGGGGATCATAAGCGTGCTTATGCAGATTTAGTGCCCTTCTCCTTCTGAAGGATTTCAAATCCATATCTATTACCTTCTCACAAAGACCCCTTAAAACCGTCAGCAGTTCAACGATCTGGGGGAAGTTACATACCCTCTTGTCAAAGCTGTAGCATTTTGTATTACTGAAGAAAGCTTTCTTGATCAATTCCAGAGGAGCAACAAGCGGTTTTGAAAAGAGCAATAGAAATGACAAGGAAGTCATGCATTCTGAAACTGATAAAAAATTCTGCTACAAACTTGAAGCCTGAGCCATCTATAACACATCTATAACACATCACCAGTGTGATGTGTATGCAAACGGTAATCCATTTTTCTCACAGCAATGGGGTTCTTGATAGGAACAGGAAACAGTACCATAGTACAAGACTTTGGTAATGCCTCATTAAATCATTAGAATATTCTGCAAAAATCTGGCCAAGATGTTCACAAAATTTAAACTAGAACAGCCCAAAAGGGGTGAATAAGAGAACGGAAGATGTGTCTTGGGGAAGAGATTAAAAATGTCATAACTTGTTTACTGAAATGATGATGAGTACGTGAATATTTTCCAACTGACTTTGAGGCTAATTGTCAAGGAGGAAGAATGATTCTTTCTGTTGAAAGAGCAAATGCATGTACAGTGGTCGTAAAGTATTTAGATTAGAAGGTTTTAAAACAGTTTCTAAATGTCCAAAGACTGAAGCTCTAGGACAGCCTACATCAAAGGAGTTGTGGGTGCAGAGAGATAGGGAAGATTTAACGGCTCTGTGTAGACTGTGTTGTTCTGTTTATACAGGGAAAGCGCGAGAAACTGTTGAAAGTTTGTGGTAAAACAGCTAGACTCAGGATGAGTCATTAAATGTCTGACTGGTTGGTAAATCCAGGAGAGGTTAAGAGGTGTTGAGCTCTATTGGTTGTGGTAATTTGGACAATTATTACATGAATATCACATAAATAATCATACTACTCAAGGTTTTCTGCTAGATGCCATCACAGAAGGAAGGATTTCAACCCCTAAGATGAACAACTTGGGTTTTTTCTGCTTCTTCATTTATTTGTTTATTGCCTTTCTTTTAAGCATTGAAAATTGGGTACAGAAAGAGACAGAGAGTGGGGCAAGGCATGATGGTATTCCTATTAGCAGCCAGTTCTTTCACTTGGTGTGTCCTGCTCAAGGGTGTAGGTGGCTGCCTTGGCTGGCATCAGGATCACGAGTCTGCCACCTCAGGCTAGTGGTGACTTCCTCCCTTCCTCTACTCCTCTGCCATGCGAGACATAAGTCCAGTAGTTCAGGTTGTTACAGTATGAGATCAAAGGATTGTTTCCATGAGCACAAAGGAGCAGAGGGGCAATGGCAGGTGGAGGAATGCCAGAAGATTATCAGATAAACAGAGCACCCTGACCTAGCTACTCACAGGTCTGCTGCAAAAGGGTGATGGGCCCCGTTGTCCAAGTGTGAGACCCGTCAAGATCAGTCAATGGGTGGTCTTGGGACCACCTTTGAAAAGAAGGAGGTTACTGCCCTATAGGGTGTGGGAATCATTATGAGATGTGGGGGAAGGGTGTCTTGGGGTTGTGCGAGACTTATTATGGGATGTTTAGAGGAGGAACCACAAGCAGGGAAAAAGGGAGAGGGATCAAGGCAAATTGGGGAGGAAAAAGTGTGGGAAAATAGTGGGGAAAGGGGTTAAAAGAGGCTGGTTGTGTGTAAACAGGCTGCTGGTCAGTACCCTTGTCTGGCCGTGTTCTGTGCCTGACCATTCGTCCTGTCTTCTCATTAAACTCCATTTCTAACTAGTTTTCTGGCTGAGGGCTCTCTGTGCACATCTGTGTGTAAGGAGGTCTAAGTGCTAGCATTGGAGTGGGGACCAAGACTCATGGGACCCATGTGTCTGCAGTGCCAGAAAACAGAGCAAGTGCAGGTATGTCTGCAGTGTATGATCACTAGCAAACATCAAGCTAGACTAGCCAGTGAGCAGTGTGAGTCCTGGTAGCCATAAGTCTGGGCCAGATAACAGAGAGACTAGAGGGTCGGAGAGCTGGCTGCTGGAGGGATCAGGAAGCCAAAACCAGCTACGAAAGAGACTGTGGGGCCTGGGAGACAGCTGAGAGACCCTTTTGCATGTGTGTGTGTGTGTATCTGAGGCACCTGGAGAACAGAGGACCCAAGGGAAAGTTACTGGGTAGGCTGAGGATCTAAGGCAGCCAGTGGCTGGAGAGACCTGTAGTGTGCATCTGTGTGCCTGAGCACCAGCAACTGGAGCAGGGCTGTGGGTCTCAGGGGCTCATATGTCCAGGTGCTGGCAGCTGGGGAGACCTGGGTGTCCAGGGACAGCTGCTGGATGGACTGACTGTCTGAGCCCAGCTACTGGAGGATCCATGTTTTGCATATGTATATATATTTTCAGCTAAAGCACCTCCATCCTGACCAGCCAGAAAGGGAAACAGAATGAGGCTATTGATGCTGTCTGTGTTTTTGCTAGTGCTGTGGTTTTTGTCTGTGTTCATCTGTGTGGCTGGTCACATGCGTGTATATGTGTATTCCCTATAGGGAATACCTGTTTAGCCTCGCTACTGGCTAGACCCGGGGGCACAGAGCTGTGGCAGCCTTGCCTCTGTTGGCCCAACAGATTCAGCAACTCTAACAAAGGTCACTAGAAGTTTCACAGAATAAATTCTCCGTTTCTCTGTAGGTCAAGGGCATTGGCAGTGTTTCTCATCCTTCTATGCTCTCGTTTTGTGGCACATCATTGCTGTCTTCATGGGGGTTTTACTACAAGTTTCCAGTTTAATATAGTGTATAGGGAGTATTTTGCGGATTTGGGTTATTGGAGTGCATGTTCTCTAGGTTCTTCTTACTACATGGTACCCTGCAATTGCTGAAGTGGGATTTAACGATCAAGGTCTAGTTTTATATTACAGTAGGCAGATTATACTGTGTGCCATCAACTGAAAATGGTTGCTTTTTAAGTCAGCAGTTGTATCACTTGGAGCTTCTGGGTTGATCTTGTGCATAACCTCTGGAAAGAAGCACAAAAGAAATGGTTGACCTCTCCTCCTTTTGGTACTTGTAACAATAATATGTTCTCGGTCTCAGCTGCTGTATTGACATATATCAGCAGTAGATGACAAACTCCACTCCCACTGGATACAGATACCACTCCTGTTCATGCACAATAGCATGCCCTTTCTCCTGCAGAATACCATTGTTGAGTCATTTGCAACCTTGTGTATGCTCAGATTTTTTTTCCCCTGTGCAAGACTAAGTTTTTGTTTTAGCCTTTTTTTAATTTGGTGGGTTTCATTGTTCCTAAATGTGTAAAGGTATTTCATTTCTTCTTGCTGAATTTCATCCTATTTTTTCCAGAGTGTTTCTCTCATTTACCATTGTTCCGAATTCTACAGCTGCAATTCTGTATCTTGGAACCTCCCTGAAGAGTTACATGCAAGTGTCATAGCTTACATGTTATTTCATCATTTGGTCTCTTAAGACAGCAGAACTGGAATAAACTATATGAAACTGGTGTAGACCGCCTGACATTCTATGACACTTCCGTAGCTAGTTTTCTTTTGTAGTTTTCTAGCTAGTTATATGCCGACTAAATAGTAGTTCAGCCTGCTTAGGATAGTTGTTAGCCTGCTTAGAAAATATCATATGATAGTGTTAAAAGCCTTGTTAAAAAGAAGTTGTGTATCTTCCCTTGTTTCTCCTTCAGGTATAAAATTTGTTTTCTGTCAAAAAAGGTGATCTGACTGGTTTAGCATGATTTGCCCTTTATGTTTATGAACATCAGTGAAAAAGAAACAAACTTGAAAACGGAGACAGTTATGCAGTAAAATTGTGTACTTCAACATCTGTCCAAAATTTTAAAAATCAAAATTACTTTTAAACATGTTTAGACAAGATAATGCACCTCAATGCATTAATTTTAATATCACATATTTAGATGTGATAAAATGCAAGCCAAGCTGACCCAAAGAATTGTAGAAGAAAATGTTTAAATGTTTTCAAAATGAAATGAGGAAATTAAGGGTAATATACTTTTTCTACTAAGAAGAGTTGAATAATTTCACAGGTATTCTTTAATTTTGAGAGGCATTTCTCTTCTGCCAATAAAAAAATGAAAAATTTTCAAAAGCTTTCCTGTGGAATTTGCAGGTATGGTGATACTGGAAGTTAAGGAAGGATTTGGCAGTTTTTTTCCCGCTCTGCAGTAGAATAATGTTAAAATGCACTTCTATGTTACAGGATTCAGAGGTCTAATTACAATATAGCTTTCACATTATGTTAATTTTGAGCATTATTTCATTCTGATACTTTATATTGAACCTCTCTTTATTAAGACATGATGGAGCAAATCCGCAACTTGTTTATAAGACATCAAGCATTTTCCTTTTCATTTTCAATTCAGATTAAAAAAAATAAATCTGCAGACATCATCTCACAAATAACAGCAGTCATGTCTGAATTAAAATTTTCTACTCAGACTCTTGGCTGTGTTAATCACCTTGTTCGGTGTTCAGAAGCAGAGCCTCTTTCTGTGTCCTCAGCATCCTGTGCTCTCGGCGGTGTAGCTTTCAATATTTTCACATTGCTCAAAATCTGTGTGACTTTATTAGCACAGTGCTGAGCCTGAGCTAATATACCCTGCTGAGGGACTTAGCTGCGGCACAGAGCTCTGGCAGAATATCTCCTGGTATTGTAAGAATTACTTGTTAAACTCTATACATGTTGTTGACATAGCAGCAGTGTCTTGAAGCACTGACTAATGCTTCCACAGCTGTAGGTAGTATCAAGCACTTGGTTATTATCAGGAAAGTTGCCAACATATTAGCAATGTTTGTATGCACAGTTACTCTAGCCAAAGGTACTCTTTGTTGTTAGGCACCACTGTTAGAAATATTCTTAAAAATGTCTTAAATCTGCCATTTCTGTAGCCCCAGCTGACTCTGGAAGCTAATAGCATTGGCAAAAAGCTCCTTAGAAATTATAAGCAACACCCATATGCCAGCATTTGTTGCTAAGTGAAATAAATTGTTACTAGCACGGCCAAGTTGCTGGAACTGCTTGTAACAGCTGTGAACCCCAAAGCAGGTGATTAATGTCAGCTCAAAGCATTGCCGGCTGCCTGACGGAGCTTGTAACACCCAGGAACTCTGAACTGCAGGACTCCTGACAGCTGCAAGCGTTGCTGACTTCCTAGCGATACCTGTAACAGCCACAAACCCTCAAATACAGGACTCACAGCATCTTCTCTTGTCCGTCTTTGCCCGGCTCCAGTGAAATCTAATTGCCAAGATGAAACTTGAGGAATTTCAGAATGTGTCCATGTAGTTATTTTTGCTCAAAAATCAGCTTATAAGCTTCATTATCTGAGAATATATATATTTTATTTTTTTTTTTTTTAATTTACAGCTGTCCTTGCATTTTGAAGAAAGAAGGGGGCTGGATTCTCAGTGTGGCCATACTCTCTATTTATTGCCAGGGGGTGGGGACAGGCTTTTATGGAACCACTTATAAAATTCTTATCCTGGGAGCAGTTCCATGCTATTTCCTATCTCGGTATAATTGAAAGCAGCCTGAGGATTAGAGATTTAGCTTCCAACTAAGAATTGCCAGAGTTGCAGCATTGTGCCAGCAGCTCCAACCCTCTACTTGTTGTATGTGTGGGGAGCTGCAGTGAGTATAGGAAGACTCAGTAATAAAGCATAAACCTTTAAAGATGTCGAACTGTATGCATATAAAAGGTCAGCATATAGGCCAGTTGTCCTACAGTATTTAATATGTCATGTTGCTGGATAGGAGTTCTAAGGCATGCCAATAATTATAACATCTCTAACATTACCCACGGGATACACAATATTACTGATCAATCTAGGATTGTAACAGGCAAGAAATCCCACTATTTACCCATGAACCATCTACTTTTTTTGTTAGTAGAAGGAATATTTCCATTGTCTCTGCCAAAATTATGTTTACTAGTCCTTGGACTGCTAAGCAGGTGTACCCAGATCTTGAAATCCTGACTTTTTCGTTAAATACAAATATTGTTTAGTATGATAATGAGCACAATGTATTGCTGAGGTAATTAAAACAGTGTTGATCATGGGTTCTTGTGAACTTTTAACAAACCCGTAGTTTATTTGCTCTCTTTTCTAAGCAAGGACTATGCAATATAAAATGGAACATGAAAGAAACAGGTTCTGAACAAAGTAGAAGAGGTGATTCCTCAAGTAAAGTATGGTTAAGCTGTGGATTATTATGCAGGCCAAAAATTACGCCTTCAAAAACTAGCTGAACTAGGTAAGTTCATGGTAGGGAAAAAAGCGTGAGGCATATTAAATGCAAGGACATCAGAAAGATCCAAAGAAATCTGTGAGCCACAAATTTCTAGAGGTTGGGAGTTTCCTTTGGGAATGTCTCTAATAGTGGCTGAGAGCAGATGTCCAGGAAAGAGCAGGCACAGAGGTGAAGGAACAGCGGTGTATGTCTTTGCTTTGACCTGGTACAGACATTCCCCTGACGTGTTCTTAAGCTTTTTTGAATTGGAGCGTGGGGCGCAGTGGACCCCAACATAGGTGTTTGCCTTCCTTTGTGAACAGCTTGATTGAGTAAAGTTGAATGAACAAATTTGAATGTTTTGTGGATTTTTCCCATTCATCTCCTCAGACTGCCAGCTCTCAAGCTTCATGAAGAGGAGTGAAGTGATAACAAATTTATGGATGATTATCTTAGGTGAAATCTAAAGCTACTCTCTTATCTGCAGTTCTTAGATGGATGGCAGTTTCAGAGTGCGGAAAATGGAGATAACTGCATTTGTGGGATTTGTGAATTTGCATTTGTGAAATCATGTATTGGAATTATGTGACTCAAATAACAATGTTTTTTCAATGACAACCATCTAAATAATGAGACAGTAAGCTGGCTACCTGAGCCTAAAATACTGCACAGTAACTGCATATACAGAAACAATATGAAGGATTGAGGTTGAACACTGTTACTTTAGATTTAGTGAAGATATTTTCGGTATAACTGTGTATGAATAATAGGGCTAGGGGGCATCATTCGTAAGGAATAATGTGTTTGCTCTAATATCAGTTTGTTGGCAAGGAGGAAAATAGACGGATATACCATACATATTATTCTGCTTTAGAGCTTTAACTTGCAACTGCACCTTAGTGGTTTTTAAGTCATCTTTATGACTGTTTTATTTCACTGGTTTTATTTTACTGTTTTAATTCATTTTTATCAAAAAAATTTTGAGAAGGTGACAAGCATGGAATTCAAGTATGCATGTAGGCATTTAAAAATATTTAGTATTTGGACCACGGGGGTTGGTACTGGGGCCAATACTGCTTAACATCTTCATTAATGACTTGGATGATGGGGCAGGGCACACCCTCAGCAGATTTGCAGGTGTGACAAAAATAGGAGGATTGATTGATACGCCAGATGGTTGTGCTGCCGTTCAGCAGGACGTCAAGAGGCTGGAGATCTTGGCCAGCAGGAATCTCCTGAAGCAGAGGAAAGGGAAATGCCAAGTCCTGCCCTTGGGGAGGAATAAAGCCCAGACACCAGCCTGTGCAGGCTCGGTGTGTTTAGCTGGAAAGCAGCTTTGCAATAAAGGCCCTGGGGCATCTGGTGGACACCAAATAGAACATGAGCCAACAATTGCCCTTGCGGCACAGGCGGCCAGGAGCACCCAGGTTCCGCCACGGAGAGTGTTGCCACCAGGTCAAGGGAGGTGGGTGAGTCTTGTCCTCTGCTCAGCCCTGGCTAGAGCAGATCTGAAGTGGTGTGTCCAGGTCTGGACCACCCAGAATGAGAGAGGCATGGACATACTGGAGCAAGTCTAGCAAAGGGCTACTGTAGTGATTAAAGGCATGGGGCATCCGTCATGTGAAGACAGCCTGAGAGAGTTAGGATCCTTTAGCCTGGAGAAGGCTCAAGGGAGATCTTATATGTGTATAAATAGGAGCAAATATCTTATTTTGTAAAAATCCCTAAGCACGTTTTTGTTCAATCCTTCCATTTTATAAGAAGCAGGACAATGTTTAGCGTTATGAACAACTTCATTTCCATGAAGCAAAAATAGGCATAGCTTCCACACTCACAACAGGCTATAGTTGTGAATCCCAGTCATGCTCAACAGCAGCAGCTTGTGCATGCTGCTAGCGTTAGGTTTGGATGGAAGCCGTGAGGGGCAGAGGTGCTGTGGCGGCTGCCTGCCTCGCCTTTGTGCCAGGACACAGGGGCAGGCTGCCCTCTGGTATCTGTTCCTTCCCTGACCAGTGGTCTTTGGCAGCCGTGGGGCAGGGGCTAGGGAGAGGGATCACTGCGGGAGGGAAGTGAGAAGCAGATCAGCTGGGACAGGCACCACTTTCTCCAGCCCATTGAGTTGCTGGGATGCTTGTTCTAGCCTCACTTTTCTACCCCACCTCCTCCTGGAACAGTTCCTGATTCTTACCTCTTCCAAGCAGCTCAAGAGGAGGCAAGCTGAGGTTACCTTAGGGAGAGAAGGATGGCTGTTTTGTGCCTTTGTATTGTGGGTCTCAAGAAAGAGGCAAATGCTGTGTATTGCATAAGAATGGGGAGGGGTACGAAGACATAGGGGGGTGCATGTCTCTGCCCAACCTCACCCTCCAAAAACTTGCAGTGGCATCTCTCTTTGAAAGCTGTTGTGAAACAGTGCTGTACTTTCCTGAAACAAGCACCCAGAAACCTAGAAATACCTGGAAGCTGTAATATTCCTATTGGAGTCATTGCCCTCCCCTGCTACCTCCTGACTTACCTCCCTTTCAGCCACCACTGTGAATTGAGTCCTGCAGGCTTGGAACTTGAACAAATGCATGGTTTTACTGGCAGTGAGAGATGGAGGCTGTCAACGTAGGAAAATTATGTATATTGATCTTTATGTGTAGCTTATGAGTTCTCAATAACTTCAATAAGTAATAGCGTCATAATTTCTGAATGATTGCATACTCTATGTGAATACAGAAAAAATCCTTTCCATCAGCAGTGAGGCCATTCCATTTTCCTTTGATCAATAACTTGAAAGTAGGCACCACTTTAACACAAAAGGACTTGAAACAACTACAATTTGAATGACATCTTGACAGCATCAACATATTTCATAGACAATGCAGGGAAGGAGAGTATAATACTTTGATATATTTTCTTTTTTCTGGATCCACTAATTCAAAACATTTCCAGACCATATGTTTCTGAGGCTTTACTCTGTTTTGCTTTTTTGGTTGTGGCTCCTACTGTCTCCAGGGAAACTTCATATCTGTGGTGCACCACTTTGTGCAAAGAACAGTAAGAAAGCCTTCTACCCATCTGTCTCTCCTCCATCTTTAGCTGGCTGTCATAGGAGATAATTGTGCGTGACTCTCCAAATCAAAAATGTATTGGGTTTGGCTGCAGTATCTGTCCAGTATCCTCTTTCCCTCAATTTTACTACAATGCTTCTTCAAAGCCATGCAGTTTAGTGTAGAAAGGGATGGGTTAAAGTTGTAGTTCTTCGTCTTTAATTTAGTCAGGTAAAGTACATTTCCTGTTATAGTTCAGCTGTGTTTGCACTTGACTTTTGGTAAAGCAGAATGTGCAGAAAACTGACACAGACAGTGAGTGCTTAGCCCCATGGCTGTGAGAGCTCAGGTGTCATACAGCAGCTGGTATATAGCAGGGGCGTGTAGCATTGGCCTAATCCAACAACAGGTGGTATCAATGGAAGTTCAGCAGCAGAATTTGTTTGGGTTGATATATATCGCAGGTCTACCTGCAGCCTTAGCCATGTGAGTGTACATGCAAAAGCTTGGAAGGAGCAGATGCAAGTATATGGGTATTGTTTTGTTTGGCTGTTGCTTGAGGCTTAAGGTAAATGAGCTTGCTGGTCATAGAGGCATGTTATATGGGGATGATGTATAACTTGTTTAATGACAGTACATGCTTAATGACACTACAAAAAAAATCGCTGGATCAAATGGCAAGTCTTATTCAACAAAGTAAACAATTGCCCCTGTTTATGTAAAGTGGAAGTATTATGTTATGATGAGCGATGCGTTAAGGACAGGGTTAAGACTGTTTTGAGACACCTGACCTGAATCCTTAAGTATTTTTAAGATTGAGAGAATTTACAGTGAAAATTCAGTTATCTTAAACTTTAGAACTATGGTAGGAATTTTTCCAGACAGTGAAGATATAGGTCCACTTGAACATTTTGACATCTGTAGTTACCTTTTAAGTATCTTATCAAAATCTTTTTGAAGAATTAGGGCACCAGCAGTTTTATTAACCATTTAGTTTAAACTTTTAAAGAGAGCAAATACCTAAATATCCTCAGGGTTAAAGGCTGAAATGTCTTCTGGGTGCCTCACTACTTCTTCACATGCTTAAATATCTGTATGGTTTGGGAAATTTGCATGGGATTTATTTGACCAAGTACAGTGTAGGTGGCTGCATCTGATACAGTCACTGTAATCTCCCATTAGTGCCTACAGCAGTGAGAAGCAGATGCTTCTAAGGAGTGATTCATCTCACCTTAAGGTTTATCCCAGGCAAGTCAATACAAGTTATGATGTACCAATATAAATCATGTCAAATGTGAGGCTTTAAACTGCAGTAAATATACTGAGAGGTAAAATTCCTCATGTAGACTTAAGGAAAGACTTAGAAAGCATATGCTATCCTCTACTGACTCTTCTCTGAGATCCAAGTGACCCAGGTTTTTCAGTGGCTGTAGACCTCTGAAGTTCCTTAGTTGAACTTCTGTATCAACGGGGCAGGATCTGGTTGGAGGCCCATAACTAGTGGTGTTCCTGAGTCCAGTCCTGTTTACTATATGCATCAATGACCTGGACGATGGAATAGAGTATAACCTCAGCAAGTTTGCTGATGATACCAAGCTGGGAGGAGTGGCTGATACACCAGCAGGCTGTGCTGCCATCCAGCGAGACCTGGACAGGCTGGAAAGCTGGGCCCAGGGGAACCTGATGAAATTCAACAGGAGCAAGTTCAAGGTCCTGCACCTGGGGAGGAACAACCCCATGCACCAGTACAGGCTGGGGGCTGACCTGCTGGAAAGTGGCTCTGCTGAGAAGGACCTGGGAGTGCTGGAGGGCAGCAAGCTGACCATGAGCCAGCACTCTGCCCTTGTGGCCAAGAAGGCCAATGGTATCCTGGGCTGCATTAAAAGGAGTGTGGCCAGCAGATCGAGAGAGGTTATCCTCCCCCTCTACTCTGCCCTGGTGAGACCACATTTGGAGTACCGTGTCTACTTCTGGGCTCCCCAGCTCAAGAAAGACAGGGAACTCCTGGAGCGAATCCAGTGGAGAGCTATGAAGATGATCAGGGGACTGGAGCATCTCCCTTATGAGGAAAGGATGAGACACCTGGGTTTGTTCAGAAGAGAAGACTGAAGGGGGATCTTGTTAATACTTATAAATATCTAAAGGGTGGGTGTCAGGGCAATAGGACTAGACGCTTTTCTGTGGTGCCCAATGACAGGAAAAGGGGCAATGGGCACACGTTGGAACACAGGAAGTTCCAACTAAACATGAGAAAACCTTCTTTCCTGTGAGGGTGCCAGAGCAGTGGAAGAGGCTGCCCAGGGAGGCTGTGGAGTCTCCTTCCCTGGAGACATTCAAAACCCACCTGGATGCGTTCCTGTGCCCCCTGCTCTGGGTGTGCCTGCTCAAGCAGGGGGCTTGGACAAGATGATATCGAGACATCCCTTCCAACACCTACCATTCTGTGATTCTGTGAACACATGGACATGTAGTCATGTGGCTGGTTAGATGCTTGTGTTTGCATATATCAGCCCAAGTACTCAAAAAGCCAGGCTTTCAGCAGATTATAAATAAAGCCAAGATTCCCTCTGTTCACTGCATCTGTCCACTGTGTCTGTCCATGTTCTGTTTTGGTCTGTTCATATCTTTTTTTCCCTACACTGTGTCTTTCTTTTTCTGAGCTCTGAACAGCACCTCTTCTGTTCTCTCTTGTAATTTGTCCATTTATCTCACAGTCTTTTATCCAGTTCTTGTGCTGTTGCTTATTTCCTGCCAGGGTTTCTGCCCTACGTTTTATCTTCAGAGCCTTGTTTTGGAATGGGTCAAGAGGTTGTATTCAAGCTGGCCTTCTTCTGATCACTCCTTATCTGGACTCTGGGAGGTGCTTTTCTGCTCAGAGTAATCTGAATTTCTCTACAAGGGGAAAATCAGGAGTCCAGGAAGCTGGAGAATAAATAGACTATTACTATGGTAGAAATCAAAGCTGGCAATTCCAGTAATTTAGGGATAGTAAGCTGAATTAATCTGATAATTGAATTAAGAAAAGAAGGAAAAAAAAAATAAAAGAATGCCCTATTAATTTCTGGGACTTTCTGTGAGCTTACTGCAAAGATACCATGCACATATTAGGAAAAGTACCTTCATTTTTACTACTGCTCCGTCAAACAGAGAGGTGGTCTTACTGTCACTTGTGGTTTACCTTCTCTTTTGTTACTGGATAAGTGATCAAATATACCAATAGTCTCAATTCTCAAAGACATATTCTCTTCAGTAGGTAAGTTTAAAGGGGAAAACAAGATGCTGTTCATTTAACAAACTTAACTGTTCGACTTCAGAGGATTTCTGAATAACCTGCTTGTAAAAAAGAGTGAATATAATTAATCTTATTTTGTTTTAGTAGTCTTGGTATGTATTCTTGATAAAGACGACATTTTAACTGGGGAAGGTACTTTGAAAATCATAGTGAAAGTAGGTTAGCATGAAGTAAAGTATAATTTCTCAGGAAAACCCATCCAGCTCACCAATTTAATCTCTGAAATCTTTGCCTGAATATTAATGGCTTATAGTTTCTGATCTGGAATCGCACTGGTCACCTTTGTCAAAGATGCTTTCCGTTTGCCCTGCTGTTTGTCCCATCAAGTGTTTGTCCCATCATGAGTTTGTCCTATGTAGTAAAAATAGTAGACATGGTCATACTTAGCAGGAATATGTCCAAGAGCGGTATTTGAAAAAGACCAAAAGAACTCAGCAGCACCTAAAAAAACAGAAGCCAAAGTCAGCAAACTGTTAAGACCAAGTAAGGAAAGCCATAAGTGGTTAAAAATAAAGAAAAAAAAGGCCAAAGAAAAGAGCACAAATATGACAACAATTTGGTCAGAAATGTTGTATAAAAATAAATGGCAATTCAAAAAACATTGGATGACAAATGAGAGGGTTGAGAAGAGGCAAGTGACTTAAAAAATTACAATTTAATCACTGCACATTTACTAATCACTGCACACAGTGAGTAATAAATAATGAATTACATGAGATTGAATTAGGGAAGACAATATTTAAACCAGCCTTCCAAAACTAATAAGCATTACCAAACTGTAATGCATATACTGAGTTTTCATATATGAGTTCCTTCTCACAAATCAATATAATTCTTGAAATATTTAAAATTAAAATATATTCTTAAGTGCTTTCCTAGCTCCGTGACAAAGATTAAGCACAAAGATATTCCTTGCATGTGAAAAATCAAGGCTACATTGGGTTTAGTATTACATATGGATGGGGAGTGATTTAGTTCAGGTTTTATCTCACCTGGATGGATGTAATTAATGAAAATATTGTTAAAAGAGCAGATTGATAAGGACTATTTTCAGGAATAGATGGGATTGTAGTGAACAGTTTTATGGGGTAAGTGTCAAAAAAGATAACAAGATCTAGAGAAAACATTCAGCTTTCAGCCTGCAGGAACTAGGATGATGGCAGCATTCTAGGGAAAAATGGTTGAGAGATCTAATTGAAGTGTATGTAATCTTAAATGGTGTAGAAAATGTTAATGCTTTCTACCCAGCATGCATTCTAAGACCAGGGGCAAGTACTGTACTTGAAATCAAATAGAGACATAGAGAAACACTTATTAAATTAATAGTAACTGCTGAAGTGACCTGCAGGGCATAGGTACTGAGAAAAAAAACATAGAAGGTTACTCAGGCAACGATTAACTGATGTCCTGGTGGTACTGGCACCAGGAGGAAACACTTGTGCTTTCTTCCTCTTCCTCAGTGACATTTGAGGCAAGATTTTTCTTTTGTAACTGTATTTGCACCAAGAGTGTTTGCCATTTTTCATTCTATAAAAATAGATTATAATGCCTTGTAAGATTTTTTTATAGCCACTGGTAGTTATAGGTTAGAACCACAGAATACAGATTTAAGTTGACAAATAATTTTGTGATTCAGATTGTCTGACTATATCCGCATGTGTTACTAAAAGGTTTTGTACACATAGAGCATCTTGTTAAAACCTCTATTGACTGCAGATAAAGAAAACCATGATGTATGTGTGATCTTCGTTGTTTCTTAGAGAGAATCAATGACATATTTGACATTTTAGTGCCAAATATATTATAATCATAATTGTGATTGGCGTTTCTGCTGAACGTTTTTAGTGGCAATGTAACCCAAGTTGCCCTTGCTGCTGGGCAAGCAGTACTTATTTTGCTGGCAATGCCTGTTGCCAAAGGAAGTTCACTGATTTTTTTATCAGTTTTTATTTCATCACCTTCCCTCCAGCAAACCCTTGATTTCTGTAGCATAACCCCTCTTTATCTGTTATTAGAGAAGGTGCAGTTCCAAAAGAATGATGTCGGACTACTCTCTAAATACTTCTGGTGGGCCGTGAGTGCAGCATGCAGCTATGAGGTATCAGAAAAGTTACGGAGCTGAAAGAAGAGGCAAATTAGCCCAGGCAGAGTGCAGAATTAGTGCCAGAGTATTGCTCCTGGGCCTGATAAGGCTGCTCTGAGCTGTGCTGCTCCATGTAGAGTAAGCAGCTTCTTTATGTATCATTATGTTGCATAATGAGGATGTTATCTGTCTTGGCCTGAAAAATCTGGGATTTCTTGCTTAGGTTTGAAATCAGAGAATGAAGAAATAAACCGCTAAGTCATGACTTAGGGCTGTGAAAAAAGTATTTTTATAAGGATTCCAGTACATCGTGAGTTAACATGATGTGCTTTTGATTCTTCAGATGCCATATTTCCAGTAAAAGAAATAAAAGATGGAAAGGACAGAATTGGGATTGTATTAGGGTTTCCACTCCACAGAAGAACTGGGGAATTCTCATCTTAAATCTCACCTAAGGTCCTTCTCCCCATTTCCAAAAAGAGCACAGGGTTGATTTTCTCACGAGAACAAGACACCCTATATTGCATAATTAACGTATCTTTGTATTGCGGAAGGTTTCCCCTCCTTTTCAACATTTAGAAGGGGAAAAATAATAAAACAGATATCCTATTTAAAATCCAAATGTAGACAGAACAGCTGTAGTTTTAACATGTGTTAGCTGGATGAAGTCTGACAAACAAACAATACTAATAGAATGATAATAGTTTTGGGCAGCCAGCCAGGAACACGCTGTTGTGAATAGGTCTGGAAAGAATATTTTTGTCAGGATTTTTTTTTTTTTTGTGGGTTTTGTCAAGAGTGAAATATTTTACGAAGTTGTTGGTTTTCACTAAATTTTGAGGATAATCTATTATAGACAAGAGACAAGCAAGCTGGGTAGTGAGAGTATGAATGCAGGAGACACTGCTTGATTTAGGATAACTAATAATGCTGTGACTGAAGCAGAGCAGGGATTTGAAGCTGAGTCCTGGTATTAATCCAGGCCAGTAGCCAAATGCTAAGCAACTGAGTGTGACAGACAAAGGTATACAACCCTTTTTCACAGTGCAGTTCCATTTGTGAAAAACTCAAAAGATTATGTCTTTTGTTCTGTTTGGAAATGAAAACAAATTTTGCAGCAACTTCTGTAGATCTACCATTTAATTTCAGTGCTCTGGTCCACCTCTAACAGTAAGCAGAACACCTGTGTTAGGTGTAAATGATTTGTGCCTAACATAGATCTCAAAATATTTTCTAGAGAATAGAAAAAGCAATTACTGATTGCCAGATTTATTCTCTTAGTACCTTTTCATGGGGGGGGGGGGGGGGGGGGAATCTACTTCAAACTGTGATAGATCTTTTCAAACAAAGGGTCAGAAGAAATATGCAATGAAAAGGGGATAGCAATTGTTTATCTCCATCAATAGCGAAAGAATCAAGTTAAGCCTAATGCTGAATTTTGACTTTTGGATGTGGTAATTGGTAATCTGTTTGAGATGATTCTGCTTCATGTTCAGCTAGCTACCTACTTACATTTTGTATAAATCACAAAGTCTCTCTCAACTTGACTGGTTGCAGGGGTAACCATTGAATTGAAGGACACTCTCCATAATTTCATGATACTTCTGAGATGTGCCAAGGAAATTAAGGTGGATGCATTAGGTTTGTTAAGCAGTATTTATTAGAACTTTCAATGGATCCCATTACTTGGACTTGGATTTGATTAGTAATTTTATTCTGCTCTGAACACTAATAACTCTTCTATTTTTCCTTCACCTGAAATGTTGTTCTAGGAATTCCTTTAACTTAGTTTTTTCTACAAATTTCTAAAACATAGATGATGGCTGCTGTGAACAGGTGGATGGAAGTTTTAATCTGCCAGCCTAAGAGGCAGGTGAAGCAATAATGCTAATGTCTAGATCATTTTCTTCACTTTTTTTTTTTGGCTATTGTTCATCCTTTCCATTATTTGAAGACATAAAGATCCCCTCAGCTGAGGATTTATTCAATCACTATTCTTTAATAGAATCCACAGACTTTATGGGAGTAGCAAATTTTAACACCAAAAGACTCCAACTTTATCGTCTGGTCTGACTTCTTGCATTCAGGCATCTGCAGTTCCTACCAAGTAGTGTTGGGAGTAGATCAGCCTACCCAGCCGGGAAGGGAACAGGACTGAATGTTCCTTCCCATTAGCCTATGGGCACACATCTCTCAGCTGAAGTGCTTATCATATGGATTTTATTTTATCTAAACCAGTTTCTGTCCTCAAAAACATTGATTCATTCAGTAGCCAGAATTGCTTCCTGAAATGTCTCCAGAGCAGCATGCAGCTGAATATCAATCTTATTGTGATTGGATTAATTCACTGGAATGCCATCAGCATGGAGGCGGGTGCCTTCCAACCTTGAGACCAGCTGGAAATGCTTTTTCTGGAAACTCTCAGGTGCCAAAAGGCAGTCAGTGGAAGCAATTTCAGACACAGAATTAATGAAGGTAACGGCAGATGATATTGGGCAGGAGTATTTGGCAAAACATCTGATTTTAAAAGGAACAGTAGCTCTAATCAAATGGGTAATGTGTTATGGATGATGGAAAGGGATGTTCGTCCACGAGATCCATACTTGTCAAGTGTGTTTAATACAATGTGTATTTTTATGTTCCCATTTGCATGAGGCATCCTGCCCATTTACCAGCTAGTGAGCCATCATAGATATTCTTCCAGACATCTATTTTGCTCTTGCAACCGTCACAATGAAAGCCCATACAGAGTTAACAGAACGTTTTTTAATGATTGCTAGTTTCATTTGTTATAGCATTGAAGTTTGTCCAATGCTGTAAAATCTTCTGAACGTAAGTATGATGGAGCCTCCAGAGCTTTCATTCGCGTAAATATTCAAAAGTATTTAAGTCAGGTGAAAAAGTGCTGGAAGAGTATAATTTCTTGTCAATATTTTCTTCTTTTTTCTCCCTTCCTTCTTCTTTCAACTTATGTTAGTGCATCACCTGTGCTATTTAGGGATCAGGATTAGAGTCTAGCTAGTAGGGAAGATTGCCTCTTTGATTCCTAGGTCTGGTTCAGAACCTGCTCCTTCACTGTCTGTATATTGACACCCTTGACACTAGCAGCTGTGCAGGCAAATTGACAAGAAACATTACCTTTGTTTCTTGATCTTTATTACTGTGGTTTGTTTTCACCTGCTTTGAAGATCTTTGCAATGCCCTGTCAATGAAATTGCTACACTTAGCTTCTTATGTTGGATTATCTTCCAAACATATGGGTGTTTGCAAGCATCTTTGCTATGTTATATCCACACACCTTTTCTCTGGATCATCCATGAAAGTTGATTTGGTGATACATTTTGTGCATTGGGATGGGAAGGAACGGCCTAATATATCACTTTTTTTCTTTACTTTACATTCTATCATGTATGTCTTAAAGTTCTCTTTAATATTCTTCTTGATCATATGTAACTATTTTCTTATTCCAAGTATTGTTATTGTATTAAAATTTATTCATGACTTGACTAGAGGTAAGATCAACTTCAGTGGTAGTTTAATTGCACGTCTGGGCAAAGTGGCTTGTATTGTAAGGTTACTGTTAATCTTTGCATAGTGAATTAACATTTAACATAAATCTTTATATTCTGTGTCTTTTTATGTTTATTACAAAATATCAGTTACCATAAAATGCAATTTAATTGTTATGCTTCAGTCTATGCTGTCTCTGGGTTGAGTATATTGTTTCACTCGCTACACAACATCATCTAATACTGTTTCCAAAGATGTGGCAGGCAAATCTTTTAACTCTTCATTATTTGTTAGTTTCCATTCTGGTCTTTCTAGCTCCTGGGACCATCGAGTCATCACATGCCCACGCTCGAGTATTATTGCTGGCACAGGCTTGTCAAAGTGTTAGAGCTCCTGGCAAGGCACACAAAGGAATGGTGTGTGGCGTCACAAGTACACATTGCCACAAATTATCATCTTCCTTGTTATTTTCCTATGACAAGATTCTATATGTGCAGTCCTGTACCATTGTAAGACTATTTTCTGTGGAGCTTTCTGACATTTTTCTGTCTTTTTGGAAATAATCTTTGCATTTTCCTTTTTCACAGAAAATGTTGCTTCCTATCTAAGCATACATGACATGCAATCTTTAGTTATGATGATAATAAAAGATATCACCAATTGATTGAATCAGCAGTTTATATCCTGTTTAGTAGTGCTGATTTATCACCATAATTTAGCTTTCTAGAAAAGGTACAGGAAATACAGGTGATATCTGCCATATATAAAAAACTCTCCCTCAAGACTAGTTTTGCAGTAACAGGAGCAGATTTAAATTTCCAGGGATCATTAATAAATTACTTGTACAAGGCACGGTGCAGAAGCCTAGGAAAATTAAGCTAATCTCTCTGGTGCTCAATAAGCTAATTTTCCCCATTTGCAAACATGAATCAGTTGTCTTAGCAGATGACATTTTATTAAAGGGAGATTACTCTGTTACCTAAGGCTTTTTTTCTTTTTTCTTTTTCCCCTCCAATGTGTAGTACTCCACGCACACAGTGTGTAACCTTGTTTCACAACCTTCTCTTTGGAGAGGCAAGTGGTGAGAGTGACGCTTCATTCTCAACTCGGGATTGACAAATCCAGATGCTCTGGCACCTCCCGCCACATGTCAGGAGCCTCCTTTGAGCTGCTGGGGCGTTTGTGGTGGCAGACGCTCCCAATCCTCTAGCCACTCTGCTCCACGGGCCGGCCTCTGCTTTATGAGGAGAGTGTGGTTTCCTGCCCTACTAGGTTTATGGACCTACAATAACTTTGCTAAGGGTTTCCGTTATTGATTTACTTCAAATAATGCAGTCCTCTTAAACACACGTGACTGTAAAACAGGCCTGTTGCCTTAGGTTAGGGTGACCCTGCTTACCCCAGGTATAGTTCTGTGCTTTTAATTTAACCAGGCTTCTGTACTTTTGCCTTCCCTTCCCTCTGGAGATTTTGGGACTGCAGAGTGTCTTCAGCCTGCCAGCTTCCAGTCTCCAGACTTATATATGGAACATATACACCCTATATACAATAGTGTCCTGTCCTTTTCTAATTTTGTTTCGGCTCTCTAATATCCATCCGCTCTTACATAACTCCTAGTCTTTCCCATTGATTGCATTAGTGTTGCATCCCATTTTCTTAAATGAATGCCAGAGCTTACCACCTTCCCATTCCCACTTCTGTACTGTGGTTTGGTTTTTTTTTAAAGGGAATGCCTGTTACTTCCCTAAAATGGGAACATGCTTGCTTTAACTTGAAAGCAGTTTAGATTGATTTTGGTTTAATCTACTACACCTGATTTCAGCTTCTACTCCCCTTGTGTAGAATTGTTCATTTCTACGTTTCGCTTTAACTTTGTTTTCCACCTCACTCTATCTAGCGTTGCTCACAACCCTCCCATGAAACTGTATGGATTTGCAACAAAATTAATGTTTCCTGTTTCAAAAAGTATCATCATTCTGGAGAAAGTTTAATTTATCAAAACGTATACCTAACCCCAAAACCTCCTTAGTAAAATCCTTCTGTATATTTTTCAGTTTTTCAGCAAAGTCCACCAGTTCAAATTGCTTAACCTGGCCATCTGTCATATTAGGCTGAAGCATTTCTCATAACAGTTGTTTAACATTGTCTTCTCTCCATTATTAAAATCTACTTTCACTCTCAGTGTGAAGCCAAAGAAATTCTCTTGACTTCTGTGGAATAATGTTTGTTTGGTTTTGTTTTGGGTTTTTTTGTTTTTGTTTTTGTTTTTTTTTTTTTTTTTAATCTGACAGTAAAATTTGCCTCACTGGCTTTTTCAATTTTGGGTAATTTCCAAGCCTTTTTTTTTTTTTTTGAAATACAAAAACATCCTACATTCTATGGCCTCAAAACTCTTTACCATAAGACACTCTTTTTCACACATAGTGCTATTGGGTCCTTTCTGCATCATCTTTAATATTTTGCTGTTTTTCTACTTCACACCATTTCCTTAATTCTTTTGCTTTGGATCCATTCCAGAACTGTTATTCATTGCTTCCTTTCTGTTCACACGGTGAGACAAAGCCATTAGCTATGTTCCTGCTATGCTTCTCCATTGCTAGCAATGAAGCACAACTGCTCAGCTCACTCTTGAGACAGCCATATATTTTTATTTTTAAAAAAGTAGAATCTGCACTACTACCGATGTGAGTGTAGGCATACTGCAAAATGTCAGGATGGCCTACAGAGTTACAATTACACCGGTGTAGTTAAATCTCATTACCTAAATCTGATTACACATTTGAAATCTGGGCTCTGAGGAAGTTGGTGGAAGTTTTGGCATTGTCTTCAGTGGGGTTGGGACTTTGAAATACTGGCTTGCAGCCACCCTTTATGGACCTCCTAGTTAGCTGTGCTTTTGCTCCCACATGGTCTGTGGGGTATACGATAGGGAGAATGCCACAGTAAGCTAAACATTGTAGGAGTAAATCAACTTCAGGTAACATGAAAGCCCTTTTACACTGATTTCTTTCATGATGACTGCTGACTTGAATGTTTCCTAGGGTATTAACATTATTGCTTTTCTTTAATAAGTGCAGACAAAACACATTCTGATGAAACTCTGCTAACTATAATGCATTTGTATAGTGATCACACAAGCGATCGGAAACATTTAAAAGGTCAAAAATGCCGCATTTTAGCTGTTAAAGTCTTTAATTTTAGAATTGAGCAGACTTAATTGTGATGTTAAGGCAGCAGGACTTTTACTAAATTATTGCTTTTGTGAAGAAATAAACATTTGTTTTTCAATACTTTGGTCTATTTGGTTCTCAGTTTCTACTATAGTTAATATTCTTACTTGAATTGTAAATATTATGTTCTTTTCCATCTGAAAGTTCTAAACTCTGTTTCATCTCTGAAATCTCCATCTGAGTCATAGCTTATATATGTTTCCCTACATACACTCATTTTAAGTTCAGAAGCTGTTGCTCACAAATTGTATCAAATTGTAAGCAGATATTCTAAAGAAAGATTTCTGAGGGATGACCTGAGAAGTAGCTTCAGTTTTTCTGACAGTATTCAAACTGATATATGTGTTATATATATATGAATAATTTTTTTTTCTAGATCTACATACCCATATGCACACAGTTTGTTTGCATATGCACGAATACCACACACACAATTATCATATATCACCTGGTATATGTCCACTGTGTCCTCCATTTTATAGCGACTTGAAAAAAATTTTTCTCCTGCCTTTCATGCCTTCCTGAAGTTTGGCTTTTGGCTATCACCTTTAGCAGTTACATAAAATAATTTTCTGTGAAAGAATGATGTCATACACCCCACAGGCATTTATTGATGAGTTATAATCCTGCTTGTAACTTTTTTATCTCTCACTCTTTCTCTATGCAGAGAGGCAGCTATGTAACACCTGTAACAATATTTTTTTAGCAATGCATGAATATGCATGGGCTGAAAATACAAAAATGTGAAAAACAGTGCCTCTGTGGTTTGCAAAAAGTTATATGAACAGCAGGATTGCCATTCGTCCAGATTTTTGACTAAATAACTAAAAGTTATAAGAAGAAATTCCCATAACAAAAAGCAGAATCACATCTTTATGGCTTTCAGTCCTGTAGAATGAAGTTAAGCAACTATGAAAAGTTTGCCATTTAATAGGTTCAAATTTCAAATCATCCATGAAAAAACAACTTTAGCTCTAAAATACAGAGGATTTATGTTCAGTTAATAAGGGCTGTACCATCTCAGTGCAATGAGGGTGGACAGTGTTGTGATCTTACTAGTTTTATCACATAGGATAAAGATTTTGTTATGAATATTTTACTGATATTTCTCTATAACCATACTATATCACATACTTTTCCAGTAAGACTACATTGTGTCCATTTATTTATTAAAATGATATTTTCATTACCACTTTTCTAAAATATAATGACTTTTTTCTTCCTCCTTTTCCTTCCTTGTCCCTCTCAAAGCAGAATATTGACTGCTGGTGATTGTTGGGTTAAGTTCATTGCATGTCCCCAAACTCTCATAGGGATAATTTTGTGAAAAGTTAAACATTTTCAATGGCTTAACTTTTGTGAGAGAAAATAAAAAAGGGGATGCTGTCATAATTATTTCAGGTTATTCATCCATCTTTCATGAGTGTTTTATTAAAATGGCAAAGTGATGCAGAATGAGACCAACCATGGTGTATGTGATGCTTGAAAGGCAGGCCTCTAAACATATCCAACATTCCATTGTTTGAGAATTGAGCGTGAAATTTTTCCATTTCATATTTTAGTAAAACCTGTCTTCAAAAAGAGGAATGTTCTTTTGTAATTCAGGTGTCATTAGTGTTACACATAAACGTGGCTTCACCTCATCTCAATTTACATGGCTGAGGAATCTAAGTTATGAGTCTTCTTCATCTTTCTTTAATCAGTGAAGAGAGGTAAGGTTTTGCTTCATTGTTTCCCAAGGAGATTTGGGCAATTAGGATACTAATTTAGGCACTTCGTGTAAGTCACTAATATGTCAAAGGATGGGTCTGAATTGCCTTGCTTATATCACAGATCTTTGCCCTAAAGCCAGCTCACAGCTATAGAGATGGCTTACGTTACTAAGGCTTTTAGTACCTTTGATCAGAATAATTTCCCATTCAGTCTGTCAACCTGAGTTAGGTGAACCTTGCCAATGTTGCTTGTCCCTACTGTTAACTTCAGCATTACTCTTTATTTCTTTCTTAAGGATCAATCAAATTAAATTCGATCCAAAACCATAATAACTTGAAAAGCAAGTCCTTTGAAGTCACCAGGCTGTAAGCAGCCAGGCCGCTGAGAGGCATACTTCTTCATCCTGGTTTTCTAGTCACATTTCCTCTCCTTTTCAGTCAGAGATAGAGGTCCTTATTTCCCCTTTCCTTATGCAGTAGGTGCATAATATTCAGCATTACAAGGCTAGGCAGAAAAGCTGGCTGGGTCTATCTGGCAGACCTTGACTCTTTTTCCCTTGAAACCAGCTCTTCACAGACTCACTGCTGATTGCTAAATGTTAAGAAGGGCTAAGTGAGCCATCCAATATGTTTTTGGAAAATCAAGACCACAATAGCATGGTACCTCGCAACGTACTTTTTTCATAAAATCTAAGAAAAGAGCAGTTGGTATATTAAAAATATTTTATCTTAGAAATAGTTGGCAGTAGAAAGTCTTAAAAAATATCCTCTAGCTACTGACTGCTGAAGAGAAAGAATCTTCTCTTTTTGAATGGTCCAGTTATGCACACTAAATTGGTTGGATTTCAGGGCTTTTAATTAAGAAAATAAACTGTATTCATGTTTAGGAGGTTATAACAATGCAATATGTTGTTTGAGAGTCTAAAATCAGACAGAGAATGAGTTCTTTCTCTGCCAGGCTAAATCTAGGTTTTATAAACTTGAAGAAAAAGCTGTTGTTTCAGATTAAAATTGTCTATTCTGAATCTCAGAAGAGGCTTTCTAGCCCAAATTTACTGAATGCTTGATTGAAGAAAATGTAAACTTAATAATATAGTTGGAAGTACTTATATAGGCTTGATCTCACCTATACTTTCTGACTCTATTGATTCTGAAAGACTTCACACAATTGTATTAGGGCCTATTTTTTGACATTCACACCAATTTACCTTAAATTGGTACTTCAAAAAACCCTCAACTGATATGCATGGCTGAAAAAAGTAGCTTGAGAAACACATTCCTACAAACCTAAAAAATACTGGAGGAAATAACCGCAAGTATCATCAGAATAGGAGCGTTTTCAGAAAGTGAACATGCAGCATTCCCTTTGTAATGCTGCCTGAAAATCACTCACAAATGTATAGAACAGAATACACAAAAATACGCTGCCTTTAACTTGGCAGAATTCACTAAAGTTTTCTGAATGTTTTTTGGTGTTAGCAGTTTTCCTCTTTTCTCTTGTTATAAGCATTCTCAAACCATATACAAATTCTGATGTTTTCAGATGCTTAGAATTAGCCACTGAGTCCCCTTTGATAACACAGATCACAGGGGGCTGCTTCAGTGGAGGAAACCGGGAGCCAGATAAAGTTCTGAGCCGCGTCCTTGCTGCCATACTTATTCCCGCTGTTTCTGGTACCTTTTCTATTACCTGAAGATAGGAAGAGGTGATACTGGAGGTTGACTCTCTAATTCAGTGATATATAGGAGTTTGAGAATATCCCCTTGGAACAATGCTCAACTTTTATGAAGACAACGTAGAAGGAAGTTGATGGGGAATTCATCACAGAGATTTACTCCCTTAGAGCTTCTTGCTCTGTGCAATGTGTAAAATACATGATCTGAAACAGAGGATTTTACACCATTGACTTTGAAGATTCCCTCATTTATTTTTGTAGCAGGTAATTTATAGAACTAAGGTATTTTTAAAATTCCCTTTGAAAATAAATGAGTAAATGGTCCTGGTAGGACTTCCAAGCTGTATGATGATGAAAATTCTCTACATGACCGCAGTGTGTGGATTGTGCCTTGTTGCATTGAAAAGAGCAAAGTTTTTCTTCTGAATACTAGATGACTTGTGGTGACTTTCTTTTCTTTCCTGTTGTTTGATTTTTTTTCAGCTTTCATTTGCAGCAACAACCCCAGAGTTGGCTGATAAGAAAAAATATCCTTATTTCTTCCGGACAGTGCCATCTGATAATGCAGTGAATCCAGCAATTTTGAAGTTACTCAAATATTATCAGTGGAAGAGAGTAGGAACTTTAACCCAGGATGTACAACGGTTCTCTGAGGTAAGATTTGCATAATTTCCAGGACATAAAGAGAGCTACTAGTATCAGACTCCCTAGTGCAAAAAAAACCTTTTTTTTTTTTTTTTTTGTAGCAAAGACTCCTTTATACTCTTTGACTTGCAAAAGTGTATGATTTTGAAGGAGGCTTTATCCTGACATTGGTTCACTTAAAAGGGAGAATAAATCTAATTTCATTGTGTTCTTTTTGTGCTCTGATTTATTATAAGCATCAGTCTGATAAGTCTGAATATTGAGGGACAAAATCAGATAAGTCTATGGCTGAAAATACTGGAGGAGCTTACTGAGAAAGAAATGATTGAACCCTCCGGAATTGATAAGGTCACATACTATGAACCCACCAAGTCTTCTGAGTTTCTCCCTGAGCAACATTTTGGTCATAGAAATTGCAATAGATTACGGGCCAAGTGCCTTAAGCATGGTTTTAACAATAGAGTAGTTAAAAGAAACATCCTATAAGTTATTAATCAGAGCAAGACAAGGGAAAGAGTTGGCCCATGAATTGACAGAGAGGAAAAACTAATAGAGGTATGCCAGTTTTGTGTTTGATTTTTTTTTCTTCCTCAGCATTCATTAAAAAACAGGCTGACTGTGTTCTGAAGACTAGCATAATTAAAACTAGTGAAGGGGGGTAAGAACAGGTTAGAGTATGCTTAGATGAGTCAGATATTTTCAAATTGTCTGGCACAATTAATTCACTCTGGAGTAACTAAGAAATCTTAGTCTTCCCTTATGAGCTTTGAGAATTAAAGGATAAAAAGTAAGTGAATTGTAGGGGGAGGAAAGAAGTTTTTATGTGTCTTTCCAAAAAACACATAAAGACCCAGGGAATTATACACTAGTCAGGCTAAACTTAATTTCTGGAAAGACACTTGAGCAGATAATCTGTTTGCAATCACTCAGAAGATAAAAAGATGCTAAACAATGGCCAAATGGATTTGACGAGAATAAATCATGTAAAGCAATCTAATTTCCCTCTGTGGCAAGATAACAGGTCTCCAGGAGATGGGGTAGGTGATAAATGTGATGTTATATGACTTACAAAAATGTTAAAGGTGTTTCTACAGAAAAGTAGGGAAACTTGATCTTGAGGAAGATACTGTAAGAGCAGTCTCTAACCAATATTCCTGCCACCAAGGTTAACTGACATCAGATCAGTTGAATATTTGTTTTTAAAACAAATGGTGAAGCAAAAAGTCACAAAAAAGTATGATATGCTTTATCGTTCTCTTACTTAGAATTATAATTCCAAAGAGTGGTTATCAGTGGTTCGCTGTCAAACAAGAAGGATGGGATGCTGTCAAGTGGTTTTCTCTGGAAAGAGATAAGGTTTTCTCTAGATAGTGGGATAGAAAAAAATGTTTATTAAATCTGTATTTGATACTTACTTGGGAAAAGCTGGAAGCCCTTTGCAGAGGACAGGATTAGGCTTCAGCATGATCTTGACAAGTAGAGAAACTTTTTTTCACTTACATATTATTTATATTAAAGTGCAAAATGGCTGTCAAGGCAGCAGATCTCCAGAGAAAGAAACAGGAAGCAATACAATGAACGACCAACTGGGTAAGGGTCAAGTAGGTCAAACTGCTTGGCCTATGGTAAAAAGTAGAAGGGAAGCAGAGTTCTCAGTTCACCACCCCCAATATGATGCAATATTGATACTTAAGAGACACAGAGTAAACTTCAACACTACTTAGTGTTCATTAGATATAAGTTGGAACATCAGGTCTAGTATCATCTTCAAGAAGGAGGTAGATCAGAGTTGTCTATAAAAAAGTTCAGTAATCTAGAAACATTGAAACATGTTTTATGAGAAAGATTTAAAGTGGAAAATAGTAGAATAGACTGAGTAGGTTGTTGAACCTTCATTGTGGAGGGTTTGTTAAGACTAACCGAACACAACTTAGGGACTCTTGGTCTTCCTTTGGGACAGAGTGATGGACTTCATGTCTGTCAGGGTCACTTAAGAAATGGTAAAACTACAGCTTTCATGGGTTTGCTAGAGTGCTGCGCTTGAGTTCAAAGTCCTTCTGTTCCTCTTGAAGGATAAGCCAAAACCTTCTGTGTCAGACTGCAAACTCAGTTTGGTGTGATTCATTAAAGCCTTCAGGTAATGAAAGATCCAGTTAAAACTTCCTTGAATTCAGGTGATTTTTATAAAGCATGTTGAACCCTTAGTCTTTGAAATTATTAGAGTTCCATCCTGCCTTTTTCAGCTCCATGCAAGGTTTATCCCTTCCCTGTGTAGATGGCGAAAGCACAGAAAGTAACTAACTGGCAGCCCGGGAGCGGTGAGGGATGCGAGCCACCAGCAGCAGAGGGGGAGAATGTGCGATGGCCGGGCAGAGCCCAGCCCCACTGCAGAGGAGAAGGGCAGGCCCAGAGGTCAAGGACAGGCTCAGCCAAAGTTGCAGACCATCAGGCAAGTAAGCCCATGGCAAAGAGGCAGGTCCAAGGCCAAGCTGGGAAGTCAGTCTGCGCGTCAGGGTCAGGTCTAGTGATTGCTGGGCAGGTCCATGGCAGAGACTGAAGACACAGGACTAAAAGTGTTGGTGGAGATCCCAGAGGAGAGACTGCTAAGGCCTGTTAGTGACCTCCAGGTGCTGGTATAAGTCTATTCATATACTGAAACCATAGTTTTCCCTCTAAAGGAACATCAGGCAAAACTATTTTTTTAAAGTAACAATTGTTGAGTAGCATCTAAAACTTATCTCATTGTCGTAAAATGCCATTGAGTTTAGGATATGATTTTTCTTTTCTATGCTAAAAATGCATTACAAGCCACTAGACCAGAAGTAACTGAATGTCATCTCTGTTTACTCTCACATAAAATAAAATAAGCAGAAATAAATTAATGGGGTCTTTGGAGAAGCCTGTATAGTAACTCGGCTGGTTTTACTCTTAGCAGCAAGAGAGAGACGTGCGCTCTCTCATTTTTCGATCTCCCAGAAAGTCTGTATCATTTTGACAGATCCCCCCACCCCCCTTTTTTTAAAATCTAGAACAATTTGCATATATATCTTCATTTCCTCCAGTTGTCCTTCTACCTAAACACATGTGGGGATAGATATTGGCTTCTTGTTCATGTTATATGGAGAAAACCTCATACTCATGTAGTTTAGTCAACAAGAACTCTAATGGCATCTTTTCATCTGCCATCTAACTTCTGGTTTTTTGGGCTGATCACTTTATTCTTTAGCTGGATCACCATCTTCTGTCTCTTTGCACTTTGTACTATGGTCTTATATCCTGATAATTAAAGGTCACCTAACTTGTCCACAAGTTAGCTGCTCCTGAGTCATAAAGTTGTTTTTTAGTTTACCTTGCCTTGTGATGAGGCAGTTGTCTCAATTGCTTAGATTATCAGTCTTACTCCACTTTATCTCTGGAGGCCAAAATTACAGAGGATCTCTTGCTTCGATTTCAGCCATATCCCTTTGGATCTCTTCTTGCAGAGACTTTATGTTATCACCCATTTCCTTTTACTTGGTGGAGAAACTTCTATTTCTTATAAATTATTCTATTTCTTATTTCTATTTCTTCTTCTCCATGTCACAGAGAGAGACAAAAGGTAGGTAGAGTGGAGAAGTTTATGCCAGCATGGTCTCAGTTCTTGAAGTACATAGGCAATATCTATATATCTGATACTGCTAGCATGGCTTGAGGCTCCCTTTCTTGGCATTGCTTGGATCCCAGGGATTATGAGTTTCCAAGTGACCTGAATTCTATGGTTGCAAATAGCACAGCTCACTATTAGTATCCTTTGTAAGTTATTCAGGTCTGTTCATGCAACTAGAAATGGCTCTTCCATTGGATTAATGTTAAAATTGTGTAAGTCATCTTGGTATAAGGGTAACTTACAAACTTCCTTAGTTCTGTTACTTAACTAGGACAAGTTCATACCCATTGTGCTTCTGTGTCCTAGATTTTGTGGATTGCTGCTCTGTTCTCATCCTCTGGGAGAAGATTCTGTTTCAAAAGTTAATAATTTTGTGGCAGAGGTTTATAAATGAGGTTACAAAATATATTCAGGATTTTCAGCTTTAAGTGTTTGCTATGGTATATAATCATAGGATAATTTAAATTGGAAGAGACCTCGGGAGGTTGTGTGGTCCAACCTGCTGCTTAGAGCAAGGCTAGCTTTAATGTTTATCATCCCTGAAGAATTACAGCTGTTGCACGCAGAATTCTCAGAAAATTCCTGACCCTGTCCTTTTTCCAATTCCCAGGTGAGCTTTCAGCTGATTGGAGACGATGCAGCAATTGGTGCTTCCAATTTTGCTGCTGTCTAGCACTACCTTTTTGGGATTGTATTTTGAATTAGGCAAACCAAGTGATATTCCTGTGGTCTGTGTTTGCTGCGTTTCATGCTTTGGCATTGAGAGTCAGGAGAATGAGGTCATACTTAGCTATAAATTCCTCAAAACTATTGTGAGCCACCAGTATTGTAGAAGTTTTAAAGCCTTCAGAATATGACAGTCACACAGAAGAATGCGTGATCATGTACTGGTTTTCAGGTAATGCAGTATTCGCTAATCAGTAATTCTAGTTCATCTTACTTCAGTGTTTTACTGTTCTTTTCTGTGTATCGGTCATTTTATTTATAGACATTTTCAAACTGAAAGTTGGCACTTCACTGCACTAAAAGGGATTCTGGCTTCATTGTTTTGTGATAGGACACTCTCTCCAGACTGTCTTCAGTTGCTCCTTTTTGCTTCCCTGTCATGTTAAAATTCAGTGAAACTGCATTTTAGCTTCACAATTTGTAGCATATTCATGGTATTTCTAGATTCCTTAAAATATATATTTTCCTCCCACTAAGTATCTTGTCTAGAATTGTTTTTAAAACAAGTTAAATTCCGATCACCTTAAGTGACTCTTTGTTTTTCTCTACTTCTTAATAGTCATTTATTTATGTGATTTCTCTGCTCCTTCCTGGAAATATTGAGAACTCCTACTGTAATTTTATCAGTGTAGGTGGTGTTTCAAAAAGGCAGAAGAAATGAGAAGTGTGCAGTAAGCTAATTAAATAGATTAACAATGTGTAAAAGAACAGATAAAATATTTTCTCTAGTGACTCTATCACAATACTCATTGAGTTTAATAACCTAGAAGTACCTTGGCGATAAAAACTAAAGTGAAACATCCCCTGTAAGTGGACAAAATAGTACTTTCTTGGCTGACATGATTAACGCTCTTAGGATTTCTTAAGGCTGTGCTGCATTTTGTACAGTGACATCCACTTCAAAAATCAGTGGGTCATCAGGGTCCATTTTACCTAAATTGAAAGCATTTAGCATCCATAAATGCCAGTTTTCATCCCAGGAAATACAATACTGGAAAAAATAAAATTGTTCCAAAGAAAAGCAGCTAGTAAACAAGCCTTCTCAATGTAGTATATGTCTGTTCCTGTAGAAAAAGCAAGGTAGAAGTCTTATTAATCTAGAGGTTTATTTATTGTAGCCGTGCTCGCTCACTGTGGAGTCTGCAAGCTAGGATCTGAGTTAGTGGTCAGTTCTGAGAAGAATTAATTGGATAAGCGGATGCAATGAGTGAGATACTGAGGGGCTGAGAAAAGAAATTAGATATCTGGTGACCTTTCAAATTCACCCCAAAAACAAGCTTGAGGCACCATGTTTTGGTGACGGTAGGTATGCATTGTGCAGACTTCAAGGTGCAGTTGCGCTCTTTGACTTCCCAGGCTTGGCTTCTGAGGAAAGACAGAAGAGCAGAGATTTCCATTCTCCATCACAGTTGCCAAAAGGTTTTAGGGCAGCAAGAAAAATATTGCCTCTTCTCAAAGAATGAGCTTGGAAGCATCAAATAAACCAGGTAACAGCAATGTTTAAGCTGGAAGCTCTGAATAGTACCCAGTGATTTCATCCTAGAAGGAGCCTTGTACATGCAACTTTGAGAGCAGAAAAGTAGAAAAGAGAGGCAGAAGATAAGACACGTGAGACACAGAAGGTGGTCAGAGAAAAATATGTCAAAAAGCAAGGAAAGAAAGGAATAGGAGCAGGATAACTGAGACATTATAAATGTCATTATTTAACTATGGAAATTCTTCAAACTATCTGTTCCTACTGTTTCTTATTTTTTCAAGGTGTCCTGTCTTCCTCATGTATTCTATCCATCTTCTTGTTTGTTTCCTGCACAATTTCATTCTTTCCACAAAGCCTTTCAGTTTCT
Organism: Phalacrocorax carbo; assembly: GCF_963921805.1. Lineage (NCBI taxonomy): Eukaryota > Metazoa > Chordata > Aves > Suliformes > Phalacrocoracidae > Phalacrocorax > Phalacrocorax carbo. The sequence continues at coordinate 68,527,590 of NC_087514.1, read as the reverse complement.
TTTTACTGCTTCATATTTTCATCCCTAAAGAAAATTATAAGATCTCTGTCTGCTATGTCTTTCCTTTCCTGGTTCCACCCAGGAATTTGTCCCATTTCCTTGTGCTCACCTGCTTTTGCGGAAGGGGCAATCTTCTCCTAACATTGACTGCTATCGTTGAGAAAAAATAAACAGATAACTTCTGGCCAGTATTCAATAATATGAAGCCAACTGGAGATAAAATATGTTGTTAGGCTTTCTTTGGAATATTAATATGAAGTTTTTGAGGCAAGAGTAGTCTCTTTTTTTTAACTTGTTGCTGAACAATTATTCACATAGTCTGTTCTTGTGTTTGGAGGGTGCTTGAGATGCCTTGATATGGCCTTAAATATTCTTTAAGGTTATGTTGAAATACATACTGTATCAAATAAAGAGGGGTTTTAATTTTTCTTTCACTGGTTTAAAAGAAAGCAAAACCAAATTTTCACCAAGCTTGGATGTATGCCTTGAAAGCTGTAAACTACTAACGTAAAAATGTTAGCAAAACAAAGCCTGTATTTAATCCAACTTCACATATTATGAAGAAATGCATTTTTGGTTGTTTGCTTGTTTTTTTCCTTTGCAATGTATTTTAGGTTCCTAATTTCAAGAAGCCCCAATCTTCTTTTCCCAAAGATACTTCCAGTGAGTTCGATAAACAGAAATATGGAGATTCTGTCCTCCTTGTGGTTTCTGAACTGTCCTGCAAAGCAGACGTACAGGCACAGATGTGCGTGAGATCTTCCTTCATATTGCCCTATTCCTGGTTCTTGCCTGATTTCTACAGCAAAATCTTAAGAACAACTTACTTCAAGTTCTCGTGAGTTTGCAAAGAACTAATTCCCCTGTTCTGGCTTTAATTATGCTTTCCTATAATTCAAGTTGATACATTAAGGTCTTTGCAGAAAGGCAGTCTCTGAAAGTGACTCCTGCTAATATCACAGGATACTATTCATATAAATGGGGAACTGTATCTTTGCTCGTGTTTGTAAGTGGTTTCAGGGCAAAAAATCACTGTGGTAATTTAGAATGGAAGAGACAGAGACATTTATTTCAGTAAGAAATTTCAGAATCTGAAAGGAAAATATTTAGGTGTGTAAAATACAAGTGGTCACTTGCCAGAATTTTCAGGATGGCATGCATCAGTGTCTTTTGGCCTTTTGTGCAGTCATCCTCCCGGTACTTAAAGCAGGACTATAGGAAAGATAGGGGCAATCCCTTTAGCAAGGCCTGTTATGACAGGACAGGGGTAATGGTTATAAACTAAAGGAGGGTAGATTTAGACTGGGTATAAGGAAAGAATTCTTTACAATGAGGGTGGTGAAACACTGGCACAGGTTGCCCAGAGAGGTGGTAGGTGCCCCATCCCTGGAAATGCTGAAGGTCAGGTTGGACGGGGCTCTGATCAACCTGATCTAGTTGAAGATGTCCCTGCTCACTGCAGGGGGGTTGGACTGGATGGCCTCTAAACCTAAAGCATTCTATGATTCTATGATCATCCATGTTAGGAAACTTTTTTTGCTTATGGCAGTAGTATTCTATTGAATATTTTTAATCTCTTCTTCTGTTTCCTAGATAAATTTCTTAAATATTTTTAGCTTTCAAAAAAAAAAAAAAACCAGAACAAAAAAAAAACCTGCAACAAAGCCACAACAAAACCACAACAAACAAAAAAAAGAAAAAAAGGAAAGAGGTTAGAACATCACCTGGGAGAGAATTAGAGCTGTGTAGTGGTATTATATGGTTGTGTCATCTTGCACTGTAGATTCACACTCCACTGCCACCCTAAAAGGCCTTAGGTTTCCCATGAACTGAATAAGTCCTTGTCAGACTTCAGTTGCCTTGAACAAAATGAAATCAAACTTAAGAATTTTTTAGAGAACTACTCACCATTCCTTCATGTTTAAACTTTATATTGTGCATGTGTGATAGGTTGGTATTCGCAACACAAGGCAGAGGAGAAGAATGATCAGTACCTTCTATACCTCTAATACCTTATGGCTGAGAAACTCCATATAGTTAAGAGTTTCCTAATGCATTTGATATAAAAATCCTCAATTTATCTGAAACCAAGACTAATCCAGACTCAAAGAAAAAAATGCCCATTTAGATTATATTGAAAAAATGTTCCAAGACAATGCTTGTTGTAACAGATGTTAGCATTGCGCATTGAAATTTTATTGCTTATACCACAGCATTGTCCTAGTTCTGTTTTGGTTTTTGCTATGCTTGGTGCTTGTTTTTTAGAAAATGATAATACAAGGATGAAATATGATTCTAAACAGTGATTTAACTTGTAAGCATTCCCCCCACACAATAGTTTTGATTGGGTATCTAATTATCTTCCATTCATCAGGCAATTACAGGGTATTTTCAAATTAAAATATGGTGCAGGGATAAAATTTAAAAGTGGGCACAGTTGTGCACATGATGTAGATGAGTAGTAGGAAAATCTGAGATATCGTCCAGATCAGAAGAGAATAAGCTCACTTCAGTGAAATAACCATTTCTGAAGCAATTTATCAAAATTCAGGGCCTTGATTACTAACAGGTTAATATAACATCCTGTAAAAGTCATGGAATGTCTTTTGGACTGATGAATCTTCCTGGAAGAGTACACAAATTTAACAGAATCTATTCCCGGTGAAAGCTAATCTGGAAGTGCTGAATTCAAGAAGATAAAGCAGCTGTTAAACTGCTTGAAGTTAGCATGTGCAGGAATGGGGCCGTTACTTAAGTTCGATTTTAAAAATATGTCTGTCTCCTATCACTTTAATTATGAATGATTAAAGCTAGAATTAACTCAGGATATGAGAGTAATTTTTAAGTGTCCCTGTGTGGTTTTTTCAGTGCTATTGTCTCTTCATGGATATATTTATTTACTTTTTTTTTTTTAAACTAATCTTATTCTAAGGACTGTGATTATTTATGTATTATGCGTCCAACCCAAATTTATACCATCTTTTCTCTGTCTTAATGCTTGCTTTTAGATGGCTTTGTTATGATTCAGGATTGAGTTTCATCATACTGCAGAACTAATTGTGCCCTGTTAGGAGAGTGGAACCTTTGCAGAGTGAGAGATACCTTTTCCCTAAGAAAAGTGTTTAAGAAAAGACATCCCAGTCATGCCTCTTGGACTTCAAATCTAGAAATGTAGGAGAATATATGCAGTCTCACACAATCACAATTCTGCCTTCTTTTCATGTTATTAATTTACTGTATAGAAAGGGAAGAAAGGGCCCAAGATGGGGATTAACACTACTCTTCTAAGACTTTTTTCACATATTCTCAGTCACCCCCAAACATGTATCTGCCCTGTCATTAATACAATGCCATTTGTCCTCTGATTATCTGTGCTAGAGTGTTGCACTGGGGTTCTTGAGAGAACCAGTGATGTGGACCACTCTGTAGCATATGGCTCAGGCAGGCAGTCTCCTAGAGAAATAAGAACTTAAGCTGTTAACATCTGGCCAGTCTTTGTTCATTTGTCTGGAGCAGACAGATTGATCTGCGTGTAGTTTGGCTTCCAGTGCAGTTTCATGTTTTATTTACTCCGCTTTAACTGCAGGCTGCTGATGAAAGGGGCAGTCCTGTCGTCCCCACCCCCGCCAAGTTTCTGTCTTCTCTGTTGCACCTGATCTTACAATTCATTCCACTGTGTTGTGAATCAGCCCATCTGTCCAAAGCTAATCTTCCATTTGCAGGGTGACTCAGGCTCTGTGGTTATAACTTCCCCTGCAGTTCTCATGTCCTTCGGAAAAGCAGGAACTTAGCTTTCAGAGAGACGTATTGGACATCACTCAAAGTGCAGAGTGAAGATTTTGTGTGGTGGGAGTGTGAAAGCTGGTATGAAAACTTTTTATTTTTCAGTTTTGAGAAGTTTGTTCCCCTCCAAGATGGAGTGGGGCATGTAGCAGATCCAGGCATTTCTGCTCACTGGGAAAGTGTTTCCATGGTGAATTTCCTTTGTTCTTTGCAAAAATGATGACAATATGATGGAAATGAAAGAGGGAGAAGTTGTCAGAGTTATGGTGTGACTTCTAGAGGTTTTGAACGCTACTGAGGTACTAGATTTAGCATGGTTCTTCTGAGTCCTGTGAAATATTTAGAGGTCATGAGATTATGAGAAGGTCATAGGATTATGATATAGGAAATGGGGAGAAGGCAGAGAGATAGAACATTAGCCTAGGTTTGTCCCTCTTTATAGGAAATGGTCTGTGCACATTCAGCTACAGAGTAGGGGGTCATTTGTAGGTGGCAAGCGTCCTACATTGTTAAACAGAATGTCTTATCTGAGTGAGAAAGTGTCTTTGAGAGACATGACCTGGTAAATTTAATGACATTCCTCATTACCACCCCTTTTCTTAAGAATTTTTATTTGCCACTGGCATATTCTGAGCTTGTTTGCTCCCAATGACTGGCACTGGGCCAATGGTGTACATTAAAATTACTTTCTAAACTTTATTGTAGCTTGGAAAATGGTTTCACATTGTGGCTGACAAAAATCAACCTTTTGCAAACCAGTAGAATAGTTTGAGGTACTGACCTGTATCAAAACTTTTGGAAATGCAGGACACGTCAACCAGACATTTCCTTTTCCCAGATCTCGTGCCTCAGGTCTTGCATCAAAAAACCTTCAAATTGACATCACAAGTCCCAGAAAAACATTATTTTCTAAGGCAGTTTAGACATACCTATAGATTATAGGAGCATTCTGAAACCTAAGCTATTACTCTAAAGCACAATGTATATGATGTATCTGTGGCCTGTAGTTCCCTGACATTTCCTTCCCTCCAGTCTTCAGGCATTTCTCCCAGTCACCGTGATAGTTCAAAGATTATTGCCCCCACTACAGTATCACCCATATTGGTGTTCTCAGTAATTCTCAGTAATTCTTACCCCAAAAAATTGTAGCCCTGCAACTGCACACAGATATCTAAGTCACCATGTTTATTCTCCATGCTGCATGCATTAGTGTATAGGCACTTCAGACAGGCACCCCAGTATGCTGATTTCCCAAAAAGTATATGGGAGATTTCTCCATAGTGGTGCCTTGTAGGTACATCCTTGCTTAAATGCAGATGCTGGAGGTGACCCTGCTTAAGCCTTGTTTTATTGATCTTGTGATTCCTTTTGGTCGCATTGCTCCAGGCCTTTGCTCATCAGCCCTCATGTCCATCACTCCCTCTCAGGGCTGCTAGTAACTCTCTCCTCTGTCATTCCTAGTTTAAACTGCATCTTTACTAGGTCAGCCATTCTATTAGCAATGATATCTTTGCCCCACTTAGAAGGATCCTATCTCTCCCAAGCAAATGCTGATCCGCAAACAGGGTCCCATAGTTGTAGAAACTAAAACCCTATTGCCAAGACCAGCTCCACAACCAGTTGCGGACATGCATTATAAGCCTCCTTCTCTTCATAGCCCTTCCCTTCACTTGAAGAAGGAAGAAGAACACCACCTGGGACCCCATGCCCCAGACTATTTCTCCCAGAACTCTGAAGTCACTTTTGATATTCTCCAGGCAGCATCATTGGTGCCCACATGGAAGAACAGCAGGGGGTAATAGTCTGAGGGTCAGACAACCTTTGGCGGTCTTTGTACAACGTCCTGGACCCAGGTCCCCAGCAAGCAGCAAACCTCTGTAGATCATAGGTCAGGTCCACAGATGGGTGCTTATGTTCTCTGCAGCAAGGAGCCACCCATTACTATTTCTTGCCACTTCTTCCTGGTGGCCTTGCATGGTTGAGGATCAGTTGACCCAGATACAGTGCTTGAAAGCATATCTGGCTCCTCTTCAACTTTGAGGGTTGTGAATCTCTTTCATAGTTGTAAGCTTCTAGGTAGAGCAGTAGTCTTCCCCTTAGTGCCAGAGGTCACCAACTTGGGATGAACACTGCCTGCATCTCCACTGCAGCCTGGTGTCCAGGGCTATTCAAACCGTAGTGCCTCTGAGAAGGCTCTGTCTCTCTTTCATCTTCTCTGATCTTGTGCAGCCTGATGATTTTCTCCTGTAACTCTTCTACTTAGTGATACAGCCTTCAAAGACAGCACACTTCCTGCAGGACAGAGGTCCGTCTCTCCTGGCATCAGAGAGGCTTCACGCACTCTGTGCAGGCTGGAACTTAGATGCTGCATCCACCATCGAAAACACCATGTGGGTTAAAGCCTCCACTCTTGTAGGGTCAGCAGCTCCAAAACCTGATAGGAAACTGCTCTGTGGTGTGTCCCTGTCATACCTGCAGCTGTTTATGCTGGTTTGAACCTAGTTTGGGGGTTTTTGTGCGTCTATCTCTCCCCTTTCTTCTTCTTTGCACCCTTCCATACAAGCAGCTGTGCTGTTGGCTGCCTCTAGGAGCTGTGCTCTGGGCCTGTCTCTTATAAAGGCCTCTTCTGAGCACCAGTGGAAATGGTTCTTGACCCTCTGTAATTAGAAGGCAGCTGCAACAAAGGCTCCAGGCACCTTCGGTCAAGGGTACCTGATCATGCTCATTAGAAGTTGCTAAAGCTTCCTCAGGCCTGCACCCTCATGGCTCCCCTCATCTCATCCTTGCCTGACAGCAGCAGGCACCCTCAGGTTTCTCAGAGGGTTCCCAGGAGTTCCCTGATGATCCTGGACCTTGTCCCCAGAAGATCCCAAAACAAAGCCCAGAGACTGCTGCACAGAGTGCTGTGTCTGCATGGGACGCAGGAATAGCAAAGTCTTGAAGGAAAGAAAAAACAGGGAGGCAGGGGGCAGGAAAGATAAATCAACTTAGTTTTATCAAAGGAAGATGATGTCAGAGATGGTAAAAGAATTTATTTCTTAGAACTAATAGAGTGGATTTTAATGCTTAGCTGAAATCTAAGTTGGTTGGTACAGTGCCCTGCAGGAGCTGGGTGGAACAGAGATGGTGGGTGCAGGAAGTCCTAAGGCAGTTCAGGAGCACAGCCAGAGAGAAGACTGCAGCAAATAGTATTATAAGGATACTTATCAGGATAGAGAAGTTGAGAGTGATTTTTTTTTTTTTTTTTTAAAGGAATAGCCCTGGGACCAATTGTTTTCAATGTATTAATTCGTTACTTAGGGGAGAGCAACATATAAATTTGTGAAAGTTGTAGATGACACAGGGAATAAAGAAATTCCAACAAGAACAAACAGATCATCATAAAGGGTGGTCTGGATGGTCTTGTTAACAGGAACCAGAAAATGAAGTGTAGAACTTCATATGTGGTAAGCTTTGCGTATGGTAAGCTTCCTAGACTCTCCAGGATTTTAATTTAACAGATTACAACTGTTGCAGGACCCTAAGACATTCTTGATGCTTTCAAATTCTCTCCCTTTTAAACTCTCTTCCTTTGGAACATTATAGCTGTAGTCTTGAATATTTTATTACAGATTTAAGTTTTGGTTCTGGAAAGTGTTTTACAGCCTACAGCGTATGAAGAGACTTCCCGTGTGTGGATTTTTTAAATCTATGTATCAACTTTGGTTTGGTTGTCCCAGGCAGTCCCTATCAGTGATAAGTTCTTGTGGATTTTAGACACACTCCCTCCTTAACAAGAATCTCCTTTCCCTGTTCTTTCCTAGATCTAATCAAACAGAATTGTAACCGTGAGCTCCTTCTGCAAGTGAAGATTTTCAGTTTGTTTAATCAGTGTTCCATCACTTTGTGGAGAACTTATTTAATAAAAATATATTTTTTCATTTTGTTAGAAAATACAGAATTAATCAAACTCTGATTATTATTGAAAATGTTGTTATGATGATAATCATACTGTTATGATATTGAAGATACACTTGAAGACATTATAAGTTCATTATGAACAATTTTTGCCAAATGCCTTCTTTGTAGTCCAGATCAGACAAGCTACTTGGATACTGTATTAGTATTCCCTTGCTGAATGAATGCATTAATGCTTCCAGCACACACATTTCTAAACTTTGACTACAGTCAATACAGTTAAAGAGAACTTGAGACAACCCTTTCTGTAAATGTCAAAAGCTAAATTGCATACATGTTAAATAGGAGTTAAATTCACTAAAAAGTTATTGCAGTGGTTGTCTTGGCTTCATCTCCGGAGCTCTTTGCAATTGCTTTGACACTAGGGGAAGCTTTAAGGAGGCTCATAAAGCTACATCTGTAAAAGTGTTTAGGCTCCTTGTCCCTAGCTCCAAGACCTGTGGAGTTTAGTTGCTCTTCCTCCTTACACAATTGATGGAGTAGTGGATAAATCATTTTTTGACTCATTCCCAAAACCAGAGCCAGAGATGACAGTGCACAGACCAAGGAACTAGCAAAGTTAGCTAAGAGTCAGCGCTAAGATTTCCGTGTATTATAAATCCTGCCACATTCCAGGGAGTTAAAGCCTTCCTCAGGGGTTATAGAGATATGCTTCTGTACATACAGCATTCACATCCGTGAATCATTTTCTGGACCCCAGAGTGCTACTGTCTGTACTTCAAAGGCTAAATGGAGGTCAGTCCTTTCTCTCAGAAAGCTACTTCTGCAGATGATGATATTTTTGCCTTAGCTTCTCTTTCAAGAACACACCAAGGAAGTAGAAACTCTTTTCTGTTTCCTTCTCTTTGAATCCTCTGAAAGGAATTCAAACTCAGATCAGCCCTCCACAAGGACGGAGCCCTAATCAATAGAGTGGCAGACATCTGCATCCTTTTCTGGCAGTAACTCCAAGTACTTTCACTACTGTAATAAATGGGAGTGCAGCCCATTCCAGAAGGGTACGGTGTAGGTGGAAAACAAGGAATGTGTCCAGATACTCTTAAACAGATGCATGACAAGAAATGCTTATATTTGCTCTGCACTGCTCTGAGGGAGGAAGGTGGGTGGTGAATTCCTGTGCTTCATTCTGCAAATTACGTGTGTACTAAAGGGAGGACGATTACAGAACAGAATTAGATAGTGCTGAAGAGAACGTTTTACTTACAGAACTTTTTTAAGGTTCGGCCTGTAAATGGACATTGAGCTGGCAGTTGTTCGGATGATGAGAAATGAGCAGATGTTGGTCTTTCGCCAGCAGAGACTGTTCTAGTCATTCCTTAGATTTGCACAGTTAGTAATGGGGCATGAGCAGGGGTGACTTTATTGTGCCTTTGTTTGCAGTATAGAGATATAGCAGATATTTGTTCTGATACATTTTGCATCCCAAATTTAAAGAGGGATTGCTAAGATAAACTAAAACTGTGCCATGAAAGACAAGATGATATATGGCATTAACAGGCCCTAATGGGCAGGCCAAAGCTTCCTTAATAATACGCTGTGATCAAGTGCAACTTGCCAGACAGAACAACCAGGTATCAAGGACTGGTGCATACCCTAGGATGCAGTTGCCTTTCCTAATAAGAAAATAAACAAGAGTTTTGGGAAAATGCATTGCTTAAAGTGAATATGTGGGAAACAGGAGGTTATGGCTTTGCAGTTATCAGGAGTTGTGCTTTGCATGGTGGTTGCTGAAACCATGGCTTCCTATAGAAGCAAGAATCCATCCATAAATCAAACCTCCTATTCAATATAGAACCCTACTCCCCCACAGTTCCTCTTGCCTTCAAGCACAGGACACAACAAAGTTCTTGTTTGCAGTCACTAGGAAGGAAGCAGGAATGTTTTCCCCAGACCTTACTTGGCCCACTTTCCCCCCTTGCTTTGTGCTGAACTCCTCTGAATCTTATCATGCCTCCAGTTTGAAAACTTCCCTCCTGTGATCCTTCTGCCTGTTGAGGTCGCATGTAGTAGAGGTATGGTCTCTGTATCCTTTATCTATCTAAAGTGATTATGTATATGTGATACTAATTTTAAACAGAATGGGATTGCAGAATCCATCTGCATCAAATTAATCAATGAAAAGCATATCCTTTTGTTTCCTTCAAGTAATTTTCATCAATGCCCAGCTTCATCAAGATGATGTCCGCATGTCTTTTCAAGAGATCTTCTCTCTAAGACTGTAAAACAGCAATTTATATCAGCATTAAAATCACCATTTGGAAGGTATAAGGGAGGAAAATCTGACTCAAAATGCTTAGAACAAATTATATAAATCTGCATTTTTACTATAGGGTTTTGTATCCAGTCCTGACAATTACAGTAAGAATTCATAAGAGTTCAGAGCCCCCTAGGCTAGCACTGATCCAAATTGGCATGCTCATGCAGTGTGATGCTTGCAAAGTTCCCAGCTCTGATATATTTCTTTGGCTATACTGAAAAATTATACTCCTCTCAGTACCAGAGTTTGTAGGGCTGTCTGCATCACATTGAAATGTGTGCCCTGAAGAAAGAGAGGAGGGAAATATATGAATTATCTTTTGACTATGACACGCTGCAGTGTAGCCTTCAGCTCTTATTTTGCTTTCCAGTCATTTTCCTCACTTCAGCTTTATTTGTTTAATTCCAGCCTATATGATGTTGTGATGTACTAGCAAACTAACTTGCCTACAGCCTAGTAAAAATCTCATATTTTGCCTCTGTCAGGTCTAATGATTGCAGAAGTGTTTGCTCTTGCACTGGTGGAACAGACAAGTGCTCTGTGCTCTGTGTTACCCTTGTCAGTCTTCTGCAATCGGTCCTGAGGTCTGCCCTCAGACCAGCTTTGCTTCACTTGTCCAGTTTGCTGAAATGAAAAACCATGGTATTTGCTCTGAAGGTTTCTGTGATGGATTCCTTCATCCATGGTTTCATGCATGTTTTTGTTTATATGAATATTAGACACTTCAGGTCAAATGTTTGTCAAAGGCTAAAAGCAAGAACTATTCAACACCCTTTCACCTGGAAACTGATTGGTTTTAGCTTTCCTGTTCTCTTGGAATTACTTTTCTTTTGTGCAGCTCTACCAATAAAAAACTAAAGAAATCCCCCCACCTTGACTGCCTTGTTTAGCTTCAGTTTTGTGTCCTTAAAATGCTTTGCATAACTTTTTTGTTTAGTGTTTTCCATATAAAATACTTGCTATCAATTTCTTAAATTTACCTCTGATTGAGCCTTTCTTTCACTGGCAGGGTTCCTGTATATTGTTGACCGATATCCTTGGGCAAATTTTTAATTAGAAAACTAGGTAAAGATTGATTCTCAATAGGCTTCGTAAAACAGACTTTTTTCTATCATTCTTATAAAGAACACTAGATTCAGATTTGGTCCTCTTAAATATTTGCTGTATTAAAGGTGCATGACCCATGAAAGGCTTCAGCTTTAATGATGAGCTGAAAATATGCCAGCATAACTGACTCCTCAGGGCCAGAATGCACCCTTTTGTTCACAGGAATTGCTCTGTGTTTGGGATTCATTTTGTGTAACATCAGCCACCTAAACAGGGGTACTTAGTCTAAGCTAATCATTTAAGTTACTTTTGTAGCCTGTGGGCCCCTCTCACCCCAAGTTGAGGTGTCTCAATAGAAAAAAAATCTATCATACTTTCCAGATTCCTACTGTCTTCCACTGGCTAACTTAAACTAGGAACTGCAGGGGAGGGAGATTATGACCCATGGTTGAGTAGATAGGGATCAAAAGCATAGGGTGAAGGGTGATGAGAACAAGAGAAACTTCAGGAACAATAAAGAAGTGTGAAGGGACACCTGACTCAAAGGTACACAAATGGATGCATCCTGGAAAACAAGCAGGAGGAACTTGTGCTGCACGTGCAGTCACCAAACTCCATTACTGGAACAACAGAGAGATGGTGGGAGAATTTACGTGGCTGGTCTGCTGCAGTGGATGGACACAAGCTCAACAGGAAACACAGGCAAAGAGTGAGGAGGATTGGGCTGCCCTCTGTTGTGAAGGAGAGACTTGAACAGAAGCAGGTAATCTCTTCTATGGGATGGATGACAGTCTGGCAGAATCAGAGGAGAGGCCAGTAGAGATGATGCTGTGGTGTGAGTTTGTTACCACTCAGACAGAATAAGGAATTGAACAAAGCTATCTCTAAGCAGCTTGAGGAAAATATTTTCCACAAATACAGTGCTGTTCCTTGCAGGAGAAGCAATATTTTATTCTTCTGATTTCATTCCAGCTAAGGAGGAGTCCAGGGATAAACCACCATAAAGCTGATAGTGAAGCAGTCTGGCTCTAAGCACTCAGAACCTGTAGGATCCATGCTGTAACATGCTTAGGAATAAGGCGGAAAGCTAAACACCCCATTCTCCTTTAGGAACAGACAGATAACTCACCAATTCCATAACTTCTGAGCACAAAAGGACATGAGTATCAACATTTAATTTGTCTTTTCCAGAAGCTACCCTCTTAGCCTTTCCTCAAACCTCCCTTGTCTATGGTCCCTTACCAAAAAATACAGTAGAGCATTGCTATGTTTTGACAGCTATTCACATTAATTGAAGTTTAGTGACAGTAATCAAAGTCAACAAACCAGGCAGTTCTGAGTGAAATACGGAACATACTGGGATTTGAATACTGGCTTATCATATTTGCATAAGAAGAAAAGGGTTAAATCCTATTAAATGGATTAATTTTTATTTCTCTTGCAGAAATGTCAGTTATGCAGAATGAATGTTTAGCAGTCTGTGGTAATTCATGATGAAGTGATTTACATTTACTAGAAATCCAAGTAACCTTAAACAAGACACCCAGATAATTTGATACTATGGTAGAAATTCTATCTCAATTTAAAATAAAACTGTGGACTAGTACTGAATGCACATACATTTTCAATTATCAGTACAAAAGACCTCTTTCCTGTAAAATTTAATGTAAGAATGAAAGACAGGAAGGGAAAAATAATGGAAGTATTTTCAGATGTACACAGTATGGATGTTTGCATTTCAGTCAGCAATGCAAGGAAGGAAAACATTCTCAGCTGTAGTTAGGCCTATCTGCAAACTTTTATTGGTGAAAAAAAGAAAGCTAAATACGATTACTTGATAAGCAAATGCTAAACTTTGGGACCTGAGATTCCAAGTGTGACCCTGAGAATAAGTCTGCAATAAAAAGTTCTTACCTGTCTCCAAGACAGAAATGACTTTCCAAAAGGATTTTGTGTGTTAAGGGTGAGATTCTGTCAATCTCCATTACATGATTTTGATGCAGTACTTTCTGACTAAAGCATTATGCCCTGTATTTTTGCAGAGGTTCAGGCTGAATGGTTGTGCGTTTCCTTCTGGAATTAGAAACTTGATATTTTTCTTTAAAAAGCCTGTTACGTACCAGCCAATCTTAATACAGTGTTGTGTAGTAGAATGTAAACATCTTCCACTGAGATTTTATTGTTAAGCATGACGTCATGTGGTTTGGAATATCCCTTTGGTCAGTTTGGGTCAACTGTTCCAGCTGTGTCCTCTCCCAGCATCTTACCTATCTCCAGCCCACTGGCTTTTGGGGGTGGGTGGGGGAGTGAAAACCTTGACGCTGTGCAAGAACTGTTTAGCAATGGCCAAAACACTGGTGGGTTATCATGGCTGTTTCAGCCACAAATGCAAAGCACAGCACCTCACGGGCTGCTGTGAAGAAAGTTGACTTATAACTTCATTCCAGCCAGACCCAGTACATCACGCTACTGCTTTGTGCTCAGGTTCCTGCCAGTGAAATGGAAGTCATCATTGTTTTTCATCCATAGATCTTAAATAGTTAAAAAGAGCGTCATATCTTTGTTATCTACGGGTATTTATTCTCATTTTGTCAACACAGACACTGAGGTGCAAATAAATTAAGAATGTCTTTTTTAGTGGGGGTTAGAGTGGATGCCAGTAAAAAGTTCAAAATATGAAAGCTTGATTATATCTCTAGTATGAAGTCATTGTCCCGTAGTCAAAATCCAGATATTTTCTTGATTTGCTAAAGAAAAATGCTACAGAATCTAATTCATATATGCATAATCCTATTGTTTTTCCAAGTATGCATCCTCGAGAACACCAGAAGACTGGGATATTTACTATATTCTTTGTCACTGTCCTAATGTCTAACAATATACATTTAAAAATGTGTCTTATTTCATCTTTAACTTCCAGTCACTATATTTTACGTATTTTTGTCTGCTAGATTAAAGAGATTGGAGTTAGAAAATCTCCTTAAGCACATAATTTATCATGTACAGACTATATCATCATGATTCAGTTCTGTCTTAATCCATCTTAGAGCTCATTTACTCTCTTACTGTACAATCTATTTCCAAATTGCAAATCAATCTTACGGTTTTCCTCTAAATTTTGAGTTTTTTCTTGGCATTGATTTTAGTGGAAAAACTGGATAGAATTGGCTATCCCTAGTGTTGGGAGAGGAGTGTATAAGGACTCCAGGTACTTTAAGCATATGTCTTTTTATATAAACATATGTCTTGAAGTGTATGTCTTTTCGCAGGTGGGCACGGATTGCTTTCAATCCATGCTGCAATCCAGATAGAGGCTGGCAAACTGAACTGTGCCCAGCTAGCTGCAAGCCCGGCTAAGGATCCCAAAGAGCAGTGGTCTCCAAATGGGGGGATCTGCATCCGAGGACATGTGCAAGGCGATCTGTTGGAGTGCAGGAAGAAAATAGTTGAACTTCCATTTATATTTATTTTTATCTAAAAAAATAGGGAAGAAATTAAGCTTTACTAATATTTAATATACAGATTGACACTGGTGCGTTTAGTCAGTCCATATGTCAGATGGCCATGTAGGGTTCATGAGGTGCCCTGAGGGAAGAGTGGGTACTCCACAATGTGGAAGGGTTGACAGTGGCATTCTCACTCATTCGTTCGCTTTCAGCATATTGCCATGTATTACAATTTACATGTGCCCAGTTAAGTGCATTTGTGGATTATATTATCTAGTTTTTACTAAACTACAAAACGGACAGGTGGCTTAAAAAGATTCCTGCAAAGAAACTGCAGATTGAAGATAATACTGATAATGCCAGTACAAGCAAGCAAGGAGAAAATGGCAGAGCTAACACTTCTATTGCTAGTATGAGCTCTTCATCAGCCACATTATGGGTAAAAACGATGACAAGCTAACCAGATCTGACAGAATGTCAGCCAAAAAAAGCACAAAATTTTCAAGAAGACTATTTGAAATATGGATTTATACGTTGCTACTGTTGCTAATGATGAACCTCACCCTAAGTGTATACTGTGCCTTGAGACGTTAGCTATTAATAGTATATGAAACCATTACAATTAGGAAGACATTTAAAAATTAAGCATCCAGAACATGAAGACAAACCTCAGCGATTTTTTCAGTCATGTTTGAAGTCGTGATACTCAGTCCAGTACTTTGCATAACTAAACATAATGATAAACATTTAAAAGCGTATTTTGAGGTTTCTTGATAACAAAAGACAAAGAGCCACATACGATTAAGGAAGCACCTCTTCTTCCTGCTGCAGTAAAAATGGCTGAAATAATGCATGAAAAACAATATGGCAACAAACTGAAGTCTGTTCCTTTGTTGGGAAATGCTATTGGAAGATGCACAGAAGAGTTGAAGAGTTGCCGAAGAGTTGCCGAAATACATATCAGAACAAATCACACAGTGTGGGCAGTTTGATGCAGCTGGGTGAAAGTACAGATGTTTCTAACACGTCTCAGCTTATGGTATTTGATGGATTCTGCCTCAATAATAAAACAGGTTTTTGTGAGCCACTAAAGGAAAAATGTACTGCAGAAGATACATTCTCGACAGTAAGTGACTTCTTTAAAGAGTAATGTTTTATAGAAAACCTGTGTAAGGGTAACCACTAATGGAGCAGCTGGAATAAAAAATGTATTCCAAGGTAAGGTTACAGAGCTAGCATCACACATGAAATTCTTTCACTGTGTCAGTCATAGGCAAGCTCTTGCAGCAGAGTAGCTGGAGCCAAAAGTGCGTGAAGTGCTGCAGGGTGCAATACTCTGTAATGAGATGGGAGTGACCACAAAAATATTTTGCACCTCAGAGGTTCACTAGTTTTCTTATGGTGAAGTGTTTAAAAAAGTTGTTGAACTTGATGTTATGCATTTTTCTTTTACAAAATGACAAGTGTTCCAAAGTTGCTGGCCTTTTCTGTGACGACATCTGTCTACAGCAGATAGTTTCAAAAAAATAAACACACTTAATGTGTACACTTAAAAAACATAGAAACTGAATTTTCCAGCCTGTTTAACAATCTTCCCAACAAGATTTTCAGTAGGTTTTGAACCCAGTTGTTAAACATATAAAAATGCAACACCTTCTGATTAGTTTGCAAGAATAACTGATTGCCATCAGGGAAGATGGAAACTTACTAACAAAAATTCAACAAAAACCTTTGCATGATTGGGGGATGGGACTTAAAAATTAATATCATAATTTAGTAAGTGTAGCCAGTGATGTACGTCCTCCATTTGGATCTGTATGTCTTTGTAAAGTACCATTTTCAGCTAGCAGCCATTAAAACTAAGTATTGAAATAAACTGGACCTAGAACCAGACCTTCAAATGGCTGTATCAATAAGAGTTTAACCAAGAGTTTAAAAACTAATGAAGGATGTTCAATCGCATCACTTTAGTGAAAGCAAGAAGGGGCCTTTTTCACCTCTAATAAATAAAATAATTTTTTTAGAATATTATTTCATCTTTATCTTATCCTTTTTAATTTCTGGGGTTTATTATTTATTTTTTTTATAATAAGCATAATATATTAGTACAGCAGCAAGAACCTGTGTATCATTTATAAATATACATACACAGGGGGTGCATGATCAGAAAAGTTTGGACACCACTGCCATAGAGCCAGAGCACACTAGCTTAGTTCCCTGCTGCAGGCCATTGTGGTTACATAGGCTGAAGTTCCTTCTGGCTGCCTGAAAGAATGGGCAGAGCACATTCATACCTGTCTGAAAAATACTTTGGAAATACCCACAGTAGACCAGAAATGCGAGCTCAGTACTTTTTGTCTGTCATATATAATGAGGTAACTGCCACCTCTTTACACTATGAATAAATCCAAGAAAATCTATTAACCCTTTTTGTCAGAGCCCTAACATGAGAAACTGTGTTTATGCATCATTAATTTTACAGAGGTTCACAGCAAGGGCTCCCCCAGAATCCAACGTAGCTGCTTTGGGGGAAATTGCTCTGCTTCTGGATATCATTATTTTCACTAGGATAAGTAGCCTTAGTAGAAAGTCCCATTCAGTTCCTGTAGGTTCTTTTCACACTGTGACACTGTATGAAGACACTTGCGTGTCACTTCCCCTTGTGAAGCTGAAAATGAATCTATTAAACTGTATTATATAGCAGTTTGGAGAAATGATTGGAAGCTAAGAGATGCACTGTTTTATAAGATATTCTCACTTTCTTAATTTCTCTTCTCCTTTAGGACCATACTTAGAAGGATCACACCATCTGGTGACCTGTGGAATCAGGGCGGGGAGAGGGGGGAGAGGAAGAGGGAGGATTCCCCTTCTCCTCTCTCTATTATAGCTTTCTTGTCCCAAATGTCAGTAAACTTTTGTGTTCCCCTCAATTTGACATCCTCATATAATGTGGAGGAGAATCTGGTTCCGTGTCAATAGACTGATATTTAAAACATTTAGTCACACAAATGAATGGTCAGTAGAAATGGTGAAATGTCTTTTGTAGATATATCATGGTGGTTGTGGTTTCTTACAAGCTAGCATACCACCTATACTTCTGGCATTTTGGAGTGCCCCTCGTTTTATGGAAACAAGCTTCTCTAGTTATTATCCACCAAAATCTCTGAGCACTAAAATGAATAAATACATGAAACCTTATAAAAATTATTCCGATTGCAGGATCAACAATTCTAAGTTCAAATATGCCTGCACAGCTTTAACAGAAACATTCTGTAAGAAAAAAAAGAACCTCATCTAGACAAAACTAATGCCTTTCTCCCGACTCCCTGTCCAGTGCAGCTGCTTCTTGCCAGAACAGAGTTTGCTTGTATGGGCTACTGGAATTATTCCCTGTGTTCTAGGTCTCTTTTTTTTTTTTTGTTTAAAAGAGGGAGATTAATATTACAGGATATTAAAGTTACGTATAAAAAATATGTTAAATGGTATTATCTTTCAGACAAATTAAAAAGTTGTATCAAATGGCGTGGAGTGTATTTAAAACTCAGAAATAGATAAAAGTTATTTTTAAGGGGTTTGTTCAATTCTGTTGAAGTCAAATGCATAACCCTTAATGACACCACGTGTATTCTCTCCTCCCTGAAAGAGCTAAAATAAAGCATTAAATATGCTTATGAAGGTACAGAACATTTTTTCATGCCAGATTGTTGTTAGCTCTTGTGGGGATACAGAAGGGTAGAGTCTGATTCCAGGTGTTCTGTGAATTCCGGGCACAATCCGTAATGTTAAAATGAAAAGGGCAGTGACAGTAAATAGTAACACACATGGTCAAGGAGATGTCTGGCAGTCCATAATTTTCACCACCTGAAGTTGCCAACAAGTTGACCGAAGACACAGAATGAATCTGCTTGCTTAATTTGCAGCATAAAACACTTCAAGTAATTCTCAGGTAACCTAGAAGATTTTTGTCTTCTGGTTTCCATACTGAATTAGGAACTTCATCTCAGACAGTACTGGTAAACTGCTCATGTTTTTGTAACATTTTCCAGTCATGGGTAAAATTGACTTTACTTGCTTAAACCAAATACCTTGTATTAATATGACCCTGAAGAATTTCTCTGTAGGAAAAGAGAATGTGAAGCCAATGAAATGAAAAGATGCCACCATGGTATTTTTACATTGCTCTAAGAAAGAGTGCAACCACAGTAAGGCTGCTTAAGACAACATGCCAAGATGCAGCATAATGCCTGTCCAGAATCCCATTCAGAATAACATAATGTGCAGAATTTATTTGTAAAGGACTTGATATAAGATATGCCAAGAATTAATGTGGCTTAAAAAGCTTCAGGAAAGGATAGTAGAAGGAAGAAATTTCAGAACATAGAAGTCTGCCAAAGGAGAAAGAGCAAGAGCAATTAACAAAGGCATTAAAGGGTTCAAAAAAGTATGTACAAGAGCCCGGGGAAAATGTCTTTTCTAGAAGGACTTTTGACAGGTAACTGGAGTACAGCTTCAGCTGACGATTGAAATCTCAGTGGAGGAAGTATGTGAATCAAACTGAGACGCTCAAGTACAGTAAATTATCACCACCATATGGTATCCTTCTGAGGATTCTGAAGGAAATAAAGTGTGAAATAACAGTCATACACCATTGTGGGAAAAGTTGCTGCAAGGTTTTCTTCAATATTCAAAAAATGTTAATGTAGCACCTCCATTTTCTTTAAACTCAGAGGACCAAGGTACAATCCTCAAACTCTGAAACAATGTTTCTTCGTCTAGTGGTCCTAGAAAACAGGGTGAAAATGCTCTAATAGAGCCACTACTTTATCTTGCTTTACCTTACTTTAACTTAGATTAAAAAGTGAATGTAGTTTAAAGTTAGCATAGCATATATTAACTGGATTAATTTAACTAGCATGAGTTAACTTTCCAAAAGGAATGTGATTATGGCTTCAGCACATTTTTAAGTTGCTTTGTTTTTTTTTAACAGAAGTGGTTATTCTCTGAAGCCCTCGAAGAGGACAGTCATGTCTCTCATGATGAATTTGGGAGAATCAGCAATGTAATAGTTGATAGTGCCATTATTAGTTCCTAGGAGGAAGGAGAGGGGGACAGAAAGATTAGAAGCAAAAATAGTAGTTTAATCTGTAACTTCTCCCCAGGTGACAGCAACCGCTGTAGCTCATCTTATGCCACAGAGTGCTATCTAAATGTCAACCATATTGTCTGTTGCAGACTTTTACCAACTGTCTCTCTCACTCATTTAAGCAACCTTGATCTTCAACTTCCCACTACATATAAGGGGTAGGGGAAAAACTTCTTGGGCTTCCCTGAAAAGTGCAATTCAATTTTGTGTCAGGTGCATGGCACCTTTTCAAAAGACATTCAAGTAGTTAAGAGTTGATATCGTATGCCTGGTTGTCTTTTATTAGTCTTGACTTTGCCAGCTTTGTGTTTAATTTTATCCTTTTTCCTGAGGCAACAGGCGGCATTATCAGGCTAACTAAACTTAGATATCATTAGTTTTGCACATGTGATCCAATTCCACTTTGTGTGCCTTTCTGACGTTTTCCAGGATTCCTTCTTCTCTTTCGGGTTTGGAAACAGAACAGTAACATCAAGACGTTTCTTCAGGAATCATTCACAGATAGGTAGACTCAAGTGAGGTTTCCTACAATGATTAATAGTTGGCAGATTAACAGTAGGGCAGAATCTGACCACTGCTGTCCTTATCTGGTAGCAGCAGTAGTCAAAGGTGGGTGCATAGCAACCATACAGCTCCTGCGTCGCTGCTGCATCCTTCTATGGGGATAGCTTTCACAGAAATCAGTGCTTCAGTGTTCTTAAGGTTAATGTCTCTTCCTCAAAGAGGTGATGAACAACTCTATTGAACAAGCCAATAAACTCTTGATTTGAATTGACAGATGAGGTGGAGAAAAAATTCTGTTGAAGGTACACCCCTAATTTATTTTAAATCTTAATTGGTATTGCTGGATACGATGGTGGTTCAAAAAAGAAGAAGGAAGGGCGTGAATTTTACTGGTTATTTTTAGTTTTGCCATATCTTAATGGTATCTGGATCTTCATCTCTTACTTAGGGCAAATCTTCTGTTGCAGTATGCTTCAAGCCAATATGAAGGTCATAGACCCTAATACCTTGTTTTCTGGACCTTTTTTTTCCCTGGCATGCTTTGCTTGCTCTGGCATAGAAAATTGTAGAAATTAACATACTGCTTTAAGAATCAGAAGAGTTTGGAACTGTTGAAAGTGGTCAAACATCTGTTGCCCTGTCTGTTTCTTTACTAAAAATAATTGTTGATTGTGTATTATGTTCCTGCGTATTCTTGTGCTGTCCTGAACGAGAGCTTCATCTTTAGCCAATAGAATCTGTTTGGTAACTATCAGAATACTGTGGGTGACCTGGTAAGCAGCTCCAATTTCTTAACAAGCCCATGATTTTATCTAAGACATATCTTCAAGGATGTATAGTAGCCTCCAATGGAACAGCATACTTCATCATGTGTACGCTTGTTCAGTAGAGTCAAGTCATCAAGCACTCACAGCAGCGTTCTACTTAAAATTGTCTGTTCTGCAACTGATGAAAATACTTTTTAGGGATTTAGTTTTCATACAGTTAAAGGCTGGACCGACTGCATCATACAAAATTTTAATTTTAGAATTAAGTTCTCAGTACAGGATGTTTTTAGTTCTTCATTGTATCATAACTCCTCAGTTTCTCTGGTACAGATGAGTGAGCGCAAACTCTTGATGCCAACAGTTATAGCCAGATTCACACTCCTGCTTTGGAAGGTCTGAGCTGCTGCTGATTTTCTGGCTCCCACAAACAGAGAGGATGCAAAAGGAAATTGTGTATCAGAACTTCTTGTGAAATTATTTTGGTGTTCTGCATTTTAAAAATGAATAAAGCAGAGATGATATCTGTCACAGAGAGCTGATGCTGAAGCATTTTGACAGATCAGCAGAGCTTGCGTGTGCAGAAGGTGGGCCTTTGGGTTTGTAAATCAGTTGTTTCCTCAGAAAATAATCCAAGTGATCATGTATGTTAGGCTTCTTACTATGAAGACTCCAAAAGCTTTTCAATTATTTTTGAAAATCAAACGTTAGTATGAAATTTCAATACATAACACTGTAAGGAATGCATTACTACCTTAGTGTCATCTATCTTCAGTTTAGTTTCGTCTAACTTTAGTTTCCAAAAGGATTGAAGTTACAGTCCTCAGTACAATGCACAACAAAATTCCAGTGTGAAGAAAACAGAAAAGGCACAATTTAATAGACAAGTACAAGTGAAAAAAGTTCTTTGAATGTAAATGATACACAACGGAGAAAAAGAGCAAACTTAATTTTTTAAATCTCCTGATTACTTGTCACTGCACAGTAATATCACTCCAGATAGCATCTAATTTAGTTCTCTAATGTAGCAGAGCCTATTTGGGTCAGGAGAGATAGAAGGTGACTTCTGTATTTTTCCAAAGGGAAGGAAGGAACATGGGGCTGAAGCATGGTTCATACAGTAAATTTTTAATGTCTATTTTTATTAGCATTATAATTCATCGCAACATTATCATATGATGATCTTGGACCCCTGAAGTGGTGTCTGTTTTCCCCTTTTCACCTGGAAAAAAAAATATAGAAAGTTTAAACCACGGGGATTTTTTTACAAAGTTCATCTAAACAAAACTGTTTGGAGCAGTGCATTGCCAAGTGGAAAGTAAGTTAATGAAATGCTTTATCAGACTGTTCTCAAATTTTAAGCAAACCTGTCCCTTTACTCCTAAAAAGCCTAAAGCCCAAATACCCCCGTCTATTGCAATGAGGACAAATATTCCCATAGTTCAGGCACAGAACAGAATTAAATCTTACCTAGATATTGCTGACCTTCCCACATTTAGGAAGTCTGAGGAATGTGGATTGCTATTTTGGAAGATTATTGAAATAGTAATAATTTCATATCATCCTTATTCTCCCAGGTATGCTTTCTGTAACCTCACCTCCATCAAAATGTCATCCAATTTTTATATTATGTAAATATCTCTTTTTTTTTTTTTTTTTTTTTTTTTTGGTATCCTACTGAGGCTTGTATCCATAGTTGTTAGTTGATAACAACGCTTACTCCTGAATACAGGGGTTTTCATAAATGTTGACGTAGTCGCCTGAGTCTGATGCAATTAAACCATTAATAAATAACTACAGCTTCAGTACAGCAACCGAGTGCACGGTAAAATTTCAGACTTGGCCCAGGTTTTCTGAAAGAAAAAAATCCTAGCTAGATAAAGACTTCCAAGCATTTCACAAAACCCGTGGTTTGTACAAACCTCCTCTACCAGCCAAGACGTAGGAGAACGTGTGTGTTCTCCCTTGGCGGTTGGGTGGTCAGACTGAGAAAGGGTGCAGGGAAGTAGCCCACTCCTTTGACCTTGTCCTGAGAACATTTTATGAAGGTAAGGGATCTTTGGGGTTTCTAGGTTTCAGTGGATGTTACTGGTACTGGAACACCATTTTGAGACAGGGTTAGATTTTGAGACCTGGGATTCAGCTACAGCTCAGCTGTCTGTAACTGTCTGTATCTGAGAGTCATCTAAGCTCCATTATTAGTTAATGGAGAAAAGAGAGAGGCACTTCCTGGGTGCAATTCATCTCACCTGTTTTAGACATCTATTTATGGATGAGATGACTCATTGCTTAGAAATGCCCATTTATCTTAACTTTGGTAATATCCCTGAAACACCTTTCCTAGTTAGTGTTGGAATAAAAAATATTTCATCTGTCATGAATGTGACTAAATTTGTAAATGTTACTGTTGCTTTCATTCTGCTTAATCAAGGAGGATTTTATGTCAAGACCTTCCTTTTATAATTATAAATCATAACTCTTTTGGCACTTACAACATTTTCTTAAACAACATTTAATTATCGTTCATGTTGCTTTGTTTGAATTATCCCTCTCAATGGATTCTGCTCAGAATTATTTCAGTAAATGGGCTCTTTCTGAGTAATAAATGTGTTTGAAATGTGTGCATATTTAAGAATAACTAATGAGTACTATACGTTGTCCACCTGTAATAATGTAATTAGATATTGAGTCCCTAATTTTTGGTTCAGTAATCAAACAGTCTATTTGCTACATGAAAACTACTACAGAAGTGGTTTTGAGGGTGGTGTAATAGTGTGTGCTTCAAAAGAAATTCATGATAGTTTTCTTAGCTGTGATTTATTCTTTCTTCTGTGATAGCATGAGACTTTCCATCATGTTCTGTTCATATTTCCTAATTGAGACCAAATTCACTAATGTAAAGCAGATTTACTATGTATTCTAAGTAGTTTTTAAAATATTTTTTTATTTCACTAAGTATTTTTTGTCTAAATACATACTCTAAAGCTTGTGAAATTTTATTTGTCAGAAGATGATCCAGGTGCATTCTATATTTTGCATTCTGTGTTCCAATTACACTCCACACATAATGATATGGAGTGCCTTTATTTGTCTGCCTCTACGTTCCCTCAAAGATAGCGTTTAGTATTTCAGCACTCCTGGTTACTTGAATGCTTGCACCAACTTTCAGTAGTCCTATTACATTCAGTTGCTTTAATAAACAAGCATTTCTAATTTCCTGCTTAATTACTTGTGCTCCTGGTATTGGTTTATAAATTATTAAATAATTTATTCTCAATATGGCCTCTACTGACTTTCATAATACCTGGCATGAAAATTACTTGTTGTATAATATTGCAACCTCCAGACCCTTTGCTTTTGTTCTGCTACCTCTAAGAGTCAAGTCTGATAAACCGTAGAAGAGTGGTTGTCCTGTTTATCTGGAAGCCACGAGAACCTCATTGCCATCCATTTTGTGGAGGGTACCTCACACTGAAGGAATCCCAAGTGTATTTGGTATATATTTTCTTCTTCAGTTTTGTTCATCAGTGCCCCTGAAATCTTCATGTGAACTGCTGTTATTTCTTATAGCCATATATCATTAACTTTCACTCCTTGCCTGCTATCTTTGGGACCCTTTCTGGCTTTGCAATGTGTTATGCATTTTTCCTATCAGGAATGTACCATACCTTTTCCCACCCTGCTGTGTGGGAAAAGGTGTTTACTTGTGTGTTTACTTGTCTTAGCATCCACTTTTATTGAAGAGAGTTTGTTTCTTCAGACTGCTCAAAGTTCTGCTGAATCTATTGTGCAGACCCTTAACATGCTTCCAGATTAAGGGGAATTTAATCTGTTCATATTGCAGCTCCATATTTCTTTTTCCTAGCTAAATTTTTATTTCATTGTAGTATGCTGGCATCTTCAGATATGTGATAGCAAGTGATCCACCTCTTGATAAGATGGATTGATTTTTATCTTTTTGTTGCAGAGAAATAACTTTCTAACTCAAACTGTTTGTAAGTTACCTTAAAATCCCCTGATAAACATCCCCCCCATCACAAAACCCCCAAATTCCTGTTAATCCTTTTCAGCCACAACTATTAGGTTTAATATCAGAATTAATTATTACATTTAGCTTCTGTGACCAAAAAACATGAGAAGGAAATTTTTTCTACTTTAGAAAATTTGGGGGGAAATTAGAGCATTTTATATGTGACTTTATAAAGGTTTATGTTTGAACAGCAATGATCTGTGTGGTAGTCATGCATATGTAGGCTTTATGTGAAGTCATATTTACCATGTTGACATTCCAGGCAGGAAGGAGGAAAATGAGCATTTTTTTAATCTGGAAGATGTAGTTACATATGTAAAAAAATAAACCAATACAATATCCTATTTTTGTTCTAATATTATTATTATTACTGCAGTTGAAAACACTCAGTCTGAAACACTCAGGAACTTCTTGCAGGCAAGAGTTATATTGATTGCATTTGTTTCCAGGTTAGATCCATGTGCTAGAGTCCTACATCAACGAAAAACGTCATTTTTCTTGAAAGCCCATACTGACAGTTTTCCCACATAAAAGCCCAATATTCCAGCATCCCTTCTTCCCTTCCTCTCACCCTGAAAACCTCACACGCGATTTTTTTAAAGCATCTGATTGCTATTGAACAAACAAGGAAAGCCAATGCATCTCTGTTTTTATTTCTCCTTTAAACAATAAGATATATTTGGGTTTTTAATTTCCCTTTAGTGGGGCTGTTTCCTAATACCTAAAATATTTTTACTGTTTCCTTCTGGTTTATCTATGCTTTATCTTTTGTTTTGTGTTGTGTCCCAGTGCTAAATAATGTTCTACTTCATCTTTCATTTTTGTAACCCCAAATGATGTGTATATCCTTGAAAATACACCTGAGTTTTCTTCTGTATTTAAGGGCAGTGACAAGTGACAGTATTTCCTATTACACAATTTCTCTTCTCCAGATAGAGTAGTTCTTGAAAGTAAGTTTCACTCAGTGCTTCTAAGCCTCTAAATGTGAATAATGTGTTTGTTCATTGGAATGAAAATAGGGATAATTATGTTTGCTTGTAATGCTGGTATACGGTGAGATGTCTCTATCTTTACTAATCCCAGAAACTGTAATCTGTCCTTTGCAATTACTCACGATTTACATTTTGTCCATGCAATGAGGAAATATTTTTTCTTATAATTCATGCATTTGTTTTGTACACACGTGTTTATATATCTGTACTGAAATTCCTACAGTACAACATTTTAAAATAGACAGTATAAATCTCACAGCAGGAAATCTTAGTAAAAATTCTGACTGTATAATCCATCTGGTCTGACCAGTTCTCATTCATTAGGAGTCTTTTATGATCAACATCTGGTAGGATTAGACAGCCCTGAACAGCAAGGATTTAGCTTGCAGTACTTACATGCAGCTTTAGTGAACCAAAAGGTCATCAGAAATATCTGTTAAAAGCAAAGTAGTATGATTAATCTAAAAATTATTAAATATATTTTGTAACTGGCAGAGTTTGGATTTAATGAGCGAGCTGTGCCTTTAAGCATGTAATCTGAAACATAGTTTGAACCGTCTATCAGTGGAGACCCTGAATCTGAGCTGTCATCATTAGATTGACAATTCATCAGGAATATCACCATGCTTTACTATTTTCCTGGAAAAAAGGGATAAGATTGGCTTGATAAAAATGAAATATTGTCGTCAAATGGATGGTAGCTATTTACTATTGGTGAGCAGGTGGTCACACTGATAATCCCACTGAAGTGAGCAATATCTGTTCACCTAAAACAAAATCGCTGTGTGTGCAACTTCTGTATCCTTGTGAGGTAGGGGATCATTTATATATTGTATGCAGAGAATCATCATACGTAGGTCATACAGGAAGTAAAAAACATGCCAACAACCAAAAATCAGTGTCAGGGCCCTGAGAGCACCAAAAGCCCTTTCTGACCCTGACCAGTCCCCAAGGCTTCTTCCTTTCCCCCCCTCCAAGACCCAGGACTCTGTTTCAGGGTCAGCCTGGCATGGTGCTCAGCCTGGCACCATTAGTCCCTGCCCAGCAATACTGTGGGAGGTCCGGTCTCTCTCCATCATAGCTGTGCCTGGCATGGACCCAACTGGTTTGGATCCATTTCCTGGCTTGTCCTCAGACCTGTCTTGTTAGTATGGATGTGCCTGGCAATCACGGGACTGTGTCTGACCCTGGTTCTCCCAAGACCCAGATCCTGTCCCTGGCTCATGGATGGACTTCCCAGCTTTACCCTGGACCTGCCTTATCACTATGAACTTGCCAGGAGGTCTAGCCTCGTGGCTGAAACTGGCTGTTTTCCCTGAGCATGTCCAGCTCCCCTCGCTGGGGCGCTGGCTGGTGAGGTCCCTTGTCTGGGGCCTGTGTTACTGCACTCACATCCCCCATCCTTAGGAAGCAGCCAGCCTGTGCCACTCCCCAACATTTGCTTCTTTTCTTTAAACCTGAATCCGTCCTTCCTGATAGAGACCACGAGAGTGTTGTAATTTGGTCCCATCTAGATTTTTTTTTTTTACAGCCCATTTAGTCATTCTGTCTACTCTCTCACCATACTGGAAATTAAAGAAATTAATTTCTTCCTTGGCAATGCAAGTTCTTGGCTCCTCAAAACCCCTGTATTTCTTCCTTCACAGGTGCAGGGTCAGGGACTTTGTTGTTTGCCTCTCAAACATCACTGAATTTGATACAACAGCTAAGAGGTAGGCAAGTATTGCTGCCATCCACTTCACAGAAAAAAGATACAGCCAGACTTAGTAGCAAACTTCAAAATCTCATTTAGGTCATGTGAGCTGTATCACACAGCAGCTCTGGGAGAATGAAGGATAAAAGACAATTCTCTTGCATTCAGTCCATTGCCTGAAGCACAAGGACCATCCTTTTCTTCCTGCAAATGCATCGGTTACACATGATACAAACCCTTCATTTTTTGGAGCTTGCTGCTGGGTAAACATATTTGCACCCCAGTAATTTTTGAAGATAACCACACATAAATTTATTATACAATAAATCTAGTATGGTGAAATACTGATTTCATCTAGCTTTGGCCGGAGATCAGTGTAAAAGTGCTCTTCTTTTTTTTCTTAT
Source organism: Phalacrocorax carbo (assembly GCF_963921805.1). Classification (NCBI taxonomy): domain Eukaryota; kingdom Metazoa; phylum Chordata; class Aves; order Suliformes; family Phalacrocoracidae; genus Phalacrocorax; species Phalacrocorax carbo. Next base: position 68,499,570 of record NC_087514.1, on the reverse strand, counting down.
GTGAGTGAAGGAGTAGGGTTTCTAAGCAGTAGTTGGTGAAACCTTTCAGGTTTATTGATGATCAGGTCTGGTAATCCCTGTTTTGGGAAAATGAACTGTTGGTTCATTTTCATGTACACACTTTAAAGTGTGTACAATTTATATAAACAGACCTAGAGCTACAACCTTCATTTAATTGTTAACAAGGGACTAAACTACATGGAATTATACTGCTTCTGTATTGTAAACCTGTGCAAGGTTTACTTAGGAACTGTAGATCCCCACCAGAGCCTAATGCAGTTTTGTTACTACTTTCTACAGCAGTTTCCTCCAGTTGAAATGATCCTATTCTACACAATAAAGAAGCAGAAGTATAGTATTATACAGTTTTCTTTACTCAGAGTTGGTGGAATGAAACAATTACTGCTGAGCTCTAAAAATGCTTGTACTGCTGGTGATACGCTTTCCAGGACTGCAAGCATCTGCTAAAACAAAACATGCAGCATTTTGTATTCTGAGTTTCAGAAATTTAATCCAAAATTGCAACATTTGCTCAAGAAATGGAGAGGCTTTGCAAATTGTGACATTGGACCTAAATCCGAATCAGAAGATTCTGTAGTTAAATTTATTTGAAAGAAGTGAAAAACTTCTGTAGGAGTAAAACCAAAAGTTTCAATTCGTGAGATATTTAGCATATTTAGAAAGAAAGAAAGAAAAGAACTTGAAGATGGTGACAAAAAGATATGGAAATAGGTATCAAAGACTAGCAAATGTAGTGGAAATACCCCCCAGACCAGGCACAAAATGAGATTTGTCAGACTGGTGGCTATACCATTGAAAGGGGGGGAAAAAACCCATTAAGTCTTCCTAAAAAAGCAATGTAAACCTTGTAAATTCTTATAAAGCTCCTAATACCTTGTTGTGATAGTGGGAAATAAACACCTTTCGTTTGGCAAAATCTCCACAACAGATGCATCTGAAAAGCATCCAATATCTGATAGTGGCAGCAAAGAGAAAAGGTTTCCAAATTCTCTGGTACCAAATCTAATAAGGTGTGTCTTTTGGGAGGTTGATCAGTATTTCAGAGAAAAAGTCTAAGAGCTCTGAAGGCCACAGGGTAGTGGACTTTCAGCAGATCGGGCAGGGGGGTGTCAAAGAAATTTCTCAGAGGCTGAATTTAAATAAGTGTTGCTCAGAAGAAAAAAATATGCAATTGAATACCTCAATTGCAAAGTTCATGAACAAGTTCTGAAGGGATGGAATGGCAGCAAGTGAGTAGACAGTCTGAAGTCTAATAAAATCTCAGCCTTGTGCCCTCCATTGAAGTTTATCTATACGTGTTAGTCAAACAATTTTTAATGTGTGTTTTAATAATTTTTCTCATGTTAATAATGGTCTAATTTGACTAAACTGTATTTGGTGAATCAGCTGTTTTCTATTCAGATCAGCTGAGTAAACGTTAATCTAGTCTCTCTCAGATTAAAAGAAAGACTAGAAATGGCTGCAGAAGAAAATTAAGAAAATATCAGAAAAGCAAACCTGCAACTAAAAAATGTCTTGTTTTACAGAAGAAGGTAGGACAGTATGGGGTAGAAGCATATGACCATTTGCGTGCCTTTGGAAAGTACAGTTCTGTTAGCTAAGGAAAAGTTTACTTTTTCTATGTAACTTATGATAGTTTTAGTGAGCTTTTGTACTAGGTAGAAGGATTTTGGACCTTAGCTAAACTATAACCAAGAGAGGTCTATTTTCTTTTGCCATCACTGATGGTTTGTTTCAGAAAAGCAATTTATCTTTGTATCTAGGAAGACCTGTATCATAAGGAGCAGTTAATGGTGTTGCTGGAGCTAAAATATCAATGAATTTTACTAGTATACTAGCAGAAAAATGAGTAAGTACTGATCATTTTTTGCCAGTGAATACATTTTCACAGAATGCACTTAAAAACTTGTTATAGCATCAAAAAAGGATGAAGGGTGTAACTCAAATTTTGGTGGACTGACCATTCTGACTGTTGCTTCTGTATAATAAAATAATTTTGAAGAAAAAAATTACCTATGTCCACTTGTTTTAATCATTGTAAAAGGTTATAAAGTAAAAACATGTTTTAGTAACTTTAGAGCATTGCTAAAAGAGATAGGGATAAGATGAAGCAGAGGCCATGAAAAAAGTAATTAAGGCAGCCAGTGTAGTAATTACTGATCTTCAGGAAATACTGCATTGGTCAACAAAGGAACTTGGCAAAACCAACCTAAAGGGAAGACCAAAAAGAATGCTGTTTGAGGATCAATTAAAGCATTTTCTACTTTGCAGAAACCAGATTATGCTGATTTGTAATGAAGAAATTTGCAAAAGCACAAAGAGTGTTTAAAATTCCTCTTTTTTTAGCAAAAAAACGCGTTTCTATATAACAGTTAAAAAAAATACTGAAAAAAATAAGTTAGTTGCATGGTAAATGTAAAAGCATGAAATACACTCAGCAGAACCACTAACGTACATAGATTGGGAGGGTGCTTACAAACATATATTAAAGAAAGGCTGAGGGATTACTGAAGAGATGAGTTTGTCTTGAAAGCAAAGCTGCCAGCAGAATTTAGAAGTCTCACCTGTCACCCTTCATGTCTCAGTGCATCCCCTTGCTTTTACTGTATACTTAGGCATGAGTGTGACAGACTTTCAGCCCAGGAAATTTAGCAATAACTGAGCCTTATTTTTGCATGGATAAAATGTCTTCTCAGTATATAAACTTTATGGTTATTTCAGTTCAAATGAAGGAGTTCCTGCTCCTGAAGGACAGATACCACTTCCACTTCTTTCCTTGACTATGTCACTATATATCAAATATTTTCAGATTGTTCTGAATGGACTGTGTTTCTCTCTCAAAGGAGGTCAAGGAAAAGGAGTTAGGAGGGAGATTTAAAACGCATAATTCCAACGACCCGTAGAGAGGATCAATGGAAAGTATCTGCATGTGATTTGTACATTTCTAAATTTTCCTGTTCAATATCATATATATTTCTCTTCCACGTATTTTCCCTGCTTGCATTTGAGATACCTGTTTTAAACTGTGATTTGATTCTCCTATTTCTGATATAACAAAGACAATCGGTGCAATGAATGTGATCATAATTTTATTAATTTAAAATTGGAGTGCCCCTCTCTTCATTTCAATCTGTAACCGTGTTATCTTCAGTTAAAATTAATTTTGCTCATCTATTAGGTATAGTAATGTGAAACTCTGGTTTTGCAGTCACGTGGCTGGAGGAAAACCAGCAGTGATTAAGACAGAAAATCTTGAAGTACTTACATGGAAAAAACCCTTACATTAGTAAACCAGATTTCTTTGTATGTTATCTGGCTTCTTTGTGCTGTTAGGCACCTCAAAGAGGACAGAGTTTTGCCACTGTGAAAAAAAACAGGTGAGAAAATCTGTGATAGATGGTTGCTTGTGTTACCTTTAAGCAAACCATACCACTCACTGGCCCATGTAGCGAGACGCATGCTCTAAGAAGGGGGGGGCCACAGAGGAGTTCATTAAGCTTTACCAATCCCTAACTGACATAAGCTAAACTCTGCTGATTCATGCCAAGACCAGCTGACAGTGGTTTCAAATCAGCCCTCAGCACTGAGAATATGTAGGAGTTTTCTTGATCAGCCTTTTCCCTTTATACAGTCTCAAACATCACTTTGGCTACAAGAAAGCTTTTGGTCTTAACAGCACTGGAAATACACAAGAATGGTCCATCCCCGTGATGCAAAACGGGAGCCCACTGAACTTTTTGTCACACATAGTGAAGCTCTTTACGTAGTACGCCCGTTGGTAGTAGATTATGGTGGTAAAAGGATAGTGTCTTGATCTGATTTTAGGCAAAACGGAAAAACAAAACGTGGGTGAATATATCATCGTTGAGATCACTGCTTGTCATTACAGTGATAAATATAGTCCATCTGCTTCCTCCTCACTGAGTCTCGGTTCACTGGTTTGCCTTTTTCTCAACTTCTGACAGGTGAGGAATGATCTGACTCGCGTCCTGTACGGTGAAGACATCGAGATTTCAGATACTGAGAGTTTCTCCAACGATCCTTGTACGAGTGTAAAGAAGCTTAAGGTATGTCCTGCTGTTTGAGGAATAAAGAGAAAGTGATGATTATGTCACGGCATTTGATTTATTTTTTTTCCTATGAAGAAGGCTAATAAAACAAAATTTGCAAAAGAATTATATACTACTACATTCCATTGCATAGTAAGGTTAACAAATGGCATTTTGAGGGTCTAGTCCTGCTTAAATCAATGAATGTTCATGCATATAGTAAATATTTTTTATCGATCCTGATAAGGACACAAAGTAAAGCAAGTTGTTGCTGACTTAATGTTTGTACCTAAAGCACCAGTCTTAGTGACATACATGTGAAAGCTCTTGAGGTTTGGAAACAGAGCCCTTCTAAGGTAAACTATCATGCAGCAAAAGCATCGAGCATCTTTCCATTAGCTTCATTACACATTTTAGACTGAATTCTTTGCTTATAATCATCTGCATTATTTCATAAGAAACACAGAGGGGAAAAAAGGAAAAATAAATTTCATACCAGAATAACTTGCCATCCTTCTCTTATTATAATGATTTATTAGGTTCCCAGCATCTCATAAAATTAAAACTATATTTTAACATCACCATGTAATACAACCAACAGTAAACTAGACTTAGGAGCTATGAATCCTAAACTGCATATGAACATGAAAAAAATGATTGAACAGCCGAGAGCAAGGACTTCTAAATGGTGAAGATCAAATCATTGGTGGCATCAAATATGTATGACAGGCAACCAAAGCCACAGTCCTGCAAATAGTTAAATATGTGTAAAACAGGTTTTAAAAAACCTAATAAACTGAATGGTATTAAAAAAAAAACACAAAAATTAAAGCAAGGATATCAACCTGCATAAGACTAGGCCACTACTGAAGCTAGCTGGAAAAGGTCTAAAGCATGGTAAACTAAGTGTGCTTTGTTATTCCCATAGAGATGCAAGCCTGAATGTATAAAATATAAATAGGTAAAGATTATGTTTATAGGAAGCCATTTGTATCTGTCTAAGCTGTCTAAGCCAGTCTAAGCCAATTTGCATTTCCTACCTGGGGTTGACAAGACTCCAGTACATGTTGTCAGTAAAGTCCATATTTTCATAAACACTGTTTAAATTAGTGAAATTAATTATTCTTCAATACAGAATTGAAATATCTGGTATGATTGGCAGAAATATATGCTCTACAGTTTTCCCAGCAACACCTTAATTTTTATTTCATTGACTCCAGCCTCTTTGAATCACAGTTGGAAGGTAAATTTAGGCTTAAGGATATCTTTAACACTCATTTTGTGTTCAGAGAAACAGGTGTTGGAGGATATGCAGTTGTACATCAACTTAAATGTTTAAAAATTCTAAGCCTGCACAGGCAAATAGTATGAGCAATACAAAGCTTCCAACTTTCTTGTATCTTGCACATAGGACAAAAAATATGTAATATATGAATTCCAATTCAATGAAACCATTTCCATCTGATTTCCCAAATACAACAGGTGTTTTGGATACTGACTGAACATGATCTCTCATTCTAATGGTCAAGTGAATGAAATTTTAAAATTCTGGGCCAGGAACAGGTTTGGATGCAGTCTCAATCTAAGTGAGTGACATGCACGCTAACATAGACATCACCAAGCTTTGCCAGCGTGTTATGATGGTGGGAGCTCACATCCTCTAGTTCACCTTCGCCATCAGTGATTCCATACCTAAGGTTAGAGGCTCATCTGTAGTTCTTCAGGTGGACAGGTAGAAGGCAGAGCATGTGGATACCTCTATGGACAAAGTTACCCAGCTTTGAGTAGATTTACTGATAACATCTTGACTGTCAGATACATGGTAGAGATTATGACAGAGTACCTGAGCTGTTCAATTTAGATATTTCATAAAAAGCCTGCCAAGACATTGACTTTTCCTGGCAGATGAGATATTGTAGCAATCCTTCTCTGGAAAGCTGCATAATACAACATTGTGGTGTTATTCATTAGAAACGAGACAGATTAAAATCTGATCGCAGAAGGGAAGCTCGGCAGGCAGAAAAAAAATAGCTGCCTTTTCCAGCATAATGTGCATCACTCAAACTCTGAAAAGGCTAAAGAGTGCCTCATATCTGAGGCTATTAGAAATGGCAGTGGAGGAGACAAGTTGTTCTTCATCCCTCAGTGGAGCATCTTAGATGTCTTGATCCTCAATGTCTTCAGGGTTTACACTACTCAGCTGTCAGCAGTGCCAAAGACACTTTATATTTAGTGGATGACTAATATCCTCACCTATAAGAAAGAAAGGAGCAAGAGACTTATTCATTTTTGAGGCTGTGCTATAGTCTTAATTTACAAAACATGTTTTTATCAAGAGTCCACCACAACTGTGGGTAAATGAAATGTAACTGGTCTTCATTTTCTTGTTTGAACTTTAGTCCATATGGGAACATATGTATTGCTTACTGAGGGGCAAAGTTTAAATGCTGATATTGCTACTCTAATCTCTGAGAAGAGTAGATATGACAGCTCACCATCTGGCAAATGGTCTAAACATTGGTCTTTTTATATAAGTGCAGTTTTGGGAGTTGCCTTCCCCCTGGGATGTTTTCAGTCAACTCATAGATCACCTACCTAGTTCCATGAATTAAAAACTTTCCTATCAAATGCACTTTAGCTCCATGCAAGCAATTTACAACTCTGTGAGAAAGAAAGAGTACTTGACAGTTGCTGGGATCCGGTGGGTGACTTCTTTGATCCCTGCAAGAGAGTTACACTGTGTTAACTTGCATCAGTCCTGTGAAGGCTGATGTAAAGGAATAGAATATCCTTGCCAGGAAATCATACTGGTTGATAGTCAGTTAACAGTGTGAGTGAAGTGGGAAAAAAATTATGCCCCAGTAAGTGTCTGATGTATCTCTTTGCATAAGACTATAATGTGGACATATACTCTGACCCGTGAGCACTGAAATGAACTCAGCTCTGATAAACTTCAATGGAGACTTCACTATCCATACAGATAAAATCTCTGCAACGGATGTGAACTATGACCAGTTGCGTGAATTTGAAGCTTCGGTGTCTTATGCAGGACAGAGCCAGCAGACCCAAGCCTGGCATCAAATAAATCTAGGCTTATTTACCATCTTGAATGCAATTCTTCAGGAACAAATATGGAAAAAATGTGTAGGGGGATGCAGAAAACAGGGTTTGAGAGAAAGAGGCTTACTGATGAGTGTGTCCAGGAGAGTGCACAGAGGAATACTGTTATGTTATGCATGGAAGAGGAAAAGCTATTGTACAGACTTTCCTAAATTACTTCCTTCTACATGTGTTCTAATGTACAATTCTTTGGTTACCTGACTGCACACTAAATTTTCCACTCTTTTTAAATGCAAGCCATAAAAACCCCAGGCACTGCATCTCACAGCATCGTATTGATATCTGCATGGTTATAAACAGGAGGAATCTTTTATGATTTCCCATACATGACTAACAAACAAGAACTATATATTATGTTCTTCATGATGCAGCTTTATGAAGCTGGACAAAGAGAAAGATATTCAGCTATATATTCACTGTCAGCTTGACCCTGTAATCCCATACCGTCCATTTAACCCAGCAACATCCCTGTCTCATTTTGGATCTTCATCCCAGTCTGAACTTCCTTGCTTACCCAATGTCATGTTCTGCTTCTCTGATATCTCATGTCCCTCTGAGTACCTTTGTCTCGATTATTGTTCCATTTTCTTCTGGGCCTGCTTTTTGAGATTGCAGTTGCCCTAACAGTAACTATTTGTCAAGCTTCCTAGTTACCACACTCTTGAAAAGTTCTAATTCTCACTTCCAAGCTCCTTATTCATAGAATCATAGAATCATAGAATCATTAAGGTTGGAAAAGACCCTTAAGATCATCGAGTCCAACTGCTAACCTATCACTGCCAAGTCCACCACTAAACCATATCCTCAAGCACCATGTCTACCCTTCCTTTAAATACCTCCAGAGATAGAGACTCGGCCACCTCCCTGGGCAGCCTGTTCCACTGTTTGACATTCCACTGTTTGACATTCAATGCTGGTCTTAAGCTTACTGCTACCTCCCCAGCTGTTTGCTCCATCTTTGCCTAAAAAGTGTAAGTACTCATTATCCACATTCCTTATTGGGTCTGTCTCTCCTTCGCATATGCTCCTTTTTTCTCTCACTGGATTCTACCTCCAGTCACTTATTTATTGACTTTCAGCATTATCTTGGATAATCTGTCTCTGGCCAGTACTGTGCATATGTGGATTGTGATTTTCACCACCCTTCAAAGGGTTAACACCTGGACAAATGTGGGGGAAAACTGGAGATTCATATTTCTGTCAGAGAAACCTTCTTTTTCTTAGCGTATTGCATATAAAAATACATGGAAAAGAACATTGTTACTTATTCTTTAATCGGTGGTAATAGAACATTCCTTTTGATCTTCTTCAGTTAGTTTGTTGTTGGATGCTATCCAAATCTTCTAGTGAACACAGGCACGTTAATGTCCTGCTTACTGTACTGAGTGTTTCAAAAACAGTAATTTATGTGTTAACATGGAAATTAATTACTTTAGGCAAAAGACCATTTGGGTATTGCATCTTGGCTCTATCATACATTCCGTGGATGACAGAATATCAGGGATTGTCAAGTTCTAGAGCCATAGCTGATCTTTGAACTTGGGCCTTGAAGCTTTCTAGTTGAACATCAGGGATATTTGACAACTTGGTTCAGATGTGGTTCTCACAGTTCACAGGTTTCCTTCTCTGGCATTGGAAGCTCAGCTCTTGCTGGCAGTGGAGATTCCTACCTGACAGAAAATCCAGCTTCCCTGAAATCTTTAGTCAGATATTGAGATGGTCAGATATTCAGAACTGGGATTTGCTGACAGCTGGACAATTCAGCAAATACACCCATTTGCTTGGTGCCTGAACAAGAGGAGAGTATGTTTGAAAATAGGATTGACTGCCAGTATTAGAATGGGTGCTGGTCTATGCCTTGCGTGAAAAACGTTTTCAAGATTGGTTTCTTGAGTGCCCGTTTCCTTGCATGCCTGGAGACGAAAGGAACTGTAGAGCCACATATTCCTGTGGCTGAATGCACAATATTTAGGTCTGAATACTATTGCCAAACTAATTGCACAGTAATATTAGTATAAGACAATCCTTGCAAGCAGTAACATTATTGAAATGGGATAGGATATTTCTGGGGAAAAATAGGATGAACTATACATTTCTTTTAGTGTTTTACAGTAAAAAAAGTAGTCACTGTGGGAAAAGTACTCTGCTTTATCAGAAAAACAGGTGGAAGTAATGTCTTAAAGCATGATACCACATACCACAGGCACTACACCTTCAGTTTGAAGGTCGCTGCATAGCCAGTGGGCAGCATTCCTGCATGTGCACTATAAAGTTACTCTCTACACCCTGTCTACAGTCTCTGGTGCTCTAAAACTATGAGGCTTCACACGTTCTGTTTTCTAAAATTGGTTCTCATCATTTATAAAATGAAAAGGATTTTATTCAATGTTAAGTTTAATAATTGAGTGCCGTGTCATTTATTTTTTAACCAAACTTTACTACTCTTCTTTCAAATATGAAATCTGCATCTTTATGTTCAGAGAGGTCAAGCGATTCAGAGTTCCAAGAGTGACCAAAATTATTATATAATAATGGATGAAAGGATTTTTTTCTGCATAGTTCCTAAATCCATTTATTGTCCTTACACAACTGTAATACTATTGCTCTAATTTGTGTGATTTATTTGTTTAGTTTCATGTGACCTTGTTAGATTTGTTTACAAAGAATCTAATCCACTTCAATAAGTTTCATATTACTTTCTCAATCTGTGGGTAAATATAGAAATAAAGATAAGCAGGCTTACTGAAAATGCAAAGGTTCAGAATGAGCAAAGCATATTCTTGCTGACTTTAACCATGCTAAGAGTGATAATAATTTCATGCATTTAATTGCAGAAGCATTCGAGTATCTTTTTGCACTGTCCATCATAGTATTTTCTGCTGAACAGGAAATAAACATCAAAATTATCTAAACTGAAAAATCTTTGATAAATTGATTTAATTAAAACTGAAATGTTTTTCGCCACTGAAATTCACACTGAATCATCCATCCCTTTTTTTCCTTGGAGAGGCAAAGAGCTATTAGTAATTCTAACCATGTTCTATAAAAGAAATGAAAAACTAGATTTACTCAAGCTTTTGCTGAGAACTCAGCTCTTGAGTGAAACAAAAAGTAATATTAAGTCACAAAAATGTATCTGTTCTGTGCTTTGTAGATTTTAGCAATTTTTCATGAGAAAAAAGCTAACCCAGTTCCTGAAGAAATGTTTCCCTGCATATGCTCCTGAATTTAGCAATATTTTCTTAATACGTTTCTAAGTATGAAAGTAAAATGATCTCTTTTGACTTCAGTCATAGATTCTTGAAGTATGATGGTTTTTTTGAATGTGTGGAGGTGGAAGAGAGGAGGAGAGAGAGGATTGACAATGTGTTACAGTGACTGTAGAGAAGATGCTGTATGAGTAAAACCTTTAAAAATTACTAAAGCGGGCATAATATCAAGGCGTTTTATCTCACTTACAAATCTCCAGTCTCTCAATTTTACAGCATTAGTTCATGTAAGCAGTGAAAAGCATGTATTTTCAGCTGGTATTAATATGCAAAATAAAAAAAAATTGTAACGGATGAAAAGAATAGCTGATACTTTAGTGTTATTGAATAGTAACATTTGACAAGATAAACATTACAGTTTTATTCTCATTAGTGCTATTGCTTAATCTTTTTTTTTTTCAAACACCTCAGCTGCTCTCACAGTATTTCAAGTTCTTGAACTTACAGAAAAGGGAACAGTTTTGAATTAATTTTGCTGTCTGCAGCTGTAATCTGTGCTAACTCTCCACACAATTTGAATGGCCAACTGAAGTGGTTTCTGGAAAGGCTGTGACTATTTAACTGCCATGTATTTTATTCAATCTGCAGGGTAATGATGTTCGGATAATCCTTGGCCAGTTTGATGAGGAAATGGCTGTGAAAGTTTTCTGCTGTGTAAGTAAATATATTTAATTGCATATCAGAATAAAGAATGTGTTCATTCGAATAAGAAATATATTTGAGCATAAACAATTATTCATGTGGTTCAGCTTTGTCAAGATTTATATCATCAAGAAAGGCTACACATGCTTAGATCCATTTCTGTTTCAATAAAATACTTTGTACTTGGATTCAGTGGAATTTAAGTGTGGACTACATGGTTAACTTCTTATCGCTTTCCTGTGGTGGAATTAAATGCCAGTCGAGCTTCATCATTTCCCTGCATGTCAGATCCAGGGAAATGCTTGTATATTTAGCAGCACATACAGAGAATTGCAAGATTGTAATCTTGTCCAAGAGTTGTGTTCTGGTGGTAATGTCTGCATGTATATGCTTTTGCATGCTTTGCTTTGAAAGAATAAGAAATTCAAGCACTTCCTATACATGCCAAGTAAGCAACCCTAATAGTTTCTTCTACTCAAAACGTTGCTAATTTTAAAGTTGTCATTCACTTTTTACATGAAAGCAAATTTTAGTTCATAAAAAATAAATTTTTTTTGAATAAAAGGAAATGTAGTAAGACCAGCATCCATAAAATTCACTATCCTCACCATTTGTTTGTGTGAATGTGCTGCAAACATATACAGCGTAATTGTTATCGAAAGTAGCAAGATTAAAATGTGATCTTCATTTGTACCTGCTCAAAAAAAAAAATCCCAAACAGGCACATTTTAGTGGACTAAATTTTGTACTGGTATTGAACTCTTAGTCTAAATAAATAGATTAATTCTGTATGAGCCAAGCACACAATAAATATAATGGAAGAATAATGATGGCACCAAAATTTCAGAGGGTGTTTTTTAGTGTTCATTTAGGGAGACAAAGTTACCTATCAAAGCAAAGAAAGGAAAGGCAGAAGTTCAAAATCTGAGTGCTACGTGTGCCTCAGCCACAGCTGTCCCAGTCACTGGCAAAATGTGGAAAGGAGATTGTAGAGTATATTTGGAAGGAACAAAATCTGTTTGCATCCAAAAGCAAATGGAAAGCATTATTTTCTTTTTCATTCTTCTCATCTCTGATCAGTCTTTGTATATAGATCTTTTTGTTCTGGCATTTAAATTGGACTCACAGAGATAATCTCCCATTTTCCATTCCTGGAATAAAGAATGGTCCTTCTGCAGCCCAGCTCCTCCTCAGATCTCTTGCGGCTGGGCTGTTTCCCCAACTGAGGGGTCCCAGTCAGAACTGTCTTCCAACCCAGTGTCAGACAAGAGATTGGCCTCGCTTATGCCACTGCCCTTAGTATCTAGTTGCCTTCCTCTACAGTTCTTTTCAAAGTCCGCGTGCCTGTGAGGCCACTGAAGAAATCCAGAAGTCCTTGGAGGGGCAGCATGTTCCCTTGTACGCACCACTGTAGTCTGAAGGATTTCAGGTGGCTGATGTCTCTCTCACACGAATGCCCAGTGCAGCTTTCTGCAGCAGTGGTTTGGTATGAACATGGGAAGCATGCGTAACTCAGAGCAGTGTAGAGTAACAGCTGCTTCTAAAGTACGATAGTGTCAAAAATAATAAGATGGATTTTTCTGGAGCCTGGAGAAATCTGAAAGATCATGTATTTAGGTTTGTATAAATGTATTTATATATGAGAGATTCAGCAGGAGACTGAATGTAGGAGAGGGTCATTCAAAGTAGGTCATTAATGCACTACAGTATGTCAATGAGCTTGTTATTAGTCATAAAATATATTGTTGACTCATGCAATCTTACAGCATGTGTCTATGAGCACAATAATTTAGATATGTCAAGTTTTTTAACCGCCTTCCCCAGGTGTATCCTCAGACAGGTTTCACTTGTGATTCTGTGATATATTTTGGAGCATGGTTGATGTCAGCCAGAGAAAGGCTTTGGGTTTGTTAAAGGGAGGTACCTTTGTACTAGTGCGTCTGTTTAGTTATTTTGGTTTTTTTTTATCCTGATTGTAGTTATAACCTGAGTATTATTTGCTAATGATTTATGTAGATGGGAAAACCTTTAAAGTCTTCCTCAGTTTTCTGTCTGGATTCAGCAATTATATGCTGTGAGGTTTCCTCAGGATATCCATGGGAATTTATATGCTCAGTTTAATTTTGCCTGCCTATTTCCTCCCCCTCCCTCCCAAACACACACACAAAAGATGCAGAGTACATAAAGATAAACGGACTAAAAGGTAGTCTAATTCAGTGGCAAACTTTAAAAACATGACAGGACTAATTCAAGCCAGAGTGAATGTTAGCAGGTGTTTCCTACAGTGATTTAAATAAGCTTAGCTCTTTATTGAACACCACTGTCAAAAGCAGTTAGCAATTTTAATTCTATGGGAAATCTTAGGTTTCTAATGTTGTTTTCACCTCAGTGGGATGACTGTGATATTTTTCATGGAATAGAAATTAGGGTATTTTGCTCAAAACTTAACACTCAACAATCAAAATGGTCAACTGTGTTGGATAGACATCTTTTTTTTAATTTGAAATCGGTTTAATTGAAATTGAAATTGCATCTTCCCAATAAAAACGTCAGTTCTGCAGAAAATTTTTCCAATACATTATCTTTAAGCAATAGAGACAATGCAGTATAGCCAACAAGGCTGATACCTAGCTGATACAATGATCTGTCTGAAGACAATTTAACAAGATTACTATTATGCATAGGTCACTGCATGAGCTTTAGGTGTCTCTTTTAGTAAACATTTAATAATAACTAAAGCCAGGCTTAATCAGCACATTTGCTACAAAAGGACTGGACAGTGTTCTTTAGCTGATAGAGTTTTATCCCTGAGCCTCTCTTTTGGAATTAAAGGCACTATTGGTTTTTAATGAGAAAAATAAAGGTCCACTGCAATTCAGTCTACAGGCATTCTTGTAGGGGTGGGATATAGGGTGTGTCCATGCTGTCATGTTGGAAACATGATGGAAATTCAATTGCAGTATGATTTTGCAGGCCCTTTTGAACAAAATTCTAGTAATTGTTTACTACACATAGAAAGATCTTTTACATAAATTTCTTTGTTTTAAATAAGTGTCTCTATATGGATTCAAACAAGAATGACAAGTTTGGAAAAAAAAATCAGGTTCACAATGGCAGAAGAAGTCCAGGACAGTTTCCTGGCTGCTTGACAGCAGCTCGGGATTGGCAGCCTAGGTAGGGTACATGTGAAAGGTTAGGGAAGACTTATGACAGTTGGATTTGATGATCCTGGAGGTCTTTTCCAACCTTAATGATTCTATGATTCCATGACTACTTTATGCTGTTCTGATGAAACAAAGCACTTGTAAATATTCTTCACCTTACTTTTGTGTGCCAACAAATCTTACCTTCAAAACTAAAACCTGTAAGAAGTGCTCTGCATGAATTCAAACAGTTCAAGGAAGATCTGCATATTTCAAGGAAATATCTCTTTTAAGCATCAAAATCATCTCTGTTTAGCAAAATCAACAGGGAGGAAATGGTGGCAGAAAGAACTATTTTGAGAAAAGTCTTCTGGAACCCAAACACTAAAAACTGTGCTGTCACTAGAAAAGTGACTGCATGGTCATGCTGCTCAGCTGTGGAGGAGCTGATTTTGTTCCTCCTTCTTCTGCCTTCCCCAGATTACCCTTCAAACCCTACCATGCCACCAGGTCTTGAATGAAGAGTTGCCGGCTCTTAAAGTGTTTGGGTTTTGTTTTTTAAAGCAAAATGTAGATGTGTAACCAAATTCCTGCAGGAATGTGAAACTTTGAGTACAATGATCCCTTGTTTCCAGGATGGAATTTCTGGCTATTTTTAAACTTTCGATTTTCAGCCCATATCCCAGGACGTTTACAGATTATGCATGAAACAGGCTCAAGTGCAAACAGAAAATTTCCAGCAGCTCCAGTTTCAGAATAGTTCGTAACCAATGCTTTCCTTGCACCACACAATTTGATACTTTAATCTGTATAGAGCAGGGGAAGCTACTGATCATTGTCCTTCTCTAAAAGCGCTGTTCTGGGTTAATTTGTGTCCTCAGTGATTTGAAAACTGTCAAATAAAAGACACTATATCACTGAAAGGTCTTGAATGACCTCATTTTGTAATGGAAACTCTTTTAGACATCAGAAAGTGTTGCAGGATGGGATTGCTATTTTCCTCACAGGTGGACCTGGAATGCGGTATTGCCATAGCTGTAGGAAGAGCGGAGATGGGCAGGAGTGCAAAAGCAGATGTGTTTCTGGAAGGGTGCAATTAAGGAGTGAGAGACAGACAAGTAATTTATGTGGATTGTGGAATAAGTAAGATATGAGATGCAAGGTGCGGGGTCTCAGGCAGGAGTGTTTTTAAGCAGCACTGTATACAAATACACAAAATTTCAATTTGGCTGAACAAAAGCTCCTGTGACAAGGGGCCAAACAAATCTGCTTTGTGCACAATACATTTATGAACCAAGTTGACACCATTATAATAGCCTTCACAGATTTAAAGCTCAATTTTAATTTGGGTATTAATGTATTTAGGAGGCTGTCCTATTTTGCATTTTTTGCTGTTCATCTTTATTCTTCTGATAGTCTTCTGGTATGATCTTTGGGATACTTTTCAAAACAGTTATGTTCTGAATGACTAATATCTCCTGTTTGCATTCTCATAATTTCCTCCTTCTGTAACATTTTCTGCGAAGATATAGCAGTGTTCCAGTTAAGAACTCTAAGGTTGCACCATGTAGTTCTAAAATTTGCAGTTTTTATCTTGTAAGTATGTCTTGTATCTCCAGTATTGCTTATATTAGGAGGCAAAGAAGCATGAAACCTGCTGTTTTGAAATGGAGTCTGACTAAAATGTCAAAAGAAAAAAATCTAGGTACAAGACAGTGAGAGAAACATCTGAGATAAAATTTGCTAATTTTATCCTAGAACATTATTCCACACAATGGAATAGAATATCTGTCGTCAATAGGCCAGCTTTTAGGCACAACAGCATATGTGCCTGATCTTCTGTTTCCTGTTACATGTATCTGCTGTGTATTGTAAGGAAATAACCATCATCTCAGTATGTTGGAGTACATTGGGCTGAATTTAGTATTCAAACCATGTAGAATTTCACATGAAGAAATTTCTTCATGAAAAAAAGAAATCACTGAGATTTGCTTGCTTTATCAATTTACTATTGATTCATGCTCCTCAGAAGAAACTGCTTACTTAATGTCCCTGTGGTCTCTGTTTTAGCACAGTCACATAATCCATATTTGCAATATTGAGATTTGATGGTGCCTAGGATCCAAGCTTTCTTGTTTAGCCTTATCCTGTTTTATGTGGTCTTTAGGACGATATTAGGATGATAATAATTTAGCTTAAACATGGTAGCATGCTGGACCTACCACTCATCTTACACTTGCGCTATGGAGAATCTTTTATGCAAATCCTCTGCCTCCTGCCAGTGTTCCTCTTTATCTCCCCTGATTTTAGAATCCAGTATTTTATTTTTCTGTTTTTGAATAAATGGTCTATTGAAAGCAAAATAGGTTTTAGTATATTCTTTTCTCATTACCTGAATTTTAAAGACAGGAACTTCAAGAAAGGAGCCTTCATTGTTAGCAAGTAATTGTTCTAAACTGTTCAAAATACTTGTGTATCCTTCAATTATGCCATAATTTCATTAATAATGGGAAAAAATATGAACAGAAAACAATTACTTTTATGTTCAATATGTCTATTTCAATGTCTGTTAGCCTTTCTGCTTTTCTTTTTTTGTAGGCTTATGAGGAAGAAATGTATGGCAGCAAGTACCAGTGGATTATTCCGGGGTGGTATGAAAACCTTTGGTGGGAATCCTGGATTAATTCCTCACAATGTCTCAGCAAAAATCTTCTTGCAGCCATGGAAGGTTATATTGGAGTAGATTTCGAACCTCTCAGCTCAAAAATGATAAAGACCATATCAGGAAGGGTTAGTATTTTTCCTCCAAGTAGTTTATTATGCAATCAGTTGTCTTGCCAGTGTCTTGACACAGCAAAGCACGGGGGAGGGGGGCGAAGCTAAAGGGTTCTTCTGCAAAGAGAGCTGGCAGTCATCATGGTTATTCTCATCTCTCCACTGGTTTGCAATTTTTAAATATTTAAAAATCAATTCCAGTGTCCACAGGATAAGGAAGCAGTAAAGTTTCTTGCTTCAAATCTGTCCTGTTTCCCCTCTATGAATATTACAGTTCAATGTACAGTAAAGCTTGAATTATAGTATGCAGTATCACATGCTGTGTCCTGTCAAGTTAAATAGATGAGCACAGAAACAGAAAACTTTTATGTTTAACCCCAATCCTGCAAACGGCCAATTTCATTGATGATTTGTGCCTTTCAGAACTAGGGGCGGGGCTTGCTTTTATTATGTAAATATGTAGCATTTCCGTAAAGTACATAACATTTTCTCACTGAACAAATGCGTGCGAACTCTGGCCAATGAATAAGCATGCTGATTTTGCTGCTTTTCATCTTTGTTCATCTGTCTTTCATGCCTTGCTGAGTAAGCATGAAAGGCAATTTTACAAAAAGGCAACTCATCATGAGATAGTACACCATAAAGAGCATACTAAACTTGTAAAACATAGACAAATTGCCACTCAAATAATTTTACATTAAGCAAATAATTGCTCAAGTAAAGGCTATTTGATTTGCATTATCCTAAACAGTTTAATCAACCACTAATTTGCAGGGATACAGACTTAATCTCTGTTCTAGTATTATGGCTTGCCAGTATGGTGGTGGCTTTGGTTGAACTGAAACCTTTTGTTTGAAAGCAAAAGAAAGCAAGTTGTCCTTCATACAGAGAAGCAGAACAACTGCTTTACGGTCTCTCTGTCTCCTTGATCTCCCACCCAGTTGCACCATCAGTCCTGTAAGTCAGGCAGCATATGTTTCTTCCTTAATACTTGTTTTGGCAGTGTTTTCTGTATTAGTGATGCATGCCTCTAACTGGAGATTGCGGTTTGAGGTGTAGGTTTGGTCCCAAATCTGTAAAATGTTAAGTATTGAAGTAAACCTGAAATTTTTCTCCTCCACAGACTCCACAGCAATATGAAAAGGAATACAATGCTAAGCGCGGTGATGGACAATCCAGCAAATTTCATGGTTATGCCTATGATGGAATATGGGTGATTGCCAAGACTCTGCAGCGGGCAATGAAGTATCTCAATACCACCAACAAGCACCAAAAAATTGAAGATTTTAACTATACGAATCACAAACTTGGCAAAATTTTTCTGGATGCTATGAATGAAACCAACTTCTTTGGAGTAACGGTAAGTCTCAACCAGATACTTGCTGGGGTGGAGGAGGCTTGTGATTTTAAGTCAGTAGCTGAATCAAGCATTAAATTTTAAATACTCATGAAAAAGAAACACGGTTGTGTATTTCTTATATCTTCAGAGCCTCCACAGTTCTACTCTATCTTAAAAATTAATGTTGTTGCCTTGAGACTTTTGCTCATTACCTGCCTTCTGATGCCAAGTGATGTCACTGTACAGTTCCTTGGTTATCAGATTTTTAAGCAAGGATGTAGTCTGAATTAACCACTCAGAGTGGTCTCAAGGGAACTGCAAGCATTGTAAGCTGCAGTGACCTTTTAAGTGACTGTTTTAGCAGTTGAGGAGTAGCCGGAATGTGATCTGAAAATACCTCCTATTTCCCTCCATCATTTATTTTTGATAATAGGTTATAGTACACTAACGTCTCCAACTCCAGTGCTGTACATCCTCGATATTCTTACAACATACTTCAGTTGCCATTTAAGTTTATTTATAATTTTTTTCACAGTCAAGTACAAAGCATGCTGACTATAACATAAGAAGAACTGGTCACTTGTAGTAATAACCTCATTCTGTTTTCAATTGCACCATTGCAAAGAGCATCTTTCTTTATGCTTTCTGTGAATATGATATCAGAAACACTGTCATGTCATAAATAGTAAACCCCTTTACCCAATTTTCATTTTCTTTGAAATTATTTATAGTAAACGACAAAAAATAGAATAACTGTTGAGTGATGTTTTCGTGAAATTTTTAAACAATTTTGAAAAGACTTGCTGGGAGTGAAGCTAGTTCCTGATTACACAGAATGTCAGTATTTTGGTTTTCTGTTCTTTTATTGACCCTTTTTTTTCCTAGGAGACAACATTTAGAAAACAGTTTAGGCTATTGCCCAAAGACTTGACAGGACTAATCCTCTTTTGCTGTGCATCAGCAGCTCAGTACATAGATGTTACTTATTCTAATTCTACTGTCAGAAATCTATTGGAAAGAAAATGATAGGTATTCCTTAAACATTCCTGAAGGTTCTGGTCTTTTTCTGCACTTTTTTTTTCTTTTAACAAAATGGTTCCTTCTGCTATTTTTCTTCAAGCTTATCTGACTTACAGTCATGTTGATTACCATATAATTTTCTCGTGTATTTTGAATATAGAGAAGGGAAACATATATTTGGTGTTTTGTTAGAAAACAGTAATATAGTGATATGCTACACTTCTTCAAAGTGTACTGTTTCACAGGTACAAAAGAACTTTGTGAGGAGAAATGCGATACAAACAAAAAAAGACCTGCAGGGAAGTTCCTACAGTTTTATTAATCTGAATGTCCTAATTCTGCATTCAGATCCCCCGATGTTGGCCATTTTGAAATCGAGTAAGGCATCATGTGGTTAGAATGGTCCATTCTTTCCAACCAGCTTTCAGGATAGAAGTCCTTTTGATTTCGGACTAGGTTGGCTTTCATGCTTTACATTTTTTCTAATTCCTTGCTTATCAGAACACTTCTTTTTTAATGGAAAAGTTATTGAAACAAAAAAAGTCTTAAACTCCAAAGGATTTTGGACACTTTTCCCCACTTTTCTTAATCCAGATAAAGCCAGTTTTGTGAAGTGAATGCAACCCTGCCACCCTAATGGTTTATAAACTGCCGAGTGCCTGTTCCCTTGCTAAATATGTCCCTCTTTTCAAATAGTACACTCTCTGATAACCTAAGTTCATAAAATGAAAAGTAAGAAACCAAATACTCACACTATTTTGACACAGTTTAGATGTCTGAGGAGTCCCCTTATGTAACTGGTAGAGCCACTGGAGGTAATTTAGAGTTGGAGAATCTACTGAGGTCTCTGTTGAAGTGTTACTACTTTGAATCAGTACAGAGGTATAAAATGATGGGAAACAAAGTATATATCTGGGATGTGTATATATCTGCCTGTCAATTATACAGAAGTTTATAGCATACTACCTATAACATGCCCTTCATGTATGTGTGAAAGCCAAAGAGAATTTTCCACAAAGCTGGAATACTTCTCCCAAAGCAAGATTGTTTGCCTAAAGGATAAAAAAAAAAAAAAAAAAAAAAGAAGAAAATTTCACTTTATTTTGTGTAATAGTACCATAGTATAACTTGTAGGCTTGATACTTAGTGAAGAATTAGCGATCTCAGGATACTGAATCATATTTAGTGCATACTGAATCAAGATCCATCTGGAAAATAGAAGGATTTTGGTTTAGTCAGTTTTTTACTTTTTTTTTTTCTCTTTGTAAAGACTATGGACGGTTACATAGTACCTTATAACTAGAGCAATGTTTATATTTGTTAGCAAAAAATGTTGGTTATACTTTGAAAGATATTAAATACACATTTGTTCTCAGCATGGTAAAAGTTTGTATTGGTTCCATGGGGTAGCCAGGTGGTGGGAAAATGCAATGAGTGTTGGAGATAACTTCAATTTATTTTTTATGCAAAACATGGCATTATTTTTAAAAATGCTTTCTTCTAATTTTCTAATCATCTTACCTTTGTCACTGATGTGATGTCATGATTGTTACCATTCTCCCTGCTTTATGCCTGAAGTCCTGTAACTGCTGCTTGAGTTTATTGCTATTATCTGTGATTATAAATCAGGCTTCAAAATTATTAGTTTATTTCTCATCCTTATGGCCTTCTGTTATTTGTGTGTAATGAAAAAAGAATTACAGTGGAGGAGAGAGAAAATTAAACACAATGTTGTCTTTCTTTTTGTGTCAGCCAGAGACTCTAGCACAGTAGGATAAAATTCCATCACAGTAGCTGCTGCACAATTGAAACCACAGCCATGAAATAGCTTTCAAGTCTGTCCCTGGCACCCTGCATTTGAATGGATCCAGTCATGTTTCATAACTGGAAAAATGCTTATTGATATGAAATTCATTTTGTATTTTGATGCTGATTATTTCTGAATATCGATTTTAGCAGCTTGCCTCCACTTTCCAGGCTTCAGTAGCCACTGTGCTGTTCAGGAATCTTAGACATACAGGAGGCGTTAGCTTCAGAATAGGAACAGGGAGAAAGTGTTTATTTCATGTCATCCTGGAAAAATCACATACTCTAATTCTGTTAAATTAAGGAATAGGTTGGTCTTTGGCAGGGAATCAGCTGGAATTAGTGTGGACTTCAGCAGAGTGAAGTTATGCTTAATACGGGGGTCTAATGAATATTTCTGTAGTGGCATTGATAAATGCGGTTAATCTGCATGAACAGTTCTGAATTAAGCCTCCAGAGCTGTTTATTCCTGGAGTAAAATTTTCTTTTTTGGCATGGCTGAGGTAGGGCACATAATAAAAGTATTGGGGGGAGGGCAGAAATTTTAATAAAGTAGCTTCTTGTTAATCTGGAATAGTGCTTTAAAAGTACATTAGATTTTATAAAGGGGAGTGGGGGTGTGGAGGTTTAGTGTGCAGTGGAATACCTAACACTATAGAGATATCTGTTCCTGCGAAATGCTTTTGAATGTTCTGTTGAATTTGATTTGATGTTAATTTTGAGCATTTGAAAATTTTAATTTGGCCGTTATCCATTATTGGGTGATTTGAAGAAGTTCAATAAGCTAGCAAAATGCACAGTCAAGAAGCTGTATGTATGTATATATGCACAGACACACACGCATGTGCTCACAACCCCACCTGACTGTTGGCAGATCTGGTTTTGCAACACCTGACCCCAAGGGTTATGAATGCGAACTACTCTGAACTTAAAGCCTTGTGTTTCCTTTTGATTTTTCAGAACTTGCTTCCTGTTACAGGGTTTCTTGCGTAGCACAAGAAAGAAAAATACTTGGGGTCTGGCTGTGCACAAGACCTCCTACATCTCTATTTGGTTTTCCTGAACCTTGAATCTGAGCTTCCCCCAGTGGAGATAAATGTGGTGAATCTCTTACTTCCTTACTCCCTCCTGACTTCCAGTGCATTATCCAACACTGATGAGCAACTGAGAGTGGTACAGTGGGTTGGTGAAATAATTTGCTCTCTATATGGCCAATTCATTTAGGGGGCTCCTCAAAATAGAGAGACGCTAAAGGAAGCCATCAGGAAGTTTGCATAGAATCATAAATAATGTTTGTTCATTAGGAAAAATTCAGTGCAAATGTTTTCATCTGCCAACAGTGTAAAACAGCATACAGAAGGAAATCCTAACTTTTTAAAGGAGAACTGAGATTAACTGTGACATTTCAAGATTAGCCCTCAAGCTAATCAGCAGCTGACGATTTAATAGATATAGTAGGTGGCAAATAAAAAAGGCTTTAGACTAAAGTTGCAGAACACTTACTATGGCATCTGTCATTCTAATACAAGGATATTTGATGAAAATAAATGAACAACATACATTTACATAAAAGCTAGTGAAATATTTCCTAAGATCTGGCTAACACCTCTTAGCTTGCTCTGCTCTGTATTTAATTATGCCTGTATCTAGACAGCGTTTAATGTAATACATAATATGCCCTGGAAGATGCCTTGTTGCTGCTTTGGGTACAATGAGTGGAAGTCCCTATAAATAATAAACAAAGCATGCTCTAGTGAAGGTAATTGCGCTGGCTCAATGGTGGTGCAGGCTTCTGCTTTACAGGGCAGCTCTCCCTCAAGCTTCTGAAGAAACAAAGCACATTTCAGTAGTTCCACCACCCTGTTTTTTCTGGTGTGTGCGTTGTTTTGTAGCTTCCTGCTTCCAATCCACCTTTGTTTTATCTTTTTTTGGTGGTATATTCTTTTGCTCTGGTTTTCTTTTCTGTATTCTTTGGAGTTCAATGGTGAAAGACTAATGAAAAAATAAAATTTACCAAATCTGGAAGCTCTGTCCTGCTTCATGTAAGCAGTTAAGCCGGGAGACGGTATCAGTGGTCTTAAAGGGAGTTTTCAAAACAGTTTCTTCCTCTGCCAGCTGGTTGTATCAGAGGGTGGTATAAAGAGCCATTTGAAAAAAAAGAAGATACCGGAAGAGGGGACAGCCTATACATGTGGACAAGCAACATAGGAACTACAGATTCTGGTATCTCTTGCACAAGTAGAGATAGTTTTCCCTGATGGTTAGATGGCCTTTTGTGTTCTATTTAGACAGAAGTACTAGGTAGGTAAAGTGTTCCTTTGCCACCCCTCCAGCACGTGGGAGAAAAAGAAGGAAAAATGTTATATACCTTCTTTCATGATGGTAAAGCCCTGTGCCTCGCTCCACCAAGTTTGTTTTTTTTTTTACAAGAGACAGGAAATATTGGTCATATGCCTACTGAAAAAGGGTGATAGGATAAAATCTTACAGACGTTTATGTAGAAGTGGTCCTCTTGCAGTAAGTGTACCAATGAGATACCATCTCTGAAAAAATAATAGAAAGCCTGGAGTAGCTCCATCCACCTCTACTGTGTCTTCAAACTATGCCAGTGTCTTATGATCAAAGGCAGATGATGCATCAGTGTGGACGTCTGGTGATGATCCCATACCAGCAAGAGAATATCCACATGTCTCCCATCTTCATATACAAGCCTGTGGAAAAGAGTTAAGGATTTGCAATATATGCTATAATAACTGTTTTGACAGAGTGTCTCCTGCAATTTTAATCCAAAATTGAAAATGTGATGCAAGGTGTGTGGTGTTGATGATGTTGTAAATTTCCAATTTTGTGTTTGGGAAATTTAGCCATTTCTTTCACTGAAACGGCAGCTGTAACCTCCCAAAGAAAGACTAGAACATTGCTGTTAAGGGAGGTGCAGAAGGAAAGTGAAGCATGATGGAGAAGGCAGAATCTCAGGTGCTTTAGTTGTCCTGGGACCTGATGCAGTTCTTGGCAGATGTGCTAGCACATAATGCGTCAGTTAATACAGTAGTCTAGCAAACAACTGTCTTGAATGTTATGATTACATAGCACAGGTTAAAATTATTTCAAGCCCCTTTCAAGTACTATTGCCTGTAAAGGAATCAAGGAATCATAGAATCATAATGGTTGGAAAAGACCTCTAAGATAATCAAGTTCAACTGTCAACGCAACACCCCCATGCCTCCAAAACCATGACCAGAAGTGCCACATCTACACATTTGTTGAACACCTCCAGGGATGGTGACTTCACCACCTCCCTGGGAAGCCTGTTCCAATGCCTGACAACCCTTTTGGTGTAGAAATTTTTCCTAATATCCAATCTAAACCTCCCCTGATGCAGCTTGAGGCCATTTCGTCTCATCCTGTCGCTAGTGACTTGGGAGAAGAGACCAACACCCACCTCGCTACAACCTCCTTTCAGGTAGTTATAGAGAGAAATAAGGTCTCTCCTCAGCCTCCTTTTCTCCAGGCTAAACAACCCCAGTTCCCTCAACCTCTCCTCATAAGACCTGCTCTCCAGACCCTTCACCAGCTTTGTTGCCCTTCTCTGGACACGCTCCAGCACCTCAATGTCCTTCTTGTAGTGAGGGGCCCAAAACTGAACACAGTATTTGAGGTGTGGCCTCACCAGTGCCGAGTACAGGGGTACAATCACTGCCCTGCTCCTGCTGGCCACACTATTCTGACACAAGCCAGGATGCCGTTGGCCTTCTTGGCCCCCTGGGCACACTGCTGGCTCATGTTCAGCCGGCTGTCAACCAACACCCCCAAGTCCTTTTCCTCCAGGCAGCTCTCCAGCCACTCTTCCCCAAGCCTGTAGCGTTGCATGGTGGGGTTGTTGTGACCCAAGTGCAGGACCCAGCACTTGGCCATTGTTAAATAGAAGGCCTCTGCTTCCCCAAGACAGCAATGTCTTGAGTGCAGAGGGGACAGACAAAGCATCAGCAGGGTCTGAGATCTGGATGGAGAGGCCCTGGGAGAGGAATTCAATCCATACCTTTGTCCTTACCCACCCCACACCTTTTTCTTAACAACGATGAGTCTGAAAAGGAAGACTGCAGGAAAACATGTGTTTAGGACAATATAATGGGAAAGGAAAAGATTTCCTGGAAGGCTATCTCATAATCTGCATCACTGAGCAGTTCTGAGTTTCTAGTCTCCAGTGCGTCTTGCACTTGCTTTGATTAAACTCTGTAGAGTTCAAAGAACATCTTCTCACCTGACTGTGTTTTTCTTGAAACTGATTTTACTGTCCTCATTGAAGAGCAGTTCACTAACAGATTATATCCATTCTATACAAATATGTCCGGATATAGGCATATATGTATGGGCCATGTGTTTACAAGATGGGCCATGTAAGTGTTTACTAGATGGAGC
Organism: Phalacrocorax carbo; assembly: GCF_963921805.1. Lineage (NCBI taxonomy): Eukaryota > Metazoa > Chordata > Aves > Suliformes > Phalacrocoracidae > Phalacrocorax > Phalacrocorax carbo. The sequence continues at coordinate 68,473,967 of NC_087514.1, read as the reverse complement.
GTGATGGTCCTGAAGAGCCAGCTAGGCTCTCTTACGGTTACCTGGCAGATGGTGTGTGAACCAAACAAGTACGGGCTGGCACGGGCACAGGTGAACTGTACTTCCAGGTGAGTTTTTGCAGATGATGCAATGACAAATAGGCAAATATCTATGAATTATGAACCTTCCAGAGTAACAGTGTTTTTCAGTGATATAGTTATTCCTGCATTTGTGTTGCTAAGAGAAGGAAAAAAGATGTATGGCAAATTCAGGGACGCTACTGCTGCTATCTGCTATGCCTCCATTTGAAATGACAGGCAAAGACATCTTCCATGGATACTTCCAAGCCCTCAGCTGCCCAGTGGCTGGGGATGGAATTCACCATAGAACAGTCTTCAGCTGCAGCACATTCTCTCAGTATGCATGGTGGTTGGAACAGCAAGATTAGTTATCCTGCATCAGCCTCAGTCTGCAAACTCTAGCCTCCCACCTACCTCTGCTTTATTTCCCTTCTGTCCTAGAAGACAGCACTGCAGAAGTACCTGAGTTAGCTTGAAGTTTGAGATGTGAACGCCTTTCAATCATGACTCTAGAGTTAAAAAACACTCTGATTTTAGAGATAACATATTTTAGAAATTGAATAAAACTGATTCCTGAGTGCTGGAGGGTATTATAGTTCTTGTTTTATTTTCCATGGGAACAGATGTTAGCCCTGCTGCCTTGGGATTGTTCCAGCTCTAGTAATTCCACTCTGCTTACCTAAAATTCTCACTGAGATTTCAGATGGATAAGGAAGTTATTATTTACTAGCTTCACACCAGGACTTTTCTGGGACAATAAATGCCATAACTATGCAAGATTTTAGCATTATTGTTCTCACTTCTTTTATTAGACATTGCATTTAATTATTATTTCACTGTACAGGCAAAGTATAGTAAGATTTTATTGATTTGATCCTGTTCCTGTTTCAGTCAGTGCAAAATCTCTTTTAACTTCATCATGCATGGGGTGGGGTGGGGGGTGGAGGCCTTACCTAGCAAACTGCTTTAACAAATAATTTGTGTATATATCTCAAAATGTTATTCTAAAATCCTTTTGCTCACAGGAAATTTAGAAAAAAAATTCTTCTGAAATGTTTTCTAGAATTAACGAATGTATTTTAAGAGTTCTGATCAGTTGTAGTGCTTTAAGTTTGTAATGAATGATTAGACACAAGAGCTTGCTCAAGCACATTTGGAGAATGCTTCTAGATAGTGTCGTAAGTGGAATTACATGACTCACGTCAAATAACTGTGAGCGATCGAAATAATGTGGTGGAGTATAGCAATTTAAAAAGTAACGTCTACTGATGCCTGTAAAAGGCTGCAACTTCTAATGCAAATCATGTAGATCAAAGGAATGCTGAATATTTTAGTGATCGGTTGTGCTCGTTATATATATTCTTTTGGCACAACAGTGTAATTCTTAACTGGGTATCAGATATTTGGGAATATCAAATAGTAATATGGAAAAAATATAAAGGAGATAGTATTATGAAGGTTGAAGCTATAGGAAGACTATCATAAACCAGTCTGTGAGAATCTTAACATGTCTTCTAATGTTCTTTGAAAAACTGTTATCATACTCTAAATTCTTCTCAGCATCTGTTTTGCTTTATATTAAGTATTGAGAGTTTGGAAAATTATTAAAGCACATAAATTATAAATATATTTCTAAATATGCTGAAATATTAGAGCAGGTTCATTTAGGAAATAAATTGTGAAGTATAAAGTTAGTTCTAACCTGCTTATTTTTATCCTTTACATCACTGATTTGGATACTTCCAAGAAAAGAAATAAAAAAATGCATTTTTCTAAAAATTTTTGGGTCACATTTACAAAAATATGTTGACTTTAGTTAATTGGACTACTTCTCTCCATTGCTGAATACTTGCCAGGCAAACTGTAATTTATGGTCTGTTTTCATCTAGGTTACTCCATCAGTGGGCAATTTTGAAAAGCTTTTAAAAGGAATCTTTTTTGTCATCAGTGAAAGTGGCCAACATTGATGTTACAAGAAATAGAATCTGGCCTGATGGGAATTTTTGTGTGCACCTAAGAGCAAAGTTGTCGCTTGGGGAATATTTTGCAATGTGACATTTTTAAATTTCAGGCCAGCAAAAAAAAAAATATTAAGCATTTCAAACTGTATTTTAATTCTCTCTTCATACAGTAGTACTTCTGAGATTTTGGCTTCACCAATTAACATACTCTCTGCTGTTGTTAATCTTTATGACAGCTCAAGGCAAAAATATTTCTTAACTTGAATATAGCATTTCACTGAGTGTGAATCCACCTGTAATGTTAAAAATGGTATTATTAGTTGACTTAGCCTGGAGATGTTCTGTGGTTGTCATGTCTGATGTTCAATGGATTATATTTTCATACATCACTGCTTCTCTTTTCTGTCAGTCATGATTTCTATGATGAACTAGTTTTCTTCCTTGGAGAGGTGCTCCAGTTGCAAATAGGATTCTTGGAGCCTGCAAGCATTTTAGTGAAACAAGGGAAAATTAAAGTATTATAATGGCATTTATCGTAGACAAATGCACAGTACAATTTCAAATAGTTTTCTAGTACTTTTGGAATGAGTTTTTAGGACTTCAGTATTTGTTACCCTATGCTCTTCTACCCACTAACTTTTCATAGCAGGTTGTTGCCTCAACAGTTGGTGATGAGGGTGGTTTTTTAAATATCTGGCCTCTGTTAGAGCAATGTTAAAATAGTGTTCTTTTTTAGATGTCATAACGCAACAAAGATCTTGCACTTCAGTAGAGTATGTGGTATGGTATGAGTTCCCCCTTGGAGTACTTCACATGAAGAAACTCGTGGAAGGTGAGGAGGCAGAAAGTGCAGCAAGGCTCTTGCTCGAGCCCCTTCAGTTTAGGGCAGCGTGCGCTACTTGTGTTGAGTCCCAGCTTCAGAGCTGCTGTGACAAAACAGGCAGCGGCCAAAAGCAGCAATTTGCAAACTAAAGTAGGCTGCCTTTTTTCTTTTTTTCCCCCTCTCCAACCCCCTTATTGGAACAATTTGTATTTCTGTTCTGTAAGTTTTAGAAAAATAATCCCAGAATTCTGCCTTTCGCATGATCACCCACTCTATATCTGGTCCCTAATGACAGCTGAGGTTGTCAGTGTATGAACCCAAAACACTGGACAGGAAACAGGCTGTTTCTCATTTTGTTATAAGAGTTTGCGTCAAATCTAGGACCCATCATGCTTCACTTGTTGAATATTTCTGTGTGACAATAATTTTCCCAGTTCTGTGATTTTTTTTTTCATTACATCAATTGCACCAAAATTATAGCCATGCCCACTAACCACTGTCAGGAAACAGATTATTCATTTAGAGCATGGTCTAAAGAGAAGTTCACATATCTCTGCGTTGTTGGCACTTTTAAGAGTATCTATATATGTATATCTATATGTATATATGCAGCCTCCACCATCTAGCCAAAGCATCATTAAACCTTATTGTCTCTCCTAACAAGTCTTTCTGCCTCTCATCCAAGAAGTTGTTGGACTTTTTTGGCGACGTTAAATCTCGTGTTTGCGACTAAGATAATCAAAGCTGTACCCAGCTCTCTCACTTATGTATGACGACAGTTTCTGTGTCATGCCATTCATGTAGTATCAGTAGGTGTCATAACAGGTAATATAGATGAAAACAACCCTGCTCTAACCAGAACAACATAACTTAAATCCAGAGAGTGAACTTATGGTTAAACAATATTGCAGATCATGTAAACAAAGCTGTCCTGGGCTGATGTTTCCTCATCACTACAGAGAACACTCTACATGCTGTGTGGTAAAATGCATGTAAAATTCTGAGTGTCACTGTAATACTGACAAACTGAAGAATTTTCCAGAGTAGATCAACACAAATCAAGAGATTATAGAGGTTGATTTGAGGAAAGAATTGTCCATATACTGTATTTCAAAATCAGCAACAACTATAGTGGTTTTCCATCTACAATGGATTGGCATATGGATTTTTGTGAAATATAATACACAGGAATTATTTTATACCTTGTAAATTCTGCCCCCAAAACTTCTGGTGAAATTCTTCTGCCTGTGAAATTTCAATTCTGAATGAGGATTCATTCTAGCTGCTGAATTAGACAGCGGTTCAGTTGTGCTTGATCATGTAATTAGAATGAAGTTGTGCATAAGCTGTCATCATTATGAGTGCTGCAAAATATGAAGAGCTGAAAAAACACAGCTAGAAACTGCAAAGAGTATTGTCCCAGGAGTGAGGCAGAGCAGCGGAAAGCCTGGCAATTTTCCCTCCCTCCCTCAGCCAGGAGGGAAGGGGCAGAGTCCTGCTCCACGCAGTGCCTCTAGTAGGAAATAGCTTGTTGAATCATTTGTGGAGTCTCAGGAACTGAAGGTCTTGCCTCACCTGGCTTTCTAGTCCTGCATGCCACTGCTTGACTTGCTTTCGTATGCGGTGTGGTTGTGGCGCTGCATCTGCCTGGTGACTGCGGGCCTATAGCCTCAACATGTTCATATTGAGCTGCTTCAGTGAAAATGTTCTTCAGGAGTTACAAAGGGGAGAAGAAGTTACAGTGATCAGAAGTGCACATCTCAGCTGAATGTGAATTCTGTGAGACAGAACTAAACTTCTGTAGCCTGGAGGCTCTTCTTCTGCTGAACTCAGATGTTTGCTGCGCAACAGAGACGCATGTGAGCACCTCCAAAAGAGGCTGCAATGATATTTTTGAATTGGAAGTGTTAGACTTGCTTAATGTTGAGTTTTCTAAGATCATAGACACATCTCAGGAATTTTGTTATTGGTGTTTTTGTTATGAATTACCCTGAAGCTTGGCATGTGAGACCCAAAAAAACCTATCTTGTCAGTTAATTTCTTTTTTTTTTCTTTTTTTTTCTTTTTTTTTTTTTTAATGAAAACCTTTTCCTAGTGTCTGGCTACACAATTTCCTCTCCATTGTGACAGTTTCATTGATATAGAAGCAAGGCAAAATTTTAAAACAAGCAATTATGACACCACAAAATTTGATAGGAGAGTCAAAATAGTAATTGCCCCAGGTAAGAACACATAGATCTGTTAAACTGAATCTAGATGTATGTCGCGGTTTAGCCCCAGTCAGCAACTAAGCACCACACAGCCGCTCGCTCGCTCCCCCACCCCAGCGCGACGGAGAGAGAATCGGAAGGTTAAAAGTGAGGAAGCTCGTGGATTGTGATAAAGACAGTTTAACAGGTAAAGCAAAAGCCGCGTGTTTGTATTCACTCCTTCCCATGGGCAGGCGGGTGTTCAGCCATCTCCAGGAAGGAAGGGCTCCGTAGTGTAATGGTTACTTGGGAAGACAAACGCCATCACTCTGAACATCTCCTCCCCCTTCCTCCTTCTTCCCCCAGCTTTATATACTGAGCATGACATCATATGGTATGGGATATCCCTTCGGTCAGTTGGGGTCCCCTCCCAGCTTCTTGTGCACCCGGCAGAGCATGGGCAGCTGGAAAAGTCCTTGACTAGTACAGGCATTGCTCAGCAACAACTAAAACATCAGTGTGTTATCAACATTATTCTCATACTAAATCCAGAACACAGCGCTATACCAGCTACACTGAAGAGAATTAACTCTATCCCAGCTAAAACTATGACAATGTCAATCAGTCAACCTACACGTGCAGCTGAGGAATAATTGTTTGTTGGTCCCTTTGGATGCGTGCAAAACAAACCAACACAGCATTAAATACTGGGTAACACACTGATCACTGTGAGTTTTGTGTAGACCTCAGCAGCATCACAAAGCCATAGTAAGGACCTTTCCGTTGTAAACTCTGAAGCTGTTTATTGATTTGTAAATTTTTGTGTGATTTTAAAGCTCCTCATTTTAATGAGATTTATCCTATAGCCTGTTCTTTGAATGCAAAGACTGTGGTGCTGTGGAAATTTTGGAATTTTTGTATCTAGTTGATGTTTTCTGTTAGTTTCCATGTTGAAGATGCAGGTTATTTTATAGAGGTCAAGGGACTGCAATTAGTATTCTAGAAACGATTCAGTGGTCAGTTTTCAGCCTAATGTTTCACACCTGTGCACATTAGTGTCAAGTTTCCCCTCTTGCAAAAAGTGAAAGTTTCTGGGAAGAAAGATATCCCTTACTGGGTATTTCCTAACAGTGCTGCGTATCAAATTAAGCTTTTTCTCTACATTAGGTATATTTTCCATAACACAGCTGCAAAGTCCCTAGGGACGCAGCAGGGGCCATTTCCCCACTTTGGGGCAACCACGAACCTGTGAGGGAGGGGAGGGAACCTGCTCCAGAGCACTTGTGGCACGCATCCCAGCTGCTCCTGGGCTGCAGGAGAAGCTGTGGCAGAGGGAACAGAAGTCCCTGTAGATGCGGTTCAGAAGACATTTGGATAAGTAAGTGTTATGGATCATGAACATTAAGCATACTTTCCCTTAAAACCTAAGTAGTGGCATCATTGGGCTCATAAACTTCTGTAGCTTTTACTGCAAATAGCATATGCATAGAAGAAAGAAAGGAAGGAAAGCGTTGTAACTACCCCGCCGGTTATTTGTTTTCAGATCTTTTTTATATATTTGGGCATTTGGGGTCTTTAAGATCTGGGCATTTTAGATTTCTGTATTTGTATGGTGCACCAGTGAGTAAATGTCAGCTGTTAAAAATGTTCAGGTAAGTAAAGATGCAGCTAAGCACCTAGAATATTGATTTTGTTGTGCATCTTATTATTTAGTATGTATTTAAACATAAGTATAGTGTATTGTATATCTGATTGAAATAAATTTGTACAGTATTTCCACAGGAAAGGGGGTGATGCACTTTATGTATATCCTGACAATCATAATATCTGCCTCATATATTCAGGGTATTTTAGATAAGCATTTTGATGAATTGATAAATTGGTCGAAGGCTCACCCAATGATGAGCGCTGAAAAAGAGCAGGATTAGAAAGAAGTCCATTAAAATTATAAAATAAAGATGGGAGATCCTCACTATTGCCCATTTACAATTGTCAAACTGCATATTTCTCCATCAAATCAGAGGAACATGCAATGTGTAACCAAATGTTTAAAAACTGTAGAATATTCTTTCTCTACTTCTTAATACAGATACTTAAAAACATATTGGGGCAGAATAGCTGAATTTCATATTTTATTTCTGAAAAATATTTTCCCTGAGGCTTTCAAACTGTTTATACTGGTCTTTCTCTTAAGCTTGATTAAGTGAAATGCTTAAAAGCACACTGAATATTAAGCATGTGTATTCCAAATGGGTTGATAAAGGGCTGTATTGAATCAAGATTTTTTGTTTTGCAAGATGGGTTGTATCCAAGTAAAAGAAACATTTCCCATATAAAGTTAACATTTAGTTATCTGTCTTTCTGGAACTGTTTTACAATATCACAAATGCTAACAGTAAGAGAGAATAAACTGGTTTATACAAAATGTGACTATTATACAATTTTTAATGTGCATCTCAGTGAAATTAAAGGCATGTCAGACTTAGGTTTTTCAACAAAGCCATGCCACAGCCCAGGGGCTTGTCATGGCTGAAAATCTAGTTTGTGACAGGCTTTTCACTTCTCTGAGCGACATGCAAGGCAGCACCACAACCCAAACTACAACGCTAGCAGAGATATACCATGTTAGGCTTTTGCAGACTGCATGCATTAAACTATAAATAGGAATATCAAATGGAGATAATAAAATTACAATAATAACTTCAGTGTTAGGTTGGCTTTGTTCTTTGAGGTCTGAAAATGCTTTTTAAAATACATAGATCATGGACTCCTCTCAGTCAGTAACAAAATGCAGCTGTATGTGATGCAATCCCAATACAATACAGCAACCTTATTTTCTCTCGTGTCTTTCATACCAGCCATCTCTCTGACTGCTTTCCACGATGCTCAGTAATGCCTGGCAGTACATAGGAGATAGTAGCCAGGGAAGAACCTGGTCCAAACTCCCCATGAGTCAGTAGAATAATCTCATTCAGCAGTGGATCACATACAGGAAGGGGAACAGGTAAAAAATTCTGAAACACATTCCTTCATGCTTTAATGAGATTTTAGGAAGGTAAAAAAGGGATGGCTCTCTTTTTCTGCCAAAGTAAAAATATTTTCCCTATTTTTGTAAAAAGAATTAACTCATCATGATAAAATATTTAAGCTCTGTTACATTCACAAGATTCTGGGTTTTTTAAATTGTCTTTCAGTTATGAAAATGAGAAAAATTGCTTGTAATAACCACAACCTTTTAGGTAAATGCAACTTTAAGTCCCTGTCCCTTTAACCTTTGTTAACTGGCAGGCAAAATAAAGCGCTGTTTACATTAATAATTCAAACTACACTATCTGTTTGACTTAAACACCGATTGTAGCTCATCAGATGCACATGGTTTGATTCACAGGGCAACAATGCAGAAGTTTGGTGCACAGCCTTGAAGCCCTGCGCACGCGATTTGCTCTTTACCACCACCTCTCTTCCACTCCAAGGTGGCGCTGCCTTTTGCCCTTATTTCTGTTCTTGCAACAGAATCCTACTGGTTGTGACCAAAGCTTGAAGTCTATATTAAAGACATATTTCTCTCTCCTAGCCTTCTCTGTGCTGTAGTTCTAATCTGCTTCTTGTGCTATAGTTCTTTAATTACCTTTGCATTACCTGAATGAAAAAGGTTTTTTCTTTGCTGATTGCCTCCTTCAAATATTTGTGGCAATATCTTTTTACTTGTTATTCAACCATTCTGTAGAGATGGAAAGATCTCAATCCTCCCCAGGAAATTAATCCCTATGTACTTAATTTGATTTAAATTCCTCTACCAATACATATGTTAAGAAGTGATGTGGCAGTGAGTAGGCCATTGATTTAAATGCCGTGATCTGAGAGGGGAAATAGTACTTGACGTGCATGATGTTGGCAAAAGCTGCTTTTGTGTTGTGGCTTTCTGAATTTCCCTTCATTAATTCACATCTTTCTGCAGTGGCAGTGTTTGTAAGTGATAGTTTTCTTGATGTAAATTACTGCAAAACTTACTCCAGGCAGACACTGGCACTTTCACTTCTCCTCCTCACCATTTTTCCTCATTGCCGTTAGACTGTACATTAGTTTGTTTAGATCTACCTTATTCTATTGTAAACACTGACTACTTTGCTGTCCAGATTCCTGAAGCCTGGATGTTATGTTAGTTTAATCTTGTAATTAACTGCAGGAGGGCAGTACTGATGTAGGTGGGAACAGCTGGCATCGTCCCTGGCCTTTCTCTGTGCAGTCTCTTCACAGACAGGGTAAGAAGGATGCCTTTACTGACAGAGTATGTCCAGTTTGTCTCTCTCTAACGTTAATTAAGGCAAGGGAAGGCCTGTGAGTGATTCTGATATTCCTATATAGTACTTCTAAAATGTGCAGTAATTAGCATGCATTTAACATTAAAAATATTAAATATTTCTTCAAAACTTGGATGTGTCAAAATTCTCCCCAAAATTACTGACAATGCTATTGTTGACATTTTTATGTTCTACTTGAGTCAGTCTGGGTGAAGTGAAAACCACTTTTGGGGTTGGACTAGATGACCTCTAAAGGTCCTTTCCAAACTAAACCATTCTATTATTTTATTCTATGAAAAACCCCTCCAAATCCAAAAATAGGTTATCAAAAGTTATCACAAATTAACAGGTGAAACACGGAAGCTTGTTCCTACTAGTTATGTAGGAAAACTATATATTGAATGCTACTTTGTGGAAGTTGTTGGTAAATACTGTTTTTACAATTTATTTGAAAAACAAAACCTGGCCTGACATGATTTCACTGCAGAGCAAAGGTTAAGTATAAGTTTAAAGATGATGTAACTTGCAAACCATCGGTTTTTCAAAGGCCATATTGTCCCCATACTGCTAAAAAAGGTGAAAATAAGAAAAAATAAAACCTACTTAGGAACCAGATGGTACTGTTTGCTTCAGCAGAAGGGGTCATAATTCTCTTCATGTTAGTCGTCCAGGATATGAAACAAGAAAACATGATTAATCTTAAAGTGTCTCATTTTCATGTTTCAGGCCTGCCCTTCAGCTCTCCCCACATTTTGCCTTACTGTTTCCTTTTCACTTTTGTGAAATCAGCAAACCCACTCTGCTGGACAGTAAACAGAGCCCTGAGAGAAACTGAGGGTCCAAAAAACTGCTTCCTTGCCACTCAAAGGTTGTTTCTCAGTGTAGAAGTAGAATAACGCAGCAGCAGTAGTCTTGGGCTGGTGTATGAGAATCACACTGTTGTGAATTAGGCACCATTTCTAGCTTTGCTTGAAATGATATTCTGTGATAGGCTCTGACAGTTTACTTGTTGTATGGTGAGTTGGCTTGTTTTCGAAGATCAGACACAAAAATCAGCTCTAAGTGTTGTGGACTGAGTTAGAAGTTTAGCCAGCAGCCAGCAAAAATTTGAATGCATAGTTTTCTAACTATCTTTCTTTTTAATGCATGGTATTTTGTGGAGTGTGTCTGCATGAAAAACTTTCCTTGCATTTGTGGCACATTGAAATGAGGAGCCAGATTTGATGAAACTTGGAAGTTTTTGCTGGATCTGATGTTTGTTGAAGTGCTGCAGTGGTTGTGGGTGAAATGGGAAAAGGAGTAGAGAACTAACCCAAGACTTTAGGTTTGTTGAATGTACCATGTTTTCAGGAAATCTGCTGTTTATGTCACACACTGAGCTACAATATTTTTGTTTGGTTGATCTTCTGTTTACATCATTGGGTAAAAGAGATAAGTAAAAGGAAAGAAGCAAAATGCCCCAAGAATAATGAAGAGCTTACTGTGATGGCACCCTTAGCTCATTACAGGGTGGGCTAAAGTTGTGGAACATGGCTCCCCGATTAACCCCATTCTGAGATACACCAAATTTGATTGACTGCATAGAGTCACCACAATCTTGATTTAACTTAATACACATAGAAACAAAAAGTACAATTTTATTATAACCAATATCGATTGAGAAGAGGAGAATCAGGAGCAATATTTGATGTACAGAAATCTTTCAAATAAAACTCCATTAGGAGGTTGTACTTTTGAAATGTATTTGCTTTTCTTACCATGCATTTCTTAGATAAATTTGGAACTAAAATGGTTCATCTCAAGCTATAATTGGAGGTATTCTTTTAGGAAACTCTTTCTGATAAAAAGAAAATTCGAGAGGCAAGCTTTGTAATACTAAAATAGCATAATAGTGCTAGATAATTTTTTATGTGCTGGACTGCTTGACTATCATAACATGGAATTTACAATTTTTTCGTTAAATATAAACAATCCAAATGGAGACTACTTTGTCTGCCATTTCCCCATTCCTAACCACTAAGTCATATTCAATATATTTGTGGTGCGTGGCATACTGATTTTTGTATAAACTTTAACTTATACATTTTAAAAATGGGAATATTTTATATTCACCTGACCATTTTCACTGAGGAGGAAACAAAGAGCTATCATAGTGCTCACTGCATGTGTAAATTGTATAAATTAAGCACTGTTGACTTAAGACAGCAGCTGGCTTCTGCTGTAACTTCAGAAGCAATATGTGGCCCCGTGTCAAATGCATTTTGTTTGGACAAGGAGGTTACAGTGGCTTCTGGTAGTCCACATACAAAATAAAGTCTCACTTTTCTCACTGAGAACAGCTAATAAGAAAGTTTCTCTTGCTGGGATGTGGTCTAGAATGTTTATCCCATTATTTTCCATGGGAATACTTCCATGGATAAAATCTCAGTGGATCAAGTAGTGGCTTGGCTTCTAGGAATGAAACTTAAAGAGACTCAGAGGCTCAGAAAATCTCCAAATTATGGTCTTTATTAATAATTAGTGCATGTTCTCAGTAAAAATAGTAATAATTTGAACACATTTTGACAAAAAAAAAGAAACGCTGTCTTGAGACAGCATTTGTATTTTGAGACAGAAATTTGTGTTAACTAGACTTCAGTGATTTCAGCAGAAGACTTCAAATATTTTCTGTGATGCTGTTGATCAAATATGGATTAGAATGACTGCAGACATGCATTTTCTCCCTGGACATTGCCTTTAAATAGGTCATTGGTAGTCTTTTGGGGGTTAGATATAAAAAGGTTTGCAACTAGGAGCAACTTTAGCACTGGATCCACTACTCCCTAAGTGCACACCACTGTATAGGGAGCAAAACAAACTTCAGTCTTTAATATGTAAGAGAATGAACATTGTGTCTCTGTTCAAGAGTATGAACATACCCCGGCAAGAGTATGAACATTGTGTCTTCATCTGTAGGACAAACTGTGTCCACCCTGGAAGATAAATCAGAGAGCACTGGAAATTGTTCCTGGCTTCAAGCCACAGAAATTATCATCAGGGTTTAGTAAGTAAAATTCCTTCTCCTGAATACATTGAGTGAAAAAAGTCACATCCTCATTCAGCAAATGTCTCACCTCTTCTACTTGTATACAGTCACTCAGCCACATTGCAGAGGGAAGACTTCTAATGAGAAAAAAGGAAGACCCTGACAGATAAAGCCTTCTCTGTCTCCAGGGGTTACCAATGCACATTCTCTCATGGCTAGTAATAGAGAGAAATAGGATTGAAAAACAGTGCTGCATAAATTCCTCTATATAACTTGGACAGTAACATAGTCCAACAGTACCACCTGCTACCCAGACCTGCTATGAAATTTCCTCATCGTTTCCTATGAGTTCCTATCCAGAGGATAATTTTTTCTTCTGTTACCAGAAGACACAGCAATATGGCCCTTCCAGGGAAGTTGACTCGGTTTAATGGCTTCAGAAAAACAGTCTGATATAAGAGGTATCTTCCTTATACGGTTATTCTAAGCTTTTGAAAACAAGAAAATGTATATGCTAATAAGATTTCCATTACTGCGATTGCTTTCTTGTCCATTAATTATGTACACTTTGGTCAATCAGCATTAGTAATGTGCATAAAAGAGCTTTACAAATATTTAAGAAATGGGTTCATCTTATTAGCGTTTTTAAAGACAGTTGTTGCTACAAATTAAGAGATTCCTTTTCCACCTTAGAATATGAAGATGAAATGTGATCTAATTTGAGAAGCAATTGTTTGTGTTAGCTGTTTTTCAATTATTAATTCCTTTTATGAGTGATAGAAAGAGAGTAGGATCTCCTTTTAAGTGCTGTATCCTCATTCTAGCTGGAATTCAACATTGTCAGATCACTGCAATATGGTGAAAAACATCATAAATATTCATTGAATGCCAGTGGCAGAGAAGGAAATACTTTCTTATTCTAATACCGCTTTCATTTGAGACAGATTAAATAAAAGGCTTCTCATTAGTTATTTTGGGACATTTAATATGCTATAGGAATGCTATATACTTGGCCAATTAGCATAGATGATTGATGACTAGTATTAAAAAACCAGAAGTAACTGATTTGTAAGGGCAGCTGTGAATACAAGGTTTGCCACTATTGCAGAGAGCAGTGCAGTTTGTCAAAGTATTAAAAAGAAATTTAGTCCCATTCAATTCAGTGTGAGCGTGTTGACCGAGATAAGGAAAAGGTTACGATACTGGAGATAACCAGAGAAAATAATGGAATCTGTCATTTGTCTTCCTTCAGGCTGTTTAGATATTACTGCTGTCTTTCTTCATGTACTCCTCTCCAAGAGGCCAAGTGCCTGATGCTGGAATGCTTTAATTACAGAGGTGTCAGCATGAGCTTCAACAAATTGCGCTTATTTAGAACTTGTAGCGTTGGATCTTTTCTAGGAAAATGAAGAATACTGCATCTTTAAACAATGATTTCTTTGTTTTCCAGTGAGTTCTCTTCCAAGTGTAAAGCTTTCTAGACCTTGAAGGTCTGATCTCTCAAAGAGGGCTGAAGAAAGCAGCCAAACTGATAAGATAAAGGTTTCTTTACTGACATTGACCCAGGAGACTTTTGAGTATGAGGCAACCTTCTCTTTCCCTGGGTACTGGAAAATGGGCAAAGCAAGGGCTGGGCCCTGGGCTAGTCTTCAAAGATCTTACCCTAAAAATCAGTTCAGCATCCTCTGCTGAACAGAGTTTCAGGACTTCCTTCAGCAGGAGCTGCATTGCCGCCAGCTCTGGTCCCAGAGGATTTGCACTGGCATCAGCTTGCTCAGCTGCTAGAGCACGCTGCTGGGGCTCTGGCAGCAATTCAGCCCAGCTCAGCATGATTCAGGGGTATGGGGCTGGGGTCTCAACTGCTGTTGAGACATTAATCTGGGGGAAAGGAAACCTCACCTTGTATTCAAATGAGTTCACTCCTTTCTGAATAGAAGTTAGGGCAATTAGTGTACATTTGTATATTTTATTCTCTAAGGAGTGCAATTATGAGTCAATCAAAAATTACCTATTCTTTTGAGAGATATACTGCCACCATCAGCCTCCTAATACACACACTTTTAAAAAAAAATTAAATATCTGAATATTTTCAATATTTCAACAATGTAGAAATTTGTTTTTACATTTTCAAAAAAGAGCAGTTAATACTTTCAAATAAAATATTTTTTAAATTTGAAAATTGATTTTAAGTCCTTTTTCCATGCAAGGAAATTCTGTGGGTTTTTTCCTGTTTTCCAGCATTTTGTGTGCTTCATTTTAAATTTATTCTTTTTCCTTTTTTATATGACTAAGTAAGAGATATACCGATTTCAAAGTCTCTTAAGTATTAAATAATTGAAATGTGTTATTCTGCCAGATTATCAGAGGACAGCCTTGGTCACTCAATAAGCAAGTGACAAGATACAAACTTGCACTACACAACTTATTTAGTAATGCCCACATGTAGACATCATTTAAACTATGTGTTCATAAAATATATTAAATCAAACCTAAGACTAGAAGTTCAGGGTCTCTGTTTTTTGGACTATGCCCAATACATAGGCAGCTCTACTTCATGGGCAAGTCTGTCTGAGTGCATGGGAAATATAGCAGAGTACATGTGTCTGGTTTTCATGTAGTCAGATGCAGGGTCACAAGAAAAATGAGTGAAAAAGGCAGCTAGAATATGGCTGTAGGAGAGGTGACCCCGGGCTGGACTGAGAGGGCTAGGAGAGGGGATGTCAATATCATCTCTTGGACCTATATTATTGAATATAATAATTTATGCCTCATGCTAAAAGTAGGAATGTTATTTATGCTACTTGTTGATAATATGGATTGGAAGGGCCCTCTTAAGATAGAGGACAATTAAAATATCATGTAGGAAGGACTTGAGGGTTCCGGTAAGAGACACTGGAGGAAATAAAAGTAGAAAATGCAAGGGTGTGCACTGAGGCAACTGTCTGCTTTAGATATACCAGAGGCATTTAAAGATAATCTAGGTGTCCAAGGTTCAGACAGCAGCAGCCCAGAATGGTTCCTCCCAGGTCTCTGTTTCAGGATGTGGAAATTCGGTCCCTGCCTCCATTCTGGAACATGAAGTTCCCTATATGCTTTGTGCATGAGAGAGGCAATTCAAACTGGGTGGGTAAAAGCCTACCTCCTATATAATAGCAATTTTTGTGGTGGAAAGATGGCTTGGATGTACCAGTTGACTTGCCTTGGTGCCTCTGAATTGGCCTGCACAACATGGTGTAGATATTGTGTTGGGTATCAGAACGCTGGTGGGGAGCAGAGAGACGTGTCTAGCCCTTAGCTATTTCCTGTCATTAATTGCGCTTTGCACACTGCCTTGAGTAAGAAGAAAAGCAAAAAGAGGACTCACTTTACTAATAACTTGCATTTCTTCTCATTTCTGCAAATTAGCTAGTGTGACTTAAAGGGTGACAATGGAATATTGTCTGTTGCCTTGTTTTCATCTCCAACATCATGTCATAGGGAATCATAAAGAGTTTACAAACAATATCCTTTTTTAAAAAAATACACTGTTTCCCTGAGTGTGCATTCTAGATATGTCTCAATTTTTTTTAGTATGACATTGACTTTGAATTAATTTCAGGCAAAGAACGTATTTGGGACAAAAAGTAGTTCAAAAGTGTTTTTAGAAACATCCATCACAATGGGAAGATGTTTGAATATCAGTAAGCCTTAACTTCAGTGTTCTGAAAATGTGGGAAAAGTGGTCCCAAATTAACATCATTAGCCTAAGCGTTGCCTTATGGAGTCTGAAGAGAGCTACACCTTTGAGAGTTCTGATATATGCCAGCTGGAAAACTGTTATGCTGTGTAGGATCTAATGATACATGAGACTGATCACTCACAACTCAGAATCCGAACTGAGCCTCTCTCAACACCTTTGGATCTGACTGTTTTCTGAAGAACATGGAGACTGCTGTCCTTCCTCAGTAGAACTGCTACAAGGATATAAAGAGAGAATCTTTAAAGTTTCAAAACTGTGCCAGTTAACATCTCACTGATTCTCTGCAGGCTGTTGGCACAGGTTAGAACAGCCTGAAGGATTAAAATGGACAATGAAAAGTGCTGAATTTGATTTTATAAAGAATATGTTGGGTAGACCTCCTTCCTGCCACTGCCAAACCTGTTCAAATCTTCCTGTCCAGCAACACTAATGGTCTTCTCTGCAACTTTCAGTCAGGATTTGATGCTCATGAAAGCATCACCTGGAGGCATGCAGCGCTAAAGAAGTGGAAGAGGATGAAACATCTACTTCATTATCATCAAACATAGCTGTCTTCACAAGTGCTTTCTAGTATGGAAAGCAATACAGACAAAATCTGAAATTTTAAAGAAAAGTAATTCTAAGAGTCCTAGGTTTAGACATGGTTTAGCCTTGGCTTTTTAGCATTATAGAAATAGCCGTCTTAAACGTTATAGTAATTCTGACAGTTGTCAAGCAAAGCCAAAACTACAGCTGGGCTAAAATAAGAGACTGTTAAAAGCCTGCTGTAAATTTAGATGAAAGAAGATTATTGTTGTTCCATTATGAAATGGAAAACAGGCCCATTTCAGTGACTGTCACTGGGAAATATGTGTTAGAAAGTTAATGTCCTGGACAGTTCCTGCCTTGAGCTGCCTTAACTGATTTGCCATAGAATGTTTTTAAAATCCTCTAGTCACTAGAAACATATCATGAACATTGAATACAAGGGTTTGGGTTCCTGTGTAGGACCTCATAATGAATAAAGAGGGAAAATCAGTGTTTGTGTTCTAGGCATGGATGCCTGCAGTGCAATTTTCAGATGTGGAGTAGCTATGTACTAGGAATGAGGCTCCTACCATAGCCTTTTCTCTAGCCAGTAGCAAGAATCATCCAAGACTGACAGGTATTCATACTTAAAAAGTGATTTGTAAAGCTGTCTAGTCTGCGTGCCTTGTTTTTCTTTTTCTTTCTCATTAAGGCAGTTTTGAATTAAAGTTGCTCACTTATAATGATGATAGCTGGAAGACATTGTGCTCAGCACTTACACGTGAATAATGCCAGTGTGCTCGACTTTGGATGCAAAAATCTTACTACTAATATAGGCTGCCCGCTCTTAGAAAGAAAATAGTAAACTGAGTTTTTCCTGCATTCAGACAATGTGACAGAGCCTGGGCAGGAAGAAGAGTGCAGAAAGGAGGTAGTGGCTCTTGCAGTCTTTCGGGTTATCATCAGAACAAATGAAATACAGCCTGTGCGGTTGTGCTCTCCGCTGGGATTAATGTAGTTTAAAGCAAATGGAAGAAATTACTTCAGAACATCATCTGCAGTTGCACTGTTGAAGAGATAGCACTGCTGCTTAGAGTGGTGTCCTTAAAAGGCTTTATGCCATCTCTTCTGATTCATTCTTAGAAAAGCAGTGAAAAAAACCCCATGGTGGTGGAATATAATGTGCTGTTATGCTGTTTCTACAGACACACAGAGCTAGAAATTGAAATCATTAGGGACTCAACCTCAAAAGAATAATTCTGAACATCCCCTCAGCAGTTCATATTTACTTTTTAATACACACTGAAAAGGCTTGAGTTCCTAGACCCAGTGCTTCAGACTATTTCCTTTTGCCACCCTGAAAGACAGGTTGTTTACAGCAATGTTTTTATACATATGTGAAAGAGATCGAGTCAAGAGTAAAGGAGTTATTTTGCTTGTGCTTCAGAGGGCAACCGTAGATCAGAAAACTGGCTAAGTATTAGCAGTCAGCACTCAGTTACATATATCAACAGAGTTGAAAGCATTTGTAGCAAACAATTCTCGTGCCTGTCATTTTCTTTCCAAAGTATTCAGAAAAACTTGCATAAACTTTGTCAAATATATATGTTTCATTTTAATTTCTTTCCTGTCATGTTTTTAAACCTAAGACCACTAATGATGACCATATCTTAGGCAGCCAACAAAGAGCTTACGTGGGCACTCAGAGAGGTGGCTCACACAGCAGAAAAATTCTGTCACTAGATAAAAATGATATGACAAGAAAGAATG
The DNA here is from genome assembly GCF_963921805.1 of Phalacrocorax carbo. Lineage (NCBI taxonomy): Eukaryota > Metazoa > Chordata > Aves > Suliformes > Phalacrocoracidae > Phalacrocorax > Phalacrocorax carbo. The sequence continues at coordinate 68,455,593 of NC_087514.1, read as the reverse complement.
TCAAAAAAGAGCATCTGATTGCTTTGCCCTGTGTTAACCATAAGCCTAGCTGTATGTGTAAAGACGCATTAATGAGTGACAGCATAAAGGTTTCTTCTTTCTTCACCTGTAATGGCCAGCAAGTGCAGTACTGTTGGATGCATGATTTCCTGGCTAGTATCCTTTTTTGCCCACCTTCATCTGCTTATGAATTGCTGGTACCCCGTCAGGTACATTATTCCCTTAGACTTGCTTTTGTGTGTAAAACAGAGTGCTCAGATGTTCACTAATCATGCTTTTGCTTGCTGTGCTGAATAAAATGCTATGATTGTGCTGTCTCATTTCAGCATAGCTGTGTAAAATTGTGTGTACGCATCTAAATGCTAATCTAATGGAACAGCTTAGTCTGGGCTTATTTCATGTCATTGTGCTGGCTGCAGCACACTTTTGTGCAAAGACAAGTGTTGACAGAGGATGCCGCTGAGATGGAGGAAAGAAATTTCATCCAAAGAAATTCTGTCCACTCCCCATCTCATTCCTGTACTTCCCTGAAAAAAAGAGATGAAGTTCTGTCCAAAATACAGTAAAGTTCAGATAGCAAGATATTAGTTAGAAATAGAGGCACCCTTCTACACAACAAGAGCATCTGTGTTTCAGTTACGGGTAGCCTTCCTCAGGAAAGGTGCTGCAGCCCTCTGATCATGTTTGTGGCCCTCCTCTGGACTTGCTCCAACAGGTCCATGTCCTTCTTGTGCTGAGGGCCCCAGAGCTGGATGCAGCACTCCGGCTGGGGTCTCAGCAGAGCGGAGCAGAGGGGAAGAATTACCTCCACATCACTTTTGATGCTGCTCAGGATGCGGTTGGCTTTCTGGGCTGCAAGTGCACATTGCTGGCTGATGTCCAGCCTTTCATCCCCCAGCAGCCCTCAGTCCTTCTCCGCAGGGCTGCCCTCAATCCCTTCATCCCCCTCATTGGAGGTTGTCCTGACCCACGTGCAGGACCTTGCCTTGTTGGACCACATGAGATTCTCACAGGTCCACCTCTCCAGCTTGTCTAGGTCTCTTTGAATGACACCCAGTCCTTCAGGTGTGTCAACTGCACCACTCAGCTTGGTGTCATCTGCAAATTTGCTAGTGAATGCCAGCAATCCTGGTGCTGTGTAGGCTATCCCATTGTCAAAAAAACCATACCAGGGCCACACCAGGCCAGGTTGTTTCCTACTGATATCTCTAACCTGAGCTCCTGGGAGGCAGCAGACTTCCCCATGAGGAGGGTCATCCCAGCATACTGGACCCTCTGTTCCCCTCAGAAGGGAGTGTCCTACAAATATGACCCATCTTTCTTTCCTTGATGGTAATATGGGGGATAGGTTTTTCTGATCTTGGTGACTCCTCTGGTGTAGATGGATCAACACCTGCATCATCCACTGACTGGCCCTCCACATCTATAGCCTCATACCTATTGTGCAGAGGCACCTGGGGGGGATGTGGTGGGCAAGGGAAGGGTTTTCTTGCCGTCCCATTTGTGGACTTGTTTCCACTCATTGCTTCCCTTTAAGACCCTGTTTAGATGAGAATGGTGGTATTGCTTCATTTAGAAAATGTTAGCCAAGACCAGATTTTTAGCTGTGCTTTACACCTGCTCTTTGAGCTGTTCTGCTGCTGCTGCTCTCCAGACACCAGTGTTCAGCTACCCAAATCTTTTAGAAAATGTCATAAGAGAGAAAACAGGCAGGGGAAAAAAATCCCTTCCGATCATAAAATATTTCAAATTTAAATCTTCAGTCTTGAAAATTTTGACAGAAACACCTTTTCTGAAAATAGTCTCAAGGCTTGAAAAGCAGCAGTCGCTGATCTGCTTTGATCAAATGTTATAGAAACATTTTGTCCACAGTGGTCTAATGATATAAAATCATGGATTCAGGAGCACTGTTGATTTTATAGAGCATTTTAATTTTCATCACCCTCTGCCTTCTGCTCTCTTCTCATTGTTCCAAAGGTGACGACTACCTCCTTATCCCACAGAGGGTGACAACTTTATTGCAGTCTCCCTAGTATCCTCTCTTGCGCTGTGCTTACTCCTTCTGTGCTCAGCTCTTTGTCTCCAGCTAATTGAGTGATATAACTAGGTTGAAAGTAGAAGAGTTGTGCACAAGCTGCCCTCAGCTGGGAGTTTGCTATTTTGTTTCAGAAACGAGGTTAGACCTGCAGAGCTAAAAGCTTGTTGGGTTAGTCTAAACCACATAATTTGGTAGACTAAGTGATACTCCCTTTCTCTATAAACACTGCTGTCTAAGATGCGATGTTTGAAGCGTGGAAGAGCTTATGAATTATAGCATGTAGCTTCACTGCCTAGAAGTTGTGGAGTCAAGACCAACAGATGTGATCTCACTGTTTTGTGCATGTCAAGGAAGGCATGTCTGTAGCTAAGGAGTCCTGTATAAGTCGAGTGTGTGTAATACATGAGTAGTGGGCTCTCTGGATTGCACAGAAAGGCTTCTGAAAGGAGCTGGGGACTAACAGAGGGTGTGTTGCACCCTCCCTTCATCTCTTTCTGCTAGCACCTGCATCCTTCTAGGGCTCCTATGTGCTGGCTCTGGTTCTGGCACTGGAAAGCAATTCAGAAGCATCTCCCCCACTTGCCAAAACAATACAAAATAAAACAAAAGACAAAAAAAAAAATCCCATTGAATACATTTTGCTCGTTTAATACGCCACTACAGCTCACATAGGGGCCTGATGAGTGCCAAGCTACCACCAGGTAGGTGTAGGACTGTGCAGATAGGAGCAACATGGGAGGGCAATACCTGCCCTTTGGGTGTTAGCAAGCTCTTAGGTTTGCTGTCCTCTGGTGCTTCAGCCTCCTTGGCTCCTACTTTTATTGGACTTAGTCCAATAAGGACACTAGAGGTTTGGAAGTACACCCTGATTTCAGCAGATGTCACAGAACTTAAAGGGACAGTTTTAATTGTGTACTCATTGTTCTCTGGCGGCCATGCACTGTGTTTTAGATTAAAAATATAACTTCAATTGCATTAGTTATCCTGCTGCTTTTCAGGTATTTCTGCATGCATTTATTTAAATGGTTTACTTTATATAAATATCTAACTGAAGAACTCCAAAAATGACTGGGTTAATGTATTTTTTGAAAAAAATACTGCTGGTCACTTTTGGAACTGATTTGAGTGCTCAGGCATTTCAGGGAAAGCCACTGGGGATAAACACTTTTAAATGGGGAGATGACTTGCCTATAGGGGAGAGTAGCCCAGATTCTTGGACAGCAAATTAGAGCCCTGAAATGCATTGGCCCGTTGGAAGAAGCTTGGTGAACATGAGTTCTGTGGCATTTAACTGTCTTGCATCCAGCTGTGATGTGAGTGTCAACATGCTCATGATCTCTCCTCTGATGAAGGTGTATTTGTGTTATTAATTTAGCTTGAATATATAGAGACGGGGAAGTCCCATGCATCTAAAATAAAGCTAATGTAATATTTTGTGAGTGCAAATGGATGATTGTTGTGCACTTCTTATTCTGACCACAAATAAAGGACTAATAGCTTAAGAGAACATCAATTCAAGAAATAAAGGTGAAGATTGTACCTCCAGGTGAAGATTGTATCTCCAGGAAGGTTAGAGACTGTTTTCAGTAATGAGATGAAACACAGTTATGCTGTATAACAAAGTACATATGAGTAGGACAGAAATCAATGTTAGGCTTGTAAAACAGAGCGCACAGAAGACAGCGTACAGAAGAAACATGGAGATGATGTCTTTGTATGTGGCAATTGTGAGACCGACACCGCTGAAATGTTTGGTCCAGTTCTGATTTTCTTCATTTGAAAAGGACATTAAGACACTGTCTTTTGGGGGGGGGGGGGGGGAAGCGCCAAACAATTACAACCATTCCCATATGGGATGGTTGCACATTTAGGAAAAATGAGCAAGGTACACTTTTGTAAGGCTGCATTATGAGTTATGCTACTGCAATGGGTCACAAATATAGGTTATTGGGATGCTGTGTGCAGCAGTGGCTGTACATACCAGCAGCAACATCTGGGGGTACCATGCTGTGCCAGGCTGAGCTCCTTCAGTTTCTCTTCCATCACTGTCTATTGGACTCCGAGCCACATACTTTGTTTCCTTCCATCATCTTTTCAAGGATGACTGCTGATGTGAAGGTGTCTGTCCACATCTCAAAGTTGGGCAGATCAGTTATAGAATTGGTATTTACTCTAGCATCATTTTTGCAACTGGTGAAGAAAGAAAAAAAAATCTGTAGACGGTAAGCTGAAGAAAATAAAACAGGCGCTAAGATACCACTGTGGTTTCTATTGGTCTCCATTGGGATGATCTGTGTGTAATGAAGAAGAAAGCTTTGCTGATTAAATATTTTAACGTATAGTAAGATATGTGGTTTGATCTAAGTGAAAGTAATTCACTTGTGTAGTTGATTTAAAGGAGAGAGATCATATTTTGTATCTCTCAAAGTAAAATTACTATTTGACTAGGAAATATTGTTTGAATCTGAGAATCACATTCTGAAGTATTGACGGTATTGACATTACTTCTATTATTTTTCTTTAAAACAGTACTTCTGATCTGTACAATCACAGATCCTTTTGCTAATAAGTATCTAAATATCCCTGTGCAGTGTCACCATAACACTATGGAAGATAAAAGAGGATTTTGTTTGTTGTTATATTCAAATGGATTTCATAAATTCTAGATTTTATGGTGAGTCACACTGTAAGCTGCAGTCTGTGGTGTGGTTCCAGATGAGCTGGAGACATGAGACTCCACATGTGCTGAAGTATATGGTGAGGTAAAAATAAAGGACAAAGTAGTACTAAGGTTTGCTTTTGTAATGTCAGCACCTAATATGTGTATTAAGAGTATTGGTCAAACATCGCTACTTTAAATAAAGAAAAACCCCCACTGTTAGTAAAGTGTGAATCTCAAGTCTAAAGAAGATAACTCTCTAGCTGAACCTTATGGTACGTTACCTTGGTGGCAAAGAAATGACTTAACATAAGCCATAGAATATCATCTGATTATAACTCACTTCTCGTGGCATAAATTAGCACATAATTTCTACAAAACAGGTTTCTGGAGCACTGGTTGGGTTATTTCTTCATAGCATAGCCATAAGTTTATAAAATAAAATACTACAATATTTTATTATCTATTTATTTCACTTTTTTACCCCAGATGAATTGTCTTATTTTTCATAAAATAACTGTGAAAGCATAAAGCAATAGATGACTCCCTTTAGCTTCCTTCCTATTCCTGTTTTAAGTTAGTTTTTGTAAAAGTGAAATGAAAGTATTGCTATTTATACAGTTTCTCTGTGTTGATAAGGATTGCTCCTTTCTGCCACATTGACAGAACCAAATACTGTAGCAGGAACACTATGTCAGTGTCTGCTGGAGGTACCTAAAGCCCCAGCAAAAATCTAGCAGTGTTTCCTCACCCAGCACACAGGAATTTTAGAGTCCTGAGGGGTTTAAGGTGCTTGAGAAACTGTGGCTACTTGTCACATGTTATTATGAAACACCACGTTCCTGAGGAGCAAAGGACCAAGCTCCTCAGCAGGTAACTGTAGCTGCGGTTGCAGTTTTGATGCCTGGGTAATAAATACGTACTGTCATTGTCATAGATTGCACTGGAGATTTCTGCTTTGGGGCTTCTTACTGATACAGGTTTTTATTGCTTTTACCTTTGAAAACTGTTTTATTCATTGGATTACATATGGAATAAATAGCAAATTTCAATTTCTCAAAATTATTTCCTGTTAGTATCTGTATGTGTAACATACAGACTCTGTGACCAGTACCTAAAACAATGGCAGAACTCATAGTATTTAGAAGATGTTATTCCTTTTAATAATCCATTTGGCTTTTTAGCATTTTCCAGTAAGCTTTAATGAAAGGGAAGCATTGCACCCATTTTTAAAAAGGATAAATAGGAGGACCTTGGGAACTACCAACCTGTCAGCCTCACCTCTGTGCCAGGGAAGATCATGGACCAGATCCTCCTAGAAGCTATGCTAACGCATGTGGAGGACAGGGAGGTGATTTGAGGCAGGCAGCAAGGCTTCACCAAGGGCAAGTCCTGCCTGGCCAACCTAGTGGCCTTCTGTGATGGAGTGACTACGTCAGTGGACAAGGGAAGAGCTACAGATGTCATCTAACTGCACTTCTGTAAGGCTTTTGACATGGTCCCCGACAGCATCCTTCTCTCCAAACCAGAAAGATATGGATTTGATGGATGGACTGTTCACTGGATAAGGGCCTGGCCAGATGGTCACATCCAGAGGGTAGTAGTCAATGTCTCAACATCCAGATGGAGAACAGTGACAAGGGGTATCCCTCAGGGATCTGTTTTGGGACCAGTACTGTTTAATATCTTCATCAGTGACATAGACAGTAGGATCAAGTGTACCTTCAGCAAGTTTGCAGATGACACCAAGATGAACGGTGCAGTTGACATGCCTGAAGGACGGGATGTCATCCAAAGAGCCCTAGACAAGCTGGAGAGGTGGGCTTGTGAGAACCTCATGAGGTTCAACAAGGCCAAGTGCAAGATCCTTGTTGTGGTTTAGCTGGCAACTCAGCCCCACCCAGCCGCTCGCTCACTCCCCCACTGATGGGATGGGGGAGAGAATCAGAAGGGTAAAGCTCATGGGTTGAGATAAGAACAGTTTAATAATTAAAATAAAACAATAACACCACCACCAACAATAATGCAATGAAAAGGAGAATAATGAGAGGCAAAACCGGGGGTGGAGGGAAGGGGAAATGAACAACCAAAACCAACAGCACACAATGCAGCCGCTCACCACCCAACCCAATGCCACCAGTCCCCGAGCCACAACTGCCCCCCACGCACCAACTGCCCCAATTAATGTACTGGTCGTGATGTCACATGGTATGGAACGAGCATCCCATTGGCCAGTCGGGGTCAGCTGGCTTGGCTGTGGCCCCGCCCCTCCCGGCCTCCTGCCCACGTGGCAGAGCGCGGGGAGCTGGGAAGGCCCCTGACTGCTGCAAGCGCTGCTTGGCGACACCGAGCCGCTACTTAACAGCGACTGAAGCATCAATGTGCCATTGGCACTTGACCAGCCACAGTGAAGAGAATTAACTCTATCCCAGCCAAAACCAACACAGTCCTGCACCTGGGTCAGGGCGAGCCCCAGTATCAATACAGGCTGGGGATGAAGGGATTGAGAGCAGCCCTGCGGAGAAGGACTGAGGGCTACTGGGGGATGAAAAGCTGGACATCAGCCAGCAATGTGCACTTGCAGCCCAGAAGGCCAACTTTATTCTGGGCAGCATCAAAAGGAGCATGGCCAGCAGGTCGAGGGAGGTGATTCTTCCCCTCTGCTCCCCTCTGCTGAGACCCCAGCTGCAGTGCTGCATCCAGCTCTGGGGCCCTCAGCACAGGAAGGACATGGAGCAGGTCCAGAGGAGGGCCACAAAAATGATCAGAGGGCTGGAGCACGTCTCCTGCAAGGTCAGGCTGAGAGAGCTGGGGTTGTTCAGCTTGGAGGAGAGAAGGCTGCAGGGAGACCTTTCACTATTTAAAGGGGACTTATAAGAAAGATGGGAACAAACTTTTTAGCAGGGCCTGTAGCAAAGGGAAAAGGGGTTATGCTTTTAAACTAGAAGAGGGTAGATTCAGAGCAGATATAAGGAAGAAATTTTATACAATGAGGGTGGTGAAACACTGCAACAGGTTGCCCAGAGAGGTGGTAGATGCCCCACCCCCTAGGAATATTCAAGGTCAGGTTGGGTGGGGCTTTGAACAACTTGATCTTGTTGAAGATGTCCCTGCTCACTGCAGTGGGGTTGGACTAGATGACCTCTAAAGGTCCCTTCCAACCCGAACTGTTCTATGATTCTATGAAAGTAAAACACTGTGATTGAATATTTTTGCAGGTAACAAGGACACTTTCACATGAATTGTTCCATAACTCTTTCAGTACCATCATCCATATCTTTGTTTATCGACTGCTTAGATCACTCTATGCCACGAACCTTAGCAAAGGGAGGTTGATAAAAACAAATACTTCTAAATCTATAACTCTGTTTATGTATATTTAAATAAAAATTTTTTACATTTATTCAGAATATTCAGACCTGATTTATGTTTTGTTGATAGTTTCAGAGCATGTCAATGAGGATGCAAATATTTAACTCTAGTCAGAAGATGCAGATGGTGTATGTCTGTCCTACTGAATGATAAAAATGTGGGTGATTTTACAAGAAGCAATAATATTGCAAACTAGTTGCGCTTGGAATCTAGAAAATTTCGTAAGCTGGTATATTATTCTGTCAATAACAGATGACAATTGTAGATGACTGTCATCATAGATGATAGCAGTGATTCTTGCTGTATGTTTATCTATAAATAGCACTTTAGTAGACTACAACTTCCAGTCCTATTATCTTGTAATAAAAGAATGGGAGGAGACAGAGTTAAAGGCAGTAAATTTAAAATGAAATGAAAAAGTATTTTTTCCACACAGTGAAATATTTTACTATAGAAATCTCCAACACAGGTCACAGAATCAAGAATTCATCAAGATTAAGACTACCTTGATCATAGATATGTATCTGCAATAAGTGATACTCGCAGAGCATCTTTACAGCTCTTTCCTTTACTATTTTTTACTATTTTTTACTTAAACCAATTAGCCACTCAAACCAAGAAGCCAAATGTGTTATGATTATGTTCATACAAATGAACGGATGTTAAAAAACTACTTCTCCAAACTAAAGGAGGTCTGGATGAAGGCTGCTAAGGTGCACACATAAATCTGCCTGCTAATATTTTACATTCTCTCTCGGAGCTGTGTTAGCAGCCACCAGATGAGACTTAGCTCAACTGGATTTCAGTAGAAGCAGCTCTTGTGCCCTTCTGCAGCTGTTTCCAGAGGCTCTCCCATTACCAGTGTTCATTTGCTCTCTTTTTGTCACAGATTGGGGCTTTTCGCTTTTAAGGCTTAGCACAAGGTAGCTTACACTTATTGAAAGGTGTCTTCTTCTATTTTTCCAAGGGAAATGGTGTTTTGTGGCTTGCAGGAAATGTGGGGTGAGTGTTCCGTACTACACATCTGTCGCGCAGTTCCTTGCAGGGAGCTGATTTCAGTAATTCAGATGGTTGCTGTCAGTGCATCCCCTTAGTGACTGGAAAGGGTTATCCAAAAAGGGGCTGGCTTGCACGGAGAAATTTATTGTAGCCTTACATGCTTGCCATTTGGTTTTTCTTACCCTGGTGTCTGCTAAGACAAAGATTAACGGAGATGATAATAATAGACCAAACTGGGGATGCAGTAAAACGGCAATCTATGTTGGCAGCACTCAGCACTCCACTGCAGGTTCAAAATATTAAAAATACTTCATAGCATAAATGAATGAAAACCTCTTCTTTCATACTCAGTCATGAAATAGCTGAAGTAAGGAAGAAATTTAACAAGAACTTTTCTTAATTTGAGTCAGAAAGATGGTATGAAAGATGGGAGTAATTTGCTAGGGGTATGTGAGGAGATTTCAGCATTACATGGTCATTATTTTGAAGAGTAACAACGTACAGAGTACAACAAAGGGTAGTACTGACTTTACATTTAAAAAGAATGCTGGGACACGCATGTTGATGTAGTACAAAACCAAGCCACAAAAGTTACAGATTTCCGTAATCATTGATGTAAGTAGATCATAGAGCCATTTGGAGAACCATATGATGAATGAAATGGAGAACCATTTTCCTGTGTAATCTTTGATAGGTCTTACATATCCTTGACAAAAAGTCACAGAGTGAAAATGAATTGTTTACATATCTCTCATCATCTGAGATTTGGTAAGTTACTGGCTGTATCATACCTCCCTGTCCATCCATGAAAAGTAGGTGATAGCACTGGTCAACTTTCTGAGGCCATTTTTAAATCTGTGGAAGAAAGCTTTAAGGAGGTGTTACCGAGTCATTTTAACTTTGATTGAACCTGCTATCTTCAAAGTTTAAATCTTGCTTGGGTAATTTTAATAGCGGAAGGAAAATAATTGCAGTGCTAATGAAACTATGAGAGATTGATAAAACTTTTAAGGTATTTCTTTATTTTATTTAGGGTCAAGTTGTTTTCAGAAATGGAGAGAGGATGGGAACCATCAAATTTACGCAATTCCAAGGTAGGTTGCAAACAATTTAATTTTTATTATAATTATGCATGCAGTTTCAAACTTGTGTATCAGTTGCATTTGTTTCAGGATGATTCAAATGTGTACCATTATTTTGAAAAGAAACTGCTTGGAAGATGCAACAAGGTACTTGGAAAGTTTTGTTACCTGTTTAAAATACTGTTTTGAACCCTGCGTGCTCTGAGATATTCCCAGATATTTCCAAGAATTTTTCTAGAAGAAAATCCACATACTTACAGAAACTACCGATCTATAAAGTTGTACTGGTCAGCTAAGCATCCACTTCTTAACAGAGTTGTTTCTGAAAACCATGTCTGAAGAGAACTCAGGGTTTTTTTGCTGTTAAGCTCTTTCAAGTTAGTGTTTGTGCTCTCTGAAGACTCGCTTGTGACATTCTGCAACTGCTTGCTAAAAGTTGCTTCAGGAGTCAGTCCCTCAGCCTGCAGAGAACACAAACTGCTGACCCCATCCCTTTGAGGCAACACACTCCACAGGGCCACTTGCCAAGCCTGCTGCCTTCTCTCAGCCTGAGCTGCTCCTGCAGGGAACGGTCTCAGCTGCAGAGACCACAGATGCAGCCGCAGGGATTTGTCAAGGGTCATTTGGACCGGGAAGAGGTGCTTGCTTGGGAGAGTTTTCTGCAGCAATGGTGATTCACAGAAGACATGTCATAGTTGTTTCTACAGTTTATAGAATGCAATTCATGTTTTTGCTCCTAGGCTGAGACAGATAAAACCGGGGATGATTGCATTTGGATGCTCTCGTGAGAGCAGTAGTGAGAAAGCTGGCAAATGCTTTTCAGACAGTGCATGAGAAAGAAGCTTGCGCTCCCTTTGTCTTCAGGAGAGCACTTTAAACATGATCCTGCTGACCAAGTTACAAAGGCTCATCCTTTAAATAGAAGTTGTCTGCTGTATGAGCATTATTATTAATGAACAGCAATGCACTTGAGGGGGATCTGTTACTCATTCTAATCTGCTGAAGCAATCTTCAGGATTGCTCTTGCCTTCACAACTATAACTGATGGAATTAGCTCATGCTCCCTGAAGCATTTCTACCCACTTACGCTTTGCAGGTGTCAACTCATGATAATATAATTTAGATATTCTTGGTCAACTCTAATGATAAATATTGATTGCCCTCTCTTCTCCCTGGCCCTCTCCCCCTTTTTTTTTTTCATAGTAGCACCCACGTGAAAGAATGATAAGAAGTTATTGTAAGGCGATTTTACAAGAGGTGTTTATTCCTCAGAAGTCTGAAGGAGCCCTTATGCATTATGCCTAAGGCAGCTGTATGTACCCTGCTAGAGCATCTGGGTGAGGAGGAAGTTTGGCACATTCCCTCGGCACATTAAGGACATGATTTGGAATCATGGGGAGATGCAACTTATCTTCTAAACTAACCTGAAGGGGCTATTTTTATAAATATTTTTATTTCCAACCATTCAAATTTTAGCTTCTTTATAACATTTTTCAGTTTCATAACAGATGCTATTTAACAGCAATGTTTTTACCATCACTTGAAGTACTGTTTGGTCACTAAGAACATAGGAGACAGCCACCTGTTTCATTATTCCTTGCGATTGCACACTGACTATTTCAAAACTGATTCAGGCACATACCATCAACCAAAGGTTTCCAATTAACCTGCAGGAAGGTTTGTTACAACCCAGACGTACTAGGGAGAAATGCAGGAGAAGGGCTGGTTTCTCCCTCATGCAAGCAATAGTCCATCAACACATCTGAAGCCTGGTCTTAAGTTTTATTCTTACTAATTTTTGGCAATGAAGAGAATGTTCAAAAATGTATGAGAAATTGAAATAAGGAACAGTGTAACAACATAGGTGAAAGCAAACTATCTTGTTTTTAACTGCAAATTATATTCTAACTATTAACAATTTTTTTCTGTTCTTTCACTGGTGTTTTTCTACAAGGCTTTTATATTCAATACTCGTGGCATAATTGTAGAAATTATTAACTTGTTCAAAATAATTCTTTATTGGTTAGGAAGCTTTCTGAAACATTCACATTAACTTTTAATAAATCTTAGACTATTGGGGAAGTTCCTAATAATGGAAAGAAGTTAAGTCCAGTACTGAAAATGGTAAATGGGCTTTTCCTCTGTTGTTATAGCTGTTAGGTGCTATGAAGCTTAAGACGGATATACAACTCATTCATTAAACTTTTTTAAATTTATTTTTAATTTTAAATTTTAATTTTAATTTTAATTTTTAATTTTAAAATTAAAAAAATTAATTTTAATTTTAATTTAAACTTTTGTTATACTAAAAGTATAATACAAATCATCATGATTTTTAGGAAAAAAAGACCACATCAAAGATGTCTTGTAAATGCTGTTATGAGATTAATTGTAATTATGAGTATAGCATATATTAAATGTGTTAGTAGCTTATTATCCAAACATAATAATTGGGAATCATAAGTTTTAGAGATCTTTACCTCAAAAGTAATTTCTTCATCTATACTGGTTTATAGTTTTATTAATAATTTGAATGAAAATGAACAGTTATCATTAATAATTCAATGCAGAAAAATAAAAGAGGTAAGTAGGTAATCATATATGAGAAGTAGGATTTCTTGGCTAAAAACAAGGTTCCTCATTTGCCAGGGTAGAAAATCAGCTGGGTAGACTGTCCTTTGCTAGAAACTTTTGTGTTAATGAGGCTATCTGCAAACATTTTGGCTATGGAAAACGTAGACAGTTATGTCTGCCAGCGGCGAGGGAAAACCAGCCTGTGAGGGTTCAGAGGGTAACTGCAGTATGCCTGACACCCTCTGATGAAATTTTGAATAGCTGGTTTAATTTTGAAGCTAGATACAGTTTTTCCCAAATTTACGCTAGTCATGCCTCTTTTTTTCAGCTTCTGTGCAGCCAGTTAGTTTTGCAAGTGGTCAAACAGATGGTGCCAGAGATAGCTGTGACCGAACTACTTACTGCTTTATAGATCATGAATACCACCAGGAATGATTTAGTATGCAGCAGAGGATACAAAGCACATGTAACAGCATTTTGCTTCCCTACCTTACTGGCAAATAAAGAGCAGTCTGTCAGTCTAGCTCAAATATCCAAGTGATGTTTGAAGCTGGCATAGTTCCTAATGAAGCAATTTTTCCACGGGTGCAATTAAAGGACTATTCTCATTGTCAGACACGTAGTTGAAGTAGATGGCCAAAGTCTTTTGGCTAGTGGGAGCTGAAAGAGGATCCTGGCAACTGTTGTGTGCATATCAAGTAGCAGGGAGGGCAGCAACAAACCTGAGATTGTAGATTGCTGTGATACAGGAGGCTGCAAGAACAGATACGTACCTGTCCTGCAAAGCATTTTGCTTTGGCAGATCATTTCTGACAAATCCGACTGGACCCTAAAAGGCACCTTGCTTTCAGCCATATTCCTATTTCTGTCAGGCATTAGAGAAAACCTAAGAGACTTCTGTGCTGGAATAGGTTAAAAAGGAAAATTAAAGCTAAACTGCAAATACCATTGAAATGTGCATGAATCGTGGTGGTTGTAAGACAGGGACAAAATCTGTGGTGCTGCACATTGAGAAAACTTGAAGAAAGTGGGTGCTCATCTGCTGTGTCTTTTTGAGAAGAATTTAAGAGTTTCAACTCATTTAGCCAGCTAATATGATATGATGTTTGTTAGTGTTGGAGGCTGGTCTGGGTACGAAGCAGGAGTGAGAGTGTGGTCTTCTTAGAAAAGGCCTTACTGAATTTCTGCAGTAAAAGCCCCAGATATTACTCTCTGAGTTTAATCAACAGAAACAGACAAACAAATGTCTACTCTACAGTCAAAAGCAAGGTACCTGAGAGTCCAGGGTTTATTTCCTGGAGCCTCAGTTCATCTACGTAGTTCTGACTTGTTTGCTGTCCACAACTGCTTCAATGAAAGAGACATTAGTAGTTCTCCAGAATCACCTACAGGTATAATAGCTTGTTCTCCAGGGGCATCGGTCCAACCCTGGAAAGGTTTCCTTCTATTATTCTAAATACAATCCAGCAGATGCTTAACTGCTTTAGGTTCTTGCTTCCGTAAGGGTTCATATAAATAATGACACTCGTTGCCTTTGGTTTTTTTTTATATATATTTAATGTCTGTCCAGTATATACCCCACAGAAGCAGTTTGTGGATTTTCTTTCTGTGATAATGTTGAACAAATAATCCAATAAACAGAAAATATTTACTGACAACTCTGAAAACTCAAATTTGAAATATCTAATGTCATATATCTGGAATCTGTGGTGTCAAATATCCAGGATCAGTGGATTCAGATTACTCTGCTTCTGTAGTATATTTACAAAGTGAGAATAAAATCTCCTTGTAAATATTAACTTTTTTCAGAGATTAAGGAGTACCTTCAAATAGCCAGATATGAACTTAGGGGAAAAGTAAATTAAAAAGTACAGAATTCTGTTGGCTGAGCGAAATTTGAATAGTGAATAATAAATAATTGCTAGTGTCGTGTAATGAACAATAAAGATGTAAAACAAACTGCATGCTGTTTATCCTGGGCAGCTGGATTCTTCTGGAAAAGATCATTCTGTCATTATCGGCTATAATTTTGCATGCAAAAAAGGGAATTAATTAAGGAGTCTGGAAAGCTTACTTCTGACACATCCTAACTGGGGTGCTAGACTGCAGGCACAAAAATGTGTGTTTGGTTGACTTCTTGGTTTGCCATATCCACTCCATTTTATCTGCATACAGTAGTGTAGTTAGATTGTAGCATTCATATCTTAGTGACCGCTTTGGTTTTTTTAGCTTAGTGATCAATTCATCCTGTTGAATTAGGTCTGTTAAAGAGTACCCATGGTGGTTTGTACCAGTTTTCCAGCACACCACATACATGAACCTTCCCCTTCTCTGCCCCAAACCTGCTTTTTCACCTCTAGGGCAGTTAGTGGTGACTACATGGTACCTTTAATAGAACCTTCCCAACTGAAATCCCCCTAAATAATAGTTTTTTACATGCTAGCAGATGTTTCAATACCAGTTCATCCTGCTAGTCTGAACTATGGGATACAAAAATCCACTGGTGCGATCATGTCTTACAGCTTGTCATTTAGAATGCTCCTTCAACAAATATTTTAGGCATTGCATTCCAGTCACACTACCTCTGCAAGAACCGCTTCCCTCTTTCGTTGGCAATGCTGTTTTCTTAAGCAATTTGAGATAGTATCATCTATATGAAACTGTAAGGTTTTAGAGTCCCATTTCAGTGAAAACAATAGCCTCCTAATATGAAGAGTTATACCAAATAGAGTCCTGAAAGGGTGTGTCTTAAATCTGGAGTCACTGAATATTGACATTGCTGATTAAGATGATGAACTAGAATATGTAATTATCAAATGTATAGTGGTCTCTGAGGGAGCCAGCAAGCACAAGGGGGACTAAACGAGGATTCAAAAAGATGTTAACAAATTGAAGAAGTAATCAGGAGAAAACAGAATGCAGTTTATTTAGGTCAAACGCCTGGTGCTACATGGGGAATAAACTGCTGTACAAATACAAAATGGGGAACAATTCACCAGGCCACAATTAAACATAAAAGGAACTAGGGATTACAGTGGGTCACAGGCTGAACATGAATAAGGAAAAACATAAAGAGGTAAAAAAAGAGAAAAATTCTTTACTGAGATGTATAAATAATAGTATCCTTTTAATCTACTCAGTGCCAAAAGGCTACAGCTAATCCAGTGCTGATTTAACGAAAACGTGTAAAGATGACAGAAAATTAAAAACATGCCTTATTACAAAACGCAAAAGATCTAGGCTGCTTAGAGTAGAGAAGATGGTTGAAATACATGACAATTGCTGCTGAAATGTTTGCTTGTCCTGCCCTGGTCAGCTGCTGAGAAGTAAGGGATTTAAATAATAGCAGTGGAGATTTGAGCCAAATATTAGGAAAAATTTTCTAATGAAAAGGGTGTTTAAACTCTGGAGGGTGCATAAAATTGTTACCTCTGGAAGTTTTGAAGAATACATTAAACAGACCTCTGAAGTGGTGTAGATGTATTCATCATGCCTTGAGATAACAGGTGACTTTTATTACATCTTGAGGTCTCTGCTAAGCCAGACGTATTTAAACTTGAGCTATTACTCCACTGCAGTGCCTGTTACGATTCTAACACTCTATTTGCAGGCACTTGTTCACTGTATGCTACTAATACCATTTGCTAAATTTCTTTTAATTGTTTCTAGTAAGAGAGATAGGATAAGCATGATACCCTAGGCTGGTGGTTAGGTTATCTGTAAGGAGGAAACATAGATCTAGTTGCTTTTCCAGCATCGGTTCTACATTTTGGGGTTTTTGCCTTAAATCCAATGTATTAATTGAATGTAAAATGCATAAGTAATCTCTGGGGCTTGGATCCCTCATCCAAGTGAGGATCATAACTAGTAATAAGTTACAGAGCAGTCTCATCATTTGTCTTCTGGTCTACCAGTCTTGATTTTTTTTTTAATGTTGTACAAGATTCTTAGCAGGGCAAATAGTGAAAGTCATTATCCAAACACATGTATAGCCTGGTCATAAATAGAAAGAGGTGAAAATTACAGTTGTCCACAGGCAGAAGGTGAATTAAAGCTGGAATTTCCCAAGTATATGATGGCTTTTCTAACCATTTATATCTGAACAGGTACTATATGAAAGGGAAGTGCTGCACCTCCCCTTATGCTGATGTGTTTAAAGAAGGGACTCCTGATCAATTCTTGACAGAAAGAGGTGATTCCTTCCCCCCTTGACACACACACATACACATGCACATAAAAAAAAAAAAGCACTGATAGTTAAGAAATCTATGAAGAGATACCATTTACCTCCTGACAACCGCAAATAGAAAAGTGAAACTTATCCTTTATCCCTTGGTCTGTGTACCAAGCAGTGGGATTTGGAGTACAGAGGCTTTGATGTTTCAGTGCCTAATGATGTAACGCCTGGTAACCTGTTTGGATCTGATCATAATTATTTGTATGTCTAGCACATGAAGAAACGCAGTGTTGGGTCAGATAACAAGCTCTGTGCAGCTCAGTATCTGCTTGGTAGTGGATACTGAGGGAAGGGAATGGCATATGCTAGTTATGAGTATCTGTATCAGAACAGGCGTATATAGAATTGTTTTTTCTCTATTTTACACTCTGAGTTCCCAGAGGCAAGTCTTTTCATGACTTTTTGAGATGGAGGGTATTTTTGGACCACCAGGTTTAACAGTTGCATGTGGATTTATCCTCTATCAGTTTGCCATGTCTTTCATGAATGCATTTATACGTTTGGCCTTCAACACATCCAGTGACAATGAGTTTCACAAAATAATTATGCATGTAACGATTGAAGTCCTTCCATCTGTTTGTCTGTTGATTTTGAACTAGCTATCTCACAATTTCATTGGGCATACCGTGCTTCTTGTACTGTGAGAAGCAATGAATAATTGTGTCTTATTCACTTTCTTCATGTCATTCATGTTTTACAGATCTCTCTTATCAGTGACTGTCTTTTAGAAATGCAAGTCCTTGCCATCCATTTAGTTTTTTCATCATGTAAAAGATGCTCTGTAATTCTAATAATCCCCTACCTCTTCTGATACTCTCACTCCCTTTTTGTGAGAGCTTAATGAGAGCCACATGTAGCATTGAAACATCCGCCTCCATACCTCACACTGCTGAATGACCTTTCCATGTTATTTTAACTGCTTTACCAATCCGCTGTTCTACCGCAGTCATTCTCTCTTTGCCCCTGTGGCCACCAGTGAGCACAGCACTGATGTTTTCAAAGCACCAGGCACAGTAAGTCCAAGGTCTCATCCTGGATGCTATTAATTAATTAGTACCAACCTCTATGTATGTATACTTGCTATTACTTTTCTTTTGTTATGTTACTCTGTACCTTGCTAGCACTGAAGGTCACCTGTCATTTATCATCAGTATCTCAGCCGCCCTTATACCAGTCTTCTGTCAGATGAAAACATAGAAAAGCTTGTAATCTTAATTATGTTTATAGCTGTTTTCCCCTTTTATTGTCAGATTATTTTGGACACACTTCCTGTTCAGTTTCTCTTTTTGTTCCATACCTACTAGCAGCAGTGTTTTCCCCTGAGCCAGTTACTCCTCTTGTAATCTGTTCTGTTGGTATTACTTACTAGTAGTTGAGGTTTCTGTTTGTTTAGTTTTTATAAATAAACATGGAATATTGTATTGAGATTCAGGTACCTAAGTTGTTCACATGTACTGTCAAACTGGAGAAAGCACAGATAAAAGCTACAGAGATTGTTTGGGGTTTTAGGGCATTACTTATAAAGAAAGATTAATGGGATTAAGTGTGTGGAGTTGCTAGAGTCGCCTCATTTGGAACAAGCCGTATTGTGTGGATATACATTGCAAGGCCAGGGAGGATGCACTGAATGGCTGTGCTGATTCTGCAGCTGCTGGTTGTCACGGCAGCTTATTTTGTTTCACCTGAGCTAGCTTTAAACCGGCCAACTGGGGTGCTGCTAGCAGCATAGCAACAATAACAAGGAACAGACCGTAAACTGGAAATCTGCCAGGGAGCAAACCAAGCATTTTGGTAGGAAACGATTCCTTTGGGAGCACAGCTATGGGAGACCACAGCTTTGCGGCTATCAGAACCCAAGCTGGCTAGTTTAAGACTAGCTGGGTACTTCTGTGCCACCCAAGGTCGCCGTAAGAAAGAGAGAGTCGTTGGGAAGAATTGGATTCATTATTTCCCCCTGGCTCAAGAGGCAGGCCTGTGTGAGGAGCAGGGGAGACCTATTTATCGCTCTGTTTGTGCCTGTGTTTTATAGAGCAGTTTATTCCTTGAGAGGTGGTTTGGACTGGGCAAATAATTATTACTGGGACAGCACACACATTATAGAAATAGGTATATTTTTAATAGGATTCCATTTTGGTTCATATGGCATACTCTGAGCACAAAGTGTTTCATAGAAACTGATACGGCTTTTTCACTATTTTGTGCAAAAATGTCTTAGGGATTGTCTTAAATACCAAGGAAAAGCACTAAATTTCAAAAGCAACAGCAAAGAAGAAAAAGTTGGAAAACAACCTAAAATAATTTTACAATAATAAATCTGTACAAAAGTTTGAAGTGTACAGCTCCAGAAAGTTAACAGAAATTAGTACCCTGCTAAAGAAATGGTGTGTGGGAAGGACCTGAATGAATTGTCAGTTGTCTTCTTCAGAGCTCTCCTACTTTTACCACAACTTAAAAAAATACATATTTTTTTTGCAATTGGTGTTCAAAATGCTACCTCTACCAGAGTTAACTTGTTTGGATGTTTCATTTCAGGTCGTGTACAATGCTGTCCCACCCTTTCACCACCCAGTCCTCCTCACCTTTTGAAGAGGAGCAAAGTCTCTCTTGAGGGCTGTGGAGCCACCCCAACCTGCTGCTCTCTGCAGAGCTGTGTGCTGGCAAGTCGCGCCCCCTGGCATCTCGGAGAGATGCTTTTTTAATGGAAGGGGTTGTAATACAGTCTCTACAGGGTGATAAAAAGCCAGAAGACTTATGAGAAATCCATCAGATTCTGGGATATGTTATGGGAAAATATGTCATTTGACGTAATTAATAGAGAATGTAGTCTATTGCAAAGACATCGTCCCTAACCTGTAGTTCAAATATTTCCCCAAGGGATACAAACCTGTGAAATAGGACAACTTTAATTCTTAATGAATGGAAGAGAAGAAAATGAGGTTTAACTAGGTCACTAAAAGGACATAGATTTCTTTCTTGACATTACAGCATTTGAACAGACAAAAATGGAATATTGTTTAGCAGTACGCCATGCCAGCACGTAAAGGTTTCTGTAGTTGTAGGCTAGAGATACCGAGATAAGGTTATAATGCCTGACAGATCTCTAAGTCAATGGAATTTTATAACAAAGAATATTTGACAAAAATTTCCTTTAGACAACTACTTCTAGGGTGGTAGGCAATATTATCACTATGAGAAAACAAAGATGATAGGCAGGCCTATCGTAGATAAGGGTTATGAACAGGGAACACTTTAAAAAGCAGTGAAGACGGGTATGTTCACTGTGTCGGTGATCAGAGGCAGTTGTGAATCCAGTCCTGCAGAATTCATACAGGCCTTGGTATTAAACCTTTGAGAGTCCAGGAACAGTTTTAATCCAGATATTAACTCTTTATTAAGGGCACAAAAAGACTAAATTGCTTTTCAGATTCACTAGTCCCTCTTTTTGCATCCTAATCATAGTTAGGTTTTGTTTTGTCATTACCAGTGCTAATTTAATTACAAGTCATAGCTGATCATACAGTCATTGTATTGGCACCTTGTTCTCTAAGCTGACATTATAGTTTCTGTAAAAACAATCTGCTTCAATACATCATCACTGGAATCCAGTTCAGAAATTAAAGGATTCTGATGCGTAAACATCGTAATTGAAGATGAGCTTATGTAATTAATAGTTTTAGAAGGAGAAAAACTTGTTTTGAATTTCGTTTCTAAATGTCTGACTTTAAGTAACACTCTGCAACAGCACAGGTGTAATTTTCTGGCTTGAATAAGTCATTTAAAACAACCATATTAAATTTGTTATGCTTCTGTGATAAGCATCTCACTGTTTATTTTCAGTGAATCTTTCTGACTTGCTTGAACAGGAATTTATCACCCCTCTCTTTCAAAAGA